>NC_134040.1:36896487-37527070 GCF_965140245.1 Athene noctua
GCACTTGAACACAGAGATGGTTACTATAACATAATTTTGTCTGATATGGCTGGAGAGAAGCATATTGTTGAATTTGGTTCTAATTTCACAATTAGAAATTACGTAATATCTTCCATATTTTGTAAATGTTCCATTCATTTTTTTACTATACTGTGTAAAATTTTTGTATTCATGCTGTGTTTGGTTTTGTTTTCTAGAGGGGATGAAGATCTGTGTTGGCTAGTTCAGTGGGTTAAAACCACTTGAAGCTAAACTGAGCATTCAGAACAGTGAAAACTGGTGCACTGAATCTGTATTATTTTTCATGCTTGGAAAAAGAATGAATTTTTGTTTGGAAAGAGGTGAAGCAATAGTAAATATGTGACAAAGGGGGATTCTAATAAATAAAAGGTTGAAAGACAATTAGTAAATTTGGATGCAACGTATGCCCTTGTTTTTTAATGAACAATTTAGCAGTTAAACTTTTGAACTGAGATATAAATAATATCCTCATTATTGCTGTTCTTAGAGTCGCAGGAAAGTCTGTGAAGGCTGTGGTCCCTTGCTTCTAAATCTTTGCTATACAGGACCACTGGAAAGGAAATTAGCTGTTTAATACAGCAGTGAGAATACATTTATGAAAGTTCAGCTCTGTCAAAATGTCCTTTCTAAATTTCTGTTCTCTGAATTTTGTTGGGCATAAAAACTGGCTTCAGGCTAAATATATAAAGATTTAAGGCTAAACTTGCAAGCACATGGGGATTTTAATGCAGGAATCTTTTATTATGACAGTGTAAATATATGTCAGAATGAATATTTTTTAAAAAAATAATTGTAAAAATAGTAATAATTTTTAGATACTTGAGTGTGATGGTTTTGGTTTGTGTGGGGATTTTTTGAGAGTTGGGTTTGTTTTGGTTTTTTTTTTTTTTTACTTTCCATTTAAAGTGCTTAAAGACAATAGTTTGATAAGAAGAAATGAGGAAAATTGGGGGTGTGTGTAAATTACTGGTCCTGTGTTCATATGGATGGATGTAATTAGCACAACAATACTCTATTACAAGCAGGACAATACTCATACTCATTCATGCACCTCTGGACCAAACAGGAATTTTGATTTGTTTGAATCTGCCCCACTTGAATTCTGGATGTGCGCAGGCTTCGTAGCAGAGTGTCTCTGCTCTGGTCCAGAATAGCAATCATAGTCCTCAGGGCTGTGCAATTATAACAGCAGTCAAGCAGTGCCCAAAAGAATTCAAGAGGAGTAAAGCTCGAAGGGGATTTAGTTTTTCAATTACATTCAAAAACATGGTCTTTTAGAGGAGAGTGTTGAGTTAGTTAAAAATTAATCTTTTTCTGAAAGAGAAGGAATTATGCTGAGGCACAAGGTGGTCTATTGTTGGATGGTTTTGGTATTATTCAACATTCAGGGAGTGACTTTTATCTATTTCATCACTGTATGCTATGTATGTTTTCTGTGTCAAATATAAGTGAGAACATGAAATTTGAATGTCCATCACCCTTCTCTATCTAATTTCCAGCAGCCCCAGTTTTAGAGTCTTGGGAATGCTGCCTTGGTTTAAATAGCTCTTCTTCTTTTGATGTTAATGCACAGTTTCATTCAAAATAATCATACCTACTTTTAGCTCTTGTTTTCCGATGCTCAATAAATTTGAACTATTTTAGTCTTCTTACCTAAAATTGGTTCTCCATTCTTACCTAATATTGGTTCTTTCTTCTTACCACCATCCTTAATCCTGTTTCCTGAATGTGAATGGCAAGTGTACACAGTATTGCTGATAAAGTGCAAATACCTTTCCTGATCTATCTGAAAAGCATATTTGCTTTATTTGAAGTTGCTGATGCCTCACATTCAGCCTGCTTGTTAATGATACGCTTAAGTCTTTCTGCCACCGTGTTTTCTGAACTAATGTGCTTCTAGCTTGTAGGGGAAGTGTTAGTTGTTGCTAATTGAATGCATCGCCTTGTACTTAATACAGTTATACTTCTGTTAGATCTTCCATGTGTAATTCTTTCTCTATCCCATTGCGGTTTTACTTGTTATGGATTCTGCCTTTGAAATTTCATTATAAAGCTTCTGCAGTTTTTGCCGTAGTGTTCAGTAAAAATCTGAAATAAAATTAGCCCTGCCATTGAGTCTCAAGGAACTATCATTACTGTTTCAACCCTACCATTTCCTGATTAGCCAGTCTGTTAATCTCTCTAATTTCTTTCCAACTGACTAATAATTTTGAAAAGGCACTATATCAAATGTTTTATTGAAGTTCAGAAGATAAGAGCTACTGCATTTCCTTTGTCTAGACAATCAGTTATTTTACTGAAGGAAAATAAGAAATCAGTCTGCTTCATCTCCATTTAATGAACACGTGTATTTTTCTAATAAGAATATATATCTGTATGTATAAATATTGTGGCAACCATCAGTAATACAGTCACCCAGTCAGTGGGAATGCAAAATCATGACTAAATGTTAAATTATGGAAAAAGTCTAGAATAACTTGAGACTTTTAGGAAGATGCCAACTTGGCTGTCTTGTCAGCCTACTGACACTGAAGAAGTCTAACTACGAAGAGCATGAAACACTGTGAATCTATAGCACTTGAGGAAAAAGGCGATCCAGAACTGCATTAACAAAGGTCTGAATCATAATTGTTGGGGTTCTGGAATGGTGGGTGGTTTGTTTTTATTTTTTTTGTTTCCTCCTTTAGCATATTTGAGAGCTTGACATCTGTGAGATCTTTCTGAGATCTAAAGTCATGTTCTTAATCTTAAGAGTCTAAGATACAGGGTTAGCTTCTGGTTTCATTATTTTATATTAATTGGTGTTTTACATTCCTAAATACTTTCCAGGTCAAACATGTCAAACACCATTGGTTTGGTTTTCTTTTTACATTGGGCATCGTAGCTCTATTTCCCTTTAGTATGTACCACAATTTATTTGCAAAGTATTTCTGACAACAGCTTTAAATCTTCCTGGATCTCAGCCTGTTGGTGTGTTCCCAATGGCAGGCTCACAGTTGAACAAAAACATGAAGTGGTCTTATGTGCTGCTACATATCAGTGTTGTTCAGTCTTTAGCTTTTTCCCCTTCTCAGTTTTATGATTCTTTTGGCAGCTTTAGTCTTAACACTGAGCTAGAGTAACATGTCAGAAAGTAATGCAGATTTCTTTAAAACACAGAATTGCATTAATTTTGCTGAAAGTCTAGTCAAGTGACAGAAAATCTCTTTTGGACAGTCCAAACTTTAAGTTGTCTTAATGAAACAAACTATTATGATCAAATTTTGGTTTATGTACATTTGAAACACTGTTCTCTCATGAGCATTTTAAACTCAGGCAACAACAAACTTTTTAATAAGCTCAGGAAGTACCTCAATATCTGCAGAAAAAATGTGTTTTATGGAGTCTCAATTAATTGCATAATTTTTTCTTGTTTAACATGTAATTGTTTTTCTATGGAGAAAACAGGGGTTTCAAGCTTTAGGTACGTTTCTGGTCTAAAGATTCTGAAGCTCTGACATAAATTTAGTATCTCCTTTTATACTTTTCCCTTGTTTTGAGTAAAATAGTCATTAGCATCTTAAACATTGTTAGGGCAGAAATTATGCTGATATATTGGCATTCCTACAATGGAAACCACGTAGAAATTGTGTGTGTTACCTTAATAGTAAAGTAGCTGGGATTGCACAGTTTGTTCCAATGACAGGATATTACTGCACTGTTTGGTGTTTGGTATTGAGTTTAGGGAAGTGGAAGTGAAAATAAGAGTTAAGATGCTCAATTTAGTGTGGATATGCCAAAAAGAGGAATTATTATAAAAGAAACGTTATAAAGAGCCTTGTTAAATACAAGTGATTAAGACATTTTTCACCTTAAGATGTGTTGGCATTGTATTTCCTGCTTCTTTTACATGAAGTATGTAGTTAGTGCAAAAACTTTAATTGACACCAGTAGGCAAGAGACCCACCTTTCAAACTGCCAAATTTTGAACTGTGAGTGAAAAATACTATTTTTATCTTCCTTGAAAACTTTTCTATTGTACAACCTGAGTGAGAAAGATTTGAAAAAGTACAATTCCTTTCACTAAATCTTACTTATATGTTTTTGTTTTCCCAAATATCTTTAAATGTCATTAAAAAACCCTAGACTACTGGTTTAGTAGTAAAACCGGTGAAGTATTTGGTTTTAGTGTATTCACAAGATCTGAGGTTATAGAAGAAAGGTGATTAAGTAACTGTGGCTCTTTAAATAATTTCATATGTAGTCTACCTTCTGTCCTAAATCAGAAACCACATTTTTCTTCAGAACAAGATATGATGTTCATAGCTCTGAGAGGCCCATTGTGTTTTGCTAACCATATTTCTAAATCCTCTGAGGAGATAAATCCCTTGAATAGTGTGCTGATGAGAGACAGTATGGGAGTTACACATCAGAAGTCTCTGAATATCCTGGCTTTTAATGTAGCTTTGCCCAGCTGGGTTGTATGGCTGAGACACATGTGGTTTGGGGATGGTTTCAATTAGGTCTTGGGCTTTGAAGAGGTATTAAAATAGCACAGTGGTTGGAATACATAAATGTGTTCGTTAGGGGGATACCCCCAGCTGTGAACAGAGGAAGGAAGCTGAGTAATCCTGTGGTATGTGGAGTGGGAGACAAGAACCTATGTTCTTAATTTTGCCCCAGGCTTACTATGTTATCACAGGCAAGTCAGAAATATTTTATTTCTATTCTGCAGAGGCTTAGATTTTGATGGAATTACCCCCAGTGCATGAAGTTGGATATGTTTGAGTACATTGCTAGGATCGGTGTCACCTAACCACGCTTAATGTCTGAAGATGCTAAACACCAATATAGAGGCTAGGTAAAGAGGAGCTTCTGCCTCAGCTAAATGGGGTAAATATCTAGGTGTTTTACAGAGAAGTGCATGGGGTGTTATATAGTTAACTTTCCCTTTTAACAGGAGATACTGTAAAAAAACCCACAACAAACAAGCTTCTTCCATCTATGCACCCTTTTTAATTTTCTAACAATACTTGGTTGCAAGGAAACTCTCTGATCTGACAGAATTCTGTAATTTTTGTTATCATTAATAATTTTAAACAGAGGAATGCTGAGAAGCTTAGAACAGTTTGGAGTCTTTAATACTAGTCCTTGTCTTGTTTGGTTGTTTCTACATGCAGTTGTTGTATGAAGCCTGGGATGTTTCAAAAGCTTCAGCTTGAGTCCTTTGTTCTTGGTTAAAGGTTATCCCTGCATTTAGATAATGCTGACAGCTATATTAAAGATCTGTATTCTAACTGAGTGGAAAAATTAAAGTGTTTCTACTTTCTTTCTCAAGATGCCAGTGGGAATTGAGTTTTCATTCTGGTGCATTACTTGCACTTGGCTGGGCACACTCTTTTCATCTCTTCCTAAACACAGTATACGTACTGCTGTCAAAAGGCGCCTTTCTGAATGCATCAACCAGTGAGGAGTTTTGAAATGGCCCTGTTCACGTTCCTTATAATAGTGTCAGTCACAGAGAGGAATAATTTTAGTTTTCTGTACCTAAATTCCCCATAGCTAATTTTTCATATCTCTGGCAGTCTTGGGGTGTGTGAAGAAGGGAAAGTTACTGATTGTCCCACACCCCTTCTATGGGCAGAGAGCTGACCAGGAAGGAGCAAGAGTGCTATAATTTAAACCCACCTCTCAACAGCTAAACCAAATAACAGGATTGTAACATGTTTCTTTTTCTTCCTTGAAGGTTTAAAAGTGCACACTAATAAAGGTAGTAGAAGCAGAATTTTTCCTTTAATGGTTTTGTGTCTAGGGTTCATCTGTCTGCCTGAAATGAACTGGGATCTGTCACAGAGACTTAGTACCCAAAGCATTGCTGAGGCTTCTGGGTTTATTAATGCTTTGTTGGAGGAAGGAAGGAATATATGGGGGTGGGAGTTCCACAGATTATTACTATGAATGATGAAGAGGAACATGATTTGAGCTGGCATTTGATTTAGCTACCTAATTGAGCTACCTTTAATTTCAATGTTACTGTGTATAACCTTCACTGAAATATTCTGTCTTGTCCTACTTGGCCAGTTGGCCCCTGGGGTCTTCCCCTTCCTTATTTACTACAGCTTTTCACTTTTTCTTGGTCTGGTGTTGTTGCTCATTTTAATATGCAAATATGTGGAGGTGATTTCTTTTTCTTTTTTCTTTTTGTTTTTTTTTAAACTTGAAATGTGAGTGTCAGAATCTCCTGATCCACTGTACAGGAATTCCTGTAATTTGCAGGAGCACAAAGCCATTTGTGATAAATTTTTTTTCATACATGGAGAGAACAGATCTTACTCTCTGTAAGTAAAAAGCAGGAAAGGAAGGACCAGATTACAGAACAATCACTTAGCTCAGACTGGTGTGTGGTGTTTTCATGGAAAATGACATACATAGTATAAGTACAGCAGTTATATATTCATATATCAAAGAATTTCTATGGAACCCTATTATAAATGCTGGAATACAACACTCAGGAATATATTTGGCCACATGCTGTGGTGAGTATTCAAAGAAATCTGAAAGACATATTTGTGAATTTTCATCATTTTGAATTTGAAAGTCTGCAGATCCAGTTTGCAAAGGCTTTAATAGAAAAAGGCTGCAGGTGTGAAAACAGAAAAACGAAGAGGACTTTTCTTCCTAATGTGAACTTGATGAACATGAACTGGCTGCTGTAAGTCAAGCACAGAGCCTAGTTCAAGTTCTGGTTACTAATAAGAAAAATAATATGCAGAAAGGAGTACAGGTCTTTTTTGAGAAGGGGTTCAGTGTAGCCATGCTGACTCCTAGTGTCTTGAGAGCAAGTATATGTGCTGTATTGGCCCTGTGCCACAGGGCAACCCTTAGCTGTGCCCTGCGTGCAAAAGGAATTAGTTTAGCTGATGATTCATGATTTGCCAGTGGAGCAGGATTTATAAAGAATGTGTTGGAACTGTTTGTTATCAGCGGAGGATGTGAGAAATTTAGGGGAGAAAAAAGTAAGAGGAAAAAATATTACTGTTAATACAATTGAACTGCGTAACTGGAAGTGGCTTTTGTCGTTGCTCTTCTGTATGGAGCACGGCTGGAAACAAACTGAGCCTCTGCTCAGGAAGTGTGGTTTTCTTAAATTATATTCATTAGGTGCTGGTGCTTATCTTTACAGAGAAGTGTTTTCAAGACAAAATGATGGTCAGTCTGCAGATTTTCTTTCTTGGGAAGAATAGTTTACTGAGATGATACTGTCTTTATATGTTAGATTAAATGAAACAAGAGTAGTAGCTCTGCTCTCAAGAGATCTTTAGCATTTCTAGCACAGTGGAGTAACGAAAGGTTAGAAACATGAATAATTCTCTGTAATTTTACAGAGTGGTTTTTAGCAAGCAAAAAATAATCTGCCAGACTTGACTTTTTAAACTGTTTTTTCTGAAGTTTATTTTATTTGGCTGTTGATGGTAGCTGTAGTATTGGCAGGAGATCTCTTGAGTGTAGGCACTTGTCAAGTGAAGTGCATGATTATAAAATGATCTTCAATCCACACAGGCACACAGAAGGATTTATAGGAGATCCTTTGCCACAGAACTAATGATGCTAATGGTGATGTTGACACTTCCAACTGCTGCTTCTTAACATTGTCTTTAGAAGAACTAAGTTTGCTTAAATAAATATTATGGAGTGCTAGTATTTTTAAATAGAAACTGAAATTAGAAGTAAACCAGGCTCTGTCACTTAGATAATCCATGGAAGTAAGACACTTATGCACGAAAAAGTAGTCCTGATGCATGTCCTGCAGCAGCAGCAGGTCTTATCCCAAGGCTTCTACCAGCTGTGTTTACAAATGAAACTACAAAAGGGGAAATGGTAATAATTTTCTATAAAGAGCTTTCTTTACATATGTTTCCTTTTTATGCCTATAATATGAAATAGGGTAATACATTTTACTTTTGTTTTACAATTCAGTTGTACAACTTCATAATAAATTCTATGAAAACAGAACTTCTGTGGCAATCCAGTGTTAAATTCTTGGTAGTGAAGAATGGAAAAGAGTTGAAGTTTGCCATAACAGCTCGGAAAACTTTCCGGTTGGGGGAGTGGATAAATCCTGGAAAATTGCTTCTGGCGTGTGATCCTTACTCTTACTGTCAAGGCTGAGATGTAAATATCAACTTCCCTCTGCAGGGGCTCGCAGCTCTCTGTGTTCATCTCATTGTTGAGGGAAGGAAAAACATTCTCTCTTCTAGGAGAAAAAGACCCCAGGAAGTAGATACACTGCAGTTGGCATATGAGTTTTGAAGAAAAGCAGGGTCTGGGTGTTTTCTGAGTATAGTGGAATCTGAATTGATTCTGTCTGTCAGAAGCTGAAAATACCATTCTTTGTGTCTTCTTGTGAGCGGTGGTGAGATACTAAGCAAGGTTCTGTTTCAGGAACTCCATGTTTCCCTGTAGCAGCATTTCCTGTACACAGCTGTCATGGGAAGAAATTGATTGTGTGATAAGAACAAAGTTGCTACATAGGAAAAGAAATTAACAGCAGAATTAAATTGTGATGATAGAAGCAAAAAATTTCATGACCAGAAATGAAAAGGACATGGGAATTGGAGTGTTGGCATCTGGGACTTAAGGTATGGACTCCAGTAGCCTAGGTCTTCAATTCTGGAGGATAAAGGTATTTAGTTTTAAATAGATATTAGATGGATTTCCAGAGATTAATGTAGATTAGAAAATATTTTTCCATAATGTCACAGATAAATGGCTTCTAGATTTTAAGTACTTGTTATTTTGCTTCATGGGTGGACTTCCCCTCTTCCCGCAGAGGCCTAGAATTTTGTCACTCTTGTGTTTGTGAAACATTCTTCATGAATTTCATTCAAGGGGTCTTGGTTTCTTCTTTCATATTCGAGGAAGAAGGCAAGTATCATAACTCAGAGCAACCCTGAGATTTCTTGGGATTTTGGGGGACATTCGTATGCCCTTAAACTTTCCCTCTTGAGATATATGCTGATTGCTCATAGGTTTGTGGAATGATGGTGTAGAGAGCGGTGGATAATTCACCGCCTTTCTGTGCCATGACCTCTGTGTAGGAGGATGAGAATTTTGAGCAGCAGTGTTTAAATCAGACACATTTTGTTAATCCAAGTATTATCTTTAGCTGAAGCCTTACATCCAATTTGAATCAATGCTGGGCATTCCTTTAAAAAGAATATTCAGCTATTATTCTTAAGTGTGGACTTTCAAGTAAGTCCAAGTATGTTTTAGTTTTTGCAGGGAGTGATGTACTGAAGATCATTAATGTTGGCTTTATTCCACTCTGATCTTTTCAAAAACAAGAGATATGGAATTTAATAAAGTGTTTTTTATTAACAGCTCTGTGATGATGCTTATGCTGAAAAGTTTGCAGTTAAGGTTCTTGCAATGGTATTAAATTAGGTTATTATTTCAGGATCTTTAATACTTAAAAGTGAGCAGAAATCACAGAATGCAATATAAAGAAATTAACCTCTTCTAGACTGTGTCCACTGAAGGTGTACAAAAACCTCCAATTTCCATACTTTGGTTTAACCTCTCATTTTCATTCTTGTACACCTGAGTAGTCATATATTCTCATAAATTTTATCATTTAAGCAAGTTTTTTCATTCAGATGAATCCATTACTTATAAAATTGAATTCCTTTTTTTAAAAAAACCCAACATTCTCCTTTGCTTTAGTTTTGGATAAGAATGGTATTTAAAGAGCTGCTGAAATAGGATGCTCAAAATAGAATACTTTCCTGAATCTTTACCTTTCTCTCCTCACCTGCTTGTCTCATTTCTGTGTTCCTCAACTTTAGCTTGGCATGCAAATAACTTTTTGTGGCCTATTTCTTTAGTAATTTAACCTATCCTATATCCATATTGTTTTGTGGTCTTCAGTTAAAAAATTGTTTGTGGAATTGTTGAGAAAAAGCCACTGACTAATACAATATTTAACACAATCCACAATACAACATAATTTGTTCTTGCATTTTACTAGTAATTTAAAATGGTCTGACATGAGCAATGAAGAAAATGGAGCATTATTCAAAAATAACATATCACTTTGTGAGATTGACTAAATTGCAATATCAAAATAAGCTAGTCCCATGCGTGCATATTCATTTCAGGTAGTTGATGCAAGAAGACCAGGTATGACACACAAGTCTTACAACTACTCTAACATGACTGATTTGGTATTTAATTCTCTATATATCCACTTTCTTGTCAACTCTTTTATCCTCTTCTCATTTGTTCCAGTCATAGGTGAAATAAATTACAAATGTTAAGCAGGATTTATCCCAATAACTCCAGTATTTGTTGCCCTTATTACATTCTCATGTTGTTTTTTTGTCATTTTTAAATGTGGCTGTTATTGCTCTACATAAGCATCCTGATTGCTTCCCTGTAGGATAAGAAATAGAAGTTTAAAATGTGTATGGGGGGGTGTTTGTGGATGGTTTTGGATTGGGTTTTTGGGGTTTGCTTCTGAATGAAAAGTACAATTCAGCTGCTGGATGTGACTTTTTTTAACATTGGAATTTGCATGGGTTTTATTAGAAAACTAGGCGCATGCGTCTTGACATTCATGCTTAATTAGTTCGTGTCTTGAAATGCTTACTAGAATTAGTTAGATAAAGATTAATGTATTTTATTCAGTATTGCTTCTAGTTTTTGTTTAAAGGGCCCATCTACAGATGGCTGAGTTCAGGCAACTACTATAATAATCACATCAGATGCAGAGGGTCTGTAATAATTTATACAGAATTTATTGTATGAGTTGGAAGATGGTCTATGAATGCAACATTATTTCATATATAAGCTGTTCTTTGTGGCATATATCTTTTTTCACTTTTAGATATGAGTTGTGGAAGGAGAAACCTTTAAACATTAATTTTCTAGAAGTGCCATCATCTTGTCAGCATATAGAATGCTGTGCAATTCAGGGCACTATATCACAAACTGTCCTTAAGCTGAAGAGGTTACCATATTTTTACATATATAAGTACCATTCATATAATTCATCTTGTATTAAAATACCTTTCTCTTACAAAAAATTATTCCATGTTAGGAAAAGATTCTACTGAGTGCTGGGGGAAGGAGTGAAGAGAAATTGGAGGCTGCTCTGTACTTCGATAAAGTGAAAATGAACACCACTTCACTATGCTACAGCCTGTATTTGCTAAGCTTTGCTGTATTACTTGTGCTTGAGTGTAACTACTGCCATTCCTGTGAAGTTAATGAATCAAAATTTTTTTGATACAGAATGCTGCTAACACATTCTTGGAAGTATAACCCACGTGCTATTTATTAAGTAGATAGAATCTCCTATTTCTTTTCAAAAGTCCTTCTCCAGAGTTGCAGTATCTGTAGTCAGTCATTAAAAATTATGCAAATTTACATCATCTGCAGCGAGATATATCTGTTCCTTTGATTTATTTAGACAGAAATAAAATCTGTGTCATCTAATCTACATGACATAAAATCATTCCTGCTAAAATGCGTATGTGTGCTTTTTTAAATTCTCTACTCTTGTTGTACACTCACTTTCTAGTGGTTTTCTAATACTACTTCTGATTTCTTTGGGAACTCTCAATGATTTAAAATGCAAGTATCTTCTTTAAGCTAGTTTACTAGAACCAGACCCAAATTAAGTAGAATGTCTTACGCCCCCTCAAACTAACTCATTTTTTAATGAGAGGACTAGCTGAGGGTGTTTACAGACAGAGTATTTTTTAAAGCTGAAGTTTCTGTTCAGTGGCATTGAAATACATGCCTTTTTGAAATTTCCAAGTCCTGTTCCTGGTGTCAGTTGGTATCCTGATATGATACCGAATTTAAACCTCAGCAACCTACAGTATTTCTTGTAGTTTGCTGAGGAAGTAAAGGGTGATTCAGCAAGCACCATCATCTTAGCAGAACACTGTTGGAAGCAACAAAGGATGCAATAGTGAGAAATTATACTGTGCATCAGAAGTGAAAAGAGCAGTGTGTAAGATATGAAGGGGGGGAAAGCTGTCACCAGAGTTTGTGCTGTGACTTTCCTGTCTCCTGGTTGTGGTGGCCTCATTTAATAAGCTGTAGTGTTGTGGCTGACACTGGAATATCTCACATAAAATATGTCTGGTGGGCTAGAACAGAGATGGCTTGGCTTTGAAACATCAGGAAAGATCACAGACCGTGTCTGTTCTCTTATGTAACATGGCAATTTTGAGGCGATGTAAAGGTCTATAGGAGTATGTAGCCTTTTGTTAGACAAGCAGATATGGAGGAGGACACAAGTTTTCAGGAGCACAAGCTTTCTTGAGCTCCTGGAGGAGATTTCATGTGCCAAAAAAGTTTTCCATTTCTTTCCATCTCGTATCAGCTCATCTACTAACAGATACTATCTTTCCCAGAAAACATTATCTTGCTGAATTTCCAGATAAGAAGTTTCAAGATAAAAATCAAAAAAAGAATCTATAACTGACTTGGAGAAATAGAACCATGATCAAATTTCACACCTTTGCTAAGAATACTGTTCCTAATATTTTCTGTTTATTTGCTGATAAAGCATGATTGTAACAATCCTGGGAAACTGCCACTTTTCAGTTTTAGAAAAAGTTAATCTATTTTATTTAAGTAGTGAAAGTATTTAAATATATTTGGTGTTTACTGTGAGCCTTAAGATCTTTTCGCATCATCAGTATATAAATTCTGAAAGAAACAAATAATTACTTGAGAATATTTACCTAATGTCTTTATTCACACTTTGTGATTCAGAAGAATCAGAATTTAATTACTTACCACTGTCAACTTTCCTGACCCTCCTTATCAGTCTGAAAATAGAGTGTTCATAGCTTATTCGGTTTTAACTAAGAGCTCTGCAAGAGTTTGATCATGCTTATAGAGAAGGGTTACCATGTCTTGTGGATTGCAGTTATGCTTTAAAAAAAAAATAAAATTGACAGTGTAATGGGGGAAAAAAAGGGGTTATCTTAATATGGCGATTAAGCACAGTGACACATACTCAGAGGATGAAAACCAGTCTTCCTGTAAAATGATTTTGAGATCAAAATATACATTTTATATGGAAGTAACTAAATATCTTTTCACTGATAAACCAATGAAACATTCTTAATGTAAACTTGTCTCTGTAACAGCTTTGTATTGAGAAGTAAACAGTGTGATGTCTGCTATTTGCCTTGTCTTGTAGGTACAAAACTATGTTTAGGTTGCTGTGGAGTAAAATAGGGCCGTGGTGATACCTGGTTCCAGTGATACCTACTTTCAAGCCTTTAAAGCAGGAACTAATTTAGATTGTGAGAGAGATGAGACATCTATCTTGAAGTCACTTCCGAAGCCAGCAGAGAATTTATTCAATAAAGAAATAAATAAACCCCTTTCCATTTCTTATCTTGGAAAAGAGAGAGTCTGTGCAGAGGTCAGAGCACCAGCAAAGATTATCTGTTTGTTTAAAGATGACTGACCAGTAGGTTATTTGTTTGGGTATTTGTTTGCTTAAGAACTTAATTCCAGTTATGCAGGTTTAACTGTTTTAGCCCAAGAACAAAGTGTTTTCTCAAATGAAAAAAATAATTTGTACATCTTTTCTCTGTAGCTAGTTTTGGGAATGTTTATATTTGGGTACTTGGGAATGTTTATTTTCCCAGGAACTTCCAGAGGTTCCTGTGAGAAAATTCTGTGCTCTGCTCAAGTGTGGATTGTTAGCAATGCAGACGAAGCATGTGGGAGCCCTGGACACAATAGTTATTCTCATGACAGTACTGCAGTTTTACAGGTTGGAAGGACCATTATCTAGGGAAGTACAGCTATAAGTGCTAAAATGGACTTTTTTTAATATATAGATACTGTCTACAAAGGCAAAGAAAATAGAGTTCATAGCAAGCCTGAAAAAAAATTATATACTCTCTCTCATCTGTCTAACCTATATTTATACCTTCTACCACAGTAAATCTGATGAGCAATTTTACCCAGTTTCCCAAACCAGAAGTGAATTACCATCCATTAGGTAATACCACCACCAGACCTTAGCCCCCACTATTTTTTTTAAAAACACTATCACAAACTGTCATAAGAACAAAAGAAAAATCCTTATTGCTAAATCATAATTTTTCCAGCTTTTTTCTGAAAGTATATGTGAGTCCTTGATGCTTCCACTTATTAGAGAAAAATTAGGTGTGTGCAGAAAGCTCCCAATCTCCTAAGGGAAGAGATTGCCAGCTGAGAGAATTCTTTACCCATGGCACTCAGTCTGGAATAATAGAAATAGGATGAAAACCAGTAGTATCCTGGTACATGACCCTATATTTTTTACTAACGTTAATTTTTTAATCAACTAAGACTATATGCATTGGAAACATATTACATGAAGGACAACACAGGTAAATTAGTTGGTCAGAGTGTGACTGTGCAGTAGATCTAATGCAGTGGAGAGAGGCAAGAACGATTCCCAGATGAATCCAGGGAACTATGGCCAATATACACAAGTTAGGCCTTTTCTGGAAAGCTGTCAGTAATGTGATCATTCCTGTTTGAGAAAGATGAATTAGGACTGGAGCAGAGAGAGTGATCTGGGGAGAGGAAAGCCTATTGTATGACAATGTATTGGAAAAGCTTGTCTTATTATCCTAACAAAATGAAGTACAAGAGGGCATATGATTCCTTTCTTATGAATACATCAGGAGACCAGTATGAGGAACAGAAAATAATTACTTAGCTAAAAGACCATGCTGGCAGAAGAGCATATGAGTATAAACTTGCTATGAATAATGCTGGGCTGCAAATTAGAAAATGACTCTGAACTATTATAGCAATCATTTTTTGGAATGACCTTCTAGTCAGAAGGGTGGGAGAAGAAATTATAATAATTTCAAGGTGTGTGGTTCAGAAATGTGTGAAGGGGGTTTTATGGTGTGGTGTCTGTGACAGTAAAATGTTGAAACAAATGATCTGGAAGTTCTTACAGCCCTGTGTTGCTAATACTTTTTATTAAAATATCAGGACCTTGATTGCTCTTCAAACTTTTATGACCGCTTTTGCGAGGTGTGGGGTTAGTCAGAAAACATGTACTCTACGCATGTTCTTTCATATGGTTGTGCTGAAGCAGCTTTCTCTGCTTCTCTCGCATCTCCTACAGAGGTCCAGAATACTGATGGATGGACACTGCTTGTAAACATGTCACAGACTTTAGGGAAAAAAATGTTTAAGTCTTCATAAAAGTTCTTTCTGGTGGTGATACTGCAGGGAAAATTCACTGCCGGAATTCCCTGAGGGAGACACCCAGTAGGAAATGAAGTAGGTCAAGACTGACTAGCTGAGCAGAATTGCTCTAAAATGTTCACTTAAAATTCAAAAACTCATGTTAAACAATAACCTTAAACAAGGTGTGGGCAGATAAAATCTTTAACTTTCTTTTGGGGCAATCTTATGACAATTTTCTGCTTCTATGAGAGGTGATAGTTGGTCAGTTCTGTACCTGCCATAAAATTATTTAATTCCAAAATACTGGACTTAAGGCCCCCAGCAGGCAATGCATTCTGGTATTGGCAGAGGGATAAAATCAGGTTCTAGAGGGAACTTGGGTGGAGGGTGTGTGCTGGGAGCACAACTACTCCAGCTGCAGAGGGTTTTAAATTCTGGGTGGTTCTTTTCAGCTGCTCCCATGAATCAGAAGACTGAGGGATATTTTGTACAGTGTATTGAAAAGTCCGGACTTTTTTTAAGACAGGAAGATTTTTTTTTTTTTTTCCTGTGTTTAATATGTGAATAACCTTCTGCCATTTGAATAAATGTTGCAATCTGTTGAGGAACTATCACTGTTGGAAATACATATACAAGATGCAAATATAAACTCTGTGTATTGTAACTGGCTCATCAGTGTAAATGGTGTAATGTTTAATTTATAGTAAGAATTCTGAAGAACTTAATGTGATTTTTATGGCAATAGATAGAAATTATGAAATGCAGATTTTTAGCATACTCAAAAATAGACTGTTTATTCAGTAGAAAAAATGGTAATTTCAGTTCATTTTGCCAAGATATTCAGAGTCATAGGGTAATTTTTACTCAACTTCTGATGCAGGTTGTGTTCTGGTAATTTAATATTGCCACTGAGCTCATCATCTGATCGGTCCAGAGATATTTGCCTTAATTTATGTTTTGCGTCATACTGAAGTGAAACTGTATTGACTGGCTGTTCATCAGCCAACTGTATGTGCTTTTCACCACCCTTGGCTTGTATCCTCTCAAGTGTTTCTGAAATAAGTGGTTAGAGTACAAGTTCTTTCCTTGGCTTCTCTAGCATTGTTTTTTGGCACAGGTTCTCTGATACTCATATGGAAAAGAGATTTACATTTTTTTTTTTTTCTCATATCCAGCTGCCTCAGGCCCTGTGAGCATTGCTGAATACTTTCATTCTAGGAAAACATTTTGCCCTGAAATTCCAGCTTGAACACTTGGGTTATAGTCTGCTGCTTCAGGGGAGCAAGATGCTCAGACAGACTGAGAGATTGACAGATCAGTCACGTTTTGCTCAAGCAATATGCACAGCTAGATGAGGAGGTGGTGGTGGGGAGAAAAAGTGTGAGAGAGAAGCCTATATATGTATTTCTACATCCTATTTTCTTAATCATTCTAGATTGAGTATTCTCTGGGATATAATTTGTCCGAACATCTGGGTTTCCCTGGCTGCAGTTAACTGCTGCTTTTTTTGGACTGTGTGGAGTCTGTCGCAGTGATCTTTGGATAGTGGAATAGTAATGACTAGCCTGAGGTATTCAGATTTGAGCAAGTAACAACTCCCTGTTGGCTGGCCTATATAAATGAATAGCCAGAAAAGCTTCGGAATGGTCCATCAGTAGCTTGCTGACAGAAGCTAGAATTTACTTTCGGTGACTTTTCTTTCACAGTGAAAGCAAGCAGGGAAGAGCAGGCATCACAAGCACTTTGATGGGGATTTTTATTTTTCAGATTTTATGGAAGTTCCCAGTATGCAACAGACTTTAAAGGGGTGATTCCCAGGACTTGGGGGGGAAAGAGCAAGTGGCCTACTGGCTGATCGCAATGATTAAAGACTTCAAATATGATGTTATATTACATAAAACTTATAACTGAGGAAATACCTAGAATGTTCAGTACCTATATAAGACTGCAGAGTGTTTCTTCACATGGTTGGGCTTTGTTCAAAAAAACTGAGAGATGGAGGGAAAAGCCTGTATTTAATTATTTCACTACCAGTGGTCATTATAATGATTGCAAAAATTCAACTTTTTTTAAAAAAATAAAGGTTGACTACTAATTAACCAACCAACCAGCAATGTGATGCTGCCTCTGTCAGTCAGCGCTGAGCACCCTGTGGGGGACTGTGTTGATTCCCTGCCATGTCTAGATGTGTTGCAGCTGAGAAGGGATGGTGTTTCAGATCCCTGCAATGCTTGAACCATCACTCATAGGTGTTTTTTCATGGGTGCAAACTGGATGCACTGAAACTGCAGTGTGAAGGTCATCTTTTGCTAGCAGCTCTTCACAAGGGGACTGGTGATGATCTCTTCATGCAAAACAATGTTTTGCAGCATAGGTCTACATCAACTTGTAGCTGAGAGTTGCTTGGGTGCAGCAATACACGGCTTTTTCTTCACCCTGAAAAGCAGTGTATTGCAGCGGTTGATACTGGCAGTTTTCATACCCCGAGTTTCAATAAAGAGCAAATTAATTACTAGTAGCAGAAGAGCATCTATTTTTAATGATGCTAAGACTCAGATGTTAATTATCTCTAATTTACGGAGACCGTTTTTCTTTGTCACTTTTAATGTTTCACGTAACCTTACACTTGATGGATCTTTCTCAGTGGAAAAAAAGCTGTTTCAAATAGGTTTTAAAAAAAATTATTCTAGTGCTCATGCTGTGTACTACATTAACAAGGTAAACAGTTTCTTCCGTTTTTTCACTGCATACACTGAAAACATATTCAAGATTATTTAGATTTATATGGATACATTTGGCAGCTTTTTCATATTTATGTTGACTCCAAGAGATTAATCAAAATTAGGATTTTGCCTTAAAGGATTATTTATTTATCATATGAATAGCTGTGGAAGAGAATAGACCTAGATATAGGGAGGTTGTTATAATTTTGTTTCAAATGTGTGATTTTTCAGCTTTGTTTATTTGATTATTGGAGCATACTGGGGAAGATGCTCTGTTATGTGATCTTAGTGCTTTGTGAGGGAAAGACCATTAACAGGAGCTGCCTTTTTTCCTCCTAGCACATCTTCAGTACAGTCACTTCTTAGCAGTGCTTGGTGATTTGCAGACTGAGCATCAGCAGCTGAAGCTGTAAGCCATGCTGAGTGGTGTCCATTACCCAAGCTGTAGCCTCCTCCTAGAATCTGAGCAACAGTGGTCCCTTGTGTGGATACAATCATCATCATTTTGCGTAGAGGCACAGTGCAAGGTAGTAGAGCTCTGGGCTGTAGGGGTTCCTCCCCGGGCTGCAGGTGGGTCTCTGCTCCATCACAACCTCTGTGGGTGCAGGGCACAGCTGCCTCACCACGGGCTGCACCACGGGCTGCAGGGGAATCTCTGCTCCGGGCCTGGAGCTCCTCCTCCCCTCCTTCTGCACTGGCCTTGGGGTCTGCAGGGGTGTTGCTCTCACATATTCTCATCCTTTCTCCAGCTGCAGTTGTCATTATGCAGTCTTGGGTTTTTTTCCTCTTCTTAAGTACATCACCCCAGAGGTGCTACCACCATCGCTGATGGGCTCGGCCTTGGCCAGTGGTGGGTCCATCTTGGAGCCGGTTGTCGTTGGCTCCAGCAGACACTGGGGAAGCTTCTGGCAGCTTCTCACAGAAGCCACCTCTGTAACCCCCCGGCTACCAAAACCTTGCCATGCAAACCCAATGCAGCATACAAATATGCAGCCTACACAGAGAAAAGATATTCAGCTGTAGGGAAGTTGGATAGAAAAGCAGTTTATGATGATTCTGAGACTGAGAAGTTAATATTTTCTATTATCCTCATATTATTTCTTGAAAAGTGCTTGGAGTTATCACACTGTCTCAGTGCAGCACAAACGAATGATTGTGACTCCACACTCTGCAAGAGAATCATGATCAAGCACTGCCTATAAAGAGTATCCAACCATATGTAGCGATGCATGCCCTTCTATTTGACCCTTTCAGATAAATAAACAGCTGAAACTGTCACTTGGTATATAGCAAATTACAGGGGCACATATATAGTAGGGAAATATAGATATTAAAAATTATATTTTAAATAATTTTCAAATATATAATAAACATTATATATATTATACCACTGCAAAAGAGTTGCAGTAAAGTTGATACAGCTTATGTTCCCTTTACTTGTTTTCATCTTTAAGTTTAACATTTGTTAGTGTTTTTGCATAGCAACTTTTCTACTGGAACTTTAAAGCCTGCAATACCACATGCATGCCTATTGGGAAAAGATCATCTTTTTTGCTTTATATCGACTCTTAGAAATAATTATGCACTTAACGGTTAGAAAACGAGTGTATTACCATTATCCTCCATCCAGTGAGCAGGTATCCAACAAATTATTGATGGAAGTGTTTTACTTTGCTGACTACACTATGTTCATTGAACTTTTTAGTAAACTTAATCTATTAGGTGAAAACAAATAGCTGTAAATGTACAGAGTCTCATCAATATCTTTTAAAAATGAATTTGCTGCAAGTATGGAATCTATTGTGTAAAAGCTGATTGACATTGTTGCAGAACCTAGTAACAATTTCAGCATTTTCAGCTCATCCCAGCACACACACATGAAGCTACAACTTCTTTGACTGAAAAGTTACAAGAAATATATTTATTCCCTGACTGATAGGTGGTGTGGCATAGCTGGTGGGTAGGCGGTGGTGGTGGGGATGGGGACTGGCTATCTATAGCAGCTGTCTGGAGAGTTGCGCTGGTTGTTAGCAGAGTTCAGTGCCCATTTTCTGTGCAAAAGGGCCTGTGGGGGAAAGAAAGGTGTAGATGGTCACTGTCCCAGAGTACCTCCAGGTTACATAAAATTGTCTGTGTGTTTTGTTCTTATACAGCTGCCAGGTCTATACAGAGGGAGTGAAATTGTGAATGCCTTCCTGGAAGGTGCTATATGGAAAGAGTATAAGTCAGTTTTTCACTGTTTTCTGTAGTCTATCTTACCCTATGCTTTGCCTGATGCGGTGTATATCTAGTTATTGTGAGATGCCAGGAGCATATAACAGTGGTGCCAGAATAGTGCATTTGAGTAGCCAACAGCAATAAGTACTGGGAAGTCATTGAAAGCCACTGGTGATTTGATGACTTAAATCTAGAGTAACTGTGAAAAGGTTCTAGCATTATTTCTTTGCAAAACTTAAGTACCTTCCGAGCATGGCCTTTGATCATAAACTGAAATGCAAAGACTTTAATTAAGAGCAGGCACAAAAGTTTCAGTGATGATAATGATTCAGTCTTCTGAACTTTGACAGTGTGTGTGGATGTGGCTTCGACTACCATGAACGACTGAAAGAAATGTTCTTTTTAATCATATAAAGCTCCTTTATGGTAAAGGACAGTTAATTAAAGCTGAATTTAGCATTTATGCCTAGAGCAATTTGACACTTGGATATATCTGTGATAAATGCACTAGAAAGTATAAGGATAGCTACTCACTGCATATTGCTCTTCATGAGATTTGGAGAAAATGGAATGTCTCATGACTATCCACCCAAGTGCACTAGTGTTCTTCCTGGTGTGACAAGCTGGGGTGTACACAAGATAGCTTTATTATTTTACAAACTAAATCACTGGAATCAGTTCTTGTCATAAACATTTTGCATTTGACCTAGGTTACAAGCTATCTTTCTTGCTTACTTTTTTGATCTCTTTGTACATCTCTTGTCTGGGAAGGTGAGGCTGTAATGTGCATTATTCCAGAGATGTTCTTAGTTTTACCCCCATTCTGAATAAACTCACCAGTCAGAGTTTTGAATTTTGCTCAGGAAAATCTGGAGCTAATAATGAGAAAACTGAAATTTTAACAGAATATTGGGTACTTGAGATTAAAATCTGCCCTTTTTTGTTTATATTTATATATTGTAGTTATTTTGGCATACTATTGGGGACACTAGGGAAAAGTTGGTTTATGACAAGGTTTTAAAAAGTACAGCAGTTTGTTTAATCAGGTAATATACTGGAACAATATTTGCTCTTTTAAATCCTTTGTATTTCTCTCACTTTTCCTCTTTAATTTTTTGGACTGGGACTAGAGCTGAGTTGTTTCTTATGTCTTATATTTGGTTGCAAACTGTCTGACTTTGTGTTTGTAGTGATGTTTGCCTGGGCTTATGTGAATGTCTCATAATAGGACTCTAATAATTGCAGCATTCTGGGAATTTAAGTATATTTGGGAACTCAATCAATAGGGAGCATGACAGTGACCGGACTATAGCTCCCATATATGTATTTAAATACACATATATGACTTCTCTTTTTAATGAATATTTTTAAATTGTTTCTAAATAAAAAAATATTTACATACACTTGGATAAAAAAATCCGGTTTATTTTCAAAAGAAATATATTTCAGAGAGAAGAGAAGCATAGTCCAATGCCAGTCCCACCAAACACAGTATTTATGTATATTTGGCTGTATGACTGCTGGTTATAAAGTGGCTAAAACAAACAAACAAAAAATTATGTAGCTGAACTGAAAAGTATTTTAGAACTGAAAACGGAAGTTTTTTCTACCCTTTTCATTGTGACACTAATGAAATTGGGCTTGGAACTGCAAACACACAACATAATTTTTTTCCCTTATTTAACTCCATTTGAAATTACAAATTGTGGTTTTGTTATGTTAGAAGGCTTATACTGTAGGGTTTTTAGGTTTTGACATCCCTTTACACTATTTTTCTGGCTCAGAAAAACATAAATTCTTTTGGACTAAGACTTCATCTATCAAAAAAAATGAATAGTCTATAATTCTAAGTGTATGATTCTGCTGATTTCAATAAGCACAAAAGATATTTGGGCTGCTTCTTGCTTTAAAGCACACCTTAGTGTCATGCAAAAACAATTACATATGTTTGAAAGTACTTGCTGAACTGCTGCTGGGTTACGAAAGCATCTTCCTATAAATCAGTGATGAAGAAGAAGGTTCATTCTTAAGTTATTTGTTCATGTTTCTTGAATAAATATCCATCATAACTAGAAAATGGAAATACCTCACTTCTGTACTGGGCCAGATGTTACCTGTTTGAGGCTAGGATATAGAACAGCTTTTTAACAACTTAAAATGACATAGGATTTTTGGCCTGGCATTGATGCCCCTTCTTTCTTTTAAGAAACAGATCTGTTGTAAGTTATTTTCCCAATTTTCCCAGCCCCCAAAAGGGTAAGATGGATATCACCATCGGTGAAATATCAGTTATCTTATTTTCATTTGGGACTTTAAATATTTACAGGTAAATTTTAGATACTAATTTTGTGTTGAAAATTTTGTACTAATGTTCTGCAGCATGCCAAATGCCTCAGAGTTGCTAATGTTACATTAGTGGAAAAAATCCAAATGTAAAATTACATCCAAATGAGGACTCCCACAGATTTCTAAAATATGCCGGCCTTCATTAAATTAATTATAGCATTTCTTTATTATCTTCAGGCTTTTGTGAGAAAAAAAATTGTTCTCACTCTAGAGAACAAAGGGATAAGAGCTGACTGAGAAAAGCTATGGTTCTACTTTGTCATGTCTCTGTGGTAGATCTGTGGTTGGCCCTTTCTAACAACATGTTGTAGTTGGGATAACAAACAGAGAAGTAAAATTGTCTTTATTTTAAAGCAAGGTTTATTTTTTATATTGTAAATTGCAGTAGAATAAAAGAATTGGACACATTTGAGGGAATGGGGCAAAGTAAGTCTTTTGCTGACAAATTTGCAAAATTAGTTTGAGTTTTACTTTGAAAGCAAGCCAAAAATTTGTCCTTGGGGGGCTGTGTGTAAATGGATATCTGTTATTTAGGCTAGGTAATTGAACAGATGTGAATGCTCAGTACATACCTCCCTTGTGTGTTGCTGAAGCTGGCATCTTTTTACCAGCAAGCTAATCCAATGGGCTATTTTGGCTCAGGCAGACCGTGTTAGAGACAGTGTTACAGAGGCTTTCTTATACTACTTCTATCTCATTTTTACTGTTTAATCACTTCTCTGTTCTCAAGCAACATTCAAGAATAAAATTGTATAGACACTAAACACACACACACACACACCCCACCCCCCCAAAAAAAAACCCAACCAAAACCCAAAACCACCCTGTACTGTCTTTTGGGAAACATAGAATTAAGAGGAAGTCAGGTTGTCCCACGCTTTTCCTTGTGAAATGAAAGTAGTTGTGTACACGGCAGCTCCACCCAGCAGAAAATGCAGGGACAACTGGAGGCCCCATGTAGGGGAGAATACAGGGACTTCCCTTCTATGAATGCCAACAAATATCTGCCACCTCAAAGATGCTCAGGAGGTGGCAGGAGGAGACAGGGCCATACACTGAGACTGGGGATCAGGATGTCTGTTGTACATCAGCCTGCAAAGGCAAGTACTTATTTGGAGAATACTTTTTAATGTACTGTGGTCTTTCATTTCTGGTCAAAAATTTTGGTTCCAGATAACAAGTCTAGATGAAGAATTCTGGCATTCAAGTTAGAGCCAAGCACCTGATTTTAGGAAAGGAATGATTGAGCACAGTCTTTCTGCCTTTAGAGAATTAGGAAAGTTCAGAATGAAAAATGTGTAGTGGGAGAAGCGTCCTCCACAGGAACCAGAAGATCTTGTGATTACATTATTAATTAATTGTTATTAATTATATATATACATATATACATATTATATATTATTAATTAATTGTTATTAAATTATATATACATATATACCTCCCTTTAAATTTATCACCAAAATGTAGACAGTATGAGGAAAAAATGCATGAGCACTTCTCTCATTCCTACTGGAAAGTAACAAAAAAAATGTAATGTTTTGTTTGTCTTTGCTTTTTATATTCCTCTCTCAGGTCCGCACCAGTGTCCTACCTGATCACAAGGAGGCAAGAGCAGATGTTGGAGTAAGCAATTTTTTTTTTTTTTTGTTAATCAATTTATTTTTTTTCTCCTCGTTATCAGACACAGACACCCAATGAAGAGAAATGGTGTTTTGCCTAGCTGCTAAACGGGAGCTGGCAAGCTTTTTTAATAGCAGAAGTTGGGTTAAATGAATAAGAACATCAAGGCAGGAGTAATAGTCTCAGTGATTGATGTAATCCCATTCACGTATTTCTTGAAAATCCTTTTCAACTGAAATTATCCTGAGGCAAGCACAACTATCCAGACTTCTGCTACTGCCGTACAAGGAATCTGGATAAGATTGAGAGCTTGGAATTGCATTGCCTCAATGAGCATGGCCTGTCACCATCTGGTTTTCATGTGCAGAGTATAAAAAGTTCTGCTGTAGGAGTTGCCTTTGCATTCACTTTAAGAATAATGTCACAGGTGACATATGGAGGACTTATTTTTCCCTGTAGGTCTGTAGAACTTTTGGGAAAGGTATCGGTATGTCATTTCTGGGTCTGAGAAGGCTAGAAACTCCCAGATAATATAGACCCCTCACAGGGGTGGGAAATGTTGGTTCTGCTAGACTGAATAAAAGACCAAACGCCATCTGGTGCAGGTGTCAGAACTATCTCTGCAAACATTTAAAATAACTGGATTTTTAAATTTTTAGCCTAAGGTGTTGACTTTCCTGCATTACCAGGGCTTCCTTGGCATAGTTTCCAGGACTTTAGCTAGAGTTTGAAAAATCTGTAGTTCAATCTTAGTGAAAAAATCAATGTGTTTTAACTTTTCATGTAGCTATTAGGGAGACTTTTCTCTTTGGCTAGCTGAGATTATTCGTCAAGCTACTCAAGGCACATATCTTAAGATTTATAATTGTAAGTACCCCACTAACAAAATTACAGAGGAATGTTACTCTGTAATTAGCATTACAGCAGCAGTTCTGTTCAAAGCCTACTCTCTAGGTCACATGTGCAAAGTTAGAATGGTTTGTAGACTGCCAGTTCAGGCCCCAGGGTAGACTATTTTTATCTAAATCAGTATGAAAAACGTATTCTCCGGCATAGTTTGAAATTAGACCCCTTGAACATTAGTATAACTCTTTTACTTTGGGTCATGGGATCATTCATAATTTTATTTAATTTTGCAAGTAACTCTGAAATGCATTGTCAGGCAACGAAAATTTTATTCCAAATAAATAGAAAAATATGAAACAGACAAATAAGTAGAATTGGTTTAGGCCCATAAAATTATTCACCTTTAATTTCATGACCCTGGAGAACTAGATATGACAGAGATGGTTAGTGGGTACAGTAACCAAAGCTCCTAGATTGTATAAGAGCACAGTGTAATTGCTTCTTAGCCCTGATCATATGAGGACTCAGCGTTCTGAAATGGATTTATAGTTCTGTTGTGCTGCAGAAAGAAGCCCCAAGTGATCCAACCTGTATCAGTTTCATTCCAAATATCCCTCTCCCTCTTTTCAAATGGTAAGGTTGCAAATGCAAGCACCCAAATGCCATGAAATGCCTGAATAATGAATGGCTGCTGTATAGGTGCTGTGCTGCAGAATGTGTTCTTATTTTACCAAGACGGGTACGCTCTTGTAAGATGATAACTAAACTGAGCTAACCATGCCACCATAGACTTTTAGTGAAGAAATGCTGTCATGTTGATGGATCTGAAAGAAGACAGATCTGTGTTCACTCCGGCAAGGCTGTGCATCACCATGTGTCACACCTGGACATACTTGTAAAAGTACATGATCCATTTTGGCAGTGAAAACTAACCATGATCTCTGCTTGTATGGCTCTGGTATTTTTCTTCATGTATTTTCTATAGGCTTTTTTTCTTCCTTACTTCCAGTTCAGCACTTCCCAAATCCACTGTTTTCTCAACCTTTCCTAGACTGAGCATGTGTCTTTTTTCCTTTGCTTCTTAAGTGCCAACCAAAGCACAGGAAATCTAGGCTTCTGTCATTGATAGGAATGAGCCATAACTGATGGTCTAGTTTAACAAATTGGAGAGCAGTGTTGGTGCTTACCTAAACAGAGAGTTGTGATTTGAACTGTATATTTTATATGCAAGAAAACATATCTTAGCATAGAGCTTTACTGTTAACATTTAAACACTAGAAAGCAGGCTGCAGGGTTTTTTCACCAGAGGAAGTTACGCTTCTCAGTAGCAATAAATTCTCTACCTTTTTCCCTGAATGGGAAATTTGGTCTCTCTTGTGTGCAGCCTGTGTGACTCAGAGCAACTTGATTCTTCTTTAATTTGTATGTCCAAGAACATATATAATTTAGCCTGGAATTTGCCATTCCAACAGTAAAATTACTACAATGTAATAAAAACACTTTGTCTTTCTTATCGCTTTCTTGCAAAAATTCAGCATAATCTTATGATTCAGAGCAGGTGATATCAAGTTGTATATTTGAAAGTTAAATGCCAGGAAGATGGTTGTAGACTGTTATTTTCTTTCCCATTGTTCCCAGGGCAAGAATACTACTGTTGGCCAAGGTGACCAAATGAGATTTTAGCCATGTGCAGTGGTATATGAGCAGAGGTTAAAAAATAACTAAAATGCAAAAGAAGATGCATTTGTTTTCCTCTTTGCACTATTTTCTTGATGATGTGTGAAGGTGATTTTGACAGAAGGGAAAGATATAGTGGTGTAGCTTAATTTAACTTCAGACATTCTATTTTCATTAGCTCATTTCTTTGCACTTGTTCTGCAATGAATAGGTCCATCTTACAATGGAAATAAAGGAAACAAGTTCTTACAAGCACTGCCATAAACTAGAGGAATATAACATTTCTATTAATAAACTTGCAGTGAACTCAATGTAAAAACATTTTCTTATCAAATACATTCGTATTTGGAATATATAGATGGTAGTGCCTAAGGCTTGAGGAAAAAGCATAGCAAGAACAACTTTGGTAAAGCACTGAAAACAGCATTTCTTTGTAATCTAGAAATAAGAAATATAGAAAGAAGATGCAAAATGCAAATGCTTGTACTGAATGAAATTTTTCCCGTGGCTGTACATTTTATAGCCTGTTACTTTGTCAGGTTGTCAGACTGTTCTCAGTGAATAAGAGAAAAGTTCTGGCCCTTAAAATCAGAATTTAACAATTTACTGATAATCATGCTACAGATGCATTAAAAGAAATTTGCTGGATAATGTGTCAAACTACTATATTGAAATGTAATATTTTTCTAGGTACGAAAGAAAGATTTCCAAGTGTGAGACCAAAAAAAAGTAACAAAACTTAAAAAATTAATGGAGATGTTATCTCTTCTTTTTGCTTTGTTTTGTAGAGAAGCTTCCTGGGCTGTACAACTTTTAGAGTAGGAGACTTGGTGAAGTCAAAGGAGCAACAGTTGACCCTTACCCTCAGGTAAGTGTTTTCCTCTGTTGTAAACCATGTTGAATTAATAACCCCTGGCATTTCACATCCAAAGAAGAACAATGAAGCTGGTGAAGTGTCTCGAGAACAAGTCCTGTGAGGAGCAGCTGAGGAAACTGGGGGTGTTTGATCTGGAGAAAAGGAGGCTGAGGAGACACTCTCTACAACTACCTGAAAGGACGTTTTAGCGAGGTGGTTGTTGGTTTCTCCCAAGTAACAAGTGATAGGGTGAGAGGAAACGGCCTCAAGTTGTGCCAGAGGAGGCTCAGATTGGGTATTAGAAAAAATTTCTTAACCGAAAGGGTTATTAAATGTTGGAACAAGCTGCCCAGGAAAATTGCTGGTCACCATACCTGAAGGTATTTAAAAGATGTGTAGATGTGGTACCTAGGGACATGATTTAGTGGTGGACTTGGCAGTGTTAGGTTTATGGTCGGACTTGATCTTAAAGGTCTTTTCTAATCTAGATGATTCTATGATTGCTGCTTGATTGTGTTTGAAACTCTGTATTATTCCCGGTATATTAGATGTTAACTTGAAATGCTCCTGTTTTCTATCATGCATAACATCAAAATGAAATACCAATTCTTTAAGCTGGAGCTTTCCATGTGTCAGATTAGAAAAGGATAGTAATTTTTTTGGTGTGATAATTTATAGAAGAATTGCCAGGAACTTGCAGTAGGGGATGTGCTTTCAAAGTTTCCTGTAGAAAGGAGCATAAGGTTCTCTATTTCATTTGGTATGTGTGGTTTAAAGAATTAACACTGTACAGTTTGCTGGTTTGGTTACTAGGCATATTTAAAGACGGTGGACCTAATGACTTAAGGCTTCTCTCATGTGGAATTGTTTGCAGTCTCCTAAACTCATTCTTACGTTACCATAAAAGCTGGCAGAGGAACTCTCTAAGACTCCTTTTGGGGTTTTAGAGTTATATGCAGCCAAAGTCAAATGGCGGCGGTGGTGGGGTGATGTAGGACTACAGTGACACAGGGTACAGAGCTGTAGGAGGGTCAGAGCCAGTGTTCAAAAACTAGGGCTGGGCTGAACAGATATTTCTTAAAGCTGTGCAATGAAGAAAAGAGTTTGGTTTTCATGCCTGATACTGACTTGCATGGCTTAAGATGAATCAATATACAAATCAAAACTCTTTGAAGGTTAGGGGAAACCTTTTAGGTGGTGATTTTCAGAATGAATTCATTGGACTTTATATAGTGCAGGGATTTTGTTGAGCTGATTTTTGCAAGCACAATGGAGGCTTATTTGAGATTACTGGGTAAGCACAGGTAAGCTTCACACAGCAACTGCCCAAACTCACCATGTTTCCACATAGGCAAAATTCTGGGACGAAAGAGGCTGTGACTAGAACAATTGTGACAATGGTCTATGTTCTGCCTAGAATATTGTATGTAGGTGTTGTAGAAAAGTTGTGTCACATTCTTTATCATGTGCACATGAAGCCAGCCTGGATTTGTCCTGAAGACCCAAATTATGACCCATTCAACAATGTTGTGGTATTGTCACTATCTCAAGGACACTTACATTCTTTTTGAAATGGAAACTTCTTAAAGTATTTTGGCACATGCCTTCCCAACACTAGTAGTTGCATATGTATGTGTAGTTCACAGGGCAAAGTTAATGAAATGCCTTGATTTTAATTTCTCCCAAACACAGAAAATGCCATGCCTAACAAGCAGATAACTTTGTTTTCTAACAAACAAAACTGATCAGGCAATACTTGACTACTCTCTGTGGAAATGTATGGCTAGATAAACAAATACCACCTTAGCATTTGGGAGAGTCTGTTCTTACACAATTTCAAATTGTCTCAGTTTCTTTTGACAAACTTTGCCTCTCTGACATATTGAAAACTTGATCTGTAAGAATGCCTCTGACAGGTACCATAATAATTGACAGAATGTAAAGTTTCAGGAAACTTTGAAAAGAGTAAGTATCTAATCCATCTCATTTGTAAACAGAAAGATCAGAATGATAACTAATAAGCAATAGATGACAGTTTGCCAGGTTAGTTTCAGCTGAACCTCTAAGCCTTATCAGATTTGCTTTTAATCAATATTTTTAGTCTTGTTTGTCCTCCGTGCAGCTAACACTAGAAGACAAATATTATAACAATTCAAATTAATTTGCAGATACATTAAATGGTAGGGTTTGGTTGTTTTTTTGTTTTTTTTTTTTAAAACCAAAAAGATCCTAACCTTTTACATGTGGGACTGTTACCTGATTATGGCTCTTCAGCAACACAAAATCAGTAGAAATGTTCCAGGTTTCTTTGGTGGCAGTTTAACCAGAGAGGTCTAGTAATCTAAACTTGCTGTCTTCTAATTGCCCTGTTATATTAGTAACGCTCAGGAGAATAGAGGATATACCAAGGGACTTGTGAGAGCATGCAATTTTATTTAATTCTTGTTGATACACTTTCGAAGGGAGTTTACCAGGGAGTGCCTGTGATTGAGATACTCTTTTGTTAGATCCTAAATAGAGATTTAAGGATCGGAAATAACTGTGGTGTGCCCTGTAAATATTGTTGTGATTATAGAATCTGGTTACTTTTTCTCTGTTTTTTTCTGTTATTATGTCTTGCCATTGTCTTTCTAAGGTACAATGTAGCAATATAAAAGTGTTTTTAAAGGAATTTTCTTGCATTTTTCTCAGTTATTTTGTGGAGGGCTGGCATACATCTACAATTCCTTACTGTTGATAAACTGTGGTCTGCTTTTTCCCTTTCCCCACCGTTGTACTTTAATGGTGGTTAGGGACACAAGTTACAAAACCTCTGCAAAAGAGGTTTTTATTTTGGTTGTCCTTTCTTCTCTAGAAAGGTGCCCTAAACTGATAGCTGAGTGCCCTAAACTGATAGCTGAGATGTGTGCGCCTATATCTCGTCATCCAAACCTGAACAGGTCAATTTGTAGAATTGCTTCAATGCTGACAATGTACACAACAGATGTTGGCAGAGGAATATAGTTACTAGAGACTTGGGATTGTACTTTTCAATATGAAGTATATAAAACCAGAAAAGCTTTCTATAGACTTGAATGTTTCATTTAGCAATGCAATGTCACTTGCTTCCAGCTTTCTTATAGGGTTGTGATGATGAACAGGATAAAATGGGCTATTGAATAATACAAAAGGCATATTCAGTACCAGAATATTTCATAATATTGACTATCTGTTGCAGTGTATCCAATTTGGAAAAAAAAATAGCAAGCATACATCGTTTTTCTTTGTAAAGCTATTTTAGTAAATAATACTGATTTTTTTTTAGTTGATTTACATTTTAAGTTCAGTTTAGAGGTTTGCTTTGCTATGCCTTTCTTTTAAGAACAGTGTAATGTGGTTTTTTGCTTGGTTGAGGTCTATGGCCTTTTGTAAAGGGCTAGCAATTAGTAATTCCATTAGCTGCTTCCCCTGTATTTGCCCTGTTTCTAGGAAGGCCCTCTTTAGCTTGGGTGATTTTGGTATGATTTTCAGTAAGTTGTATGTAAGAAGCAGCAAAGGAAAAAGATAATAGATTTCTTCTGTGCGCTCTGTAAAAATAAAGCCCATCTGTCTGAGACACTCCTCTTAGTAGACAGTACAAAAGTGTAAGTAGGCTACTTCAGTATAAAACTAGGGTAGTATCAATATCACTTGGATTCTTTGGCCTCTGTAAGCAGGAACTTTATAGTGATGGAGCTAACCATACAAAAGAAGAACTAGGATGGAGTGCATGAATTATACAGATTATTGGAGAGAATGTTCCTGTGGATGTCTGTCAATCATGTACCATACAGACTTTCTTTAAATGTGTGGCTGTACTTGACCTCTTGGACAAAATCTGTTTGTCTATCAGCCTTCTTTCTTTTTTAGTTGTCTTATTTTCATTAATCTTGGGCAGGACCAAACCTATTTCCTTTAAATAAAGAAGGTAAAGTATAGTTATTTTTGGAAAGTTCAAAAAAATAACTCCAAGACTCCATTAAAGAAAGTCCCGTTCCACCGTTCCACACACACACCCCCCCCCTTCTCCCCCCTCCTAACACTGTACTCCAAGCACCTTGTAATTAAGTGGTCCAGAAGACACGTAACTGCACTTCAGTAGCAGTTACATTCACCACGTTTAACTAACTAGAGAGAATTTCAAAGCAGCACATTAATTTTTGCAGACATTTATGTACATATAACTTTGGTAGCAAATGATGACTATAAAATACTATATATTTTGCTGCTTTTCCCTATTAAAATTCAGTACAAGTCTGCCTACAACTAGATTTACTTGGTCTCCATCCGGAAATTTTCTTGGCTACTTCATGTCATGTCATCCACCCCAGGAAGCAGGTGAACAACAGCTTGACTTTATAAGCTGGGCAAATCTCCCATACAGTTGAGGTGAGGCTTGTTTTGACATGACGCTTAAAGTACGTGAAGCTTAGTACATTAAAATGGTGAAAACTTAGAAGGAATTGAACAGTGCAAAACTTTGTTTATTTATCTTAGAATGTAAGAGAACGTTATTTACCAGTGGACTTGTTTAAAAATGGTATTGACTGTAATAGGCTCCACTGTGAATTAACGCAATAAACATTTCTATACCATAGTTTTGTGCTTGCATATTTAAAAATATATTGCATCAGTGGAAAAAATAATTCTATGATCATCTGTATGTTAATCTGTACTAATCACATTTATTGTGTATTATGCATTGGAGAAAGGGGCTACCTGCTAGACTGGAAGTCATACAGTTTGCTTTTCAGGCAGTCACCCACTTAGTCATCTATAATTAACACAGCTATGCAAATACACAGTCTGTTTCTCTTTTTCTTTGCGATCTTGAGCCTTTTTTTTTTTTTTTGAAAGAAAGGTATGGCCATGGGAAACAATTAGCAGGCCTAAATTTGCATATTCAATGCACAGCAGTGAGACTTGATGAAAACAGCTTTGGAGGCAAACGGCTGCTTTACTTAGTCCATCTAGTTCACTTGCTTTTCCAACGCCAGCCTGTTACCCTCTTTTTTCTCTGGGTGCCCAGGTCACCCTTTTATTGCCAGAAGTATTCAGGTGGGCACATATTGCTGCTGCTCATGATGATGCTGGCTAGCTCCTTCTCTCACATTTGAGGGAACTGATACTGATCTGGTGATCCTTAAGGATTTGAGATGGTAAGGAAATCCATGTGTATAATAAATTTGAAATTAATATTGAAAGCATTAGTAAGTAATTGTTGTTTTAAACCTGAGCAGATCTCATGATGGCTTCAAAGGTCTCTGGGTTTGGCTCAGTGAGTAGAACAATATTGTTTTTAACGCTGATAAAGTAGGTTTTTTTTAAAGTTCACAACATGTTGTTTCACTCAGAATAACCACCGCAAGCCTCGTCAGAAGGTGGTGTCCTTGGTGATTCCAGTTTAGGTGAGTGCGGGCTGTCACAGGATTATGGCTGTGGTAGGTGGAGTGAGCGCAGAAACACGTAGTCATGTTGGACTGGATGGTTAGGGATAGACTGAAATATTGCCAGCTTTGCTGCTGAAGCCTGCAGAGTGAATCTAGTGAAGCCACTAGATTCTAAAACTGGTTTAAAAATCACTCTTCTAACACTTTGTTTCCCATGAACAGATATCAGGCGATTAGTGCTGCTTATCCCAGACTGCTAAGAAAAAAAACCAAAACAAACAGGAATTTTCTGACTCCATGAGCCAGCTAGAGTTTAGGCCATACTTATATGGTTACTTCACATTGACATTTTTTCATTCTTATCACTTTGTTCCCCATCCCTACTGTCCCTATGCAGGTTTGTCAAGGTGTGTAATCCTTTGTTCTGTGGGTCTATAGTATCTCTCGTCTCATGACCGTAAGCAGTTTGATGCAGGGAGAGTCTTCATTGCACCATGTGAGTGAAGAGTGCGCTTTTCATCTTTATTAAACTACAGCAAATAAGCTGATTCTATCCTAATGCATTATGAAGTATCCTAAAACCAATTAATTATTCTCCTGATGCTCTGTGGAACAGTGTGTCTGTGTGAGATGGTCTCTTCCTGTCTGTCCAGGCAAATGACATGAAGTGTATACCTATATATGTGTGTGTGTGCAAATACTGTTTCTGAAAGGTAAAATAATATAGATTTTTATCTTAAGTGTGGTCACTATGCTTTTTTTTATTTTTCCCACTGCATCACTTCTGTTTCTCAATTTTATTTCCTTTCAAGCAAAATTTTCATCCGTGAAGTTGCTTGAAAGTTTTAAATGAGTGACATGTCTGTTGATTGAAGACTCGTCCACCAGTGGTATACTAAATTCACAGTGTCTGACACAGCTAATCCCTGGATGTTCATAGAGCTCTTTGTTGATTTCTGTGCCTGTAGCACTCAAAAAGAAACTTTGGATTTTTTTGGGTTTTTTTTTAAACTGTGTTTTCATGTTTCCATCTGGAAAGATAAGAGAAATTGAGGAAGGAGTACAACTACAATGCACAGTCCCACTGTTTAGTTTTATTCTCTTGCATTACCTTCTCTTGCAGATACTGCATGTTTCAGATTGTATTACATAGTATAGACCAGAACAGGGGTGATTTTGAGAAGAAAATCACTAAAAAAAATTGATATAAAGTGAAATTAGATCAATCATGTTTTTAAAATGTGTATGCAGAAAGCTTCTAAATATGTATTGCTACTCATGGAGGCAAGCAGTGCAGTGCTCCCTGCCCTACTGAGGCCAAGTCTCTAGTAACAGCAACAAGGGGGAATATTTAGTGTTCTAAAGGAAGGGAGATGAGGACTGAGAAAGTACAACTGGCATTTCCATTTTTATTTTGTTTTAATTTAGCAACATGCCTTGTTGGTTTGTATCAGTTCATTTGCAAATTGAGCTCAGTTTTGCTCAAGATTTGTTTATACTCTTAGTTTACCCTGACATAATTTTAAATCATACCTGGTTTATGTTGGTCAGTCTGAGACTTGCAGGTCTCTTTGGCCTTAGAAACACATGTTCTCTAAAGAAAGGATGGGTAGGATTTTACTTCTGGAAGTCAAATGAATGAAACGTTTTCTTTTCAGACCAGGATAACAACAAAGTGCTGTTGCATATTTAAGTAATCCTGGTAATGAGATCGTCCACTTGACACTTTGATCAGGACATGTTAAGCTGTTGAAAAATGTCTTACAGCCTCACGTTTAGTCTGATTTTTAAAAGTATATGATTTGCTAACATATGTTGTATTCCCCTTCTCCTTGGAAATGCTGTAGTGCCTTTGTTAGGTCACCTAGTTTGCATGCTGGTTTGACACAGGAAGGAGAAAACAAATGCTGTCAGACCCCTAAGCAGTAGCAACTCAGCAGGATGTCTCATTCAAGACGCTTACGTTGTTCTCATACATTTGAAAATTATTATGTGTTTTTGCTCATAAACACCCCTTGGACATTGAACTCTTCTTCCTCATTACTGTTTGTTTGTATACTTTGTTAATTAACGTACACTTTTTTGGTTGCAAGGCTATCTGGAATTGGTTCATTTTTAATTGTTCTTTATTGTCAGTAATGAATTTGGCTTAGAGCAAATGAAGTAGTGAAATATGAAGAATTATGTGTATTTTACAAGATTTTATATAGCAACATATTTAATTTGTATAGTTGCAAGATGAGTATATTCAAACGAGTCACATATTAAAGCATAATGGTTTGAAACCAAAATAATTATTTCAATTTGAAGCTTGGGGTTAGCTATGTTTTGAGACTTTACTGTAAAAAATGAAAGTTTTGATTTAGCATGATAAATAAGTCCCTGTGCCTGAAAAGACTAATGTATGTGCTTAACTTTAGTCAATGTAAAGAGCTGGCATACTCTGACTTAATTAAGGCCTTATGCTGCATGCAGAAATACAACTGATGTAAGACCATGGGAGCTCAACGCAGAGACAGGGTCCTCCCACCTGAGGCATGAGCGAGTGCTCTGGGGAAGCCTGGGCAGGGCAGAAGGGCAGCACTGGAAGGCTGTGCTGGGAGAGCAGGAGGCAACACGGGTCGGGCCAGGGCAGTGCTGCTTGGTAGAGCTGGCTCTGGGGCCCTACCTCTGAGGAACCTCACCCTGCGCAGAGTGGGCTTCGCTCGGCCCCCAGTCTGTCTTTCTCCTGGTTGGTGACGTGAGGAGAAGGGTGTTTGGGGGATTTTTCCTTCCTTTATGAATGTAACGCGAGGACTGTTGTTTGAAGTTCTGGAAGAGTGTCTGTACCGATGGGGGTTTTGGTGTTTTCCTGCAGCGAGGATTGCCCTAGGAACGTGGCAGTTTTTAATGGAAACACTTTTTTTCTAATGTTGCTGTTTCTGACAGTCATTTTTTCTTTTTTATTGCCAGCCCTCTGGTCCCTATTCCTTTGTCCTGCTTCATCACTTTTCATATTGAATTTTGAGATCATACACAGTATTGCCCCAAACCCATTTGTTTTCATTCTTCATCCTTTCTGTGCTTTTGTAATTCTGCTGAACTTATTCTCAGCATTTCCTTTTGCCAATTTTTGCTTGGTAGCTGTTGTTACACTTTCCTCATTATTATTAAAAGATCTGTCACCTTTCCTTCCTTTCAAAAAATTTAGCTGTTCAGAATAAGCCAGGGGAGACAGACTGTGCCATTGACCTTGGTGTTTTGCTACCAGTGAAGGATGAAAGATCAGTCAGTATATTTTTTGAGTTTAAACCCTTGTTTCTTCAAAAAATAGTGAGCAGTACTCTTTTTTTTTTTTTTTTTTTTTTTTGAGATGTAAATCTGAATTGCTATTTATTTTTGTTTAGTTGGAAGTAAACTACTTGCAGGGATGATAATAAAGGAATTCACCTGGAACTGTATTATTTTCTCCCGTACCGTTAAAGAAATAGGACTGATTTTGAATAATTACTCTGCAGAGGGACTACAAAGGGGAAAGTGGTATTCAGATTATTTTCATTATTTTGGTTTAGCAGGAGGTTTATTAATATACAGAGCATGTCCTTTCTTCACAGATTATGTTAGGAGACAAAGCAGTGTACTGTGTAGTGAGATTGCAGGTCATAAGTGGGATATTGGTGCAATACGTTACAGCCCTTTCTCTGACAGTCCACAGACAGAATAATATCTAGAATGAAAACTTTGCAATGTTCATAGATTCTTCCACCATTTCTAGCACTTACCCATCCTCAGTTTCATGATGAAAACTTTCATTGCTAGAAAGAATTTGGAGAAAATACAATATGCCTTATTTGTAACATTTGCTTTATGATTGTAGATAATGAGTTCAATACAGGTGACTGCAGCTATACAGAATGGAGAAGGGACTAAACGTTTACCGACAGCATTTTTACGAACAAATGTGATTCTACAGATAACCCGATGTCATGGGGTTTTTTTCCAGGACTTCTGATGGTGGAAAGACGGTTGGTACCATTGAAGTCAATCTTGTGAAGATGGGAGAGCTAGAGGATGGGGAAACAGACCACATCACAACAGATGCCCAGGATCAAAAGGTAGAAACTGAGTTCATTGTAGAAAGAATGGTCAGCTGAACCAAATGCCTAAATCACTAATTCCAAGTTGGGTTAAGGATTTACTAAAACAATATTGGAATAAAGTACCACGTACACTTAATTTCCCTAAACTAAAAACAATTTTTCATTAAAATGTATAGAATAATACCCTATCCTCAGTTTCCTAGTCCCTCCCCTTCTTTAGGAAAAAAAAAAAAAAAAGAGCTGATTTTGACCTCAACTGACCATATTTAATCAGTTCCAATCAAAAAACGGTCCATAGAGTTGCCATAAATCTGACTTCTTTTTCCCTTGGACAGTTCCTCTGTTTTCTGCCCTTGAAGTCCTGTTCATGTGGATTTTTATGTGCAACCTGTGCCCACAATACTGAAAACCTGGAAAGAATGGCAGACAGGCAAGCCAAAGAAGAGGTGAATCCTCTTGTAAAGGGGCAGGTTCAGCTGCACTTCATGGGAGCACATGGTGGGGAAAAATCAACGGGAGGGATGATTCAGCAATGGTGCCTCAGAGTGCTAGCACAGGGCAGTGTTGTCCAGAGGGTGTATGCAGGGATTCTAAGCTGGGGTGACCATGGTGTGGGATAAGAGGAAGGATAGAAGGGTTTGGAAAGAGCAAAAATGCTCTGAGGTAGACAGGTTGTTGCAGGCAAAAGGGGTGGAGACTGGAGCTGGAAATTATATGGGAGGAGTGGATTTGAGAGGAATGGAGGACCAAAGGAGGGAGGGAGGGTGAAACGGATGGGATCTCCATACAATGACAAGAGGTTTGGGCTTGGGAGAGATTCAGAAATGACTGCTCAGAACAAGGAAGTCAGCGTTTCAATGATTTGCAGTTAACAAAAAAGGTCTTGTTAACTGGCTCCCTGACTGATGATAACTGACATAACTGTATAGAGTTGCCTCCTCCTGGTATCTCTGCCTCTGCAGCCCCATTCTCAGTGTCAGAATTTTTACAGCCCTGATACTACAGTGTATTGCTATATGCCGTGGTGTATTCTCTTCTTCATGAAAAAAAAAAAAATTAGATAATGTTACAGGGAATGTAAAATGAAGGACTACATTTTCTGTTTAGAAGTAACATATAAGAATATATATTTGGAGAAAAGGGCATTGTTCTGAATATCTTTTCTACCCAGCCAACACGTTCTGCTTTTGGGCCAAACTCTGAGGAGAGACTTTACACTTCTTTATTCACCATTCTTCTCAAAGGAGTTCAATGCCCTTTAAAAACAATGGACCAGTGGGATCAGTTCCAAAGAAGCCAACAAATGCTGTGAAATCTTTCTGGTTTTGTATTATAAAACTTCCACAAGATATGCGACATGAACTGTTTTTTCAGCCCTTCGTTTTGCTATTCTTCCATTTCAAAATGAGGGATGAGACTTCTTATAATTATTTGAGATGTAGTTAATGACCTGTGTCTAGCCTGGTGGAGCCAGAAGGCTTTAACAGCATCTTTCTAGGGGGTTCTAATACTTGTCAAGAAGGACCAGCCTTGTGACACCTGTATTTTCTGTGGTCTTTAAAGGAGTCCTTACTTTTTATGAATTAGTTTCATCATGGAGTCTTGGTTTCTATGTTCGTAGTGAGGATGCAGTTGTGAGAATGTGGAGTTATTGAATTCAAAGAAGTAAACTCTGAATTAGGTTTGCTAACTCATTAGATGAACTATGTGCAGGGAATTCCTTATGGAAGAGTAAGGTGATAGTTAAATTCAGTCTGACATATCAACTGGTAGAGAGTACATCACATCTTGCTCTTTGCTTCAAGCTCTGCAGTAGAACATCTAGAACTTGGGGAAGCCCTGGAAACAGAACTCCCTATCACCTTTAGAGGCTGTTTGGGTTGGGGTTTTTTTGACTGGCGGGAGAGGAACATTAAAAGTATACTTCCTAGTACATTTAACATAGTTTTACACTGGTTGATTTCTCCATAAACTTTTTATACTTTCATACACTAATCCTGTCAAAGTAGTCTTCCAATTCACTTGTATAACAAATTACTTTAATCACAAACCACAAGCGCATTTTAAAGACTTTTTATACTTCCTACTTTTCACTTGTTTAAAAATTCATGGAGTCCTTTCTGACACTGTGCATGTGAAAACTGCCTTGTCAAAAGAAACCTCTCTGAAAGCACAGAACTTGTCAAAAATTATTTTAACCACTGCCATTGTATGGGTAGAAAACATTTCTGTTTTATTATGGAATACCTGTTCATATTTTGCCATTTTCTCTGCTATAATTCTGATTGTGTTACAGTATGTTGGAAGAAAGATATAACAAGAGTAAAGTAAATTATAATCGTTGGGAAGTTACATTATAAGTGATGGTTTTTCTTTTTGCAATTTATAAACTGCTATGAATTTCCTTGTAGCACCTGAGTGTATTACATTTGTGGTTGCATTTCTTTTGTAGTGTGCATTGGTTCGTGAATGTACAGCCACTGAAGGCATAAGTGGAAGAGACAACCTGCCTTCATTAAATGCAGGTAAGTATTCTAACATCCATAAAAGATGCAATGCTCTGTCAGATCCTGAAGAAATCACAAAGATTTTGGACAGAGCTCTTAGAAGGCTCTTCAAATGATGTGTATTTTTAAAAGTTTAATATTTAAATGTTTTATACATATTTGACAGTATCATTTTAATGAGAAACGTGAGGAAAACTTTCAGAAATGTATGTTAATTATGCTTCCTGAAACACTGCTAAAATCTCCCATTTTTTACCATTCAAGACTGTCGATGACTTCAGTGGGCATGGAATTAACCTTATAAGTTTTTGTCATGTTATTGCATGACATTCTGTTAAAGCAATTTTGCATTATTTGTAACTGAATGCCCTGGAGAATTAATCTCTCTAATAGCTGATGAAGTGACAATTTTAGCTTGATCTGGAAGCTATATGTCCTAAAGTGAATGAAGCTGTTGGCAAGGCATTCTCAATTCTAGGTCAACTCTGGGCTTGCGTGTACAGTGTTGAACTAGATCTATTTCTCTTTCATTATACCAAGAAATACTACATACTGATATGCTGCACTGTTAAAGTTTTATTAGCCCAAGTTTATGAATCTCCATTACTCTGCAGTAACAATGTCACAAATAAGTTATATCGGTCATCTGAAACCACAGCGCTGTCAAGAATTTGGTGTATTTGCTGCATACAGTTGAGGAGAAATGTTACTGAAGTTTTAAAATCTTTTAAAACCTTTACTGAAACTTTTTCTTATAACTTCACTGATAGGGAAGACTTATTAGACTAGCTGTGCAGCCTGAAGGAAGCACTAGAACCCTCCAAAAAATAGGCGTTTCCATGTATGTGTGAATGCTGTAATTTTTTTCTGTGGTTTGTTGAGACTAGATCAGAAGCAGGGATAGATTTCTTCTTCAGAGCTGCCATTTCTTTTCATCAGTTCAATGTGAGACTAGATGTGTTTGTGGAAAAGATATTAATGGAAAATTACTAAATGCACAGGAACTACATCTGGCTCTGGAAATTCCTGAGCTGAAAATAACTGGAGGCAGGGGGAGTATCTTGCATCACTGGGTATCTTACTTACGGTTCTTCTTGGAGACAAGATACAGAGCCAGTTGAATGATTTGGTCTAACTCAGTGCAGCCATTCTTTAATTCTGAGTCTGTACGTCATACAGATAAGTGAACATTTCTTTAATGTCATTAAAGAAATGACATTTCTGTTCAGAGAGAATGTTAGTGATTCACAACTGATTTTTTTTTTTTTTTTTTTTTTCGATTTGCTGCCTTCTTTGGGTGGGTTTGATTGGGGTTTTTGTTGAGGTTTTTTGGATGAGGAGATGCTGTAGTTTAGGGAATGTATTTTGGTGGAACTTTCAAGGTCAGTTTTATGAATAATGAAGCCTAGATCACTTTGTCATGAGTATTTGCACATGATTCTACAGTATATCTAGACAGTTATACATTACAGAATTTAAGTTCTACATTTATTGTTCTCATATGCAAACACACAACACAAAACCAAAACCCCCACCCCACCCAACATTGCTAGGATTTTTAAAGTCAAACATACTTAGAAGTTTTTTGTAATTTTTTTTGTTTTTGAAAAGAGTTGAGAGGAAAGAGCAGAACTGAAAATGCACATGCAAGAAATGACAGCATGCAGGATATTGGAAAGAGTTTTCAGTCACAGGAAGCTTGTTCTAATAAATACTTATCCTTCAGTCTGTTTCCTGTACTTGTGACTTCCTCTTCTCATCCCAGCATTGCTTCCACCTCCCTCCTGACACCTGGCACTAGTTCCAGGTTTTGTCAGTCCCACTCTTTTTTTATTAAATACCCAACTTATTTTCTTAGAAAATTTTAGCTTTGCCCAACTAGTTAGACTTCTTCCCCAGGATGCCTCCATGACTGGGCTTCATATGGATCAAAGCTCTCTGCATTGCCTGGAGACTGGCTTTCTCATATGCTGCCCTTAAGCATATTGTACCACACACTAGCTCTGCCCAAAAACACATTCATCCAGTCTGTATGAATGACATGTGCATGGTTTTGTTGATATTAGAAGTTGGAAAGGATGCAAGAATTTTCAATGAAGGTAGACCCATAGTGCATGTGTGAGACATTAAGTTCTAGTTTTGCATTTTTACATACTGAGATTTCTTTCCCAAGGCTTATGTCATTGTCAGGACTTCATGGATTGCCATGGATATGGTAAAATGCACATCTCTGTAAAAGATTTACTATTAGAATTCAAGTTTATAAAGCACAGAACTTTTTACTGCAGATTTCTGGCCTCATTCTATGCAGCTGGACCACCTAAACTGAAAATTTCAAAAAATAATCAGTTTCAGACAGACAAATTTTGGTGTGGCAAAATTAGAGGCAATCAAAACAAGGACTGAAGGGAAAGGAACAATATCAGTAATGTGGTAGAAGTATATTAGAGGCAACATGATAACATCAACATTGTCTGCACTACTTTTCCTGCAGTGCACATATAGAATTATCTACAGTACGTTATGTATTCCATATATATATGTATTACAACACTATACACATGTACTTAAAGGATTTCAGGTTCTTTCTGTCTCATGTTGTTTATCAGGCCTTCAAAACTACGAAACTAAAAAAAAATACCTCTATGTGAGTCTTTAAGCCTGTAGGCATAGGTGCACATTGCCATTCTTCTGAAATTTAAATCTTAATATAAGGAACTCGCAGCCCTCAAGTGAGTTATGAAGCACTTATTGAGTGAGTGGGAATGGGTATCATATTTCACAGAGGCTTAACACTATTCCATTTATACCCCAAGAGATTGAATTTATATGTCTCAGATTTCAGTTATTTATTCATAACACTGGAGAGTTTGTCAATTGTTTGCATGTAAACACATTGCACTTTACAATAAAAAAGAAAATACAAGTAACTGAAATTAAGCAGAAATTAAGCAAGTTGAAACTATTCTTCCTGAAATGATATGCATACTACACCTATGCTACAAAGACAGATATAAATAGAAACACTTAGTAAATTAGTATATGGCAGCGGTGTGCTTTGATCTATGTTCAGTAGGGAACAAAAATGAAAACAGAGTATTCAATCTTTTATTAATTTTTTATTTTAGTTGCAGGGGAAGCAGTGTGAAGGGTATTGCATGGAATGAAAAGCACAGAAATCTTTCACTTTAAAAATGGGAATGTCCAAAAATATGGATGGTTAAATATATGGCCATTGTCTTTTATGCTTGATGCTATAGAGAAGGGGTCTTAAAATAGTTTTTCTTTGTTTTTAACCACTGCAGTTCATCTTGATTTTTTGTTTTTCTTTTTCCTCAGTGCCTTTCATGGTCACTGTCTAAATACATGAAGAATTACTTTTATGAAACTTTCATTCATTTTAATAACTACTTTTGAAAAAAGCCAAATCTATTCTTACCATTCTTACTGTTTGGGTGGTTTTACATGCCTTCTAGTTTTCTTTTCTAAACAACTTGTTGTAATTAAACAATTGTAATTGGAATGCAAAATACATTTGAGATTTTTATGGAATCACATGACTTCAATAGTTATGTTTATGAGAAAAACATAAAATACTGTGTGGCTCCTATTGACAGCCTCAAGCTTTAGCAATACTGCAAATGGGAATTATTTGGATTCTTTGTGAAAACAAAATTCCTGGGCTTTTTTTTGAATTTGTTAATGAAATTGGAGAGATGTTTTGGCTCTTTTTTAGAACTTGCAGCATGCTTGAGATTATCCCCATCTGAAAATTCAGCCTCGGAGGTAGTACCTGAAAAGTAGTAGATTGAAAGTTGACTTTTAACATTTTCATAATGATTCTTTGTCTCCCCTGTTATCATGCTGCAGGCCTATTGGGTTTTTGTTTATTTCTGTTTTTTTTTTTTTCCTGTTATCATGGTGGTGATACTGGGGAGATGGGAGGAAAGAGATTGTGGAGCTATGTATTTGCATTAGGTTCTCACAGAAAAATGTGTATTTTTGAATGCAGTAGATTCTGAGTGCAAATTTAAGGGCTGTCCTTGGAAAAACATCCTTTGATAACTTCTTAGGAAGTAGATATAATAAGGTAAAATAGAGAAAGGAGCCTTTAGTTTCTGGGGCATCATCATTTGAAATGTCCTGGTAGAAAGTAGCAGCTTGCTTCCTAGTGAACAGGTGGCACTAATAAAAAAAAAAAAAAACAAACCCAAACAAAAAACCAAACACCCCAAACCAAACAAATGGAAAAAAACCCCCAACAAAATTATCATCTGTTTAGCAAAGCATCTGTTTAAGGGCAGACCTGAACTAGCCCTTAGTTTCTTGAGTTCTCCCTGTCATCTGAAGATTGTCATTCTCTGACTTGTTAATGGAAGATGACTGGTGCCATATATCTATGTGGATTGACAGAGGTGGTCAATATTATTGACAAAACTGATTTTGTTGATTAGAAGAATCTCAGCAAAAGAGGAGGAAAATAGGAATGCATTACAGCATATTTTAATCAAGAAATATGAGAAAGTGCAGACGTTGGGTATATGTTCATCATAGGCACAGGACTTGGAGATGATTTTTTTTTTTGTAGTGGAAAATAATTAAGTCTGGTGAGGATTCTCAAGCTGTAAAATGTGTATAAAGATGCTTGAACATTGAGGTATTTTGGGTGTTAGTAGTAAAAAAAAATAGCTGTTATTCGTATGCCGTATCTATCAAGCATCTTTTAGGCTTATTGATAAACAGTAAGTCAGAATTTAGTTTTTGTAAGTAAAATCACTAAAGGCAAAATGATTCCTAAAAGGTTTCCAGTTTCTCATTGAAGACTAATGATTAAGAGATCTCAGTAGAATGATAGAAATAGAAAACAATACATCTACAATTACTTAAACGTGATTATTTACAACATTCCTTTCTTTATGAGATGCCAACAACCATTTTATTACAGCTATCTTTGAATCTATGGTTATGTTTTAGACCTTTCCTAAAGGACTTCTGTTAAAAAACAGTTTGATTAGATGGACGGGACAGTTTGTGTATCTTCACTAACTTGGTCTGTGGTTTTCATTCTCTATAAATCAGCCTACATAGACGGTAATGGTGGCAGCAAGTTGTGAAGCTGAAATTTCTATTAGTAGATATTGTTTTGACAGCAACAGTTTCCTCGCAGTGCACATGGGGAAATGCATTCCTTTGAGTTATAGACCATTCAGTGGCAGATCAATGGGAGCCTTCTCTGGCAGCTTTTTCCAAAAGGCTGATAGGACAGTGCTGTTGGAGGATTTGGATGGCTGTCCAAAGTCATTCTGAGTTAGGAAGCAGTGGATGTGTGTTAAATGACAATCATTTGTCTCCAAGTAACCTTAACAAAGTAATCAAACAAAACTTTTCTTTCTCAGCTTTTCCCCCATTTGCTCTTTCTGGAAAATCAGTTACATTGGCGGGGGGGAGGAAGGCAGAGAGAAGTTTCCCACCTTTATTATAAAGCATCATTGTGAGAACTGAATGAAAATGTAGCTGACATCTGAGAGCTTTAAGATAAAGATGGTGTGTTTTAGGCATAACCTCCCAAGACATCAAGTAACGTGATTTTCCTATGTCAAGTTACAATAGTAATCTGAGAACAGTGTGTGTGACATATTTACAGGATTGTTACATTTTTTTCTGTGTGGTGTCAGTCTCTTGACCATGTCAAGTTTCCTTTAATGTAGATGCACACCAGGTATTTGTATTCATTACTTCTGTGTGTGCATATCATGGAGAAGATGCATCAGATATAGCTAAACTCTGAGATATGCTTCACTTGTCCCATGCAATTTATTAGCAATGTGAGTGATTCTAGCAGATGGTAAGCGATGGCATTGACTGTATGTGAGTTCATTGTTTATTTGTGCTTTCTGTTTTTCCTTAAATGTAAGAATTGAGAACATAATTTACATTCTCGTTACACTGAAATACTAAATTCACAGCATACCTCCTGTGTGGGTAGAATGTGATTTATCTACTGTACTAGTAAAACTTTTGTCCTCCACATGCTGCTATAATAAATTAAATAAAAATTTAATGTTTTTAATAGAATTTTAATGGTTCTAAAATTAATTCTGGAAGCGGGGGGGGTGTGGAATAACGTATTATTTTTGGATGAAATTTTTGTCATAAATTTTCAGAAAGTCATATAACCACACTAAAGCAACGATATAATTTTTCCTCTCTGCAGTGTTAAAAAACCCAATCTGCAAGTTATATAGATTCCCTACTTCTGACAACAAGTGGATGCGGATCCGGGAACAGATGGCTGAGACCACCCTCTCTTTCCATGTTCCTAAAGAACTGATCAATCTGCACATAAAGGAGGATATGAGAAGGTAAGGAAGAAGAAGTAGCAATAGTAATTACTCAATTTTGTTTTTCAGAGTTGGAATAATGTAAGTGATGAGCTAAAAATATTAATTTGTAGGATGAAATAGGCAAAATACAATAATATTTTTGGCTGCTAAGAATTTACAGCTGTAACTGAACAACAGAATTGATTGCTCAGAATTTTTAGGAATCCAGTGACTTCATAAGGTCTGATTAATGAACTGTGCTAGAGTGCAGTCATGACTTCAAATGTGTAAGCACCAACATTTAACAATATAAATATCCTGAAAAGTTAACACTTTATAAAGAAACAACACATGACAAGGGTGTGAACTACATTGTAGTATAGGCTCTGTGTATGGACAGTGCTAATATCATAGAAAACATTATGCAAGCAATGGAAAATTACATATTTGTAGTTAATAAAGGAGCAATAATATAGATCCCATTCCTCTAACTCATGTAAATTAGTTGGCATAAGAAAAGGATACCAAAGTAGTGTAAGTATGAAACCTTTGTTCATGTTTGGACTTGTAATCAGGAGGGATATCTGGGGATCATTACAATATGTATGGCCCAATAAAAATAGAGGGCAGGGAGCACAGGTGTCCCCACATCCTTTGTATGTCCAAATTTCCACTGCAGTGGCTAAAAAGGCAGCCTGTCCTTGAATACTAGTAAACTGTGCAAATACAACTGCACAAAAAAGCAGTATTTTAAGCAGTCCAAGGCTTGGCTGAAAGCATACCTTCTTGTTCAAATGATAATGGAGGGTGTAGAAGATGATGTTGCATCTTCCGCTGTGAAAGTTGCCTCACATGTAGGTGGGCATCTGGTCTCACGTGTAAGAGTAACACTGAGCTAGTGCTGCATCCCAGAGCCACCCTGTGCACTTTCAGGTGACTCCACATGAGGGGGTTGCCTGTGGTTGTTTACACTTGTTTCTCCTGCAATAGGAGCTTCTTTTCTTATTCACCTCATCTGCTGCTTCTGTATGATCTTTTTATGCCAATAGAACAGCATGTGGGAGACCAGAATATTTCTTTTAATAAAGTCAATGGACTGATACATACTTATGCATGGTGATGATGGGTTATAAAAAACATATGAATTGTTATAATACTTTATTTTATTCATGTAATACTGTGTTTAGGCATTTATGGTCTGATCTTGTTTGAGAATACTAATGTGTAAGGTTTTTTTAAATAAGCAATAAAAATAGATTATGCTGACTTGTACCATTCATACACTTCCCAGATTTTCATTTGCCCCATGGGCAAATGCCTTTTAAATGTTAGAGGATTACTTCAGCCACTTCTGCTACTACTGCGTTCTTCTCTCCAAAGGCGTAATGCTAGTAATAGCACTTGCTGTTATTTCATGTTATAGCATTCACCTCCTTGGAAAAAGTCATAGTAAAGAAGCAGCATGGCTTATTTTTTTTTAAATCATTATTCAATACTCACCAAAATAAAGAAAAGTTTTAAGAAAGAAACAGAAGTAAAAGTTGCTCAAAGATTGAGGCAAGTGGTTCTTCTGACTGCCAATGTGGTTAGTTGTTCAAACCTTGTAGTGTGGGTGTGAGACACACACAAAGTGATTGTAGCAATCTGAGGGAGGAGGTAAGACCAACCAAGAGAAGCAACGACTTGTGGTAGAATATCACCAGATGGTAGGAACAGGGACATCCGTGTCACCTGTCATCACATAAGCATGCAGGTTGGAGTTTCAGCTTTCTATGGGTTTTGTTTTTTGAAATAATTCCAAAGATCTGTGTTCTTGTGGACTCCTTACATTTGTAAACTAGTAAAACGATGTTAGGAGGATATTGTTATATTAGTTCTTGAACTTGTGCAAAACTTACACTGTACCATCTTAAGGCTATTCTCTTCTGAAGTATTCTCTGCATCTTTTTTCCCCAGTTAGTATAAAAGAATAAATACTTTTGTCTCGGAGGCCACTTCTTATAATCCTCAGCCTGATTCATTTTATTCGTATCGTGGCTACAATATAGTCAGGTCTGAAGCAATTACCGATACAGAATATCCAAGTGAAGTGTTAAATCCATTCAGTATTGTGTTTTAAATTGTAATTTAAATTCCCTTTACTCATAGCTCTTAAGATTATTTATTTCTTGATAAAATGAGAGTGTTCATTGTTAACCAAACTTTTTCATTTACTGATGTGTGATGCTCTGGAATATGTAACCTCTAAGGATGTTTAACTTTGTTTTTCAACATGAAATAATGTTTTGAAGGATATGCATGCATTAAAGATTTTATCCTTCCAACCTCCCTGGAAGAAGTTTTAATAGGAGCTATATGGTCATTTTTATTTTTCTAATAAGGGTCATACAGTCTGCTTTTCTGGTTTTTATTAAGAAATTATTTCTGTTTCCTCCTTGAGGTTTTCCAGTGAGTCCTTTCTCCTGTTTTAAATATTTCTTCACACAAATCTTGTCCAGATTTTTTACATCTATCGTGCAAGATTAGCCAAGTAATTCTTTGAACCCAATGATTATAAAAAAGACTTAATAGTTTACAACTTGTTCAGAAAGTTTGTTGACCCATATAATCTAAGCCTGCAGTTGTAGATGTAAATTGTGTTGCACTAGATCAGCACAGCAGGAGAATTAGGAGACTACAGTAAAAGCTGCAGTACACGTGTCTTTCAGATTTGCCGTTAAAGGTCTTTTGAGTCCCTTGGAACCAAACTCGGCTTTGGCTGAAAGGAAATTCCCCCTACTTACAGCTGAATTTGGCCCATGGCATTTGTAGTCACAACCCATATACAAATTTCATGGGTAAATTGCTGAACTTGCCTTAAACTCTCCCTCCAGAGTACAAAGCACACTCAAGCTTTCCTCCTGCATCAGGAATGGTTGCCCTGTCCCAACTCCAGCAGCCTTTTATTGTGAAAATGTGTGCTGTTTGTCTGTTTTCTGATTTCTTTCCCGTAACATTACAGAATGAGGACAAAGTTCAGACTGTCTGAAAGATATGTGTTTTTCTACTACCTTTTAATACACAGCTTCTGTAGAGAAATGGAGACCCAGGCAGAAATGCCATGTATTGGAAGTAGGCATTGATTTTTCTGGACCCTTACATGCTATTTTTTACATTACTTATTTTTGAGCAATTACACTACAAAAACATTGTATTGATAACAGATAATAGTATAAAAAAAAATTATTCTGAGTAAACTTACCATGACTTTTGAAGCTGTTTGAACCAACCACATTTAGGTGGGTGCTGTTAATATACTATCCACTTAAGGACTTTTAAAACTGTACTTCAAGTAACTGCCTAGCACAAATGTTCAAAGTAGTAACTTTTTCAACACTTAAAATTGCCAAACGTGTCAGTAAAATGTAGCTCAAATACATGCATATGCAGTATGTACCCCATAATGCATCAAAAAGGATGTAAAACCTTTCTTTCCTTATTCTCCACCAGTTACTTGTATTTGTCTACATCCATATACTTGTATATATGGATGTAAGCATAACTTGAATTTTTGAGTAGTGTTTAGATCATTTCGGTTTAAAAAACATTAATTTATAAATTAAAGGATGAAATATATTGTGATGTATGAGCCCCACATAATTCTCTGTCCTCTCAATTTCACCGTTCATATCTAATTTTGGAAAAGTTGGCCTCTGTAGAAGTCTAAGAGGAGTTTTCATATTTTACCTTACAATGAGGTAAAATTTGCTGGGCTTTGCTTTGTTATCAGGTGTTTAAAGTTGTAGTGCATTGGAATGGAGTAACACTACCCAATTTGTTCTGTGATTGTTACCTCTACGTAACATTAACTATTATTCAGCAGTGCTGAAAGCTAATGTTAGCTTAGATTCTGACAGTCCTATCAGAGAGCATTTGTTGTTTTCTGCAAAATCCACCTAGGTTTTAAGACTCCAGAAAATCATTCTGTACCAGTCAGCAATGCTTCTCAGAGTCTGGCTGCTAACATTTCCAGCTGGTTTTGCTCAGTATGCCCCAGTCTTAAGGAAATCCATATAGAGCAAACAGTATAACTTGCAGGTCTTATTAGAGCCTCCCACGTTATAATGAAGGATAATACAAATCCAAAGCAAAAAATAATCCTTTCTTCAAGATTATTATTATTTTAACACACTTAAATTCTGTCACCACAAAAAGCATTTGAATTTGTACATTGTTAACTAGAGATTTTGCACTTACTAGTACTTATCTGTGGTTCTAATAGCACTAAGTTGTGTATAATTTTGTCAGTTCATATCAGTGGGGGTGCAGAGAATATAAATTAGAGATGCTAAGGCATTAAGGTGATTAAAAAAGCTTTGTACAGTTTTGTTATGTTGCTTGTGTCATAAAATTTCCTCACTGTTTATTTTGAATGAGGCACTCTGATTAATAAATTAGGGAAAAATAAAACAGAAACCCACAAAACTGTTTAAATGCTTGAGTAATCATGCAGTTAATAATGTTATTAGTCTTGTCACGTATATGATTCCCACTGAAAGTTAGTTATAAGCTATGAGAGTAAAGCGTTTATGCTTATATAACTGAAGCAACCTTGTCTTAAGCTGATTCCAATGTTAGCTCACGAAACAGTAGAACTTAAAAAACAACCAAACACCTAAACCGATTCTGTATGCCATTACTAGTTACTAAAATATAATTTAGGATTAAAGTGTAAATTCCACAGATGCCATTCTGAGAGTGAATTTCAGACTCTTTGCAATCATGTGATGCAGGAGAATTATCCTCTGCTATTAAGTGCAAATCATAGAATTAACCTTAAATGATCATGCTGTTTGAAGATCTTGAGTCTTTCAGAGATAAACCCAGGTAATAAAATATCCTTAAGGAAGGGAAAGAGTTTTAAGGCAATAAGGAAGAAATTGGTTTAATTTAGCTTATATGTTGTCTACACTTCTGGGTAATAAAATGGGGATTGTGGTGAATAGAAATGCAGAACTTAAAAACTCAAGCTCTCAGGAACAGTATAAAATATTCAGAAGCCTTTGCAAACCCCAGTCTTTTCTCTACATATACACAGAGGAAACAGGTTTTAAAATATTTTGAATGTGTTTGGTGGCTTGGTTTTTGGGGTGGTTGGTTTGTTTGTTGGGGTTTTTTAAAATGAATGTTTGTAAAAGGTAGGCCCAACCTACATTTTAGTTTTTAGTTACCTGTCAGGTTACGCTTAACAGAACCTCAAATAGTTTTGGGAAATTCTGTAATAAGATAAAAATGGCAACTGTTTTCAAAAGGTTCTAAATGAAAACTATGAAGAAGGAAGGAAACAAGGAAGGAAAGATAGATATCCCTTTATTCATTTTTGTGGTAGCTTACCCAGAAGGGATTAAATCCTCCATAGTAATTATTTGTCTGTTTTAGAAACAATATAATAAAAAGGCTATGATTCTTTTATTTCTGGAGAGAATGTTATATTGTTTTGACGGGTTATTGTCTGTGTATCACAGGACCATAACTTGTGGTAAAGAAAAATGAGAGTAATTTTATCTACTTCTATTCTAGAAAGATGAAATGGTTATCCATAAACATGTACACTTTAAAGTAAAATTTATCAGGAAAAATAATTCCTGTGCTCCTTTCCTTAAAAGGAAGCTTTTAAGCTTCCTTTACTTATGAGTGATTGAGTCATGCCCCAAAGCTTATGGTGTATATTTACTACAAAGCTGCTGTATGATAAATATTCAGAACTTCGTCGCCTTTATAATATTATAAAACCTTTGCAAATACAATCTGCAGAAATGTCTTACCTTGTTTTGAATCCTGCTAAAGCACTTTGCTTCTGATGTTTTGTGAAAGTGGATTTCAGAAGCTAATTTTGCTTGGTGGTGGCAAAAATCACTTCCTTTTTCTGGTTTTGAATTTGTCACGTTTGTTTCACTGGGAACTGCATCACTGGATTTTTGAAGCTGAATGAATCAAAAATTACTACTTTGTCTTCATACAGCATTTGTGGTTTATGTGCTTTTATCATATGTCCTCTTAATTATCTCTTCTTCATATAATTACACTAATCTTTTCAACTTCATCTTTCAATTTGTGAAGATTTGTGCTGTGTCCTTAATGATGCAAATGGCTATTCCTGCTGTTCGCTTTTCTGAGACAAAATAATCAGATCCAAAAAAAGTTCTTTGATGGAATGCTGCTTTCTGACTTATCTTGCTCTTCTTAATATCTTGTTGCTGTTTTTTGCTTTATTTTGATTTTACTCTCACTGACCACGTATTTTCAGTGTGCTTTCCATAGTGGTGTCTGGTCTGTTGAATGTAGTGGTAGTTTTGCAAAACCAAGTTCATTGGGAGCATGACTGCAGTATTAGGACTTTCTTTAAATAACCATTGAGTATGATTCATATCACTCATTTAAAGTACTCCTTACAGAATTCAGTCTTCTGCATTTTTAACATTAAATATGTTTCCTTTAGACTTCAGGTACTTTTAGTAGTTTACTATAATCATGCACCTAAGGTGTTCTTAAAAGTAAAATTAAAAAAAAACCAAAACCAAACAAAACATGAGTTGGTAAATCAAAAGGCAGAATATTAATTTCAGCCTTGGGTGCTCGACCATCATTTGATAATGGGCTTCATCAAACATTTTCTTGGAACAAAAACATAGCATAGTTTTACGTCAACTCTAATGGCAACAGTATTTAACGGCTAGTAATGTCAGAAATGTATTCAGTCATGCAGTGTTTACAGATCTCTGGTTGCCTCGATGTAGTTGTGCATAAAGGAAAGCACGGATGTTTCAGTCCAGGTACAGAGCCTCCTAAACCATCCTGCATACCAGTGTAACAGCTTGCGCAGTAATAGTGCTTGCCATCAGCAGGGGAAGGCTGGGCAAAGCACCCACCAATTGTAGTTATGAAAATCAGTCTGAGTAAAAGAAGTTGTTGGTGGGAGCCTGGAAGGACATTCATGACATTTCTAGTAAGTGCTGTGGGATCCTGAGGAGTCTCATAACTTATTCTTAGAATTTTTCATCTCTTTAAAATTGTGTTGTGTTAGCACCAGTGATCATTAATCTTTATACTAACAATCAGTGTGGCATACTGTGCTTTCAGCAGAGCAGAATCCAACATTGTATTTTTCTCCCACAATGGCAAAAAAAGAGTTTTAAAGAAAAGGCTAACAGGTAGATTTTAGATATTTTTAATGGGGTACTTCTTCCAACCATAATGGCGAAAGCTGGTATAATTGGTCTACTAAATGAAAAAAATGGATATGAAAATCAGAAAGTACCTGAGAAAGGCTTAAAAATAAGCTAATTAGCTAATGTTTGAAGTGGAGGAGGAGGAGGGATGGGACAGACTGTTTACATCCATATTCTGGTTACATACAAATGGGGCAAAATTATGTCAAGGACACCAAGGAAACAATTAAAATTGAGACACGCTCCTGGGTGGAGATTTCCATTGTTCACTGACATTAAAAACTATCCAGGAGACAGTTTGAAGAGCTGAAGAGAAAGATGCAAACGAAGCTTGGATTTGATTCTGTAAGAAGAGTTGAAGTTGATGCTGAGCATAGTATCTGTCATGGTGATGAGTGCAATTACCTGGAAAAGACTTTGAGACAGGATTTGGAGTGGGAGAAAAAGATGATAAATAGCTCTATTTTAACAATATTGAGTTTGCTCTGAGCTTACTGCTGTGTTGACAAACTATTCAAAATTCCGTGGCTGCATTGAAAAGGTGAATCAGTAACCAACTTGCCCTCTGTAGAACCAATATATGTTATAAATATTAATTTTCTTTTATAGCACAATTGTTGTTTGACATGATTACTGGTTGAAATGTGTTTTTAAAGTTATTTAATGAAATAATTTCTGGTATAATAGAACTATTAAAACAAATACAAGATTTTTTTTAAGATTGTTGTTGTGGGTGTTAGCATGAACTATAAGCTTCCACATTTGAGTTTATCTTTCTTCCAATCTGTTTACTTTTGGGAGGGCCCCTTCATGATAATGATAATAAAGCTTGGTACTATGGAATGTTGTTGATGAAGCTTAGATATATGAAAGATAATTCTTATTGCAGCCATAATCCAGAGTTGTACTGAATCAACAACAGCAGTGACAAATAGTAAGACATCACAAGGCAAAAATAGTTTCTAAATCCCATGTTTTATATATTTGTATTTGAAAAAAAGAAAATGTGCAAGAAGGCTATTTTTGAAAGAGTAGTGTCTATGCCATATAATCCTGTTATGTCATGAGTTTGATTTTGCTCTATTTTCAAATGAAAATAAATTTAGAGAAGGTAGTATTTAACATTTCCATGCTAAATATTGCCCCGATCCAATGTCGAGGGAAGCTTTGATATGATCACAAGAGTGAGATTAAGACTCAAACAAGGTCAAATGTCGAACACCCAAAACAGATTTTATTATTAAAGGTGAAGAGTGGTAGCGATAGGACAGAATGGAAGGAAAAGACAGAAATCAAACAAGCATCCAGGATAGAGTCACAAGAATAGTCACCGCCATGGATCCAGCAGTGCCCTGTTGGTCCTCAGTCTTCGGTTCTTCGCTGGTGGGTGCAAACAGAGCAAAGTTTTCTGTTGCCTTTTAAGTTCATCTTATCAGCTGAATCACATACTAGACGAGGAGGGGAAAGTATTCCACAAATTCATTTCCATGAGAGATGAGGAAAAAGGTGGAGCATGGGTTCTGCACATGCATTGAGGGGGAAATGGGGTGTACCACCCCTTGTCCAATGGACCCAGTGGTCGTACTCACCCTGCCCACCTTTAGTTTTTCCTCTGTTCCCACAGGTTTTTGCTGACTTCATGCTTCCTGAGCAGTCATCTGGCTTCTGGGGCAGAAATGCTCACCTCTTATCAGTTCAGTGGCGAAGGCAGGAAGTCATTAGTAAGGCGGGCATGGTGTCTGGCATACACAATAGAGCCACAAAGTTTCGGTCTTACACAGTGGAGCCAGTGATAAGAGGTACCTGTGCTTGAGGGGAAACATTTGGTTTCACTGAGTCCATGCCTCCCCCATTGAGGCTTATCTAAGGAGTTTGACAATGCAACTGCAAGGCAGTGGGGGGTGCATCCTTCCATACACTCCTGCTTCTTTGGATGACATTCCTTAGACTAACCGAAGGCCACAGTTTGTCCTTGAGATTTGTTCAAGGTGTTACTGACACCACCCCGTGACTTGAAGCACACACACAAGCAAGCTTTGAGACAAATCATTTGACGTTTCAGTCTTTCACACATTTGCTCTAGATTACTATAAAACTGCACGCTTACTGTATTAAAACACTGCAGATGTGTCTTTTTGTGACATACTAGTGGCTGTATTTTGACTGCAGTGATGTGTATGTGTTTTCGAGATGAAACAAATACAAGCCTCCTCAACAATGGTAAGATCAGGATTTGACATTCCTTGAAAACATGTTAAAGTTAATATGGTGGGATTTGAGCTTTCCCTTCCCACTGCTGTTAATATCAATGGAGTTAACTCATAGTCAGCCAGTTAAACCAGTTTTGATTTTTGGTTGGATATTTTAGTCTGACATAAGGAGTTTCTACTCCTGCTGTTGCTTGACTTGAGCATGCAACGAACAGCTACAGGAGCAGGCTTTGCTAGAGAGACCAGAGCCCCAGCAGTAGGTTTTCCCTGGGACAGAGGGCTTTGTGGTGTGTTGATGTGCCCACCTCTCACTGTGTATTATTTCTCCGATCTTTGCAAAATACTGTATTCCTCTATAGGAGGAGCAGTCAAGTTTTGAAGCTCAGCCAGGTCCAAATGTTGTTCTTAAAACTACTAAAGACAACATAAATATTAAGGGCCAAAATATCTTCACTGAAAATGCATAAAATTGCATACTCTGTCAAACATTACAAGCTTTTCTTAGGAGGAAGCCTTGAGATTTTCATTTAATGGGATGTCCTATTATATTTTAAGCTGCTAAAAGCTTGCAAGGAAAATGATGGTTGAAAATGGTTTTGTCTTCTTACTGTAGATGATTCTTATGCTACAGCATTGCCAGTTTGTATCGATGGAGGAAAGTTGAACTGTTTAATCTACTTCTATTCTTCGACTTGAATGAAATAGAAGAAAAGTCATCATGGCATTAGTATAAACTCCCAATGAGTTCATGTGTTGTAATCTGTTTCCATTTTGATACTTTCAAGGGCATGTATAAACAAAATGCTTCAATTCTGCTTCAACTTCAATCTGTTTAAATTTGGTTGTTGTATTAACCAGGAGCAGAATTATGCTTATATAGCTTATACTAACACTGTTCACTCTAATGCAGAGCTAATAATGATGGAGAAAACATCAGTGTATCAGTGGGGGGCTTTTCTGTTTAAGAAATAATTTTAAGATTTTTTTGGCTAGTGGTCATAACTGTTGCAGTAAGTGTAGTTCTGTGTTCCCGTGCTGCAGTGTCATTGGTCTTTTTCTCCCTCTTTCCATGGCCTCTTACCCTGTTTTTCCTTTTTCTTCAGTAATTTTCCGATATGCAAGAGCTGTTCTCAGGAAGCCTCTTTTGAGCCTTTGAAGAATAGCAGTGAAACAGTTTGCTTGATACTTTGAGGAAAATGAGGAAAACTAGTTGGTTGTGTTGCAGGAGTTTTGTCCTGAACAATTCCAACTGTTTAAATATGAGATCTTTCATTTTCAGTTTCTTTAAAATCAGGTCCCCAAAGTGTCTCTGGGATAGATATAGGATGAACTTTGCAGGGGGAGGAACAAACAGAAAGCCCATTGTACTGTAACTATGCTTGTTTGTGTAGGAAATTAAAGTGATCTCTATTTCGCTCAGGTCAGCTCTCAAGAGTGTACAGGAAAACTGATAATTTGCTAAAGGATTTCCTTTTGGATTTTCAGTGACATGTTTGGTTACTATAACGGGGCTGTTTTGACCTGTGAACACAGCTGTAAGGCTGAAGATAAAGTGTTAGGGGACTGGTGAGGTTTTTTTGTTTGTGTGTTTTGTTTTGAGCACTAAAGAAATGTGGTGAGGGCTGGTATGTTGGTTAAACTGACTTGTAGAAACACTCCTAGAACTGTGTTTACAATGTGTATGAAAGTATCCAAAGAGTCGAGTGTATCAAAACCGCTATGCTTCAAGTGTTGGAAAAGGAGCAAACTTTGTATTCTTTACAATGGTGTTTAATATTTCTTCGCAAGAAGTTATTTTGCTGTGAACATAGCTCTCTGGCCTGGAAGCCTTCTTATCTAGAGGGAAGAAATAATGTTTCAGTTTGCAGGCTATTGTATTTGTACCAAATGAGTTTTGAACACAAGTTACTGTATTATTCACTAATTTGACATTCTTTATTGCGTAGCTAAAAAATAGAGCTGAAATCAGCAGATTTCACAAGCGTCATGAAACCAGATTTTATTTCAATTTGGAAGTGCTTTTGATTTTTTTTAACCAACTGGTTTTGGATTAATTTGAATGACTGTTAATGGATTAATTAAGTTAACTAGTGCATTTTTGCCTTTTGATACAGGAATCAGGAACTTAAAGACTTGGGAGAACTTGCTCCTCACTGGGACAATATGCGCAGAAGTGTTATTGCTCACTGTGATCAGATGTTGAGCATGTACCAAGATACTCTTGCAGAGCTTGGGAAGCATACAGGTACGAATCTGTGATTCTATGACAGTAGCTTCTCCTCTTCTGAAGCAGTTAAGAATTAATCAGATTATTATTAAATATTGGTGTATTCAGCAGAAAATAAACCACATTAAAATGAAATATTTGTCATTGTATTTCTGAGATACTCACTGGTGTCCTGTTTCCTCATCTAAATTTTTTTCATGCATTCCAGCAGTTTTTCACAGTTAACATGGTCCATGGTTACAGCCAAAAGAAATTGGAGAAGGGGATGCTTGTGTCTTAATTGCATGTTCCCTTGAATATACTGCTCTGCTAAGTATTGAATACCCTCTGCCTATTGAAACCAGCCTTAGAGGCAGTTTTGTCAGTTTTTCTTGAAACCTAACAATTTACATTCAATAGTCTACAGGATAGCAGTAACATCTAGCTGTGCTTTGCATATCCTTAGTGTAGTAGTTGTCATTGCCCATGTTGTGCCAGAAAAGCACAGAATTAGTATGGGATGGGCAGTCTGTCCTCAGTCCAGAAATAGCAGTATGTGCTGCCTTGGGTTTTTCTGTGTGGAGACAGTGGTCTTATATTCCTGTGTGCACTGGTTCAGTTAATATCTGCTGGAGTCCTGTGGTCAGGGACTGTAATGTATCGTAGTGTCAGCATGCCAGTGGAACAAGACAGCATCAGTGACAAACGTGCAGAAAAGGCAGCTGGTCTTTTCTTCCTGTAGTAGTTCTTATAAAAAGAACAAGAAAAAAACTGCAGAATTAATGATTTTTTCTTTTGAATTTATTTTCTTTTGAGTATTCACAAATCATTCAAGGAATTTATGATAATTCTTTTCTATTTTGTGAGACTACCGGAATTATTTCCAGAATAACGCTGTTATTTTGAGCAAACAAAGATTTCTGTCTGTTTATAGCATGCCTTTCTGCCTGTTCCTGCTGGTGCACGCACACACACACACACATATCCACACACCTACCTTAGTTTTTGAAGTGTTCTGGAAGGAAATGGGCACATTTGTTCTGAATTACTACAAAGGCCTTGTTGTTATTGCTGCTTTCTTGCTGGTGTCAGATTTCTAATGCCAGTCCTCACAATCACCATCTCAAAATGCGTTTTTGATGACTGTGCTGCCATTATTGTTCGCATATGCTGTTTTGCTCTGTATTGTTACTATTAGATGTTTCTGCTGTGGCCTTATATATACATAAGTTTGCAATCTAGAATAATTCTTAAAAAGGGATACAATATGGTTATGAATATTTGTAAGAATGGAGATATAAATGATGATAACAGCATTTGGAATATATGGTATATATTTATGGAGAATTTGCAGTATTTTCTTAATTATTTCTAGCTTTCTACATAGTTGAAACAAAACTTTTTTTGTGTGTACTGAGAAATGGAGCAATCAGATCTTAGTTCAATATACAACTAAAATGCCTAGCAGAATAATTTCTTCTTATAGAGAATTGAGCACATTTACTTTTATTACAATGAATCTGCTGCATTTAGTAGCTGAGACACGAATCTTTTCCTTCCAAAATAGACATTAAAACTGTATTTTTATCCTTTAGCCATCATCTTCTAATACAGAACTCAGCATAGTATTTCTCATTCCATATTGGTCCGGGAGAGCTTTCTTGGTCACAAGAAAGAGAAATTCCATTTTAGTCTAACTGAACTAAAACCAGCCTAACTGAAACTAAGCACTTTGGAGCAGTTGATCACCTGCTTAAATGGGGAGGAAAAAAGCTCATCTTTAACACTAAACTTTGCCTAAAAATTTGCCCTTTGGTTGCAAAAGTGTTATGTCTTGTATTTTTGATTGTTTACCATCATCACAGCATTCCAGTTCTGATTTTGTCAGACTACCTCCTGATCCAATATGAAACTTCATATGTATCTGTGTTTTAACTTAAATATTTTTTGAATACTTTGCTATTTGCATTTTGAAAGCACTCCATAAAGTATCATATGCAAGGCAATAAATACAGATTATGAAGGAATCAATGTAATAATTATCACTTGCAGGAAAATATTGAAATGACATTTTGAGATTAAATTTAAAAAAAGACAATGTAATCTATTAAGCATAGATCCTGCAAGGCCTGTATTGTGCCAAGTGAATTTGAAAAGGCTTAGTGATGTTAAATGACCTGTCTTACCTGTGGTTTGAGAGAACTGCAGTGGATCAGGGAACCTGAGATTATTGAGGACGGCACCAGTAAATATGAAAAAGAGTAGGAACATTTCTCCAAAAACAAAGCAAAGCAGAAAACCAAAGAAACCTAATAATTGTAGTAGAGATAAGAAATAATGAGGTGGTGTTAATTTTAAGGCCAATGCTCAGGCACATAACTAAATCTCCTTCCTTCAACAACCCTTTCCCCCCCTTACTAGTACAGTGCTGGTAAAATACTTGTTTATACTTGGAAAACCCCTGATTTTGTATCTTGTATGAAAAGTTACTTTGACATTGAAAAATTTATTTTAGTGTGATCAGTGGGATATGTGCACATTCTAAAGCCTTCATTACAGGACTAAAGCCAGTCCTTCTAATGAAGACAATATTTACTTTTAATCCTGCACTATATTATTTTTTTTTTTTATTAAATCAAAAATTAAATTAGATAAATCCTCTGAGTAGTGAGTATCCCTTTAAAGTTGTTCCACAGAGGTCTAACATTTTTTAATTATAGAGGGGGATATATTGTGTATACATATGTAGAACTACTCTAAAACCTCAAATCTGCATTTTGATCCTGTAGGCAATGTAGGATTTGGCTGCCCAAAAGTAAAAGAAAAACTAGAACAGACTCTTACATGCTTCTGCTGTCCATTACTTGCCTTTAACCAGATTTTCTTCTGCCTAGATCATTTACAAGTAATTGCAATTTTGTGTGAAACAGAGATTGATCTCTGCATACAGTTTTCAGAAGTTTGTTGGTACTGGTTTTTTTTTCAAAGCAATAGGGTGGATGAGGATAAAATTCCCTTCAAGTTTTAAGATGTCCTGGTTTCTCTTCCATGCCCTTTTGGGATGGTTCTTCTCTATAAGCAGTACACATTATAACTTTAAAAAACAAGATTATAGTGTTTGATAAGACAAGCAAGACAGACATATTTGACTTCATACTGTAGCTGCACAAAAAATAACAATGAGAAACCATTGTAGAGACTGGAAATTAAAGTATTCACAAGACAGAAAATGCTAAGATCAGAGATGTGAGTACAACTTGTTCAGACTTTTCAAGTCAACATATTTCAACAGAGTCTTCTTTACTTTCCCATTGTCAGAGATTCATGCCAGAAAAGATTTTGCTTTACAGTTTGGGCTGTGTAGGCTTCTTATTTTATCTTTGTCAGCACATTGCCCAAGTTCAGGTTAAAGCAATTCTCTCCATTCTGAAACATATTAAGTAGTGCAGTGCTCTGGAGTCACCTGTGCATCTGCACTGGAGATCCAGATCTGCTCCCAAGAGGCACCCATCCGAGCAGGGGTAGTTTGTGATCAGCACTACTTCTGCTTCAGAACTCGACAAGCTTCGTTTTCTAAACTAGATCAGACTTCTGTTATCTGGCCTCAATGCAAAATTCCTGAGTTAAGCTGTTATTTTGGGAAGCCTTATTTTAAGGCAAGGCCAATTGACCACATTCCTCTAGGAAAGCCATGGAGTGTTTTTGCCTCTGCCTTTGCTTCACTACCATGTTGGCAGCCAGAGATATGTGAAAGCACTGACACTTAGTGACACTCTTCTCCCTCCTTGGTACATCAAAAGCAGTGTTAATGTTAACATGTTTAGCATTTTTGCTTTGTTACTCACTGAACAATTGCTTTCCTTTAACAAGGGGCTTTTTATATGTATCTTCTCACAAACAATTCTGAAGGACCAACTCCATGCAAGTCATCTAGGTGCGAATATCTCCAATCTCCTTTTGTATCAGCACTAGAGAAGAGTCTGTTCACTCATAAACAGTGCACAGAAGGGGAGATAGTATCTGCAAATAACATTTTTTCCAAAATGTTCCCACATTCTTCCTATACAATCACATGTTGGGTTTTCCAAGGAATACCTACTTCACACTTTACAGAGCTATCTGTGGCATTTAATGGAGAAGGCTGTTGTGAGTAGACCATTTCATTTCTTTATAAAATTGAGAGATTGCAGTGGAAGTATCAGGAAACTGCATTAGTGTTAGATAGCAGTTCTGGTTTAGCAGCACATTTACTGAAAGTGGAGGTTTAAGAAAGTCAAAACTGCTTCAAATTTGAGTTGTTTTGGCAAACACTTTTATCCTTAAAAATAGGGGAGAATTTTACAGAATGCCAAGTATTTGTGCTTCAAGGAAACATAATAACTGGAGTCTAAAAGGGCTAGGTAACATCAAAACAAATAATTTCAGGTTAACATTAAACAGAGATTTGGTGGTTTTGGGGAGGGAGTAGAACTTTGAAACCTTTTTTTATTTGTAATATTTTGACCTGAAATCTTTTTTTTCTTTTTTTCTTTTTTTTTTTTTTTTTTTTTACATTTCAGTCATTAAACTGAAAATTCTATTATTCATCCAGCCCTAGAGGGAGAACTAAAGACATGAGTTTAAGGAAATTGAATATTGCTCTGGAGAACTGGACTATCCCTGCCTCTGTCACAAAGTTCCTGTGTGACAGTAGACACGTCAGACTTCAGAAGTGGCGGCTAGTGTGTGTACTTCTTTTTTGGAAGCCTGGCAATAGATACAAGCTGTTTTGCAGAAGTACTCAGTACTTATGGATGTAATTCAGCTCAGTGGGAGCTGTGCTTCCAAAATGGAATGTGATATTGCATTATAATGTGTGCTCTGCAGAATGATATCTTATATCTCGTATTGATGCACTGTTGCTTAAATGCTTTGACCTTAAGCTATTCTCTACCATTAGAACAGATAAAATTCTAACCCCTTTACTCAGCCAGTTAAAATGATTCTATAAATACTTGTAAAGTCCTTAGAAACTGTTGTGATGCATGCAGTAGACAGGTTTGAGGAAATTAATAATCCTGTCTTTGTGGGAGGTTCAAGCAATATATTTGAATCCGGATACCAAAGTAAAAGTTGGAAACAAAATATTGAATCACTACTTCTAGAGCTAGCAGCAAAGACCCTAAACATTCAATGAGCTGGAAAAACCTAGTGTGTGATATGCCATTGAAGTTTATTTCACAGTTTGTCTCCAGGTGGATGTCAGATGAAGGTTGCATCTATATTCTGGCATTTCCTGACTTTGAAGAGTTTAATTTTGCAACCGTAATAACAACTATTTTAATAGAGGGAACATACGTTTCTTGATCCTTAAGTACAACTTACCAAGTTATTTAAAAACAAACTATACTGAAGATTAGTTTTATCATATGGAGGATACTGGCAAATGCAGATTGAGATATTAATTCCACTGCATGGATCTCTCATACCTAAGTAAACAGAGTAACTGATAGCAGTGGGTGGTTATTATCCCTTATGTTTCTGGCACTGGACGGGAGGGGTTTCTTGATTCACACATCTTCCCTGAAAAGAGGAATAACAATACTCAGCAATGCTCTATGTGTTCTACTCCAGCTCAGGACAGAAGTGTCCTCTAGCAGGCTTTTCTCCTGTTCTCCCTCCTACTCTTCTTTTGCCCGTCCCTTTTAACCTGCTGTCATCTTATTCTCCTCTTACACTGCCAGTGTCTCCTTTTTCAGATCCAGTTACCATTCCTGAAGCTTTGTTCTTAGTCTCAGCTGAAATCTCATAAATAATCTGCCCCCCTTTCTGTTTTCTCTCCTAATGATTTACAGTCTCCTCAGCTGCACTATTCACATTTCATAGCTGATACAGTTCCAGTTCCCTTCACTGCTCCCATAATTTTGTCTTTCTGTGCCTTCCAGATACAGGTTTCCCACTGCTATTCCTCGCCATCAGTGATTCCTGGTTTCAGCCTGCATGTCCAGGTTTCTTGTCAAATCTGAATCTTTGACTCCTGTCAACTGCTTTTCTTGCTACCTTTGCTATTAATCTTTGTTAAATTATTATTTTAAGTTACTAAACTTAGTTAGCAGCCTAAGAAGGCTTGGCTGGTCTTGGAGAATCATTGGTGCCCTGTGGCAATGTGATTTGCATTGGGAGGCTCAGTACTTAGTCCTGTTGGAATCTATGGCAATTTCAACAGAAAACCTCTAGCAAATCTTGGTAGAGCAAGTCAAAAAGAAGAATTTCAAGTATTTCCTTTATCTCTTTTTTTTTTTTTTTTTTCAAGAAAAGGTCCGACCTTTCCAATGTTATTTTTCTTTAAATCCAATCTGAATCAGAGGAACTGTAGTAAAAATGATTAATAGTTGGCAAAATGATAGGGTGCTGAAAAAATCATCTAAGTAAATGTTGGGCTGTCTGAATGAGAAGATAGGACCACCTCTCTTTCCTAATCTACGCCCTTTTATTTTATATATAAACTGTATCAAATATCTCCAGGTAAATTACATTTTCAAACTGTCGGGTTTTAATTATATTCCTTTATACCACCAAAGAGTTACTCATAATCTTATATTTTTGAAATATGCAATCAGATTAATTTTTTTTTCCAGCTTTTTTGTGCTTCTTGTGATTCCGGCTTTTTAGAAGGAAAACTAATTTATAGCACTTCTTACAATGGTTTATGTTTCTTTATTTGAACTTTCTAGGAAGAATGCATAGCCTACTCAACGTAATACTTTTGGTTTAGGAAAAAAATGTTTCTTGGTGAAAATGTAGTACCATCATAGCTCTGTATCCCTGTGTTTTTAGCACAGAATAACCATAACACACATTAACTGTGACATTGTTTCCAGCAGAGTGCAGACCAATTTTAGACAGCAGGAAAAATGTCTATCACCTAGAATAAAAAATTATATTGTTTTGTGAATTAAAAGCTGTTTTGTTGCTTCCAATATGGATACATGCTGAGACTTGTTTAGTGAACCATTCTTCTCCTAGTATACAATTACACATTAAAAGTAAATTAAAGACGACTCCTAACATGCAAGTATTGTCCTTGCATTAAAAAGAAGAGAAAACATCTGCTGGGTGCTTAAAATAATGATTCTTTAAAATTTTGTTTTTCAGGTTCTTCCTTCAAATCAAGCTGTAGCAAAGGAGAAAAAACATTAGAATTCATCCCAATTAATCTTCATCTGCAAAGAATGCACGTGCATAGTCCTCGATTGAAAGGTAATGTATATTCTGCAGAGAAATTCCCCACGTATGACAAAGTATGCTTTGAAATACAATTAAACTTGCAACCGAGAGGTATGGTTTCCATTTTAGCTCTTTTTAACCTGTAAATTTCTTAATTTATGTATCCAGTTTCAAGGATGAACATTAGGTGGACAAGCTTTCAGATGAAACCTTAAAACCATAGTAGAACTGAAAGGTATGCTGTTAGAGAGTTGTTGGCCATTTTGAATTTTTCACTTAATGGTAGGATACTGGCAACAGACATGTTAAACTTTGTAGGTGGGATGTAAAGATGCCACAAATAAAAAACACAGAAAGTAATAGCATTCAATTGATTATATATATATATATATATATATTTTTTTTTTTTAATATAATAAATGTACGTGTAATTTGGGTTTACATGGATTTGGAATAATGCTGACCAGAAAAAAAATTGCAAGACATACAGCGACTTTTAAAGAAAATTCTGAGATTGATTTCATGTTGCATGTGTTTTGCCAATCACTGGTTTGGACAGTATTAGCTTGGTTGTAACATTCATGTAGCACGGCTTGATATAGAAAATTTCTTGTATGACTAGATTGTTGCTTGGCTTTTTGGTTGGTTTGGTTAGTTTGTTTTTTTAATAAAATCAAAATCAAGCTGCCAAATTCATTATTTAAAAATCTGTACTGCTGTACAGACCGTTTAATTTTTCACTTTGTTTAATGGGCCCTAGAAACTTTCTGTGTGGTTATTTTCTGCCTCTGTTTTGTGTACATATCTGAAACCTGCCTGTCTTCCTGACGGGTTTGATTTCATTCTCTCAGGCCTGGGCATCTGCTTCTAAAACCCAAGCCTTCAGTTTTGGATGTTGTTTGGAATATTTCTAGAGCAACTGACTATGTACTGTCCATAGAGGACCACCCTTAAGTAACACATGAGATGAAGTGATGAGTTTCCCTGTCCTCTACATTACCTTACAAATTCTGAAACCTCCACCCAGATGTACTGCCACTGAGATTGATCAGAAGTCTTGAGTCTGTGCTGAAATTTAGGAATCGGGTCCAAAGTTAAAGCTATGCAAGGGATTTCTCTGCCTTATTCTATGAAGGCACAAGTTTTGGATACTGACTGCAGGTCTTGGAAACCTAAGGAGTGGTTAACTAAATTTCTTTCAAGTTCTTTTTTTAAAATAAATTCCAGGGGTGTTGTGCTTATTTTGTTTCTGTGACACTTCAAAGAAATAAGTAAATGCAGAATTATGTTCACTGAAATGCATTGGTAACCTATGCATGGTTAAAAATACTCTGTTAGAGCAGAACTAATACTGTCATGATTCATACTGACACAATGCACAATGTTCAATAAGATTCACGTCCTTCTAGGGCATTGGCTTAATTTTTCATTGTGATTTTTAATGTCAGTGTAGTGTAAAAGCCGGTCTTACCTGTCTTGTTTCTAAGGTGGGTTTTTTTCCCCACACTGTGCCACCAGAGATAGCAACAGAGCACAACACATTTCCTCCCAGAGACTGCCAGGATGAACTCACCGGCCTAGGGGATGTGAGTTGCACGGTTCCTTTAAGGACTGTGTTACTTCTAAACTTAATATATCCTATTTCTTAGGAAGCCTTAATGAGCTGCTTGTGCCTCAGCTTATTCAGTGCTACCCTGTGCCATGTAAGCATTTGCTTAGTGTTAAAGTGAAAATATCTCACTATAGTCATGAAAATACTGTGAACTTCTAATGCCTTCTGGAAAGGGGGATAATTTTCTGTAATGTCATCTGTGATTCTGTTTAATACAAAATTCTGTTCTTGCTGTTTGCATATAATTTTAGCAGCATCCTTTACAGGTAAAAGATGATACATACATATGAGCAAATCATAGGACAGTGAATAATTTGTTGATAAATTGAGATCTATTAAATTTGCTGTCACTGTATAAACACAGAAATTACACTCTGTAATGTTTTTGTGTTATACCCTCTGCATCTAAGCAGATTTTAAAACAGTAACTGCAAACAATTATTATAGGAGCATTTTACTGTGTACTGCTGATGTTCATCCACTTCCAGGTTGGAACATGGGGAATTCTGATTGTCAGTTAGATACTGTATTGGTTCAATATTTCATTATTTCTTTTACTAAATAATGGTGCCTCCAAACATTTTAACAAGATGGGGATTTATAGTGACAGGACAGCACAAATTTTAATTTAGCTAATGTTTTGAAGTTAATTAATTAACTCAAAAGCATTTGTAGATTTGTAATGACTATAGGCAGCCAGAACCTTAATTTTATGTCTTTTCAAGAAAAACTTTCTGGGAACAGGGCATTGTGTGTTTATTTGCTAAATAAAAAATTGAAATTAGATATGCCACTTACTTAATCACCCACAACCTTTACACTGCTTGAGTTTTGGTTTGAATTTAATGAATTTTCTGCTTTCTCCTCCAAACCCACTTTGCTTGTGGCATACAGTTAATCCATAATTGAAAAGGGTACAGAAAGAGATAAATGTTAGAATTATCTTCTAAATTTAGAACTTTGTTTAAATTATAAAACTCTCCCTTTTCTTTAGTAATGTTCATTCCACTGACATGAGGATTAGATAACACTGCTCTTGTTACACTCAAGTTTAGACATTGCGAAATGTTAATAGAGAAATTGTCTTAAAAATGGGAAACTTCTGCTTACACATATTTTTGGAAGACTGACACCTTAGTTATGGGGAGCTCTTTTTATTTCTATATATACAATATAGGTTTCTCAATATGTTTAGTATATTTTGGTAGTGCTAAAATATCAATACAATAAAAAGTAGTTGAAGATTGTTATTATATTTGCCTTTGGTTGAATAAATGATGTCTGTATCTATTACATAGACACTATCCCATCTGTTTAGTTTACTGAAATAAGTTTTGGTTTTTGAGCACTGAGGAGTTGTGGCCTGTGTTATGTATATACAGCTTGAACACTTTGTAGCAACTGCTAATGATTCTGGAGTAAACAGCACTTTGACATCAAGTTAGTCTTTCTTTCTCATCCCATGCTTTGCTTGACATATATCAAAGAGGACCTGGAATGTAACCAGGAGACTGACAGGAGGAAAAGAAAAAAAAACCCAAACAAACACAAAAGGAAAACATGGAAACATTCACAGAGGTGGTGATTAAACTAACTGATGAGCCATAAAGCTGTCACTAATGCTTACATTATCAGATGTCTTAATTTGGGGAATGCAAGATAGATTTTAATCCTGTCTATCATGTGTACGGACATGGATATATGCTTTTTTTGTTCAACATGATCAATTATAGGTTTGCTTTCACTGAACTTTGATTTGGGTTGTTATTGGGTACTGGCATGGAATAGAAAATACCTGTTATATTGCCATAGCTTTGGTTTTGTCCCTATTTATACATTAAGTGTGCTAGTTTTAAATAAATTCAGTGAACTGGAGAGATTTTTATTTTGCTTCTGTCCAGTGTGTGACACTGCCTCCTGTGAAGGCAAGCAGGTTGTTTCAAACTCAAGATTGAGCTATGCTTGTCATAAAAATCCCTCAGCTTTTTTAATTGGTTTGGTAAAGCATAGGTCTATGGAAATTCTACCATGTCACTATGATTTTCACCATGTTGCAAAACCTTTGTGCTTTGTTCAGGAAGGAGTGGTGATCGGGTAGTTTATGTTTCTGCATGGTGAAGGAATTGCTGAGTTTTGGTGAATGTGTAACTGGTGTTATTGTTTCACTTGTATAAGCAGAAGGTGAGTGTATCTTTGAGTCAGAATAATTAACATGAACGATGATTGATTTAAATCTCAGTTTCCTTGCACTCTAATCTTTTGCATTTTCTTCCTTCAGATTCTGAAGTAAGTATGTGAGGAAAGGTTGAGGGCTTTTAATATCTATTAATAATCTGGGGGGAGCACACTGACAAGATGATACAGCTCCTCTGACTTTCTGCTGCATTTTAAGCTTTGCCTCCACTGTAGAGGGTTGTCAGTCGTAGTCTGTTCTTGAAGCGGATGATGGTTGTGAGTTACTGGAGCATTCCTGTACCAGGGCACTTATGCTGATGCTGCATGTCCTTCACAAGGAGCCACGGTGATGTGTAAGTGGAGCACATCGCAAGGCATTCCTCCCAAGTCTTGCAGCGCTTTCTGGTGTACTATGGTCTGGAAGGTGGGAGTGAGACTGCCCTGTGCCCATCACCAGGGTCGTAGAAATCTTCTTCTTCTTTGCCATCCTCACTCTCCCATGTTTGCTTGCACAGGGTGGGTGCTCATCTGTTCTGGGTGTTAGTGCCTCAAACAGCTGCTCCTTGACCATGCTGAGAAGAGGCCACAGACAGAATGAAAGCTTCTTTCTGGGTAAATCGCCCCCAAAGTAGCTATAAGCAGGGTCACTATCTATTTTTTAAAACAGGGTTCAAAAAAGCACCAGGGTTTAGTCTTTTAAATGTTTTCCTGTAATTTCATGAGTTATCTCTAAACATATTCAGAAACCATTATTCAGTTAACCTGATGGGTTCATCTCTTATTTTGGTTTCAAGCCACTGATGTTTTAAGCAATAGAACTACTTATTGTCAAGTACTGATGGAGTTCTAATAGCCCAAGTTTATGTATTATGGATAAACCTCTGTGAAGACATGAAAGAATGAGCTATTTAAGAACCTTGAAGCTCACCTTAGGCTAATGAAATTATGTCACTTCTCCTTTTATTGAGGAGTCAACAATTCATTAGAGTTCAAATCAGTTTGAGCGAATATGCTTTGAGATTCAGCTCTGGAAGTAAAGCATAGTTCATTAACTGTGAAGCACTTTTACAGTGTTCTTGCTTCTAGGGATATTTACCATCAGAATGCAAGAAAAGTTCTATTTTAGGCAAGGATTAGGTTTTAATTTACATGGAAAGCCTCCTTGATGAATAAAACAGTTCACACAAAAAAATCCTCTAATGTTTCTTTTAGAAATACATTTTAAGAATGAGGCATTCTGACCTGTATTTTTATACCTCCAATAAACTTGTGCACAAAACAGGTACTGCTTAGTGCAAACATAAATTCTACAAATGTAAATTTAGACTTTGAAGGAATAATTATTGTGGTTTGGGATGTAATTAAATCTTCATCTCTGCACTGACAATCAATCACAGGAACAAAATTAGAGGCTGTTTTTAAAAAGATGTTCCATTTCCAGTTCTATAAGCATACATCCATAGAAAAAGTTCATCCCTTATGTCACAAGACATCATGTACATACAGAGAGTAACAACAGTTTGTTGTCTCGGCAAGAATTTCAATAGTATAGTGTACTTCCCATTCTGGTAGCTTTTCAGGTGAAAACAGCTGACTTGCTCTGTGTTTATAAGCGTATACAAAAAGTAAGCATATGTCATAGAAGAGGGCTCTTCAGTTTGTCATTAAACAGGTAATTATATCTGAAAGTGGAAGCTAAACAAATTCAAACTAGAAAAGAAATTGAGATTTTTACCAGTCAGATTGATTAATCATTGGAGCAACTTCTCTGGGAATGCAGTCATTGTCACTGTCACTTGAAATCTTTAAGTCAAGATTAGATGTCTCTTTGGTTTGTTTTTTTTAAAAAAAAAAAAAAAAAAAGAAAAAAAGAGAATATATGCCTTCACTCAAACAGAAGACACAATCTTGATGCAGGAATCAGCTGTAATTCTGTAGCCTGTATTATTCAGGCAGTCAAACTATTCCATCATAATGGTCTCTTTAGACTCTAAAATGCATGAATGTGTGCATCTCAACATGACTACAAGTTAAATAATGGAAGGGGCAATAAAATGAAGTACACAAAGGGCCAATTTACTTGGCAGCTTTGTAAACTGCAAAGCTAGAATGTTATTCTACATTGCAGCATATAATGTAGATGTAGCAATAAATCAGATAAACTTTCTAAGGTATGCAGGTGGCTGTATAGGAAGATTGATTAGCCCTTGGGCCTGCCTAAGACACAGATTCTCAATTATTCCTTGGAAATAATGTAGACTTGTTGTCCTCACATCTTGTGAAGTAGATATTGTAGTGTTTCCATACCTTGGGCATAGGTGCATTCAAATCTCTGTGCTTGTCTGTTCCTGTTCTAGATGCTCTGTACGATGTCATCACTGTGGGAGCCCCGGCAGCACATTTCCAAGGGTTTAAGAATGGTGGTCTCCGAAAACTACTGAGTAAATTTGAGGCAGAAAGACGAAAGTAAGTATTTTTGTAAATAGCTAAGAAAATATCATAAAATTTGCATTAAAGTGTTAAGAGGTCGCTGAGTAACAAAAGTTTACCCTGCTGAATGCATGAAAGATTAAAATCTGGTAGAACTGGACAAGGATGCATTCATAAAATGTTTTCTTTATCTCCCCTGGTTTGCTGGACTGCAAAATTGAAGCACAGTTTACTTTTTAGTGTCAAGACTTATTTTGAACACAAACTCAAAATTGTGAATCCTTCCCATATTTCAGGAAGCTTGAGCAATATCAGTGCTGTTGAGATATCTCTTTGGTAGTTCTTGTGCTAAGTGGAAAGCAGCCATAGACTATTTTTCAATAAAGAAACAGTAGCTTAAGGTAGCTTCTTCACTGCTGACAGCCCTGGGCATATGTGGAAAAAAAAAAAGGCTTTAGCATGCCTGTGAAGTAAACAGGAAACTACTCTTTTTCTTAACACTTTAGGAAGCCAAAATGAGACTAAGCAAAGATAAAGGCCTTAACTAGTGTTTCAGTTTATTGCTGTAGCCAGATGCTTTGCTAACCACTGACCATGTGCAGAAGTGTTAGTTGCATACTTTGCTAACTAAGAATTGTACATACTTGTGTTTGTTGCTACGGCTGTTAAGAAGTTTCCAGCAGCCACAGCTGTCACTGGCAGCACCCAGAGTTGTGACTGCTGAACGCTTGGACTAACTATGCCAACCCCGTGCAGTCAGAGGTACAGCATTCGAAAGGCAATGCAGGAACTACTGTATGCATGCTAATCTAAACCATCGCGACGCACCACAGAAAATGAATTCCACTCTATTCCATGCTCAAAAAAGTTTCATAGGTACAATATCATAAACAATACAAGGAGAAATGATAAAAATCTACTGTTGACTTCTAGGTTGACTAGAAGTTGGCATCAATCCTAAAACCAAACGAAAACCAGCAGAAATACTTGCTTTGAAAACGATATTATTATTTTTTCTGTTTGCATTGCATGACGTAAAAATCCTATTAAATCTTCTAAAATCTTTCATTTCCCTGGCCAGCTCTGGTGAGAAAGCTTTCCAGTGAAACACAAGTATCATTGGTCATGAGACTTGTGAATGGACTTTGTGTTAACAGTAGGTACCTCTCCTGCTGTCAGCAGACTGGTATAGGCAGCTTTATCCCTATGATATGGAGGCCTATGAAGTACATGTTTCCTGATGAAGAAAATTTTCTAAAGACATTTCTTAAAGTATCTGCTACTTAACTCTCTGATTAATATAGTTATAATAACATTTAACAGGTTTTTATTAAGTTTCACAAGAAGATGTTAAAGTTGTAAATGGTAGAAAGAACTTTGCGGTTCCAGTTCTCACAGTGTTCAGCTTTCAGTAAATGAACCATTTCTCACTTGCACAGTCCTGCAGCATGCCACGCTGACAGAATGTGATTTCCCAAAAAGGATGATATCTGTGAGATGACATTATTACCTGTGATTTCTCTTCATTGGAGAAAAAAAGGGAAAATGCCTTTTAGGGAAGAAACCTAGTCTTTCTTGAGTTCTTCCTGGGAGAACACATATTGCAGTATCTTATAGGAATGAATAGATAATGCCGTTGTTTCTTAGTTGCCCATAACAGTGGAGAGGAGAAGATGATGGACTAGACTCCTTTCTTTGTATCCTGCATAATGTTACATGTCAAAAGGCTAGAACAGCAAAGGATACTCGGTGCAGCATAACCTCTTCTCATTTTCATTTGCTCTTATTTCACTGACTCAACCACGTAGACCTCTGTTGATAGAGGATTGTGCTCAGGAGCACTGGATAAAGCGTTGTGCAGGATTTATCAACGCATTTCATGTCTATTTCTAAGTGCCTACGCATCACCTCATACATGCCCTGCTTCTTAGATTGTTCTGCATGCCTGAGAAGCACCTGTATTTTAATGACAGGATACTGGACCTTTACTCTGACAGTGCAGTTTTCTTTGTCTTTCTTCAGCAAAAGTCTGTCTTTAGGATGATGTAACTAGGGTAACTATGTTACTGTGCTGTCAGTCTCTTCCTAAATAAAGAGCATGAGTCAGGCTAACAAACTGAAGTTTGAGCACTGAAAACAGGGAACTGCGGTTTTTAGCGAATCGCTTACCAGACCTGAAGAAAGGGTCACTTAGCGTATGAATTCTCACAAAGTAGAAAAGAGGAAGCCTCCAAAATTCATCTTCCCTTCTGTCTTTGAGGGCATCTCAGAGAAATTTCCACGTATTGTTGTTGTTTAATTTAACTAGAACTTGTGTGAGTTAAAAGACAGGAGAAAGCAAGCTCTGAATATCATCTCACTTATTTGAATATTCAAGTCTGGGTTTACTTTAAATAGATACATGAAAGGACCATTCTCATTCTTACCACAGATTAATTTCTTTCACTGAGGCAATGACACCTTTATTTTGTATGCACCTGTTCATTTAACTGCATGAGGATGCTTTGAGGACACATAGAATTTCCAGGGGCAGCTTTTACAATTTAAATTTTCTATTTTACAATGGGAGCAGCTTTTTCTGAAGATTTGGTTGAAAGGAAGAAGTGACACCTTGAGATATCAGTCAGAATATAAAATTAACAGAAACAAATGCAGATTTAGCAGTCGTTGCCTCTAGGCTATAACTGAGCTGAAGACCTAGAGGAAGATGTGGGAAGAGATCATTTCTCAAGCCAGTTCCAGTAACTTTCAAGACATTGTTAGTGCACGTGACAGAACGTCTTGCATGCTTTTGGCCTTCGGGCTGATTATTAGAACAGTTTATTGAAATATTCAACAGTGTCGACATATCTCAAAATATTCCTTGCTCAAACCTATACTTGTGGAATTAACAGACGAGGAACTGTTAACTGGTAACAAGGTTATACCCTGCTTTGCAAGCGCATAATTGCATCTGCAATTGCCAAATCAAAACAGTGAAACATATGTTTCTTGAAAGTTTATCAAACAGAAGAATGTGGAAAATGTGTATCTGAAGATAGGTCTGGCATATTTTTAATTACATAGAATATACATTTTTGTGCAGACGAAAGAGGGGAAGGTATTGTATAATAATAATTATTAAAAATGCAGTATTTTTGCAATTTTTCTCTCAGTTGTTACCACCAAGCAATTTGTATTAAAAAAAAAAATGGTAAATTTCTAAAATTCTACTAAAAATAAGAGGGAGAAAAAGTGGTATGTGATCTGAAGCCAGGTCCATCGTTTTATAACCCATTCACAATCTGTACTGTTATTTATCTGCAACAAAGAGAGAGATAAAATGCTTTACCACTACAAACATCAGGCATGTCTATAAGGCATGACCCTAGTCTGTCTGTCCCTTTAGTAGAGAACTTCATAAGACCAGTAAGAATAAGGGATGATTTTAAAATACTGTTAAGGCATGATAACTTTTAAATTCAAATAATTGAAGTGCGATATGCTAAATCATTGCAGAATATTAATTAGCTGTGTATGATACACCTTTATTTTAGAATTTTTTTTCATTATGCTGTATTGGCTTGTTCTTTTTATGTTTTCCTTCCTTATTTCTAGCTAATACAGAAGGTAAATCAGTTGATCAGATTCAGTCTTCTGTTGGCCTGCTAGTATAGATTACTTCTCCTTCCAGCAAATGGAAGGGCTTGTCTTCTCATCAGTCTAGATAGCACAGCAAATTATTATTTTTAGAGCTCAGCTGTGCAGGAACGTTTAAGGCAGTCATTCTGTAAGTTATGCCTCACTGCTTGAAATATTCATAAATCACTTTCAAGGTACATCAAGGACTTTTTTTCTTATTTAAAATCTAATTTGATGATCTCTGTTTTAGCCAAAACACATAGTCTTATGATTACAAGATTTTTAATGTGCCAGTACTAAGAAAAACAGAGGTGTCCCACAAGCTGTATTAGGTGCTGTGGTTCACTATGGTTTTGTACACCATTTCTAGCAAGCTCTTTAGAAATTGTCCTCTTTTAAATTAGCACAAGCTTAAAGCTGGAATAGTGCTAAAAAGGATTTTCCATTGTTTTTTGGGGGGTTTTGATTTTTTTTTTTTTAAGCCATAATAATTTAATTTGGGTTTGAACTGTGTAAAAGGATTCTTTTTTGTTTGATAAGGCCTAGATTTTTGGCCAAGGCGTGAAGTGTGTTCCTTGACCAACATATTCCTTACCAGACATTTTATTAATGCTGAGATCTCCAGGGTTCTTATTGCCTGAGTTTCATAACCTTCAACCCATTTCCATTCTCTGAGGAACTGGAGATGGTACTGTTTCACAGAAAATCCTGATGATATTGAAATGATAATGATATGTGTTTGATCTAATTGTAACCTTTATTCCCAAAGGGAAACCACAGCCAGTCACGTGTAGCACTTTTCACAGAGATGTTACTCTTGGCTCACTTTCCCCTTTTTTGCGTGTATGTGTGTGTGAGAGAGAGATTAGACTTCATGGAGATGAACATTTTTTCACTGACCATAAAATCAATATATTACGGATGTTGGAAATTTTGCTGAGAAACTGCCAAATTTTGTGCTATTCATGGAGATATAAAAATCTCATGATAGTATTTTCTAGGCTCTATGGGTAGAATTGTCTGAAAAGAAAGGGGACTAGGGCTAGAAAAAGAAAGGAAGGAGGAGTTGGGGGAGCTTTATATGTGAAGGTTAGAAAGGATCATATGTTTTGGAGAGCAAGAAACTTCCATCAATAAGGACTCAAGGAGAGTGGATCTGTGACTTTGCCGAAAGGCTCCACTGAAAGGCACCATTTAGCTCAGGCTTGTGTTAAGGCACAATGCTTTTTTTTCTTCTGATAAGAACCATGCTCAGTTACCCTGCATAAGATTCACCCCTATGTTAAAGGCTACTTGCATCTTTCCACCAGTGTAAAGATACCCTAAAATTAATTTGAAGAATTGGGGACAGCTTTCGCTAGGCATTCAACCTTTCTGGAGTGAGTCTTCCTAGAAGATTCACTATGAGATTTGCCTATGCCACTGTGGCATCTGTCCTACTTAGGTCTCTAGAGGGCTGATGAAGGGCATCTTGACCTTTCTTTTCACTGAAACTCATGTCCTGTTACCAGCTAATGCATTGATGTAGACATATTCCAAGGGTCAGTTAGGAATTAAGAGGAAATAGAAGAGCAACAAGAGAAGGTCTGTGCATACAGCCTTAGCCATTGCTTGAAGGTAAAGATTCATGGAGATTTCAACTTCATAAAACAGATTAGACAGAACTAATAACATAATTTAATTTTCCTCAGTATTCAAAGTTAGAATTTCCAGGTTTGCAAAAGAATCTTAAGGAATTTAAAAAAAAAAAATTAAAAAAAAATTCAAACTTCTGATCTGTCAGGCCTGTTTTCAAAACCTCAGCACTGATCATATGGCTTAGTTTCATTTCCAGAAGCAGTGAATTGTTCTGAGGTTTTTTCATGTAGCAATTTCTTTTTGATCATAAATTCCCACTTTAGACAGAATACATGTGATGCATAAATAAGCCACTGAATTGGTATCTTCAGTACTGTACATAATCTTGAGGTTATCTGGAGGTAGATTTTCTTCCTGTGTATACTTCAAGTTGATGTTAATGTCTGCAGTTTTGACTGTGAAAAATGCGAGGTCAAATGTTCAGTGTTGAAAGATTTTAAACCAGTCCCAGATGGTGACAATTTAACTCCGTCACACAAATTATTTGGTTAGCAGCAGGAGTGGAGTTACTCAGAGTGTCATTAAAAATTAGACACTTAGCATATTGCAGTATTTATTCTCAGGCAAAAACTTTGTTAATTTAGGGTTAAAATGGCAGATGTAGTCAATGTAATGTTTATTCAAATTACATGACAATGTCATTAAAGCAATTTTAAAACTCAAATGACCACTGACAGTCATGTGTACATAGTTAATGATGGTGTCAGTATATGGAAATGATTAAGTGTGATTTTATATGCTTAGTGAAAGCTTTGAAACTTAACCCGGAAGACATTATTATAGAGTTTTTAAAAAATACATGACAAATAATATATCTTACATATCAAAGCAGGTTTTCATAGTGCTGCTGATTTCCCATGCTGGACCTACCCATGTGGCCTTTGCCCGAATGCAAAAGTTTCTTCTTACTAGTAATTCCCTTAATGTAGTTTCTGCATTAGGATACCTGTGAAAAGTTACTCTATATGTTCTATTGGCAGCTGCTTCCTTTAAGTAATACTACTTATATACTGTAGCTATATGTGGCAGCAATCTCTAAAAATATTTATTTATAAGGAAACATATTTCAGTGAATTGTAAGTAGTAATGTCTTCTCATGAATGGTAAAGCCACAGAAAATCCCAGGTTAGTCTTAGATGCAACAGTGTTGAGACACAACAATTAGAAACTTCAGATGCTCCCAAACATGTGGCTTCTGAAAAATAATTATGCCCTTTTTTGAGGGGAGGGGGGAAGTTGCCCTCAAATTCTGAAAGAAACTGAATATGTTGAGTAATCTCATGCTTTCAGGGGTTCAGGAAATGTTTAAAATTAGCCAAATAATGAGGTCTGATAGAGCACTTCATTCTGGGGAAAGAGTCATTCTCTCTTCACTATTTCCTTTATTTAAAAGCTATGATTGACTTTATTAGAATGAGAACTACCCACAGGTTTAGTACCTCTCTTCCCTCTTTCCTTTCTTACAGCATTGTCTGTGGCTTTGCTGCTGCAATATTCAGCGAAGCTTAGAGCTGTGGGAGATCAGTGAAAATGATCTCGGAATTAAAGGCTAAGGGGAATCCCAGACAGGAGTATGTGCATGGTGAGCTTGATAGCAGGGTTAGCCCGGTTCAGCCTACAAAAGGGTTGTTTGATAAAGAGAGAGAGAAGCCTGAAGGGGAATTAAAGATTATTCAGTGCTGTGAAGTACCAAGACTTTTAAGACTGTGTCTTCACTACAATTAACATAGACTATTATTCTTTGTCCCTGCCCTCTCTACTGTAGAGTCTGACAACTTGAGAGCTGCAGTGAATGTATAGATAGATCTAACTCTGGACGTTCATTTCGCTAACAGTGTTGCCACCTTGAAGACAGAGCTGTGACCATTTCCTCATTTCTCAGAGGGACAAGGACTTTTTTTCCCAGTTCATTAGGAGAGACAGTTTATACGATTCATTTTGTTGGAATATTCAGAATTCTGATCTCTGCACTCAACAGTCTAGCAAGTCATGTCGTGGACTGGAAATTGGAGACGCATAGTAATTTTGATGTGGCTGGTAGCATGACTGATCATGGCAAAGCTTCACTGGCTCAGATGCCATTCATCCTGACTGCCTCTACAAAGAATTGATCTAAAAATGGAGACATTGTTGAAGGACAGAAAAATAGGATGAGGAATGTGGAATTTGGGACTGTAACTGAGCAAAATATCTAAGCAAGAGGCTTAATTTTAAGACTGCTTGAATCTATCCTTATTTGCCAAAAGACTTAAGCCTTCTAAGTTTTATGGAAGTGACTTCGTTTGGACTTCTGAATGTGTGTTGCATGTGTCGTTTATTGAATTAAATTTAATTTCTAATTTGTAGAAAACTAATGAGGAGGAACTGGAAGGGACACTAGAAGACACAAAGGGGAAATGGGGGAGTGAAGAGATCTGGAAAAAGACTGAAATGAAAAGCAATGCATGAAGTTCAAAGGATTGCACGAGTGTCAAAATTCAGGTCTTGACATGTGAAATTAAGAAAAAATTAAATCAGTGGGGAAAGGGTGGAAGAAACTGAAGAATGTATGATGAAAAGACACAAAAAAAGGGAGATACATGCAGAACCAACTGGGAAGTAATATGTACATTGCTGTGGCATGTGTAACATTCCAGGAGTTGCTTGGTTACATTTTTTCCTGTGTTAACTTTATAGTTTAATCGAAACTGCAAAAGATTTTGGTTAGTTTTTCTGAACCACTGTAGCAGGGCTTTGTAGAGGGAAGGATTATGTACAAGAGTTTTAGGTGGGGAGGTGTATGCATGCTGTGTACAATGATATTTTGGAGTAATGGTGTAAAAGGATATTGCAAAATTAGTAAGTGTTGGGGAAAAAAATGAGGGATAGGAAAAGAAGTCATGCAAAAGAATTTCAGTAGTTTGTGAACAGTTAAAAGGGAAGTAGGAATTTTTCAGTATGCATTTGTGTGGTTTTGTAGTAATTAACTCCCACACATCATTTCTGTGTCTTTTCTTGCAAATTAGACACATGGTTTTTATTTGGCATATAACTGGTTTTCACCACTTCCTGGACACCACTGATGCTAATCAAAACATAGTGTGGGCCACTGATCAATTAAACATTAATGGCTCATTTTGAAAGACTTAGTGAGGTAGTTAATAATGTGATGGGGTGTTCAGTTGGAAAAATAAAGAGCCTTATGTTCTTTGTGATTATTACCTGACATGGTCAAACCTTTCATTTATCCAGATTTACTTTAAAAAATAAATAAATAAATAAATCTGTTTTTCTTATGTTAACATCAATCACTCAAAGGGATGATTAGATTGAAACAGTACTACTACTTGGAGTGTTTGGTGGCGGGCAGTCTGTTGCCCTCTACTATTCAAGCAAGGATTTGTTTTTACCCTTAAAGGAGAATTTCGGTATCAGTAAAGCTCAGGTATCTGTCATTTTTTGCAAAACTAGTGGTAAGATTTTTAGCACATTAAGCATTGCTATTAATAGCAGAAATTATTTTGACATTATGTGACTCTTTCTCTGTTACTGCAGTACTGGATATCAGTGTATTTACTATTCACCTGAAAACACAGCCAAGGCAAAAGAAGTTCTCAGCAACATCAATAATCTACAACCTCTCATATCAAGCCATGCAGACCTGCTGCTAAATTCTGCAAGCCAGCATTCTCCAGACAGCTTGAAGAATTCTTTAAAGATGCTTTCAGAAAAAGTAAGATTCAAATCTTAAGCGCAATGGAAAAAGGAATAACCAAGTCTCAAACTGCTGGGTTTTTTTCTGCATAAATTGACTTTCATAACATCAGGAAATGTTAAATAACTCTGCTAAAATAAGCTTCAAAATGTTGCTATCAGAAAAAGAATAGTGTTTAGCATTTCTGTAGGCTTTCCGTGTAGAAAATTAATGAAATCTACAAAGGTTGTCTTTATTTGAAAGTATAATTAATTTAATTTCATGTGTCTTTGTTATCCTCTAGTGGCCACATACTGGGGTTTATCAAAAATAGATTACTGTAAATAATTTTGTGGTATGATAAATGGTTATTTTATTTCTCTTTCTGTGATACTTCAAACTGCTGCTTGTGGGAGGTAGTTCAAGCCAGGTTTGTGCATAAGGTTTAGAATAATAGCACGATCAGAAATGGTGATACAGTCTGGAAGGAGAAGCTAGGAAGCTGGCACCAGGAGGTCTCAAATTTTAATCCTCTTTCTCCTGTTATATTCGTCTGTAGCTGTAGGCTTCTGCTCATCTTAGTTTCTTTAGCTCTAAATTAAGAACGATAATATTTTCCACCTGTCTCACAGAGTGATAGTGGAGATTAGCTGAAGTCTGAAGTACTTTTAAGCATATGTTATCCTGTAAAAATATTAAGCGCTATAGCTATGACCAGAGGGGTTGTAAAAAAATTCCCATCGCTTCATGGGCCATGCCTTCTGTAATGTGTTCTCAATATGGCTTAATAACACTATCAATAACCATTTCAATATATCTTCAGCTATTGGGAAGTGGCAACCCCTGTGGTCTGTTGAGCACTATTATCTCAGCAGTACATCGTTCAATGGGAGAATTTCAAATCTGAATATTGAGCTTAGTCACATACTGTGAAGGCATTGCATTGGAGCCACAGGGGAGATAAACGTTGCTCTCTGTTACACATGTGTAAATCCACAGTAACTCTTGAGAACATTGGGGTTGCTGTGAATGTCGGGGATGATACAGGAAAGTAGAATTCAGCCTGAAAATGAAAGGGACGAATTCAGGGGGGTTTGATGGCAATTATAGTGTACCTTTCCATGTAGTAGTGAAGGAGACCATTTTTAGCTGTCTGTGGAAAAAGTGGAGCTGCTCTATTAGTGGTTAGTTCAAAGAAATGTACGTGTACAAGTAAAGCAAATCAAACAAAGAAGTGTTTGTTCTGAAGATTCAAGACCTGCTTGCTAAGGAACTTGTATGCTAGCTATAGCCATTTGTTTTGCCCTTCCCACCTTTGCCTGTCTGGGCAGGTGGAGTGAACAATTTCAGAGTGGCTGCAGGCGGCTGAGATCCTAACCCACTCTTTGAATGATGGCCTATTGGAGAGTCTGGCTGCACAAAAGGGCCAAAAAAGACAATCCGTTCAGTTTGGAAAAGTCACAGATATTTGAAATTTAGAGGTGGTGATTTAATTTTATATGTACATATCGAGTTTCCAGGGCCAGGTTTAAATTGCTGGTTAGTATATGAGTACAGCTTCCCAGATCACCCAGTGCAGTCCACCTGACAGCCTATAGTTTCTACCTAGCCTTCACCTCTTGCTTGGTAGAAATGAATCCAGTTTTCTGAACAACTGCTGCATGAATACCTGCTTCCCTGTCTATTCCCAAATTTATCTGAGAATATAATAATCAAGAAAGAGCTCATTGCTGAGGAAGGTAGTGTGGAGGGACAGCTGAATGTAAAGAATGGAAGAAAGTTGCGGAGGAAAGGAAAGACCAAGAAGCAACTTCAGGGAAGGGTGATAATAACCTTCAAAATCTCAAATAGAGTGAGCCTGCATGATGCTGCAATGAGATCCCTTAGGGTTAATACAAAGCATCATCTCAATACCCTAAGATAACCTGTCTATATAGTCTGGTACAGTACAGGAGAGCCAAGAGTAACAGCGTCCCTGATTATATATGATAGATTAGCATGCTCTTCTGAATAGAATTACATGATGTCTACCTGTGTTCTTGAGGCATATGAGGTGCCTCTGTTCTCCCACCTTTTCTATACTTTTTAGATGTGAAAAAGAAATGCTTTCTTGCATTTTAACTTGAAAGAAATTTAGAAATTAAACAGCTGTTTGAAGTAGTCATAAAAATTGTTTGCCTGGTGATTAAATTCCACAAGTTTATTAAAAAGCATATCATTTTTTATTTTAAGATAACGTTAAGCTTGATATATAGAATAATTCTTTCTAAAAACATTAGGTAGCAGGGAGTATATCTGAGCTATCGACAATGTGTTAAGTATTTATTTTAGAAAGGAAAGGACTGTCTGCATGCATTGGAAGTGGAAAATTAAATCAAATAATTCCACTGCTGCTTCTTAAATTGAGCTTATTTTCTCATATTAAGCATGGTCTTACTTCTCCATATATGATTTGTAATTACTGTAGTGTTTCCCTGAGACTAACCTTTTATCAACACTTTCTGTTAATTGATTAAGGAAGCCTTTAGGTGTTGACAAGTGTATCAGCATTTGCAGCTTGCCAAAGGCTTGATAAATTCATTTTCCAGCTATGCCTATCTTTGTTTGCAGAAATATTCTTTCGTCAAGTATCTAAAAGAATTTGCAAAGTTTTCATTTCTTTGTATAGACTCATTTTGTGATTTCAATACAATTTTATAAATAGTGATGTTCTGCAAATTTAGCTGTACTGAGCTGTAAGAAAATGGAGTTAAAATGTAGATTGTTGTTAAACCAATGGAATCCCTGAACAGAATTTAATTACAAAAGCATTTTAGTCTCTATATGAAAAAATGGAGGTTCGTTTCCGTGCCAGTTTGCTTTTTAAAATGAATTTTCCCTGTAAAATATTTATATTAGATTAAATTACTTAAACTTTTCAGATAGTTACCTAATATACATTGCAGTCATAGCGGTCATTCCTTACTTCAAGTTGTCCAATGCTTAGAATTTTCTGAAATTTAAAGCTTTTGTGAGTCTACAGTGCCTGATGCTGAGATCTGAAATCATCTCAAGCAGACTTTGAGGAGGAGGGGAGGTACAAAACCTCAGCAAAACCATGATGTTGTCATTTCTAAGGACAGACAAGTAAAGTAGTTTGGATTCTCTTGATATGGAACTGTAGAAGAGGAGCTCTGCTCTTATTGTGCAAGAAAAGACAAATCCACAAGTCTGCCTATGCTTTATCGAAGATTGGCAGAGTTTGCTATCAGTGTTGCCCAAAGACTACCTGTTCACTGAGCATACACCATGTGGAGGCTGGAAATGCATTATAGGACAATTTCAGTTTTCTACAATTCAGGATGACCATGAGGCAATCCTGAAGGTATACATATAAAAAAACCCTGTCTTTGCTTAAGCACCCTTTCCCTCAGGCACCAATTTAATAGTAAGGAGGAGACAGAATGGGTCTGGTAAAATTGCCAGGGAGATGAATAGTGTTGCCAAGCCAAATCACTAAAGAATCCTAAATCAGGTCTAATGTTGATTTTAAAAGTCCTGATGTTGGTTTAAAAAATTATAACTTAGCTTAGATATCCCTAAGGTTCTTATTTTTAAGACTTTTGATTTTTAGTTGCAGCAATTTTTCAATCTTTCTATGTGTAGCCATTAAGGATCATCGTGAAAATGGGAAAAAGCAGAAACTTCTCAAGCGGGTACTTAACCCAGCAGCTGAAGCTTTAAGAAAACCATCAATTATTTAGAGCATTGTGGTCTAAATATCGGTAAACTTTTGAGGGGGTACTGAGGCAGGAAAGCGAGAAAAATAAGTTGAATAGGAGTAGAGGCATACAAAAAGGGAGTAAGTACTAGCAGAAAGGGATGGGATAAGAACAGAAGAAAGAAGTGCAGAAACTGGGAGAAAGATTTCTAGGAAGATAGATACTGACACTTGAAACGTGCTTGGTTTGGGTTTTTTTGCCATTTCTCCACCAGGTTTTGCATAAGCATGAAAGGACTGAATGAGGCTTGGCTGGGCAACCTTTATTTCTATTATTTCCTAGCTTTGTGTGAGTGCTTGTTCAGGCTGGTTGCTCTGGCTCTTATCTGCACTCTTTCCTGCATGCCTGTTTAATTAAGATTGTGCTCACAAAGGCAGTTCAACATCTGAATCTGCACATGACATTCCACTATGTTCTGGGTAAATAAGAAGGTAACTGACCTGGGATAAATAAATTCAGGTAATTGTGCTGTGGTATAGCGCAGGGTGTGTGCTTTCCCTGCTCTGACAGGTGTTGAATGAAGTAACTGAAGTTGTGACTCTCCCCAACAGTTTGTCACTGTGGCTTTGCTAGTGGTTACCACCCCATAGTGAAAGGAGACATGTCCTTGCACCTCACCCTCTCCTGTTCAACAAGTTGTGTCAGCTGAATAGGTGAACAGGCCAACCTCCTAAGTAAGAAGAGTAGCAGAGGTAGGGCTACATGTTGTGTGCGAGGTCAGGAGATGGCTGTGTGTGGCAGCCTGGTGGCAACAGCAAGTGCTCTTATGTGGAGACAGTCTAGATGCTACAGACCATATGCAGAAAGCATTTTCTTGTTGGGCTGGAAGGGAGGTAAATAATGCGAGGGGGGGGAGGGTTTTAAAAGTACAGAAAACTTCCAAATGTCGCAGTCAACAAGAAAGATTTAGAAAAATCATAGTGATTGAATAACATCTTCAAAGAACCTGGAAAAACTACGTCAAGGTTTCCTTTCTTTAAAAATAAATAAAATAAAGCTAAAAAACAAGTGTCATTATGTGGCCTGGTATCTGGGTTAATACCTACAGGTACCAACATTTATCTCTGGGAACACTGCTTTTCCAGATACTTCAGTCTCAGCACTGTAGAGTGGTGTGTTTTTATTTAAGAAGATCCTTAAATTTGTTAATCACGTTCTATCTGACACTTACTTGGAAATTATTGGGCAGTTGTGGTTACTTTTGGAACTGGTTCTTGTAGAGGCTCTGCAGGCAAAATGTGGAACTTGAATAAAATAGAATTGTGTGGAAAAATAGAATTGTGTGGAAAAATTATCATCTCTATGACAGACACTGTAATTCTGTGTTAATCCTTAGAACACTGGGGTTGTAGAATGTGGTGATGTCCCTAGAACCCTTGAATTGTTCCTCACTGTTTGTTGGTCTGCTTCATTTTCCACCCCTCAGACCACCCTGAAATAAATATCCACTCTGCCTAAGGGTAATTCAGTGCTATGATAGCTATATTGCAGTAATGCATTCTTTGGTATAACTTTTTCATTCTTTTTTTTTTTTTTTTTTTTTTTTTTTTTTCTAGACAGAGTTATTTGTGCATGCATTTAAGGATCAGCTGGTCAGAAGTGCCCTTTTAGCACTATACACAGCCCGGCCTGGCTGTGTCCTCAAGAAACCGGCTGTGCCTAGAAACACTGCAGAAGAGGGGGATGATTTACAGCATCAGGATCATCCTTCTCAGATTAAAAGGCAAGACTCTATACCCCATCATTCTGAGTATGATGAGGAAGAATGGGTAAGTAGTCAAAAACTCTTGGTTGGTATTCAATCCCAAACCCTACAAATCATCATAAACAACTACAAGCTGTAAGTGCCCTTGTCACATGTTACTGGGGGGAAGGGACGGGGGACGGAAAAGAGTGTGAAACTGTCAAGTAGTATTTTTCAGATGCATTGTATATTTTGAAACTAACTTGAAAAAATTTTCTTAAGTACAGTGTGCTTCTGTGTGACTGCTTGGTGTGCATGTAACTGTGAGGGTGGTGAATACCTTCTTGTCCAGGCAGGAAAACAGTCTTTCCTTGCTCTTACTTGAGTTCTTTTTGCTAGTTAGGCAGATTTAAGGAGACTGGAACAGCATATGCTATTATGAGGGAAAATTCTTCCCCCCCTGCCCCAAGGCTGAATATAAATAGTTTAAATACACATGAATTAAGCCTCAGCAAAACAGAGATGTTTTCCCTTAGACTCTGTTCTTAGACGATGTCTGAGATTGTGTGAAAGATTCAAACATGGCTTCTAGATTTAAATATTCTTAGCATATCTTCCAAAGATTTATATTATTTATATGGCTGAGATTTTGTAAATTAATTATTTTGGTGGATGTGTTCATAGTAGATCTGCTTCTTTGTTACATACACCCTGAACTCAAGCTATTTATATTCAGTTCAGGCTCATACTTTCAGTTCATCACTGTATTCTCGTAAATGTAAAGGATGCCAACATATTATAATCTCTTTTGTAAAAAATTAATAACTTGTGTGAGCTACAGTACTTACACTTGAACTGTAACTTTTATCCATACCACAAATAAGGGAAGAAGAATATATTTCTTGTAGAAAAAAGACAATTATCTCCAGCTCCATGCATTAAGTAGTCATGAGATCTAAACAATAAATAACTCATTTTTTTTATTTGTCTTCTGGTTTTAGAGCCTTGAATTCACTTTTTCATGTTATCTCAACAACCAGAGGATCTAGCAGGGTTCTCCTTTCCTTGAAATGAAAGCCAAAATGTTTGTTTCCAGCTGTTGAAACATTCAGAAAAATAAATATCAGAATACATTTGATCAAAGAGAGAAATTTTGCATTGGAAAAGTGGCGTTTTTGTGCAAATTGTATTTTCATTTAGTACTTCTGTCTCGGCGGTGAATCTAGCTTTACTGTATTTCATTACTGACTTTTTTTTTTTGTAATGTATTTCTGCCAGGTGTTCGGTCTTCATGTTAAAACATATAAGCATGTTAGTTTAAAGTGTATGTATTTTTTCTGCTAAATTAGGAGATTCCTGACTTGGTTAAAATCAAGTGTATCTTCAAGTATTTTCTCAGTTAAACTGAGTCAGAGTTACTGTCAAACTTGAGACAGTATAGAGAATATTTTTTTTTCTAAGTTTGAAAGATTAGGCTGCTATTATTTTTCAGTTCTTTCTGTCAGTGAAGGTAGTGAGTAACGTTTTAATGATCAAATTGTCATTAGCATGATGAGGAGAGAAAGAATAAATGCATACAAAATTTGAAAAAATGCTTAATCTACTCTCAAAGTCCACTATAATGGTAAAAACCTTTGAGATATATTGCTTTGTATGCACAGTACTATATCCTCCTTTGTTGGTGTGGTGTTTGTTTTTTTTTTTTTTCTTTTTCCCACTATTATCAAGCATTAGAGTTTCATTTTACAATTGGAATTTCAGTTTTGCTTTTGCCGGAAATCTAAATCAGTGACATCCAACAACTCTTTAAGCTGACCCTGTTCCATCCACTTTTGATGACTGCATTACTTCACAACCATCATGAAAGTGAATTCAAGGTGGTGTTTAAAAACTAGGTGAGATCCACTCCCATCCCTGGCATCCAAATTTATCTTTAAGGAATAACTCCCAATTTCTTGACTATGCAGGGTGACCTTCCACTGTGAGTGACCAATGTTTTCCAAAAAGCCTTCTTCTCTATAGCAATACTCTGTTCCACCTTTCTTCTTTGATACTAAGTACAAGTATTCATCACAGAGTAAGTGACAGCAGTATGGACTGAGCCATTTATATTGGTGTACTACACGTAGGCAGTACTAAAGTGTTACTGCTGAAGGAAAAATATTTAACTTGAGAGTTTTAGATTGCCTATGGGTAGATACTCTCTTCTTGTCTTGCTAGCTGCTTCTGTTATCCTAGAACCTCCCTGCAGGAGGAAACAAAGCATGTTGTCATGTATAATACAAGAAAAGGTCGGCACGTTGCTACTTGGTGCTGTTTCTGCTCTACATTTCTGACTGACTACTTGACGTGGTTGGAGCTACAAAGAACAGATAAAATGGCATTTCCAATAACTTATGTACAAATACTGACATGGTGCTCAGACACGGGTCTGAAATACTGACAGGTCTGAAATACTGACCTGTGTGCGATGTATTCCATTCCAAAGCACTGTCACATCATAAGAGGGTGTTAATTATGCCCATTAGTTAAGATATTTGCTTTATCTGTGAGCATACCTCAAAAGGACCTTATGGTAATACATGGCTATTAACCCACATGAAGGAGACACAGCATCTTGAGCACTGAGAAATGCAGTTCCTGTGTCATACCTGGCACAAATAAAGCACACAACTGAACTGGATGTGGAAGGACAAGAGGTGGCTCTGTAATGAATGCAGAAAGTCTGAGAATCCTTTAAAAACAAAAAGACAGCCTCTGGAGCTCTACTGCCTGGCAGTGCTTAAGAGGAAGACATACAGTCGGGTGCAATGGCAGGAAGAGAGTTTCCACTCCTTCCCTCTGAAGTGAGGGAGCTGTATTGCCTTTTAATGATACTTTCAGGGAAGATAGAAATTAATTACCTTTTCTGAATTGGTTGGATGAAAGAAAATTATTTTACAGGTTTGTTTTTAAATGTCTTAAGAAAAGTGCCCAGCTTTCTATGATGCCGAGGTCTAGTTTTCATGGAGATCATTATGAGAACATATGCCTGCCTGTCAGTGCCACAGCAGAGACAGCAAGAGAAGTACAACTATGGCTATTTCTAACTAGCAACACCTTGCCACATGTGCCGGGTCTCCTTAACGTCCCAAATAGCTTCTGAGATTTGGAGGAAGTAGATGTCAGTGTGTCATTGCCTTGTCCCAATGGGGTCAAGCCCTGTTCCAGATTTCCACCTTCCCTGTCATTGGCTTGACTTTTGAGCTTAAAGAAGCAGGAATAAGATGGAGCCAGAGACCTTGTTTCTCTAGTTCTTTCACACAAGAGTATGGAATATAAGAATGCTTACTTGAGAGGCTGTGGGACTATTTTGTCCTTTAACCTGGCACATGCTGCAAAATGATCACTTGTGAGGTTCTTAGACAAATTGAAAATAGACCACTTAAGAAGGTTAAAGGTGCGTGGAAAGTGTGCTAGGCAACAGGAAAATATCATGAGAATTGTAATGGATGACAAAGAATGTGATAATGGATGGATTTCTTCTTGTGAAGAATAGTAGAGAGTCACTTGATTTTCATTGATTGGAAATTACATTTTTACTCAAGAATTTTTCTTACCAAACTGCAGAATTTCAGCAGCCCTCTTGGAAAAACATGGCCATCTTTGATGCAGACAGAATAACATCTCAATGAACAGTAGACGTGTCTACTTTTTCTATCTGCCTATACGGATAGCTTCTAGTCCCAGGAACCTCCTGTGTGGGGAAAAAGCTGTGGGACAGGCCCTTGCTCCCTCTCACTTGCCCATGTGTAAAATAACCAGATATATGATAAGAAGAGTGAGGTTTCTGTCAACAGATGTTTATGAATTTTGCTTCTAAACCCTCGGGGAATGTTTGTGTGAAGATTGTATAGACATCATCTCAATGCTGGGTTAATAGTTGGTTTGAAAAGAGAAAAGTGTTCTTTCCGAAATGAAACAAGTGCTCATATTTGTGTTGTTTGTGCAGTAACTCCAGATGCTCATTAAGAGTTTAACATTCTTTGTGTCAGGATTAAACTCCCTCAGCAGAGGGAGGAAAGGGAAATTTCATTGCTGCAGCCACAACTGAACCGCTTCAGCTCATTTACCTCAGCAGCTTCAGTGACTAGAAAGTCTGAAGTTTGCTGCTACTCTCTGGTAAAACTTGCAGCTGTTTTGAGCCAGAATTTTTACTATTTTCAGTATTTTATTGCTCTTCATTGAATCTTTCTCCCCAAAATAATACTTGTGGGTGGTAGAAATCAATCATTTCACCCATATTTTAAATGCTTTTCAGGAATGCTTAAGGTACATACAGGATGAAACTTTTGAAACGGTCTATACCTGTCCTCTTTCTTTGGCTTTAAATTGTATATCTACACTGTGAATATTGTATGTATCCAATGGTTTATTTCATGCATACAGGTGCAGATATTTCCACTCATTGCATTGTACATGCAGTACTTAAAAATAACTTGTGGATTAAATGCAGCTCTGCATGACAGTGACCAGCTTCTTGCCCCTCATAAATCAACAAAACCTTTTTTATAGTATGGTTAAGGCATGGGTTTATTTAGGGAGAGGATCAAACCATAGTTTCCGCATCCCCCTATAACACTAGATGCTCACTTGTCTTTAAGGCAGCCCTGCAAGATCTTTCCAGGAATCAGGTCTGAGGAGCTGGGGGAGAGGATCTGCGTCGCTGTACAGATTCAGCAAGTCCACGCTTCTGTCTGCAGGTTTGGGTCATGTCCCTCAGGGCAGGATGCCTGCTTGTCACAGGCTGTGCCCACAAGTGAAGGAAGCAGGGAAAGACCAGATCCCTCTAGTCAGGATAATGGCCTAAGCAGTGTGGCATGTACTTAAAAATAAATCTTAGGTTAAATATTTGCCTTAGTTGTAGTTCTAACTTTGCCTTCACCCAACTTCCAAGTGTTACCATTTATAAGGAACTATGGTATTTCTCTGAGTTTTCAGTTTTCGTTAACCTTCTCTCTCGTCGTCTTTTGCAACTCCATTTTTATGCCTCAACACCTGACATATACATAATGTTTCTGGCTATTATAAAGTAGAAAGAAGAGGAAGGATACTATCATTCTATTTTTAACCCTCAAGCAAACTGGTTATTCTGTATTAGTTTCAAAATGACTCAGCATTAAAACACATCCATGAGGGGGTTTTGTGTGTTTATTATGTTTTGGTTTTAGTCTGATTGCTAGCCCATTGTGTACAGTCTCATTTCTTGTATGGCTTCATTTCTTTCTTTTCCTTATTCAGCCCCACAAATGTAGGTGCAAGAACTTCAATTTCTACAGCATCCAGCAGCTGAAGAGACCCTTTCTGTATCTCTGTTCCATAATAGCTTTCTTTGACTACTCATTATATCTTTTGTTCTCTGCTTGTACAGAATTTCTTCTATCACTCTATTACTTATGTAATTCTCATATTTATTATAAACTCAGCTAAGTGTGATGGTTGCAGTTTCCGTGAGAGGTGAAGAATGAAATTGAAATTGTGTTACCTGATAAACATGTCATGACAGCAAATTCTTAATTCTAGTCCTTTAATTTTACATTGGTTTTAACAGAGTATCTGATGTGATAAAATAGAGGGGATGTTAAATTATTAAAAGGAGGTTGTCAAGTACTATGGCAAAACTGGCAGTTGATTTGGCAAGGCTTTGAATGTCTACTCTGTTACTGTATTATTTCAAATAGACAAACTGCTCAGTGCCTTGTGGTTGGACCTGAGGCTTTGCATGCGTTTTCATGTGTGTTTGAAGCAATGTGTTTTCCAGTGTCTAAAAAATCCAAACAATTTCAGCTCGGTTGTTTTCAGTACAGGAAAAAACTTAATGAAAAACACTAGGTAGTAGGCTGAAGAATGAGAAAAATGGTCATATGTTGACACCTAATATTTCTAGTAATTTGCATATGTCTGTCTCCACTTTAAGCTATTAACAAGAAGTTAGTATTGTTTGTTTTGTTTTGGTTTTTCTTCTCCTCTTCAGTAATGTGCAGTGATAATTATGCTCTTTTCAGGACAGAGTGTGGGCCAATGTGGGAAAGAGTTTAAACTGCGTTATTGCCATGGTGGACAGACTGCTTGAAAAAGACAACATCAGCAACATTAAAGAGGGTGAAAATGACCCAGCAGCAGCAGATTGCAGGATGTTGCATACAGGTAGTAAGCAACCTTTTTTTTTTAAAAAAAAAAAAAATAAATCATTGAATAGAGTAAATAAAAGTGGAAAAAGTCACAGAAAGGTGATACAGAGAAGAGTCAATAGTATCTTTGACAAGGGTGCTGATAGCGGGGTTTTGCACAATGGTAGCCTTGAATGATGGACAGTTATTTATCAAATTACAGCTTTGTTGTGTGTTCAGACTGCTTGCCATGTTCAAGTTTTTGTGCTACAATGAAAACCTTTTGAAACTACATGTTTTCCTTTGAAGGCTGATGTAGTTTAATTTATTTTAGATTTTACTTAAATATACCATTTTGAGAAAACAAATTGGAGTGTGTCTTATCCCATAGGAAACTTGTAAGGAAAGGTGAACATTGTGTTTTAGTGTCATTCTGTAAACCCTTCCACTTTTCTGAAATGATATATACTGATTTTTCTGTCTTTTGATTTGCTGAAATTCCTTTTTCCCCCGAATACAGTTGTTGATCTGTGTCAATACTGATGGCTAAGTAGAGTGAATCCATGAGGTGATGTGAAGAAAACTTTGTCCATGGCAGGTTCTTGTCACCAATCTTCTGACCTTCCTCTGTGGCTACATTCCTTGTTGCTTTGTCTAAGCATAGATTAGATCTGCTTCATAAATCTGACAGACTTTCTGATGTGCCAGTGTGTTGCAACAAATTAACAGCTCCTTAGTGATAATGGTGGTAGTCCAAATATAAGGAAATCAGAACCATCTCTTGTGCCACTCTTCAGCTAAACAAACAGCTCCCACAAAACAACAAAACCCCCACAGCCACTTTATTTTATGAAGCTTTGTATTTTGGCCTTTTTTTTTTTTTTAATTGTGTATTTTATCCTATATTTTCCTTTACATGTTCTTTTTTCTGCTGGCAGATTTTAATGAGAATTTTATATCAAGCGTTTCAAAGTTATTAGAACTCATTTCTAATCTCTTCCTTATATAAGAATTAAAACTTTCAGCTGTATATCATTTGGGTACTACCAGTGAGTTTCATGCAACAGATTTTGGTTGTAGTATTGAATTTTAATGTAGCTGCAACATCAGCATTTTTACCAGTATAAGAGATTTGTGCTGGCATCCTGGAATTCTTGTTTTCAGTGCCACATGTGTTGTACTTGTTTTTGTATGAATAGTCCTGTGACCAGAGTATTTCTTACCTGTTTTCCTCTCTGAGTTTCTGTCTACCAGGCAAGTATGCCTATAAAGTTAGAGAGATGATATCATCTTTGTTCTCTAGTGAAGACTTGCAGGTGGAAAGTATCAAAACAGCTTTCAACATTTTTCAGATTTTTTTCAGATAAGAAGGTAACAGTGAGGTAGGTGTACTTGCCAACTTGAAAGAAGCTTTAGAAAGTGAACCCAAGAATACTGATTTTGATTAAAAGAACAAAATTGAATATCTGTTCTTGTGCCTCTCTTCTCCTCCCTCTTATGCTAACAAGGTTTTCTGCTGTTCTTAGCAGAAATACAGTATGTCTATTAGAAATGTTTTGCAGGTAAACTAGTAGTACACTTTCACCCAAACTTCCCCCAAGTTATTGCAGTGCATTTGTGTGTGTATACATAGACATGCATATATTGGTTTTTATCTGTGTTCCATAGTCATGGAACAAAACTTCAGATTTCCCCCTCCCTCTCCAGTCTGAAAAAAAGCAATGATTTACAATAAGTCTTTCTGGATGCTTTCTGACATGCTTAGCAACCTGAGTGTTTACAGATTTTCCTTCACTCTCTTCAACCCCTGAACATGACCTCTGTTGTTTAGTATAAGCTATGAAATGTATTTAATCAGTCCATTTGAGTCTTTCCATTGTAGTTATAAAAAAGCGTGCTCTTGGCTTTGATTGAGGCTCACACCCTACACAGCAAATTAAATGTTGGTTAGATCTTTTAGCTCACAAAGCCAAAAAAGCTTAAAAGTTATTTGCTTTTAAGTACTGTAATAAGCAGTCATCAAATAGAATGAAAGGTACCTCTTGCTAAGCAATAATGATAATTGTAATGGTTAGAAAATTATAGATGTGTTTCATTCAGCTGAGAAGTTGTCTTCTGCAGCTGACAGGCCGAGGACGCAAAAGACATCAAGATGTTATGGCACTGGAATAAATTCTTTTTCCCTCATTTCAGGGCCTTCCCTATTTCTCTTTAATCAGCACAAGTGCCCTTCTGTGAGAGCAGAGCCAGTGCTTGTGTTGAGTTGGGCTGAGTGTTCTGCAACACCCCATCACATGGAAACTGCAGGATTTTTGTGGGGCAGATCACTTTGTTTCCATGTTCTACTTTTTGAGGAAGACATCATTTCCTGATGATGTTTTCCTGAGACTGTTGTGCAGTGCCTTTGACAGCTTATAGGACTTTCAATGTCATGTAGAAATGGAGAAGTTTTAAAATTGCTTTCTTTTATAGGACAAACTTAAAAGATGGAGCTTTTTGAAGAACCACCCCTTTGGTGTGTGCCAAAGTTGGTTGCCTAATGGTTTTCAAAACCACTGCCTTTGGGGCCAGGAATTCTCATGCTTCACTTCTCTGTGAGAGCATGGTTTTATGTTTGTTTTCCTCTGCATTGCCCTCTCTGAAGTTTGACATGAAGCACCTACATAGAGGTTGAGATTTGAAGTTTAGGATTATAAATTCTGCCTTAATTCTGCTCCATTTTATATTTGAAGCCTGGTTGTATGGTTTCATATTTTTTTTGTAGATTTAAAATCATACTGTGTTTACACCCATAGATACATTTCTAAAATTACAGAATTCTGTGTTACATACGATTCACAAACATTGCATATGTGACAAGCTTGCCATATCTTGGGATTATATATTATGCCATTGGAGAATAATGTATTTCATTAGCACTGCAAATGTATGAGCCCCGATAGATCTTTGAGTCTGAAATTGCTTCAGTGCTGGAGTTGATCACTCCAGAAAAGTTGTGCTACTGTTTGTAAGAAAAATGGGGAATATCCAGGGTTTTGACCAAAACGTTGAAGAGTATGCCTTAAAGTATGGGGTGAAATGTTTGCTTATGTTAGTGAAGCCTGACTCTTTTAACACAATTCCTTTTCAAGCATATAGCAATGAAAAAGATGTCAAAGAATGCATGTGTGTTCACTTTAGATGGTACAAAATGTTAGGACAATAATTTGATGCAATAATATATTCCGATAACTATAGATGTTGTCGTAGCATGTATTTTGATCTTCCTAAAATAGGTTTATATTTGCAATCTCAGTGTTGACATCGTGTGATCTTTTTTTTCCCCAACGTGCTAGTATTTCTTGTATGGAGTCTTTGTAATCAGAAATATTGGTGGCACTTTTTTCTTGTACTTACCTTTCAACATGAATTATACCTTTCTTAGCCTAACTTTTCATGCAGTCTGACCTTTGAGTGTATTCTTAAGACTGAATTTGAGTTATCAGTTACCAAGGTAACATGCTATGGTTTCATCAGTTGCAGGATTATGATTTCTCTGCAGGATAAATCAGGAAGAATAGATGGATTTTAAAGGAGAAGGGGGTTTTTTTTATTCTAACTCTCAGCTGGTTTGCCTTGGAGAACTACTCGACAACACTAAATTCTTTTTATTTTTGCCTTTTCATTTTCCATGGGAGTCAGAATGTGAAAGCCTGTCCTGCAGCATTAGAGGTGCCAGTGAAACACAGTAGTTTGCTCTTGTGCTTACACAGCCCCTGACAGATCTCCGTGTTTAGCTGTGCTGCTAAAAGAGGTTGATGTTTCCATCTGCTCTTTGTACCTTACCATCAGGACTATCACCCAGCCATTCCTCTGCTGCCTCTGTGTGAGTACTCCCTAATTTGCTACATACAAAATCCACCACATTATCTCAAAAAACTTAATTTGGCAGTGTGATTGCCCCTGGATTTTGCCTGAAGTGAATTACGGAATCATAAACAATGTTGCTGGGCAGACAAATTGGCCAATGGTAACCTTCGGCATAGGTAGCAAAAAGCACCTGGGGAGCAGTGCCAGATTTCCTAGCTGGAATGAAGGAAAACATCTTTTCATAGACACATTGCTACAGGCGTATGTGTGTTAATTTTTCTTGCTTAATCTGATACTTGATGGGGATTCTAGAAGTCTAGATTAAACCTTTCTGTCTTTCAGTGCCCTAGGGATAGGCATTGTGTCCTTTCAGTGCATCCCTTCCAATGCAGTGCTGGTAAAAATGTGAAATAAAACTGTGTTCTGGTTTTGTTTGCATCTTCAGAAGAAGAGTTTTTATTGTAAGTTATCATTTAGTCAGGATGATGAAAAATTCTCCCTCAGTCTGTGTTCACTTGTGTAGCAGACATTTTTTATTTTGAGGAAACAAAAACACTTCTGAAAACTTTCTCTTCCCTTCCATTTCCTCACATTTTTGTTTCCTGTTCTCTTAAGCCTGTCTCTGCATCAGCTATATTTCTGCACTTTTTCTTTTCCCCCTCACTTTTGTATCATTCTTCTTTTTTTGATAGGGTCCTTAACTGGGCTATATGTATGCCAGTATATAAGACAACCCCTTCAGTGGTACTTTCTCTAAGTAGTTCAGCTATTGATGGAAGCTTAAAAATGTGTAAGGGAAAGGAAGACTATTTAACTGAATCAACAAACTATTTTTTAAATAAGACATCACTATATTTAGTTGCACGTATTTCTAGAGCAAGGTTTGTCATTATGTTTTGAGTATATTGGATATCCTTAGCTTTATGGCTGTTATTGCCATAGCTTTCTTTTTCTGTTTTTATTGTGACTAAAGCTGCTGAAACGTTTGTATGGTTTCCATTTTCACTATTAATGCACATGACAGTATAGAAAATCTCAGATTATTACAATGGAATAATAAACCCCCCAAGAATTCAAAATTGTTCTTCTGGATACCCAAACTGTGCAAAGTAGACTGCTATTATATTAACTGCAGAAATACCAGGAAGACTTATGCAGGTTTTTGGTGTTCCTGTGAAAAGTGCTACAGAATTATGAACCCAAAAACCTCATCCTTTCTCAAAGAGCTTAGCCCTCATATTACAGCTAAACTGAGCTCCAAGAGCTGAGTGGCAAGATGAAGAAGTAGGAAGCTGATATTTTTATGGTGCAAAGTTGAATACATGAACTCTACTAAACCAGTTTTTAAACCTCTTTTAAATAAAAACCCCACAAACAGAAGAATGTTTCTATCCTATGTGAGTAAATTCAGACTCTGTGGGTTTCATGATGTTTTCACTAGCTATTTTCGAGGGGTTTGCTGCTGTTGTGTGTTGGTTGGTTTGTTTTACTTGCCTTTTTTCTTAAGACAGAGTTTGTCCAATGTTCAATTTGTGATATCAAGACAACTCATTGACATTGTTACCCACCTATTATTTCAATCCTATCATGGTTTATTTGTATGTTCAGGTAGTAATGGCATAAGTGATTAGCTACAGTGAAAAGTTAAGTTGTGGGTATCTGATATTCATTACCATATGTCTCTAGGGCCCTCTGTTCCTTTAAGAGTACAAAGTTATACTTTATTCTGCTTTTAATTCTGTATTCAGTTTTTTAACTTCATACCATTTAAAATTTGAGGTGACCTGAAGCCATCAAAGATTTCCACTGATTTTTTCGGTGGTGTAGACAGCAGTGACAGAATTGGCTTTTTTCTCTGTTGCCGGGGCAAAAGGAGATATGAGTGCTATTCCAAAGCCTTAGGGCTTTTCCTATTTGATTACCAGCACATTTTAATAAGCGCTTCAATGGGCCTGACTTTGAAAAGAGCAGGAGCTTGCTTTTCTGCCAAACTTTATCAAATCTGACATGCAGTTTGACATACTGCAACTTGAATGTAGATATGACTAGTTGGGTGCTCAGGAGGTCATTTGCCTGTGCAGGCATGCTCATTAAGAAAACATGGGACTGAAGGGTGTTTTCCAGCAACCAAAGGGCAAATCCTGTCATAAACTGAACTTCCACAGCTCTCTGTTAACAATGGCAGTGGAGTATTTACTCAGTGCTTTGCTGCACATACTCTTTTGTTTTATTCTTACAGTAACTGCATAGTGGTGACACTACTTTTAATTTCACCCTCCTATTTTCAATTTTAATGTGTTTTGGCTTTAATGCCTTGTTTTAGTTCCCTTTCCAATGGCTGCCTGGCACAATTTCTGAATTGAGTTTCCTTGCCTCATCGGTAGGCTTTGACTCTTGCTTGGATACTAAATATTCCAAATAGGACAGGCTACTCTTGTCATTTTAGCAACGTGGCAGTCATCCTGTAGTCTCCTTGTTGCTTCTGTTCTTGCTTCTAATGCTTTTTTGAGATATTTGCTCATTCAGTTAATTCATTAGTCTTTTTCAAAGGATTTTCCCCTGTGTTGAGAATGCAAATCTTGCAATTTGAACTTTAAAAGAAATTTGACACCCAAAGTATCAACATGTGTTTAAGTCGTTGAACATGTTAAACACAAAAGCAATAATTTGTACTGTTCCCTTCCCTAAGTGATTCTTCGATTCCAGACTATCATCAGTCTGTAGGAGTAGAGGTCCTGAGCCGTTGTTGGCCCCCTGCATTATCTTTCCAGCAACAACTGACTCTGCCAGCTTTCTCATGAAGGAGGCATTACAGGGCATCTTGCAACTCTCTCCAGACCCTTTCAGATGTGCAAGCAGTAGCTTGTAACCAAGCCATATCCTCACATATCAACAATGTGGTGGCTAGTTAGATCAGGATAATCTAAATCTTAATTTAGTCCAGAATTTTAAAGCTCCCTTTACAAATAATATATATTAATTTTATTAATAGTCCATATTTATCCCTTACATACAAGACAATTTTATTTTCCAAATTCTACTGAATTTACTTGAAGATTTGACATATAATGCTTTTCTTTTTGTTTCATAAACTTCAGTTTCACAGTCATTCTTGGTTTCACAAAGCAACTTAAAATCTGCAGTATTTGCTATAAGTGCGTGCTTCTGATGGTTATCTGGAGCTTTGTGCATCGTTAATGAATGACCCTGATTTACATTTTGTGCCGTGCTGGAGTATTTGCAACAGGATATCCTGCATAACAAATGACATATGGTGATTTTTATAGACTGAAGATGGAGAAGCTATATGGATTCTTTCATAGAGTTGTCTTTTCCAAGACATCAGTCTGTGATAAACCTCTTATTTCAGTCTGAGCACACTAAACTCACTTTAAAATAAAAAAGATAAGTATGAGAATATACTGGCCCATTCATAAATATTATGTTTTCAAGAAACAATGCAGTCTCTCTCTTAGATTTGCTAACTAGCTCCACCTTCTGGGGAATGGACATCCTTCACTAATTGTGAACGGGATTTTTCAGTGTGAGCAAGTAGAGGATTCTTATGTATGACTTAATCACATGAGGGTATAGTTTTACCTTCTTTCCTTTTGGCAAGTACAATTCTATTTATATTCTGTAATAAAATAGTTCAGCTTTCCTCAGTCATCAGGATAAGGTTTCCTACAAACTTAAAATTTTTGTTGTTTTCAGCAAAGAAAAATACATGCGTAAGTAGAGCTCTGTATTCTTTGGGACATTAAATACTCAGTAGGATTTATTTTTAATATATTTAGCATGCATGTCGAATGAAAAAATGGCCTTGAGAATTTAAAATATTTGAATTCCTTCTTAATGCAACTATTACTGAAAAAAATTATTTATGTTAGTAAGTTAGTATTCCAAACATGTAGTCTCCTCCAAAAAACCCTTGTGAGAAAGTGATCTTGAAACTACTACAAGGTATCTGCAAAATAATTTGGAAAATCATAATAGAAAGTAGTTATCAGTTGTTTACTGCCAACCTGGAAGGCTGCATGAAGTAGAATCCACTTATATTTGTTCTGGGTCCAGTATTATTCAATATTTTCATTACTGACTTGGCTTATGAAATATGGATGATGCTTATAAAATTTGCAGATGCTTAAAGCTGGGAGAGGCTTTAAGCACTATGGGAACAGGCTTAGAATGGATCTTGATGAAATGGAGCACTGAAATATTAGGATGCAGTTCAGTAAGGACAAGTACAAAGTTATGTTATGTTCCTAGGGAAGCAGAAATACACAGTGCAGATTGGTTAAGTGGCAGCTCGGTAGAAACAGATAGAAGTGTGACAGGACTTGTGGCCACTGTGTTGATCCCCTCTGTTATCAAAAAGAGTGTGAGTAAAGCTCTTCAGCCCTATCCACATAACTTTAATTTGTAATAGCAGGTTCATGAAGTGTGCCTAGTTCTAGAAGTTCAGCTTTTTCTCTCTTGTCCTGGCTGTCAGTGTACTTGCAAGATCCTTGGCTGTGTCTGTATTCAGCTCTGCTTTCCCATGCAAGTGGAACAGATGTCTATTAGCTGTACCTTCAGGTCTACTTTAGATTGGCCAGGTATGACTTTTTTTTCATTATTTGCTCAAGTCAGAAGCAGACAACAAACTCTATCCTTACCACATACAGCCCTGTTCACTGGTTCAGTATGCATTACATCTTTTGATCTTATTCTGCTGCGGTTGCTTTTGTTGGCCTTTATTTATTGATTAATTTAATAAATTACTCTAATTTGAGACTTGAGAGTTTAGATTGTCTGGTCTGTCTAGCCTGACATCTAGTACGTCACACCTTGTTGTCTACCTTATTTCTAAATTTGACTGTCTCTCAGCAGCCTCCGGCTTTTGGTTGTGCTTTTCCTTTTATTTCCTAGAATAAACATCCCTGTTAGTACTTGTTATTTTCTCCTCATGAAGAGGGGAAATCAAGTTGCTGCTCAGCCTTTTTCATAGGCTTAAGGAGATTAAACTCTAAATCTTGGTAGCTCTCCTCTGCAAGCTCTCAATTTTTTTCAGCAGTCTCTTTAAAATGTGTACACCAGACCTTGGCATGTGGTGTATCAGTACTCTTTTAGTCAATGGCATGTATAAACTCACCTCTTTTTGCTGAGGCTTGAAACTGGGGATATGTTTTGTTCACAATGGCTCTAACTTCATAACTGCTGTTTTCCAGGAAATAGTTCTTCTGTCTGTATTACTCACATTTAAATATGTATGACTATGTTAAAACATGCACTGTCAGCCCACAAAGACATTGTTTGCAAAGGAACCTAAGTTCTCTGTGACTGCTCTGTCCTTATTCCTATTTCATCTTCCCTACACCTTACTTTTTTTCAGTTTCTCCTGGCTTTCAAAGTTCTCTCCAATCTTCTTAACTACAGTTTTATTAATCTACATATTTTTCTGGAGCATAGCCAAATTGACTTTGCAACGGGCAGCTATGTCTTCCTGCTTAAAGAACTTCTTCAGTCCTAATGAGTCTTTCATTGGCCTGACTCAGAATGTTACCTGAAACAACGTGCTGTTATCTTCCACATAATTACAATTTAAATGGAACAGATTTTAATTATCATTGATTCTTAATTACACTAATCTACAGAAAATATGAGTCAGTGATGGACTGTATTAAGTCAATTACACTCCCTATTTTTATATAGATTTTTCTGGAGTGTTGGATTTGTCTTTCATTTTAAACTATAACAATGAAACTGAGATGTACATTCTGAAGGAGGGTGGTTTGGTTTTTTATTATTATTTGCTCAAATTAGAGGGGTAGGCAAAACCATATGCAACTACAACGAAGGTCTGATTTTATTAAATCCTGAAAAATTCAGGAACATCTTGGGTAATTGCACAAGTTTGAGTAAGATGTTCTGGTTTTCTTCCTTTCCTAGTTATCGCTTTGTTCCATATGTAATGTATTAAAGAGTCCCATTTTTCAAGCATTTCAATAGCTTATTTTTTTCTGATATTCCTAGCATATATTTTAACAGAGCAAAACATTACAAAATAGTTCTAAATCTCTCTGCTCAAAGTAGCTAAAAAAGTAATGAGTTCAATATGTCTAAATATTTAAAGAGAACAATATAGAGAGAAGCTAAAAAGAAAAAGGCATGTGACCTGAAGGTTAGTATTTTTCCAGAGTATATATTAAACAGATAGTATCCTTCCAGATAATCTATTTGTTCTTCTGTTTTGCCTTCCAGCACCCACTTTTTCTTAAATATAGGCTCTTCCCCCTTTTGTTTTGGATAGTACTCAATTTGTTTAGATAGCAAGTGCTGGAAAGAACAGTAGATCTTCATCAGTGCTGTATTCATCTTGTACTAAATGGTTTTTCACATGTATGCCCATATGCTCTGTTTATGAGCCTTTAATGCACGTTTTACAGAGAAATTTGCTCTGTTAAAAAGTCATTGTTTTAGGATATAGTTGGATTCAGGCCATGGATTTAGCCACGGTTTTGGTGGTAAACTGGAGTCCTACCTCTAAGCATATTCTCTGGTGGTGTTTGCTGTACCACAGTGGTTAGGATACAGTTGCAGGGTCGTTTTAAAGTGTGATGATCTACATAGCCCCTGTAACCTCTCTCCATTCTGAAAAGAACTTTCACTGCAAGTTTTCTGATTTGGAACGGATGACCTGTCTTGTTCTAGGTGACTGGTATGAACAGCTTTATCCCCTGGTGATTACACTGAAGGACTGCATGGGAGAGGTTGTGACCAGGGCGAAGCAGTCGATGGCATTTGTTCTGCTCCAGGAACTTGCCTGTGGTTTGCCACAATGTTTGATGCTGACCCTGAGAAGAGACATCGTCTTTAGTCAAGCAGTAGGTGTCGTGTCACTTATCTCCTACTGTTGCTAGAATTAAGCGTACTACTCATGCCAGTGTTTGTGATTTTTCTTTTTTGTTCTTTTTCCAACTTAACACAACTTTTTCATATATTTTTCGTTACATTCACTGAAGTATTTTATAATGTAATAGAGAAATTAATACTAAATGGAAATCCATAGTAACCATATCACTGAGTCAGAGAAGTAGGTCCACAACAGACTGGAGAACATTACCTACCTAATCTTTTGCACAAAGAAGGATCCATAAAGCTATTTTTAGTCTTCCTAAATTATATGCCAGTATCCTCACCCGTAGGTGAAGTTCTCAAATCTAGCCTTGAATATTCCTTGCTGCTATTTAAGCTAGGTGGTTTGGTTTTTTTTTTTATTTTTCTCCCGGTCACCTTGGAAATGAAGAACAAATTATTTGTTTTCAGTTTGTAGAAGTATTTTGTTTGAAGAATATCAGTATTTCTCTTCTCAGACTTGTCTTCTCTTGGTAAATAACTGAAGTTATTTTGATCTTCTCCCATAGATCATGTTTTCCAGACAGATTTTTCTCTAAATGATTCATCTAATTTCTCCCTTAAGTTATTTGTTTTTCCTAACATAATTAAGGAGTTAGGGTGCAACTGCCAAGGAGAATCAGTTGCATTAGGTGCCTAACTGCTTTCAAATCCAGCATAAATCACAGCCTTATGTGTTTATGGCCTGCCAACTGAGGTTCTGGTCTCGTTAATGTCAGTGTAAATAACACACAACCCCACAAAACAAATGAAGCTTATCTAATGTAAAATAAGGGAATATTTCACTGTTTTTTACACCAAAAAAAGCCTCAACAATATATTAATATGAAATTATGTGAATTATGTGTGTAGTCAATAAACAGAAATATCTATGCTGTTTTCTCAAATATCTAAATATTATTCTTTCTGTTGTGTATAGTGATAGCAAGCCTTGTTGTAACTATGTTATAACAGTACATCTGCTAATTTCACATTTTTTCGTTGTCTTGATAGCTCGCTGGATTGGTCTGTGGGTTTATAATCAAATTGCACACAGGTTTACATGATCAAGGATTTTTACAACAGCTTCATACTGTTGGATTACTTGTGCAATATGAAGGACTCCTTAGTACTTATAGTAAGTATTGTTCTTGGACAAAGTTCCTTATGTATCCAGACCAGAAGTTCACCCAGGAGGTTCTTAGTTTAACCTCTGTTCTGCTTCCAGTAATTTGGCTTATTGAATCAACAAATATTATCCCTAGTATACAGTTGGCTTCCATATAATAGCACAGTTGAACTAATTGATAGTGTTGTCAATTCTATACCAAAAATTACTCATTCTCAATTCCTCTGAGAACCCTAGTTGCTAATTAATGCATGCAGAGTGCTGAACTACATCATCTTAAATACAGGAGACTTCTTCCTCAGTACGTGGAACTTTTGGTTTTAATAAAATCTGTCTCATTTGTATAGGTATTTGGTCTGACCCAAAATAGCAGGTTTATAATGCTAACCCAAACAGCAGATATAAAGTCACTCACTCTATCGGCCTCACCCTGATCACACCAGTACTGGGGATGTGGAGATAGCTTGAAAACTGTTTAATTCCTATTTTGTTACAGGTGCCATCATTTGATAGGTATTGAAAAAGGACATTTGGAGAGAGAAATGGCCAACTCTTTCAAAATGCTTTGAACTACATGTATTGGAATCCTTCCCCAAATTGAGATTTTGACCAAAGTAGAGGAATTTAGCATTTGTGCAGGTCTTTAATACATAGGCAATTGCAGATCCTCACTTGGAAATTGCTGTCAGGCTCCCTTTTGCACAATACTCATTGTTGTTATTCTCAAAACCTTTGTCCTCCATCAGCGGGGCAGTCTTTAAAAACACTTTCAGAATAGACAAAAATGGCTTTTCTGGGGTTATTCTATGCACATATAGAGCAGGCTGATTTTCAGAGGTGCTTAGTACTTATAGTTATCATTTAGGCCACAGAGAATTGTCAGCAGTCCTAAAAATCAGTCTGCTTTTATGTAGGTTACTTTAATGTGGATTTAGGGCAGTGATTTTTAGATGCACAGACTGGAAAATATAAACCCTGTATTTCTTTACTGTAACCTATTCAGTGACTGATCAGGCTACTCTGTTAATAATGTCTATAATCATTCCAAATAGGTGAAGAAGCAGGGATGCTGGAAGACATGGCTGTGGGAATTTCAGATTTGCAGAAAGTAATGTTTAAAGTTATTGAAGCCAAATCAGAAGATTTTTTGCCTATTATAACTGGAAGACGGTAAGAACTTTATTTCCTGAAGCCCATGGCATCTGTAGCACATGAAAACCCAGATAATGGTTTTTTCGTTGCTGAATTCTATTATATGGAGAGTGCAGTAGTTTTACTTTTCATGAGGTGAATGCAGATGTAATAAGGTAGTAGGGATTTGTAAAGCTAGTAGTAATACTGGACTCTGGGTTACTTTCCTCATGAAAAGCTAGAAGTTTCAATTATTAATACAAATTAATCAAAACAGTGTCTGGGTTGTGCAGAGTTTCTGTTGCTTTTTCATATATAATATATACACTGAATCAAAATGACAAGGTCAATATTTACAAAAGTGGCCTCTAACTGAAGAAACCTTGGTTCTGATGTGTCCAGCACTTGTATTTCAGTGTGACAAATGAAATTGCATTTGTTAAGAGTTAGGCCTTGATTTGTCTTAAGATAGAAACTGAAAAACTTGGATGCCAAAACTTAGTGGTCGCTTTTGAAAAATGAAACCTATCTTAGTTGCTGAAGATCACACAGGACATACACAACCTCAGAAATCCTTGCATAAAACCACTAATACATTATGCATCTGTCACAGTATAACTGGCATCTAAGCGCCACACAGCCGCTTGCTCACTCCCTCCACCCAGTGGGATGGGGGACAGAATCAGGGCCGCGGGGGGAGAACAAAAGTAAAACTTGTGGGCTGAGATAAAGACAGTTTAACAGGACAGAAAAGGAAGAAATTCATAGTAATAATAATAATATGGTGGTAATAATAATAAAAGAATTAGAATATACAATGTGAAGCATAATGCAGTAATTAGAATATACAATTGTGAAGCACAACGCAATTGCTTAACACTCACCAACAAATGACCAGTCAGTTCCCAAGCAGTGGCCCCCGACCAGCTTTCCCCCCAGTTTATATACTGGGCATGACATCATACGGTGTGGAATATCCCTTTGGCCAGTTCGGGTCAGCTCTTCTGGCTGTGTCCCCTCCCAGCTTCTTGTGCCACTCCAGCCTTCTCACTGGCAGGGCATGAGAAGCTAAAAATTCCTTGACTTAGTATAAATAGTACTTAGCAACAACTGAAAACATCAGTGTGTTGTCAACATTATTGTCCTACTAAATCCAAAACACAGCTACTAGAAAGAAAATTAACTCTATCCCAGCCAAAACGAGGACAGCATTTCACATAAGCACTGCTGAATATCAGGGCATAAACTGAAATACTTCATTAACTGTGGCTACAAGAGGGTTAACAAGATTGTTACATAGGAGAAATGGGGTTTTCATCTTCATTATTATTCTAGTCTAGAAGCTCCAAATGTTTTTACTTTTGTAGAAATCACTTCCTTAATAGTATCATTATTTTTAAGATGACTGTAAATTCAGCTAAAAGCAGCAACTTTTAGAAAAGATGTTTCCTCTGAAGGGGGCTTTCATTACTGATTTACTTAATTATTTTGGATGATTCACTCTCATCCTATGGACCTTCTGAGAAAGGATTAAAATAAATAACAGGAAGGCTGGAGTATGATAGGCAACACATCAGGAATAATTAAGAATAATTATGATGTGTAGATAAAACAGAAGAAACACGCCTTTGTAAATCACAGCAGTCAAAAATCTTGAAAAATCCAGCAGCTACATTTACTGGCTTGCTGCCATTACTGCGGTACACTGAACTGTCACGCTAGGAGGTCCTGGGCTTGAAAGAGACTGGAGCTTTAAGCTGTCTCAGGTATTCTGGATTGATGGAGTAGTCAGTCTTTAGGAAGACGAGTTACTGCCCGTGATTGTTGTACTGTACTTACTGGCAGGTATTCACTGGATGGCATTGGTGTCAGACAAAAAAAAAAATAAAAAACTTAAAGGTTTATGTGGAGGAGCTCTATTTCTGTTAGAGCTGTGATGAGACAGCTGCTATCAAACAGCGCTGGAAGACAACCATGAAAAGAGAAGACAGTGGAAAACCTGGTTATTTTCTATTTAATGTTTAAAAACCTCACAATTTTTTGATCATTTTGGTTGTTACATGGTGTCACTCAATGAAATGAGGCTAAAAGACTGTGGAAATGCAAGACAGAAAATTAAGTTACAAATTCTTATCTTTCAGACACTCAGAGCATTCACTTGTAATTGTTTTTCTAGGGAAGTGCTTAAGGCTGAGATTCTATGCACACAAACAAATCGATCTAAAGAACGTGGCATTGGCTAGCAGTGCACTCGCCTGCTGATCCGGGTGGCTGACCCCCACCATCCAGGTGAAGTGAAGTTCTGTTCAGGCATTCAGGTTCTTTTATTATAGGCAGAAGTTGTTAACACTTACTTTTCTAAAATTCTTTGATAGAATGTATTTGATTGTGCACATGAACTTTGAGGCATCACAGGGTTTGATACCATGTTTTCAACAAAGCCCGCAATCAGACTAGCACAGTTACCAACCCACTTATGGACTAGCCACATTGAAGTGACCTAAAAAGTTGTCACTGAGCTGAAAGAATAGCTAGGTAAAAGCACCCTCCAGCTGAGATGCAGTAACTGACCATGTGGGCATTTTTTTTCTGTTGCAAAGCAAAGGTTCATGTAAATGACTTGCTTTGTATTTATTGCAATGAACTAAGAGTGTGTAATTTCAGAATTGGGGTAAATTTTAAAAGCCTTCTAACAAGACTGCAAGTGTTTGCATATCTTCATGTGTGATCATAACAAGTATTAGAAAATAAGGCAAAGTCAAAGAAAGGGATATTCTTAAGCAGTCTTGCTTTGGTGAAATCATATATAATCATTTAAATATATAATACCTAAATAATATTTGGATATATAATACCTAAATTTATACTATTTGTTCTGAAAGAGATGATGATATATTATTTACTCCTTAAACATGCTTGATTTCTCCACCCTGTTTTCCTGAGACATCATTAAATGTTAAAAAATATGTACTGATTTTTCCTTCTCATTGGAAAATGTAGTAGCCACCTTATCCGTCTCATGACAAAATCACGTGATATCTCTGCACTGAGTATATCCATAAAAGAGAGAAACCACATGCTGATAAAATTTACTGCTGTACTACTGTTTCTTGTTTAAGTAGAAGCATAGGACCTGTAAGATTTTTGGTAAGTGAATGTCAAACAAGTCCTCCAGATTTCAGTACTTCGAATTATTTTTCTTTCCCCACCCCACTTGACTTCAGCATCTTTCCTGGATTTTTTAGACACAGCACCTTTTCCTTACATGATCACAAGTGGGTCTTTTCATTGTGCAATTCTTGAAAGATTTTAAAAAGTTACCAAGGATTATCTGTGAGACTTCAAAAAAATGTTTAGAAAAACATTTAAAAAATGGATAAGGGGAAGCTCTCAAATGGTACAGATGTTAATATGCCATGCCTAAAGGTCAGTTTTTCTCCATGTTCTTTCACACACTGAAATGTTTGTACGGATTTTGGAGGTGTGAAATGTAGCGAGGCGTTTTGGTTCAGTAGTGTATGCTCTTTGAATCAAACTAAACCAACATTTCTTCTGAGCAGCTAGGAATGCTCACACGCAGGCTGAGAATGAATGCTGATATGCAGAGATCATTTGTGTGGAGTTCTTTACTGTCATCCTTGCTAACTCTCTATTTTCTTCACATGGGTAAATTAATTAAACAAAACACAAACCAAATAGACTTATCTGGAGAGTAGAATTATTTTTTTTCCCCTCCAAGATGGGTATCCTCCATTCAAAACTGATAAACTCTCTCAGTAGGGAGCATCTGGCATTTACTCAAAGATTACACACTAGTTCCAGCCCGTGCCAAAGCGTATGCTTGTTGCTCTAGCTGAATGTACATTTCAGTCACAAGTCAGTACTGGATCCATTTTATTCTGTTCTCAGATATATGGGATGGACAGAGGCTCAAACATGATCACTAGTTCTTCTAAACTGAAGCTGTTTATCCAAACACCTGCTCTGAGATAGTGCCACTCCTCCCTCCAGCTTGCCAGGGATGTCAGAACTACTGAAAAAAATGACCTTTTTCTTTAGAGTTTTCTGCCTTTTCTCCCCAAATTCTACACGTGGGTAACCCAGATTATATTTTAATTCTTTAGCAAGCACACAATAAGTTAAAATAAAGGTTTAGGGGACTTAATGATAGATTATTTTAGTACATGCAAACAGTTTTCCACCTTAAGTTTACATGCAAAAGTTGCGTGACTTCCTAGACCTGCTTTCTGTAGGTAGGATATAGATCTTCCTTCCCTCCTGTTGCTGTAATACTCTTCCTTCTTGGTGTTATACCAAATGTGCTCTGCAGGAGAGAAGATTTCAGTCTTTGTTGTCAGCTGTCCCTCTTTGCATGATTAAAACGCTAAATCCTGGAGAGAAATGGATTCACTTCTAGTCTATTATTTTTTTGTTAGACTGATTGCTGTAATAACAGAAAGAAAGTTAATAAAAACAAAATTAACAGCATGCCGTTGTTTCTGTTGTGGGGTCAGGCATCAGTCCTCAAAGACAGATTAAATTCTACTTGAGGTTTCCGTGTGATCAGAATTGGTACTGTCAGCCAAAGTTCCGTTTTTCATAAAGTCAGACCAAACACAAACGTATAATCAGAACTGTTGTATATCATTCCCCTTGTCCTAAAATAGGATTCATGTTTGCATAATAAGCCTTCGATTATTATCTTCATAGACTCAGTTTTGTTATTGGTGGTGCTTTCTATCCCCAGGGAGAAAATCCAGCCAGTGAAGAAAATGGGCATTTTGCTTTGGGTTTTTGTGAAAGGTTTTTGCTCGTATTTAGAGTGGATACAGGATCAAGTTGTGACTTCTGAAAGGAAGTTGTTTTTGTAACTCAGCAAGAGACATTTTAAGAGTCGAGGTGTTCTCATTAATATTTTGGTAGCAGAATACTTTTTTACTGCTTTCGTCTTTAGTCCTATTTTCACTTCAGTAAAGAAGTCAGTATCAGAAGTGTGTAATTATACTTACCTGCCTTTTTCCATATGGCTTGGTTATTTTCTTAGAACAAGCGAGCTGAATTGTCACATGTTATGGTTCAACACAATTAAGGGGAAAAGCGGGAAACTGATTTATAAGTCTACATGTTCTCTATAATTTTAGGAAGGTTATAATTTCAAGCAAACCTGTCAATATTCCCATCCTTACTCTTCTTTTTATTTTTCCTAGTGAACATTACATTATAGAGGTCCAGCTTCCAGCAAAGATGTTTGAGTTGCTGCCACAAGAGATTAAAGAAGGAAAGCTACTTCGCATGTATCCAGTACTTTTTAATGTTGGAATCAATGAACAGCAAACACTTGCAGAGAGGTAAAAATAAAAAATTGTGTTTCATTTTCTGTCCAAGTATGCTATTACAGGATATCTCTCAGGATTAAAAATAAATCTTTTTTGTTATTTGCTCTGGACCATCTCACACTGACTCACTGTGTGTTTTTAAAAGTATTAAAAGAACTAAGCACAAGCTATGAAGCAATGCAAAATAATGAAAAAGTCCAAGTGAAGATATGACCATATGCAGGACTTTATTTCACACAGTCATCACCAAATTTCCTTTAGATACAGATCTAAAATGGATTTCTATTTCACAGATGTATAAGTTTGTTCGTATACAGTACTTTGGCCTTTTCAAACACAAATTTGAAAATTTGAAATCCTTACTATCTTAAAGGGAGTGTTGAAGATGCTAGACAAGTCATAAGCTAGAAAGAAATAATTTTTCTCAGCTTTTAGGGCTTTTTTCCAGGGTTGAGGAGTGGTAGTTAATAACAAGGAATATGTTAGTAATATGTTTGTACAAACATGAAAGCTGATGGTAAAGTTCTGATGTGTTGACACTACACCTCTGAAAACATTCCTGGAAACTAATTAATTAGTACAATAATAGTCAAAGTTTCACCAACCTATTAATTTTCTCTTCCAAGAGAAAGGTATCTGTTGGTCATGTTAAATTGCCAAGTTTGTGCAATGCTAAAACAGCAAGGTAGACATCAACAATACGATATCTACATTTTAAAATTTTTTATTTTACTGCTTTTATTAACAGAGCATCCAAGAGACATAATACATATCTTTAGATTGCAGTTTCTACAAACTCAGAACCAAAATCAGAAGTGTAGCTGGGGAAATAGTGGAAGACACAATAGGCAAGAAGTTAAGCACAACAGGAGTTTCACATGCTGTTCTTTGTAGACAACAGAGTAAAAGCAGGAAGACTTCTAAGGAATGCCAACAGGTAGCTTTGTGGATGTTTATGGGAGACTTCTCTAGTTGTGCGAGGTGATGTGTGAGAAATTTTAGGTAGAAAATTGAAATGGGAGACATAGGCTGAATCAGAAGACAGTTAAAACTGGCATTTTACTGGTGAAACAGTTGAGTAGTTGGTTAGAGAACATTAAATATTCTTGAAAATGAAAATAGATTATTCCTGATGCTATGAAGAAAGGAGAGGTGATGCTATGAGAGGAATGACATGGCCAGAGTGATAGTGTACAAAACCAACAAAATCAGTGATGACCGTTGTGGCTAGGACATGCCACATTTTTCTAGAATCAGAGAAAAAGAGTATGTGGTAACCAAGAAGCAAGTTTGTGCTAGCTTACATGGGTGGGATACACCAGAAGGACTATATGTTACAAATGTCCTGAGGGAAAATTTGACAAGATTTAGAAACAGCCTGGATATATGGGGACTTATAGGTAGGGTGGCAGGAAGAGTGGCAGCATTGTTCACAGTGGTGATTTTATATTGTGCACAAAGAAAGCCTTGAATGAAAAATTAGGATCTGTATATCTATAGATATAAATTATATATTCATATCTGTATTATCAGGCAAATAAATTTGGATTATTCCATGCAGAAACAGCTTTTCTGCATGCACTTACAGGTGTAAACATTAAACTTAATTCAAACTATTGCTTAACTCCTAAAGCTGTACATTTGTCTTTGAGATTGGAAACTGCACTTGCTTTTTGGGAAACTTTTTTTTTATAGGAAAATGAACATAAGGATGGAAATAGTTTTGTGATAAATTTCTAGAAAATGTTACTTTATTAGATGCAAACATCTCTTCAATAAAACACACAGTTGAGAATATATCTAATTTAAAAGAAATATTCTCATGTGACAATGCAGTGAGGGCTACTGAGGAAGTAGCTGAATCTTTTCCCTCTTTGGCCAATTTAAATATTTGATTCTCTTCTGCATGATGTAGCAGTACATTTACTATTTTCTGATCTGTCTCTCCTTTTCTCTACCTGAATTTTACACTTACCTGTCCATGTCTCGATTTCTGTACTCCTCCATTTCCTTTTCTGTCTTCCTTTTCTTTCTTTCAAGGCTATTCTAAACATGAGTCACAAAAGCTTGGCCCTAACTGCCCAAGGGATATTCCTGTCTTACATTCATATCTCCCATAGCACAGGTACCAGGAGACATATATTTTTTCTTAGCCTATGTGAAATTTGGTTCTTATAGAAGTTTTGATCTCAGAGAGAAAGATATTTGCTTGTACAGCTTTAGTCAGTTTGTGGGCAAGCGTAATGGCATCCTGGTGTTGTCTGGGTTTTCTGTGAGTTGCAGGATAATGAGGGTTTGGGTGATGTGTTCCCAGCAGACGTGACTGCTGCAAGAAATCCTAGAACATGCTCCTGAGCCAGGTGCAGCACTGGTAGAGTGACTGCTCAGGTTTGTGTGCTGCAGCAAGCTTAAATGCAGACAGCTGAAGCCAACTAGCCTGCGGGTCATAACTCTGTGAAGCTTAATGGTGAAATCACTGCTCAACAGCAGAGAAATGGTCCTTTCATTAGTTTCAGATACAAGAAATCAACATAACTAACAGCTCAGGAACAGTGTAGCACAGAAAGGGCTCAGAGAAGTAATCAATTTGACTATTTATAGCAAATATTCTCAGAATAGAATAGAAATGAGTTCTTCTGGAGGTTTTCCACCTGACAGTTGCAGATCTTCTATCTTGTGTGATTAAAATGTATTCTAGCTGTGGCTGAAATTAATATACCTAAGCAACAGCAGCAATAAGTAGGAGTTGGTGTTCTCTGCCTGTAGTGCCATTCAAAATTCCCACAAAGAATCCATGTCTTTATTCAGGATTGGTGAAGGGAAGAAGAATGTGTCCTTTACTTAATGTTTGTCTGTAAATGGATTACTTTGTTCATAAGTTTCTGGAAGAATTATCTGTGAGTGATGACCTCATTCCCAAATATTAGTTCCAAAGCACATGAGAGATTAGCAACTGTATGTTTGACAAAATCTAGTACATTCAACACTAGGGAAAAAAAAAAAAAAGTTATTTCTCTATGTAAAGAAATAATTCTGAAGGATAATTTAGCTTGGTTTTGTGGGGGTTTTTTCATCATTTTGTGGTGCTTTTTTATAGGTTTGGCGATACCACTTTGCAGGAAAACATTAACCAGGAAAACTTAGAACTTCTAAAAGAATATTACAAGCTGTTTACGGAAAAAATGCCTCCTGATTGTGAGTACAAAATAATGCACTATCCAAATGTCTTTGAAAATATTTAATAGGTGAAAGATTCTAAGAAAGTAATATTAGCACAATATTAGCATGCAGCTTTTAGATTTAGGCCTTAGTCCCATAACTTGTTCCGTAAAGTTAAGCACTTTGTGCCTGTACACAGCCCATTGAAGCCAATAGTGACTGCAAGCCCAACACCACAGCAGAAACTGCAGGGAGAATGAGATAGAGTAATGATGAACTAAACAGCTCTTTTAAAGTATTTGCCTTTTAATATTGCAAGTAGAGGACAGTCCGTATCTACTGTATTTGTACAGAAATACTTGGTGGGAATTTTCATCAGTTTCAGTCATTTCCTCCATTCTTATTTTGAAAACGTATTAAGATATGGCAAACCACTGAGAAATCTGCAGATGCAAATATGAGCAATGAGCCACATCATGTCACTGATATGAATAACATGGTTCCATTAAAATAGGCCCTAAATTCCAATTTTATAGAAATTTGGTATCAAACATTATTCTGTTACTCTGATTGTTGAAAACAAACACTGAAATTACCATTTGTATCAATCGAATCCTGTTAAAGTAGTCTTAATGCCTAAAATTTATTCCCAAATGTTGCAGATTTTACAGCCTGATTTGAAATGGCTTGGATTTAGGTCTCTGCTCCTTCCCCTTGGGTGATGGGAGGGAGCAAATCTTTTGAATCTAAACATCTACAGGGCATGTGTGTAACTCCTTGCGGTGAATACTGCTGGTTAAAGTCCCATGCAAAGCTGCTTACAAAGTTCTTACAAAACGCCTTGCATTGATTACTTTTGCAAATTATCCGTTATGTGTATGCACTTGTAGTTATATCTACTGTGTCACTGTATGTGTGAATCTTTCATATCAGGATGATTTTTCATTTGTTAATAATTTTGACAGAAGTGAAAGCTCTGTTCCTAAACAGCGGGCAGTATGCTCATCCATCCACCCACAATTCTATAATTCTACAGAAAAACTCATGTAGGAAGTTAGCTATTAATTTAGGGAAATCCTGCCAAGGAAGCATCCTGAAAATCTAACCTCCTCTGGGGTTAGATTTAAGGTAGATCAGATACCTCTGATTATATAAAAGCAAAAATTTGCGTGCAGATAGTATTGGCTGCTTTTCATTAACAGAAACTAACTTTGTACTGTCTTCCTGAAGAAGGATTATTAGTGTGCCACAGAGTCTTCCTGGACTTCTTCCAGACTGTGCAGGCTTTTGAGAACTACACTTGTCTAATTCATCATGTCTTTTCTGGTTATTATTACCTTCTTGCTTTTTCTCTACCTCGAAGATCTGTGTTCTTTGTCCCAATTTTTACAGAACACAAATCACCTTCTGTTTCTATTGCCCTTCTCAGTAGCTCCCTGCCACTATATGGAATCACTCTTTTGGCTTGGAGGAACGTGCCTTTTAAACCATATCCCTGGAGAAAAGTGAAGTTCTCCAAGTTGTTCAGGTGGAGGAGGACTTGAATTCCTCCCCTGTTCCCCCACCTTGGCACTCAAGTTCTTAGGAAGATAAACCTCCACCTAAGCTGACAGCATCCCTGGTGCTGTAGCCAAGTGAGAGCTGTTCGGTATTGATGTCTCCTTGATGGTTTTGTCACACTTTCCAAATAGGTTCCTGTAGTACCAAATCCGTGCTACAAAATAAAAGCAGGACCTGTTTCACAAAGCTGTTAGTTACAAATAGTGCTCATAAAGCCAGGCAGAATTTGAGGACTCATAGCCTTGTTGCCCAGGCTGTTGCATCAACCATCCTTAGGCAACCTCACTTGCCTGCTGCTTCATTCATATATTCCGTTTCAAAGAATTCAATTTTCCACTTCCTTAAATGTATTGCCACCTTTGCTATTAGTTTTTCTCTTATGTCTGGTAATTCCCATCATCAATAATATTCTAGCTTGCTTTCTATTCCCAATTATTAAAAGTCTTCAGCTGCTTATAACTCCATGTGCCAAACAACTGACTTTCTATCTTGTCACTCTGTCACTCACCCGTATCTTAATCTCTTTAATTCTCTAATACAAAACTCTGAAAATAATAAATGACAATATACTCCCAGAAAGACTCCTACCAAAAATGTCAACCAAATGTAGTTCTGGTTTAGGCACCAAAACAGTACTGCTTTTTATAGAATAGCTAATGATAGTAAGGGTGCAAAAATGAATGACTGTTATTTAGTAGTACATAATCAATTGAGAAAAAACAGCTTAGAAAATTTAAACAGCTGAAAGCATAAAACCAGAAAAACCTATCATAGAATCATCATAGAATGGCTTGTGTTGGAAGGGACCTTAAAGATCACCTAGTCCCAACCCCTCTGCCACGGGCAGGGACACCTTCCACTAGCCCAGGTTGCCCAAAGCCCCGTCCAACCTGGCCTTGAACCCTTCCAGGGAGGGGGCAGCCACAGCTTCTCCGGGCAACCTGTGCCAGGGCCTCACCACCCTCACAAGGAATTTGTTTTCCTTTAATCTAAATCTACCTTCTCATCTTAAAGCCATTATCCCCTGTCCTATCCCTACACTCCACGATAGAGTCCCTCCCCACCCTTCCTGTAGCCCCTTTCAGTACTGGCAGGCCGCTCTAAGGTCTCCCCGGAGCATTCTCTTCCCCAGGCTGAACACCCCCAACTCTCAGCCTGTCCTCACAGGGGAGGTGCTCCAACCCCCTGAGCATCTTCTGTAGTATCATCATAATGCATGTAGCAGTACATGCATTTACGACATAAAGTCTATGAGTCTCTTTTGTACTTCCAGGCTTCTCCCCCTTACAATCTATAATAATTTGATGGTTTAAAACTGCTTTGTGTCACAAGGAATTTAAGCAATAGATCACATCCAGTCAAGATGAAGCTCATTTGGCAATATTATAAATGAGGACAATCTTGCTTTACCTATGGTGAAATCTCTCTGAGATGATGCATTTTCTGCTGTCAACCAAAGTAAAACTGCTTTGAAGCAATAAAATGTTTACCTAGTGATACATTCTCATAATCAGGAAGCTTCTTTTTAGTATACTCATTGTATGCTATGTGCTTTAAAGAAACAGATGCAGGATAAATATAATAGTCTAGCAGGTTGCAATGTATTTTTATATGCTCTGCATTATTGAATAGTATCATCAGGAATTGCAATACATAGATAAAACAATCCTCACTAGGATTATTAGAAAACTAGTTTGAATGTACTTTTTCTGCATTTTTTTTTCTTTTTGGCAGCACAGTAGAGTAAGGAAACTTAGATATTTTTAGAATAATTCCTTTTGAGTATATTTAAATTACTTCTTACTATGAATCATGGATAAGGGCAACTACAGAATTCATTAGAAGTAAAAGCCTGTTGATAAGAGGGATCATTCCATCTGTGATCAGATTAGGAGAATGGATTTTTGACCTGCATTAGTAGTGGCCTCATTTTCACTCTTTGAATTGAATATTAATCTTGGGGTTTGGGTTTGGGGCTTGGGTGGGTGTTTTTTTTTTTTTCCCCCTGCATGGAATCCTCCTTTTTTCTGGTTGTAAATAACATATCAATTTATCAGTTTGGTTTAAATTTGTTCCAACTGGTTCTGAGCCTTTCTTTGGTGACAAATATTATTAAATTTCTTTTTATTTCACTACCATAAGAAGAAATCATTTTGAAATAGAGATTTGGGTGGTTGCTACTGATTTTCAAAACTAATGAAGATAAAGGTAGCATTAGAACAAACCCCTCCTATATATGCACACAAAACAGAAGAGCAAATTAAATTGCCTACCCTTGAATTCCTGCTAGACATCTGTGATTAATAATATTTCAGCTGCCATAACCAGGGCAAGTAGGCAAAATTTTGGATTTTAGGTAAACCTGACATTATTTTGTATTACAAAGTTAAAGTACCATTTAATTTCAGACTGAGAAATATCTTTGTTAGATTTTTGGGGAGGTATTCAGTGCTGTTTAGCCCTTCTGTTATGTTGTATTAGAAAATAAAGCATTTTAAAACTAAAATGAGATGTTGCATTTTGAAAACAAAGCAAAATATTTTGACTTAAAAATTTAAAAATCATCCCATCAAAGCAGGTTTTAACACGCTCAGTCATTTCTCTACTTATTTCCATTAAAAGTCTATAATAGTTGATGAACAGAACTACAGCAGAGATTTGAAAGTTTTTGCCATCCATTTATAAGCTAAAAGTTGAAGACACTTTAATTTTCCGTGGTGAGGATCTTAGGAAGGATAACCCAATACTTAGAAATAAATAAGGTTTGTTTATTCCTTAAATATTTAGCTGGTGCCTTCCATGCTATGTTCCCAAATAAGGCTGTAAATAATAGATCTGTTCTTTACTATGAGCATTCTTTAGTTAGGACAGCCATATCATCAACCTTATCATAATGAGCAACCTTATCATCTTTTTTTCTCAGGTCTACCACATTTTCAAGAACAAAATGATTTAAAGGGATTGCTTGAAAATCTCCATCAAAATATCCAGGCCAAAAAGAGAAAGAATGTAGAAATCATGTGGCTGGCTGCAACGGTAAGCTCTCTTGTTTCAAATATGTTCACATGACGAACTAATTTTTAGATGCCTGCTGCTATTGTAAGTGCAATGGATTTTAAGGATATGAATGGAAAACTCAATGATTAAAGTAGATACGCTGAAATGGCTTTCTAACATTTCCTTTCTGAAGGTCTCTCATCTCACTCATGACTATTATCTCTTCTTCCTACACTTAAATTACAGATATTTTTCTCACTTTTTTCACTGGTAGAAGTAGCTAGAATTCAAAGTGAGAGATGGCCTTGGTCACTGCCTTGACTCCTACATCCTCCCAAGCCCTTTTCTCCAGAGCTTCTCCTAGACAGGCAGTCCGTGACCTGTGCTGCTGCCTGGGTTTTTTTATTCCAGATGCAGGATATTTTCATTTCACTCAGTGAGTTGTGTAACAGGGTAAAAAAGGTTTGTTTGGGGCATGTTTTTTCTTTAACTGTGTCTGGTTTTAGGCTGAGGAATCCCTTAATCCACAGTATGCAGAGAATCAATTCCTTGGATGGTCACACATAGCTGTAAATATATCACCTCATGTGAGAGGGACAATACAGTATTCAGCTACAGCATCTGACTTTTTTGTTGTTGTTTTGTAAATCATATCCATTCTTTCATAATATAAAACTTGGTTATTCAAAATATCTTTGTTGTTTAGTGTACCTAAGCCTTGTGGTGTGACTGAAGACATGATTACTTGCTCTGGCTTTTGTTTAATATTGCTGTCCTCAACTTTTGATTTTCTATAATTAAGGTACTTACATTTTATAAATAAGTGTTTAATTGTATCATTACAACTTCTAGTAAATCACATTTTATAGGTTATTTTAGCCAGTGTCACCATGACAGCTACTGTAAGGGCACTGATAGCAACACAAAACAAGCTAGATATGCAAAGGGCAGACATTCAGACACAGGGAGAACACAAAGAAAAATGTTTATCAAACAATAAATAATACTTTGCTTTATTCACATAATTTATTCTTGTTTCCCTATTCTGTGTTTTTTGCAATGTTAAAAAAAAAAAACCACACACACACACACAACAAAAAAACAAAGGCAAAGCAACCCTTAGATGTTTATAAAGATCTCAAGCTTTTCATGAATGTGAAATTCAACCAGGTAATTGTCTTAGATTTAGAAAAGTACCCTTGGACAGGCCTGAGTCTTTGGTATCTACAGAAATTGAAGTAAGACCTTGTGTTTTAGGGAACTTTCACATGCATATATCATTCAAGGCAAATAAATATTTGATACAAAATATTAATAAAATTTTCCACGACTTTTCATTAACAACAGAAACAAGACAATATTAACTATGTCTTTGTATTAATAAAACTGATGTAAATTTTTATATTCCTGATAATATTTTGCCCTTTGTCTAATAAATATTATCACATGCTATTGCAGTATAAATCTGTTGTGAATAAAAATAAAAGCTTTTCTTGCAGTACCAGTTCTGCAGTTACTATGAAACATTGCTTTTTAAATAAGTAATTTCAGATTTTTCCTTCACGGTTTTATACTGCTCCTTACCTTACTCTAACCTTCTTAAATGAGTAGTTCTGGACCCATTGATCTAAAAACACTGTTATATGTTACATTTATTTATTGTAAAGGATGTAAGGATATCACTTTCTTACTGCAGTAGATGTATGGTATCACTTTGTTACTCCAGTATATGTATGAGATTCTACATGGATATGCATATGTGTCTGCACCTGCACGTAATCCATGTTGTAATAGGACTGAGAGTACAGATGCATTTTAAAAGTCAACTTTTGCAAATTAGCATCACAAACATTTGTTACTTTAAATATAATGGGACAGAGATTTAAATGCTAAATACTTTTATTTCCTAAGCTCCACCCTTCACCTTCTGTCTTATTATCAGGAGAAATAATCAGAGTATTGATTTATCCTTGTTTTAGTCTTCATAGTTTTATATGCTTTTATCATACCTTCTTTAAACTTAATCACAATCCTAATCATTTAAATATATGTTTGTAAGGGAGACTTTCTAAATCTCTAATAAATGTTAAGTCCATTTCTCTTCCTCCTGTATCTTCAGTGTATTTTGAAGAAGTGAGCAAAATTGAGGATAAAATTCAAGCTGGACGCTAATCGTAAGATGTGTGTTCTAATTTGATGATATTACTATATATTTGATACTGTCCCTTATTAGATTTCTAAAGCATCAGATCATTGTGTTTGCCCGTTTTAATTATTTACTTTGTTTAACTGCTGCTGCTTAGTGAACTGAATCATTCTAAGGATTTATCTGGGCCAGCCTATCAGGTTAACCTACATTTCTCCTTAAATCAGGGTCTAAGGATTTTTTAATTTGTTTATTTAAGTTAACAGATTGTTTTCTATTTTATCCACTTTGAAGTAATTGAGACATTTGTACTGAACTTCAATGCAAAAGCAGCTTGTGGTTGTGGTCATTTGCTTGTTGTCTAGAATGCTTCTCGGTACAAAACTGACTCTCACTAGCCAACACTTTATACATGTGCTGTCAGCCCAGATTTGGGGTTTAGTCTCCCTTCCCTGCAGCAGAGGCTATCACTCATCTAGAAAAATTACCTGTTTTTTTCTTATGACTCACTCACTTCAAATAGTCACAATGACTCATGGACTTCAGAAGAGACTAGTGTAAAGAGAATTATTCTCTTCAATTAAGCGGTTAACTTCTTTCACAGCATTATTTTTTTGAATTGTCTTATAATACTTTCGTTAAATCCCAGTAAAACCTTCCAAATTTTCAAAGAGATTTAAGTTTTAAAATTTTGAATTATAGGAGGGAAGAAACACTCACATGTTCTCCTTTACTACCCAGTACTTCTTTAGGTTCAAAGTTAGATTCAATTCATTAATTCCCTGGATTAAACATTTGAGATCACCCTTTACCACAATATTACAAAGACCTTAAAGACTGTATTTTCTGGGTCATTGATTTTATAAGAATTTATGAGAATGTAATTAACAGATAAAGAAAGTAATTTATTTGCTGAAGTGAGATTATGCAGATCATGTTCCAGCTTCATCCTGCAAGATCCCAAGTAAACACTTGATAGCCAAGCTGGGAAGTTACTTAGAATGAAGCCTAACTCCTGTAATTTATTGCCTTGCCCTATTCTCATAACTATTCGCTTTTTTTTAAATACTGTTACAGCTATGATTGTCCAGGGATAGGAGCAAGCAAAGCAAAGTATTACCTTTTCTTAGGACAAATTATGTCAGGGGAAAGTTAGACCCACACTTGGGTACACCACCTCTCCATCACAGAATGACAGAATTGTCTAGGTTGGAGAAGACCTTGAAGATCATCTATTCCAACCATTAACCTCACACTGACTATTCCCAACTCCACCAGATCCCTCAGCGCTGGGTCAACCCTACTCTTGAACCCCTCCAGGGATGGGGACTCCCCCCCTGCCCTGGGCAGCCCATTCTAACGCCCAACAACCCCTTCTGCAAAGAAATACTTCCTGACGTCTAGTCTAAACTTTCCCTGGCACAACTTGAGGCCATTTCCTCTTGTCCTATTGCTTATTACTTGGCTCAAGTGACTCAACCCCAGCTCTCTGCACCCTCCTTTCAGGTAACTGTAGAAGGCGATGAGGTCTCCCCTCAGCCTCCTCTTCTCCAGACTAAACCCCCCCAGTTCCCTCAGCCGCTTCCCTTACGACCTGTGCTCCAGACCCTGCACCAGCTCCGTTACCCTTCTCTGGACACGCTCGAGTCATTCAATGTCCTTTTTGGAGTGAGGGGCCCAAAACTGAACACAGGAATCGAGGTGGGGCCTCACCAGTGCCGAGTGCAGGGGTGAGATCCCTTCCCTGTCCCTGCTGGCCACGCTATTGCTGACACAAGCCAGGATGCCATTGACCTTCTTGGCCCCCTGGGCACCCTGCTGGCTCCTGTTCAGCCAGCTGTCAATCAACACCCCCAGGTCCCTCTCTGACTGGCAGCTTTCCAGCCACTCCTCCCCAAGCCTGTAGCGCTGCTGGGGGTTGTTGTGGCCCAAGGGCAGCCCCCGGCATTTGGCCTTACTGAAACTCCCCCAGTTGGCCTCAGCCCATGGCTCCAGCCTGTCCAGGTCTCTCTGCAGAGCCTCCCTACCCTCGAGCAGATCAACACTCCCACCCAACTGGGTGTCATCTGCAAACTGACTGAGGGTGCACTCGATCCCCTCATCTAGATCATCAATAAAGATGTTAAACAGGAGTGGCCCCGAAACCGAGCCCTGGGGGACACCACTCGTGACCGGCCCCCAACTGGATTTAACTCCGTTCACCACAACTCTCTGGGCCCGGCCATCCAGCCAGTTTTTACCCAGCAAAGCGTGTGCCCATACAAGCCATGAGCAGTTTCGCCAGGAGAATGCTGTGGGAAACGGTGTCAAAGGCCTTACTGAAGTCAAGGTAAACAACATCCACAGCCTTTCCCTCATCCAATAAGTTCAGTTTTTTCTTTTTCTAATAAAACAGTGTTTGAACCTAAAGTATAAACTAATGGCCTGGTACAACCACAGATTGATTCTTAACATGAGAAATTAGCCTAAAAATATGTCACATTTCCCTTATCCCTTATAATTTTGTCAAAAAGGACATTGAAAGTAGACAATCCATGGCAATCATTTGTGTAAAGCTTTAGTAGTTCTAGGTCACACAGTGAACAGTTTACCTGTTGAAAATAAGGACTATATTTAAATTCAGATGTGTCTGAATCTGTAACCTCATGAGAAGTTAGTCCTCTACATTCACGAGTCTCAGTTAAGACTTGTCAAAGCTTTTCTTCATTTTTTCAGTGTTCCTTACGTGTTCAGACAATTAAGCTTTAATTGAATAGTGTGGTTTCACAGAAAGTGAGGAAAAAATGAAACAACTTTTCCTCTTATAGTCTAGGCTAACACAAATACTTTTTATTTAAAATTCAGGAAATTGGATTCAGTGGTTTGGTAAGCTGCAGTATGCGCAGACATTTGTGACTTGCTTAAAATGCTTAGGACTAAGATTATTTTTTTTCTGATTGGGTCCACCGTCAGTTTCTTGCTTCACTTGGAGCAGCGTGGGGGAGTGGGGGGGAATGTTGGTGTGGGCAGAAGAGAGACTTGATTGCGACCGCGGTACAAGATTGTGTGCAGCTCTCTTAAAATCAGTAAAGGCTTCTTTTTCCTCAGTGGGCAGGTTATTTGTAGCTTTGTCCTGCTAATGAAAGCCCTGAAGATCTGCTTTTAAAATGCGTCATTTGGACAAAGTAGAAATGGTCTATAGATCAGTAGCTATAATCTTTTGGTGCTATTTTTGTAGAGTATTAATGCTGCAAATTTATAAACAAAACATAAACTTCTGGTTCTTTTCAGCACAATATTTTCACCTTTTGTGGCACTGTGTCAGGCCAGCATGGGCATAACCGTTAGAATATGAAAATCCCCAAGGCAGTGCTAATACCTGATTTAACTGCAAAGACACCTGTCAGCAGCCATATGATTCGGGTTGGAGTTACTACCTTTTAATAGCTATTTTCTTCTTGAGAAATACTGTAGTTCTCCATATTCGTTGTCCATGATGGCCAAATTGTGGGAGTTCCGCAGGCTGGCTAGTGTGTAGAGAACACAAGGTGTGAAAAGGGCAATCCTTTGACATCTGCCTCTGTTTCAGATCTGCCGTAAGCTGAATGGAGTCCGTTTCACCTGTTGCAAAAGTGCCAAAGACCGGACATCCATGTCAGTGACGCTGGAGCAGTGCTCCATCTTGAGGGACGAGCATCAGCTTCACAAAGACTTCTTTATTCGGGCGCTGGATTGTATGAGAAGGTATGTGGAGATTTTTGCATGTCCCTTGTATTTTGAGCTAAGCCAGGTACAGAACAGTCTAAAGCCTTTTACAAATGCACGATAGGCCCAAGTCCTGATTTGGCAGGGAACTGGCCAGCAGCATGCTAGCTGGTAAGTCACTTTTGCATGCAAGGTCTTGGCAACTGCGTGTTTTATCACAAGTTAACAGTTTCTGAGATAGAGACATGAAACCTTGTAAGTGTCACTTCACTGACTGTAGAATTTGACCAAGTTAAATAGTTATTTTAACAATTTTTTAGGCTTTCATAAAGTTTAACATTTTAACAACATTCTATGACTGTATTTAAAAAAAAAATGTTTACACACTCATTAAATCATTTGTATAAAATTTAGTCAAATATTGTGAAGGCAAAATACGCATTTGTTACAGATGACAATTCTTATTAGCTCGTGTTATTAAAAAGAACACCCAAGTAGGTTTGGACTGATGGTGGTTGCCACTAATATCTGATAGTCTTTACTGTGCTTAAAAAAAAAATAATTATGTTTTATTCTAAATTACAACTATGCAGAAATTGAAGCTGATGTTATCAGGAATGTGTAATTAAAAGATGTAAAGATTTCTGATTATCTGACTCTTTGATGAATTAAAAAAACATTGATCAAACAAGTTTTGATCATAAAATGAATCCAGATGCTATATCCTCTAAAGAAACTTTCCTCATTGGCTTTAATGAGTAGTGCGTTGTATTTTCCATAAGAGTTTAAAAAATGTATCTACAGCATTCAAATAATTTATAACAAAGGTCACTGCAAAACTAATACAAAATATTCTGGCCAATCTGCAAAGAAGTCACTGAATCATATCTTTCACTTATGTGAAACACAAATTGTCTGTATGTTGGATTTGCAAAGATCATACAAAGTAAATAATCATGTTTAAAGCCTATAATGAAAAAATCTTGACCTTAATATAGGTGTTTAATGTCTAGATTAATACTGTAGGTCCTTTTGTCTTTTGGCAAAGGTAGATTTTCTAAAGAAAAAGGTAATGTTTACAAAGAGTAATTGAGAAGAGGACTGAGATGGTTTAAATGTAGGGTTGGTTTGCAAGGTTCTAGTGTAGTGTGGTGTGTTAAACTGCAGTGTATCATTTTGCAAGTGTCATTGGCTTGCATAAATCCCTTTGTCTCTGGAGTATTTCAGTGAGTGAATGATTTGTGTACAGTCTTTCATAACTACATGTTTTATCATTAATGAAAAATTTGAGTTTTCTGTGTTAAATTTATTTGTGTTGGCATTTCAAATACTTTTTTTTTCTTTTGTCTCCCATAAATACGGAAGTGTGTAAGCTACAGTAAATTACCAGATACATACAAACTACTTATATAAAATCATTATTATGTTAGAATAGCATTGGTAAAAGATTGAAAAAGTTTAACTGATATAAGCCTGATTTTTATGAAAAAATGTCCTGATATTTATACAAACTAGCTTGTTAGTACTAAAATATAGTAGGTTTGTGTAGACTAAAATGTAAGCAGCTTTGAGTGCTTTTGTTTCACATAACTGATCTGAAAGTTTAGATTGACACATTAGTTATATTTGCAGATAACAATAAACTGGAGTCAGAAAAGAATGGTGAAAAGCCAAAAAAATCTGGAAAAAACTTTAAAAATAAATGAGCAGATGGGTATATGAGGTTGAAGCACCATCACAAATATGTTAATCCTATGTTTTTGCTGTAGTTTTAAACAGAAGAAAGCTTTATCCTGCTAATATCCTGTAAATGGGTTTAAAACAGCCTTGAACTGTTGGATAGAAGGTAATAATTTTGGTTTGGGTGTTAGGATTGTTTGGGACTTAAAGCAAGAGCCTTGCAAATAGTGGCACTAGCGTACAAAATAACCTGTAGCATGCGGATAATAAATAAATGAATCTTTTATCTGTACTAGTTTCTACTAGTTGTATGATACTGTTCACACAACTGGAGGTTAAAAAAAAAAAAAAAAAAGAGCAGCCAACTTTATATTTTTTTTCTCATAAGATGGTGGATGAAAGCCCAAAAAATTCAGAAGAATAAAAAAGTCAGATGGGGACACACAGTACTTAACTCTATGGTACTCTCGTTGGGAGCTGGTCAGACGGTTTTAAGAGCTATCTTTGGGTGCTTTTTTTTGGTAACTTTGGTGCTACAGGCATTCAGCAGGGACTGTTTCTTCCTCCCCACTGCCCATCTGTTGCTGGAGGTGCTGGTTGAGCAGTGCTGGAAGAGCTGCAGGCTTCCCTCCCTCGCCACCTCTGACTAGGGAGTGTGGCCAGGACCCTCCAGCTGGGCTCTCTTCCTTTAGGCAGACGGAGAAAGGTGAATTGCAGAGAAAGGCAATTTGAGACAGCAAACTGGGAAGGAAAGAACAGCCAGGCAAAAGAGAGAGGGGAAAAAAGGCCCTAATTTCCACAAGAAGAGATATAATGGCGTTTCAACTAAATCTCCTGTATTTTACTTGAGGGAAGTTCAGCAGCTACATTTTTGAGGTTTACGGGAATGAGGTTAACAGACTTGTTTGGTAGTTGTCGTGGTGCTTGCCCTTTTATTCTTTCTTTGTATTTGATTACTGTTGCAGCATGTTATCTGAAAGATTATATTGTGCATTTCTAAGTTTTTCATTGACTACTTGTAGAAACTTTTAGAATGATTTTCATATCTAAAAGAACCTCATTTATTTTAAGATCAGAGAAAAGCTCTGTTTGCCATCTAATTTATAATTTTAACAGTTTTCTCCTGATGAATCTTTTCTAGATCACTTAGTTAAACTCTGTCAATCAAATCCCTTTATGCTGATTGCCACAAATCACTTTTAAGCCTTTCAAAAGAACAAGTAGACAAGAAAAAAATTCAATTTTAACATCCAGAATCCTAACAGACTGGATTGATCTTTGAAAGGCTTTTTTCAAGAGTTAAGAGTAGGAGATAGAGAGGACTGTGAAACAAAGTGAGTTGTAAAAGTAAATGGCGATTCAAAAGCAGCCTTTATTGGAAATACCATAATTTTGAGATATGAAAATTATAAAGGTGTCTGTGTAGCTGTAAAGCTTTTTTTTTCCTTCCAGTGCTGACACAGCTTTGCTGGCTGTTGTAAAAGAGAAGCATGTGCTTATGGGTTTGTGCTTTGTTGCCTCCAGAAGTTTGGGGATGCTGGTGGTCTGTGTGCTGCTGCTTTTCAGCTTCTCTGACGTCCCCAGAATTTTGAGCAAACCAGAGGCCATGTCAGATGTTTTGATGTGTTTGCTTTGATGTACGTTGCACAACGCTATTTGGAAAATACTGCCAGTAGCTGTTATTTCATGACTTAGTTTGTAAGTGGAGAATCAGTGTCTTGTAGTGATAAGCTATATAATGTCTATCGCTTCTTAAAAAAAAAAAAAAAAAAAAGTTGTACAAAAATCCTTCCATTTGTTGTCCCTTTAGCTTATCCAAAATGTGGTAAAAAGATGAAAGGAATTCAAGTTTTATCACAATATGTAATAGATGGTTTTGTCTTCTGGGTGTAACTAGCCATTATGATGCTGAAATTGATGTGTATGTGAAGCAACTATTCCATAAATAATTCTACATATTATAGTTTCCTTGGTATATGTATGTGACTTCCATTGATCTTAGTGACATGCACAGTGCAGGATGAGGAAAATCAATATATTATTCCCTCTGAATAAACTGCTTGCAATTCACATCATATTAAAATCATATTTATAATGCTGCCACTTTCAAATCATCATTTTTGCAATCATCAATATTCTTTTTCTCTTTTTCCCTTCACCAGTATGTGACTATTTCCTATCATTCAATGTTAACTATATTCCAGTAGAGAGACAAAACTGATTTACCCAGGTTCATTGCAGTATCTGTCACACAATTCTACTTTTCATCTTTAGAGCTGGCCACTGCTTAAGGGAGGTTGGACCCTGGTTGGCAGCACACTGTCAAGCCGTTCTGTAAAAGTACTTTGATTTTTAAATTTTTTTTTCCTTATTTCTTTTCTGAACCTATTTAATGTCAGTGTTTCAGTGACAGGACCCCTTTTGCAGGCCTTGGGTAGTGTGTAACCTCATCGTCTCCTAGCTTTTCACCATGTTTCCAATAAAGCCTCAAAAGTAAAAACAAGCAAATGAGATGACAAATCCACTGTCTGTCATTGAAGCCTCTAGGCTTTCAGCCTTATCATAATTCTTAGCAGGGCACAAAACCTGTCAGATATTTCACATTGAATACAAAATTTGACTCAATGGAGGACACAGTTTTCACCTGAAACAGTAGTCAAGGGTATTTCAGATCATTCTGAATAAATTGTTTATCAAAAATCTGCTTGAAGCCCAAATACAAAGAATGAATGGTCTGGGCATCAAGGTATGGGCTTTTGATGTCCCAGTTATGAAGCAAATAGCTCTTTTTTAAAGAGCTGTTTGACGGCACCTTTTCGTAAAGATCATCTTAAAGATGTGTGAGTTGAGAAGGAGGGACAGCTGTAATAGCTCTTTAATCAGGGACTTTTCAGTGTTCTGGTTGGAACCCATGGGTCCAGGCTGAGATGGACCTTGGCCATGGAAAAGCCTGTGCAGTGTTGTGATTGCTACATGGACTGGGAAACAGGAGCAAAGGGACAGTATGAGGCATGGGCATCCATGTGCAGATCTTCCTCTGCCTTTCTCACACCTCCCAGCTTTCACCCTGCCCCTGCGAGCTTGTGGCAATAGATGCAGCACATGAGGGGTCACACGGAAGAGAAAGCATGTGTTCTTCTCTAACCTTTTCTTTTTCCAGACCATCTGATCTTCATCTTTTTTTGTCTGAGAATATTAGCACAGTGTGAACAAAACTTAAAAGGGAGAACCTTGCTTCCAAGATAGATTTTTCCATCATTCTATGGATCTGTAGAAGTTTAACGTTTATAGTTTGAGGTACAAACTTTAGATGGGAAGATTTACATTACCTAATGTATTGAAAGAGGCCTGGCACTAAGTATCAGCAAGGTCTGATTTTGGTGCATTGAACCATCAATTTTGTTTTCTAAAACTAAATTACTATACTCTTTAAAATAGCAACAGTGTGCAGAGGAGAAGAAAACAAAGTAGAGAGAGATTGTCACAAGATGTAATAAGAATCAGTGCAATTGGCACCTTGTTGGAATCTTTTAGAATAAAGGTCTATTTCTGAGCATCTTTCTGGAAGGAGGAAGAGAATTGCAGACAAAGTATCAAACAGTAGCTTGAAAAAGCTGTGTTAAATCTAAGGTTTTCTAATATAAGCACCGAGTTTCACAGAATTTATCCTTATAATGTGTCTTTAAAGCAATTATCTGTTTTTTAAGACTTAAAAAAATAAGGGAAAAAAAAAAGGAAAACCAAATACACTTTATTTGCACCATATCAGGCTCAGGATGGTTGTCAGTGAGGTTCAGGCTTCTGCAAGGGGAAATTAAGAAAGTAAAATTGGCAATTGTTTTGTAAGATAGTCTCATGCATTTTGTCTGTTTCACTGGAGTCAGATGTTCAAGTCCATGTTTTGCAAAGGAATGTTCTCTACAATAGTTTCATTTTTCCTGTACCTCATTTCTTCAACTTCTTCACAAATACTGGTTTTAGACTTCTTTCTGATCAATACCCCAAGCAGAGTCCAACACCTCTCTCATGGGAACTTCCTCATCTTCCTCTTTTTCACCAGACTATTGCTTTAATATTTCCCTCTGGTTGGGCCTTCCTCCTCTGCAGTGCATGTGTGGCTGCATCTGTCTTCCTTCTCTTCAGAGCTCAGGCACTGGTCTCGATAACAATGTGGAGAGGGAACAGCAGAGATGGTCCCCCTGCCTCATTGCTTTTGCTGCATACTGCAGCGGTCATCATTTGCCAGTGGGAAGAACAGCATGGAAAAGTCTTATCTAACACCTTGACCTGGCAGACGTTCAGCATAGATTGAATTCTCAAAGGATCTACCTGCTGAATTTTAACAAGTCTTTGTTAGGAAGAGGTGATTTCACATTCTTGCAGGAGCAGGCTCTTACAATAGTTACATCTCTCATACCTTTATTACCTTGATGCAGAATATCAAATCCTGCTCTTCAGCATGGAGGTACTAGTAATCATCAAAAAAAAAAAAAAAAAAAAAAAAAAAAAAAAAGAGTGTATTTTTTCTTCTTTAAATGACATTGTAAGTTTGATTTTTATCCATTCAGAATGAACTAACAATTGAAAGTAGAATCTTAATGGAAAGCATTGTGTAACCTTAATTATAGTTGCCCTTCTCCTGGTACCTATAATAATGTTCCTGGACTAATCACTGGGGGGGAGGGAGTGTTCAAGAGAAAACATTAAAAACCTTTGCCACTCTCTGCAAGGAATATTTAGAGATGTGACCAGGCTACATCACGGAAACACTTAGATATTCAGCAGGTAGCAAACCAGAATTTCTGAAATAAATGCTTAGTTTTCTGTCAGTCCATGGGAGGAAGGTAGTATCTTAAGCAATCTGTATTGTCTCTAAATTTTGACACCAGCATTATGTGGGTGAGTCCTTGAAATGCACCTGCTTCTCCTTCACTGATTATGTAGGAAAGGTGGGTACTTCAAGTGGACTCAGAACCTGACAGGAAATTTTGACTACCAAGTACTAAAACATAGTAATACATCAATTGTTGTGCATTACGAGGGGGGGGGAGTTCCTTATACCATTGAAAAAGAAAATGTTTGGCCACGTTTGAGTTTTAGCTTTTGACAAGAAAGAAGCCTTGATTCCCTCTGTTCTTTTTGCTGAAGGGAGTCCTTGCCCTTTGACTTAAGGATGTATATCACACAGTTCCCCAAAGGAGAACCAGATTTAATGGAATTTGGATCAATAACTCACCCTACTCTTAGTTTTTCTCCTCTGATTTGTACTTTTTATTTCTCACTGAGATATCAACACAGTAAATAATCTGTTAACTAGCCCATATTAGTATTTGCCATATCTTGACCCAAATGAAAATATAGGGAATTGAGCTATTGCATCCCTCTCAGTGAATGTTTTAGTTATTCAGTATAGACAGTGAGAAAGGTGTGTAATTACTTACCAGGTGCACATTTTGATCACTTGGTTTTCAAAACCAGCCAAACAGAAAAACCTTGTCCAATAAATTTGCTTTCCTGTTTAGTACCACAGTCTGTGTTTGGATCCTTAGTAGTGCACCAGTGAATTTAAACACTGCATCTTGATTAATTAAAAAAGGAAAATGAAAGTTCTTACACTATTTGCACTCGCCAAAAAAGCTTCTAATGTAAAGTGTTTCAGTCACTTTTGTCATACATAGGTTACAGGACCATAGTTCTCCTGGAATTCACCTGCCATGTTTAGGCAAATCTAGCATACAAGCAATCAGATTATCTGAAAATATTGTTTGATGTTCACTTTTGAGATTCTTCTACTCATCCATGGAAGACTTCATTAATTACCTCATTCATTTGGTGCTTTAGTTCTTATGTTATTGATTATTCAGAACTTCCATGAAAGACAAGGTCTTACCTGAAATCAGAAACTAGATGTGTTATACTCACTAGACTGAGTAATACTAAGTTTCTTCCTATTATATTTGACTTCGATTTTTTGGGAGAGCGTGGGGGAAAAATCCTGTATGCATATTTATTATTTGTTAAAATTCCATGTGCCACAGCTGAATTACCATGGCTTTGACCATGTATAGCTAAATCTCTCAGGAAAAGCAGCACTGCCAAGTCTAAAATTTAGATAAGAAAGGATCAGGAAATGAGAATAAGCTGGTAGTAATAGCATACAATAGCTGTTTAAAATTATCATGGATCCAATCTCTTCAAGAATTTATCTGCCTCTAAAACAATATTCTTCTCAGAATAATATAACATGGGCAGGGAAAGCTCATAACTTCCTTCCTGCAGTTCCAGCCATGTACAGACTGTGGACAAGTGAGGGGACACAGATAAAAAGCAGCAACTAGCTGCTATTCCAGGAAAGTTGTTTTGTAATAAAAGATTTTGCATTTCTTCAGAAGAAAGATGATGTAGTGTCAGGCTACAGCTCTAGCTGGCTTATGCAGAAAGCAGGTAACAGACACTTCTAGGTCTATTTTTGCTCTTGTTCTAGACTCCCTTAATCCCTTCATCCAGCTTAGTTTCTTTTGTAGGAATACTCCCTGCTCAAATAATCATTATCTCTTATCCAGCATCCCTGTTCCAGTTTCTTCCATAAATTCCCTGTCTTTCCCATTCAGTTTGCTGCTCTTTCTGGTGAACATTTCCCTATTTCTTTCTCTCCTGCAGTATTACCTTGGTGTATGATATTTTGAAGAACTCCTTTGGCTGTAGCCTTGCTCACCTCTGTTCAGGAGTGAGTTTTACTGATGGTTTCTAGCTGTTACTTGCTGTGACAGCTCTGATCTGGTGAGTGACATTTTGTAAATGTGTCTTCATCCTTAGAGCAACCAGTGGCAGACTTTCACTGGCATAGCTAGCAGCAACAAGTCACTTCCCAGTGTTCCCTTGCAGTACAAGTCCTGGTAGCTCTTTGCAGTGGAGTGACCAAAGCAGTTTGTGTTTGGGCTATTATGTACTTATTATGGATTTCCCACTTCCATTATGTTATCTGTAGCTGACCGGAACTACACCCAGTAACAGAGCCAGTAGCATTATATTGCTATGCTGTTCTCTGGATCATTCAGAGATAAATTTAGGAGATAATTTTGGGAATTTGTATTCTTAATAGCCTAAGCCTCTACTATAATCTGTATAAATAGGAAATATGTGTTTATAAGGAAGTTAATGCAAAGGAAAGGTTGGAGTCCTCCCAAAACAGACAGCCAAATCGCTCCACAGTTGACTCCTACTGTTAGAACAACTAATGTGGTTTCTGCGGCCCTGGGACTTAGTGGTGCTCTAGTTGTATTGTGACTCTAAACATACCTAATGGCAAAATCACTGTGCACCCACAGTGCTGGTTTTGTGCCCTGCTTCCCTGCCAGCTTATCTTCTCTCCCCAACCTGGATGTTGTTACATGCATAATATCTTCCAGTAGTAGAAAAAGCACCTGGCTTTTCTCCTCTGTTGGAGATGCTTCTAATGCCCCAGGAAGGTGCCAGAGCAGAGTTGTGACCTGTGCAGGGTCCTGGAATCCCCGTCAAGGCTTAGCCAAGGTTAAAGTCCCATAGACCAGGGAGGTCAGAGGGTGGGAAGGGGATCACTGTTTCCTATAACATCTGTCATGGGATTAAATATTTTAGGTATATGACCCAGCCTTCTAGTTAGATTACCTGTTAATGAGGCAGGAGATACCTCTGTCTGTGGTACTCAGAAGCTTCACTTAACCTTGTGTAAAATATTTCATAGTGTTGCGGTGTTAGGTGTATCGTTCTTTTTTCAAAACCGTTATTCGTAGCCTTTCTTTTTTTATTCCTTAAAGGAGAAAATAGCACTTTTGGGGGGTAATTTGATAACTTGAAATATTACAAACATCTGTAATTTTAATATAAATACGTTATTAACAGGACTAAAGCTTACCATACTGATATATTTAGCTCAATGAAGGAGTATGGGGTTAGGTTTGTGTCTCTTTTAGGGTGATTAGAAGTTTTCTGTATCCTTCCATGGCTCATAGACTTTCTTGGGGAATGATGGAGGCCCAACAAAAGTTTTTCCACATCTGGACATTTATAAGAAATCTCCTTCTCTTTTACTGTGTTCATTCATCATACAGATTTCCTGATGTATGAGCAGCTTCAGTGTCATGCTACAACCTCCCCCTTTGACCATGTCTCTCTGCAGCTTAACTGTGTATTTCCTCACACTAGTGAGAACATTATAATCTTTGAGGTTTCTTATCCCTCATTTGAATTTAGCTGAACTCGGTCAATGTGCCCAAAGGTTGCAAAAATACACAGATGCATCTTCCTTCCCCTCACAGCAAGTGCTAATGCGTAATCTTTGCTTCTATAGGAAGATAGAATAAAAAGGCAGAAGCTTATTATTATCAGCAGTAAATCAATGAGCTGCACCTTGCTTTAAACAAATAAATTTTTTTCTTCTGAGCCACAGACCCACCCTAGTCAACAGCATCAAACATAAGCAGCATCAAACTTGTTTAGATTACTAAAAAAAGAAAGGCTTAAGGAGCAATCTGATCACATAGTCACATATTAATAGGAAAGACCTTGCTCTAGGATCATCTGATTAACAGTCTGTGTCTTGGGTGAACTGGCAAGTCTGGTGAAAATATATCATTCCTGTCAAAATAATGGTTTCTATATGCATTTTGCAAAGATCACTCCTCACTGCTCTGAAGTTTTTTGTTTTTTTTTTATTATTATTTAAATCCATTTATATCTCATTCATAACTGTTGACAGTGGAGCATCTACAGAATACAAAGTAATCAGCAACAGAAAGATTTGCTGAGCAACTTCCAGCAGACTGCCTTGTGGTGGTGTGATAAGCAGAAGATGGGAGTGTCCACAGTAGATTGTTGTGGAATGTTTTTCAGTATACATTTCAGCCAGGAAATAAAAATTCAACACCTTCAGTCTCATTTGTTTGGGATTTTTGATTGTTTTGGTTTTTAGCTCTTTTAGTTTAACCAACATTGTCTTAATAATAATAAAAACGAATAAACTGGCACTCTGTCAAAGGCATTATTGTCTGGTTTTGAAATGATCAAAGTAGCATCAGGCAAAGGCAAGCAGTCACAGTAATATCCCAGTCTCAAAGGTCTGTGAATTGATTCTGGAATTCCAGAAGAGTCTACTTTGATAATATTGGTTATAACTGGTTAGAATGAGTTTTTTAAAAATCTCTGACATGTTCAGTGTTTGCTGTTTCACTTTTTGTTGTCATCAGAGTGCACTTACAATATGCTTTATCCTACTTACATGTTGCTACCAGTTTAAATTGCTAGGTATTTCTAAGCTGTCTTCCCTCTATTTGAGATCTTACAATAAAAAAGATGTGGCGTGAGTTTGTTTCCTGAAGAAAATGTGAAACTTTCTAATGCCTTATCATTTCTTATTTTTATTGTATTATTCACTCTCTCACCCGTTCAGCAACTGCTAATGTGGTAAGCCGTATATGTACTGAATGCCTTTCATTTAATAATCACTAGTTAAATGTATTAGAAGTAGGTCAAGAGCTGAGATTTGAGCAGATGTGCAAACACTTCTTGATGTCAAATATCCTTGACTCAAAAAGCTTATAGTTGACAAGCAAAGAGTGAGATAGAGAAATGCACTTGTATCTTTTTCACTTCTCAATGGGAGAAAGATGGTATAAAGGTGTCAAGTCATTTGTGGCCACACAGTCATCTCCTTTGTTGGAAATTGAATTTGTATCTACCTTTTCTTAAACAGAGACTCTTCTCATTGTCTGGTTGGTTTGCTGTACTTGAATGTGCAATAGCAATGCCTACAAATAAGGTTCATTTCCTTACTAACATTCACTATTCTGCACATTAATAATTCTCTTTTCCCACTCCTTTTTGCTACTCGGGTTCATGCTGACATGCCGCATGCAGCAGCGCTGACTGCATGGTTAAAGCCTTTTTCCCTCCTCACACTGCTCAACTGGTGTGTAAACTGCCTGAATGTTGGTGAGTAGTCCTCCCTCAACATCACACTGAATAAAGTCCTCTCTTGATTTTTTTACTGCATTGCTGCCTAGGGAAGGAGATTGCTCCCTGTGACTTCTTTCTTATAAAAATCTGCTGCTAAAATGATATTACCAGCAAATTTGTAGACAATTGCTTTAAATATATTTTGACATTTCTGTTACACAGATTAACATCACTTGCCATGTGAAAATGCTTACTTGAATTCATTCTTAAAGTGAGCTAGTACATGTCAAACCTCCACTGTGCTGTTTATTTTCCCTCGTGCGCAGTGGCAGTGGCCCAAGAGGTGCTGCCAAGTAAAGGGCTATTCATTTTACTTCTGTAGGATACGTTTTCCCCCATTAACCTGCCTTGCGGCATTCTGTAAAATGCTGTTGTGTTCTCATTGCAATCTACTTCCTTCTGCTCTTTCTTGAAGGGTAAATTATGTTGTTTCATGAAGGCCTTAGGATATGGACTTAGGCTTCATGCTTACTTTGCTTTACAGAAGTATTAGAGTATTTTTTGTGACCACGGTTATTGTCTGTCTGGCTGTAATTTGTATAATTTTAATCCAGTAGATTAAAAATCAGTAAAATATTTTTCTGGCTAAAGACCATTGAAATCACCTTTTGGTGGTGCCTTGACAAGGCAACATTGCATACAGCAAAGTTTTGCTTCCTAAGTATGTTGGTCTGTGTGGTATAGCAGATAACATGCACACACACACACAATTATAGTCAAATAAAATGTAGAAACGTAAGAATTGGTGTATTTCATTTTGTCACATGTTGCTGTTTTATTATGTGACTTAGTTATATGAATTTTTTTTAATGGCTTACAAACTTTACAAATATTTTTTCCAAGACAAGAAACAGTTTTTGGAGTACTTCATTTCTGAATCACTGTGGTATCTGATTGTTTTGCATGCTTTCACTGGCAGCTAAAATATAGTTAAAAGATGAGACCTTCATGTCCTGTGTTGGCCTGTAGGTTTACTATCTTCAGGTGAAGATAATTTTTGTAAATTTTTGTAGATTCAGGTGAAGATTTTACTGAGGTAGAACTGCTGGGAAAAATTTGTCACTCAGTATGATAGAGCTATTGTTCTTGGTCTTTCGGGGAGGATAATGAAACTTGAGTGTACTAGCATTTTTCAAATTAGACAATTTTTCTCACTTTCAGACAACAGGTATTCATAGAATAATGCAATGGTTTGGGTTGAAAGGGACCTTAAAGACCAACTAGTCCCAACCCCTCTGCCACGGCAGGGACACCTTCCACTAGCCCAGGTTGCCCAAAGCCCCATCCAACCTGGCCGTGAACCCTTCCAGGGAGGGGGCAGCCACAGCTTCTCTGGGCAACCTGTGCCAGTGTCTCACCACCCTCACAGGGAAGGATTTCTTCCTGACATCTAGTCTGAATCTGCCCTGTTTTAGTATTCAGTGGTAAGAGGGTCCTGAGCAAACACATAGCACAGCAGTCTAGCAAGGTATTTGTAGTCTTAGCTGATTTTTAAAAATTATTTTGTGACAGAGGTATATCAGGTTCTGTGTTTTCAGTCCCAAAGGCAATCATTCTTCCTGCTGTCATGAAGGATATTTCTCCATGCAGCACAATAGGGATAACAAAACTCATTTCAGTCTCAATTTAAGTTTAATTCCAAGGTAAAACTTGAAATGAGGTGGTAATGAACTTGAACTTGTGGTTTTGATTATCTCCTGCATGCTTATACAAGTGCTCAGACACAGTACAGGTATTTTCCAGACATAGTTCTTTTCTGAGAGTGTTTGTCTCTTGAGCAGATTAAAACCTGAAATTTTCTGCTTTGGTTGCTGTTACAGTTAATATATCGAGCAAGAACATTTGGAAATCAGCTCTTAGGTTTGAATCAGACCTACTTAAATAGATACCCAAAAGAAGAAAATCATTGTGATTGTCATGAGGTGATAATTCCAGAAAAGAATGAGTTAGTAAGATGAAGAGACTGATCCTCTGAAACAGAGAATGATCAAAACAATTAAAACCATTTGGAAAGCAAAACTCACAAATGTTTTTCACAACCCCAGCTGTGCAGTCTGGTGGGTACTGTGGTGATAACAGCCACAATCCAAATTGTTTGGATTTGGCCATGTATGTCTTTTCTAAAATGCCACTTTGTGACAAGCAGCCTTTCTTTACCTGAAATAAAACTGCAATAGCTCTAGCAAAGTCTAAGGAACTAGAGCAACAAACACTGGCTAGAAACTTGTCATCAGAGGTCTCTGGTGAGCCCTGTCCTGTCCCCTGCTCCAAGCAGCCACACCAGCCGTATCGCAAGCATGGAAGGGAATGCAGGTCTTTATGATGTTGTGATCAGTCCTCTCTGGCCAGTCTGTTCTCCACCAGCAGTTGACACAACTAGTTTAATTGAGAGGCACCCTCTGCCTATGCTTTTGGCTTTTCTAGGCACAGATGCGGTAACAAACCTTCCCAAATGTGGCTTTCTGCAGTGTGGACTTCACTGATCTCTATGATGATATATAATCAGTTGGAATAACAAGCCCACACTGGGCTGGCAGAAGTCAAACGACCTTAGAGAGGACCAGCACCTGCTATTACGGTGGTGTGCTTTATGCAAATACTACCACTTTGTTATTACTGCATTACAAAATGCATTAAGCATCCAATTTCCTTTGTAAATGAAGCAATGTATTACCTCAATAGCTACTTTTGAAGCTATCTGCAACTTAAAACACAGATGTTAAAACTAATGGAACTAAATGAACCCCTTCTGAAATGTAATCCTTGAATAGAGAAGTGGTTTTAGTAGGGTTTTTTTAATTATAAAGTTTATTAAATGAAATACATATTATAATGGAGAGGGAAAAGTCAAATGATCTTTTATGGCAAAAATAAAAACTTTAAACTTGCTATCCATACTCCATTGGGTATGGAATGCCAAAAGAGAAATAAAAAGACATTTAATCTTGTTGCAGAGCTTAATGTTCTGTACCACATTGTAACACAGCCCAAAACAGACAATTGCTTGCTCATAAATCTTTTTTTTTTTTTCTTTTATTCACATTACAGAGAGAAATCAAGACTGTCCTTTAAAAATAGTCTGTTGTCAAGGGAGCTTGAAAGTTTATGTTGTTAGCCATCATGTTCAACCATATTTATGGTGCTGGAAAGAAAATCGGAGGCTTGTGTGGTTCATTTTGTAAGTGATGCAGTGGTAGCAAAAGTATGGGCTAGAGATCATAAAGCTCTGTAAAAGTGTGGAGAAAAAAAACATTGGGCAATTAACCACTGGAGATTTTTTTCCAAAGCCCATTGAATTCAGTGCAACACTCGTAATCAAGCTGTTTCTTTCATAAAACTTTAGATACCTATCATATGACTGTCTAGGTTAAGAATTCCTGTTTGCCGATACACACCTTGCAAGATGGTTAACTACCTGATTTAGAGGCTCTGAATCATCCTGTGGGTGTTCTATAGACAAATGAGAAGCCTGGGCTGTTAAATTTGGCACCTAAAGACTTGCTGCTCCAGGTTAGGGAGTATATGTGTTTAAGTGTTGCCTTTTGAAGGATTTGGAACAGATTTTGCAAGTGCATTTTGTAGTTATCCTAGTAAACTACGAAGGTAAAATAAAGGTAGGAGAGCAAAACTTAGCACGGGGGAGCTTTTGCTGGCATTGGCACACTACCTGTTGTGTTTTAAACATAAATTTGTCACTAGACAACAATTTATTTATTATTGTGGGGTCAGGGAAGCCAGAAGTTATTGTGGTTGGGGTTTTTTTTTTAAAAAAAGTAAAAGAAGTTAAAAGTGCACTGTTAAATTGCTGTTTAACCTTCAGCCTCTACAATATTTGGGCTGCTTCCTTTGTTTATCTGATTAGTTCCTGTGGTAAAATAACTACTTCATGCTTTGATGGTTTGGGAGTAAAAGTCCATTTTTGTTAGTTTCCTTGTTTATCTAGAGAGCAGTAGCCATAAATCAAGGCACTTAAAGTGCCATTATCCTAAATTGCTGTTTATACATATTTTTATATATAACCCTTCTAATTTGATAGCTCTTCTGGACACAAAGTTACTTAGTTTACATCATTTTGGGAATACTATGAATTCTGCAAATATTTAGCCATTTTAAGTAGATGTGTAGAAGTTGTATTTTTCAAAACTTTTTTCAGTGTCTTAGTAAATGTTCTAATTTTTCTACTATTGTGATTTGATGTATTTATTTTTGAAAAAGAATATATTTATAGCCAGGATTCCTTAGTAAAAATATGCAGCCAGTCATTTGAATGAATGAGAGGAAGAGGAAGCTTTCTAAATAAACTATCTTCTCTTTAGGGAGGCAAATGTTTGGTAGATAACCCTTTTCTTGTCCTCAGCATGTCTGTTACTTCTTCAGTTATTAATTATTCTGAACTCAAAAAACCATAACTGGGCCAATGTAAAACTGTCATTTGTCCACTGAAATTTCCATTAGCTGTGAGTAATTCCAGCATAAAATGGATTATTGTGTTTTAAATTTTCTGTAGCATTCTGCATGTATTTTATTACTACGCACCATACCTGGGAAAATGTCATTTATTATTTCATATACCAAAATATTCTGCCTGCATTGCTGTACATACTCGTCTGACAAGTGCTGTTGCTGGCCTGCACTCACACGCCTTCAGCTTTGCTTGAATCTCATATCCACAATCATTAACTATTCATGCAAAGAGCAAAACTGAACAAAAATAGTTTAGAGCATTTCTGCTACTTATTTGCTTTAACCATGCTGTAAGAGAGCAGGAAGGATATTATTAACCTAGTGGTACATAAACAGTGCACAAGCCAACTCTGCCTCCTGTGTATATCAGTGAGATAACAAGAGATGCCTGTAGCTTGGCAGGGATAACTTTTTAAAATTACTTTTGCTGTTTAATTGCAGCTTTTGTGTTTTATTGATTATGTTTAAGCTGTCACTAACAGCGCATTAATAGCACATTACAGGATTTATTTTTAACTAACACAGAATTGAATACTAATAAAATGAGACAAGCATGATTCCAGCACCCTTTCCATGTCTAGGCTGGGCTCCAGTAGGGTGATGTTTTTAGTAAAGGTTAATTGAGAGCAAAACTATGAGAATGGTTGAGATCTTTTAAAAAAAGGACATTGCATACCTGTCCATATATATTTGTGTTCTTGGCAGAGGATAATTTAAGCAGTTTAAAAGTCCTGGTCTCTTCTGTGTTCTTACCAGTGCAGTAAATGTATGCTCAAAGGGAAATTGTTTAGTTACTAGAAGCCTGTAAGTGCTGTCCAACAGCCACAGAAACACAGTATTAACCAAAGTACAAGGAAAGCAGCAGCCTGCTCAGACTAGAGTAGGTGGCTGCACTTTTTCATAGTTCATTGGTCACAAGCGAGTGCTAGAGAGGACAGTGAATGCTGACACATCTCATCAGGCCCTGAAAGACGGCATCGTTCCCGGTGAGGTTAATGTGGGATATGTTACAAGATAATTGAAGGGCATTAGCATTTATTAGAAATTAAAAGGGAAGCAGAATTCCTTCAGGCCTGGCATTTGGGGAGGATGAAGTATTTCTAATTAATGACCTATGTGCTTTTTGGCTGCACTGGAGATTTTTCTGTTTGACCACCTGGCCTCTGGCTCCCAGTTACTCAAGCCAAACACATTAAGCATGTGAATAAGTGTTACTGGTTTTCTTAGTGATTAAAGAAAAACATGACCAGAAACATGAGCAATACCAGGATTAATATCTCTTAGACTTGACTGGTTTGAGAACTGCATTCTTAAGAAGAGAGTGTAAAATAGAAGGTGCTGAAATTGCTTGCAGCACAATCTTATTCAGCATTGTGCTCCAGGGACACTGAGGTTATTTCAAACGACAGGTTTTTTCTGGAAAATTGGTGAAGTGTTTATCTAAAGTGGGAGCACCATGAGATGATGTCTTACTGAATTGTTTCTTAAACTGTTTTCCTTTCAGCGTGCAAAATAACCAGCGTACATAATAGAGTAGAATGCACTGCAAACAGAGATAACTCAACACCACCTCAGTGGGGGAAGATTTATACCCTCTTGCTACCTTCTGTGTCCCATCCTGGGGAAGAAAGGAAGGAAATACTTAAACATTGCTACCAGCTTGCTGCTGCTTCTTCAGAAAATAATAATTTCCACAAAATCTTTGATGTTTCCAATTTTACGTTGCATGTTTTGGAATTTTCATAGCAAAGCACCCTCTTTTCCCCAGTTAATAAGCATTTTAAAAATAGTATACATTCTGCTTACTTGTAAGTGATGGCAACTACCACCGTTAGTGAACAGCCCCACTGCTGTACTGCTTTGCACTTATACATGCAGCTTTCTGCAGATGTGCTCGGGACATTCATTCTTAAAATATCGCTATCCCAGAGACTCCAAAGTTGCAGGAATTGGCAGATTTCTGTAGGTTTTTGCAAGCTGCATTTCCCAATGTAGTAACTGGTGAGAATGTTTCCTCACTACTGATTGCATATTTGAGGGAATACAGTCTGCAATGTAGTAAAAATGATTTAAAAAAATAGTTCAATCCAGGTCAAGAAGTAAATTGACATTTATTAGATCTGTCAGTGACTTACCTCATCATTAAGTGATACTTCCAGTGTAGTGAACTCTTCTTTTTCTCTTTGGGGAGTCCTGAACTTAGTTCACAGAGCATATCCTGAGAGCTGCATCTTTGATCTTTGGCAAATTGTGAATTATTGTGACTGCACTGATCCAAACCATGTCCTTCATTTCTTTGTAACAGTAAGGAAAATATAGAATTATTATAGAGGGGAAGATGTTTGCCCTGTGTTTTAATTTGTTTGTTTACTTCTTGCTGCTAGCAAAGGCTTAGTGATGCAGGACATAAATACATTGCTTATCAAATCTTTAGTCTATAGTGATCTCAAATCTTTAAAAGGTCATTTTTTCTGGAATTTGTAGGAGCAAAACCGTATGGCTTTTCATCTCTTCACTCTCCCCATCAGTGCAGTGCTATTTTTGCTTAAAAAGTGATGGTCTATGCTAATACTCACTTTTTGAGATATGGTGAAGGAAGCTGGAAGACTATGTCTGAAACTTCCTGAGAAACCTGCAGCAACATTCAACATAAAAATTTCCTTATGTAAGTGTGACAACAAAGAGAAAAAGCTTGTAAAGTATACATATAAAGTGTTTAAAAAATGTCATCTTTAGTCCTCCTCCTTTGTACTTGGGAAAGAACAGTAATTCCTTCTGAGAACAAGCTCCAAAAAACTTTGGCTGTCTTCTAAATAGATGCTAAAACAAAACAACTGAAAACAATTACATCCACTCTTAATTTTTCATAGACAGGGTTTATTCTTCAAAGTCTCTACAGACTATCCATTACCAGAAAGGAAAACAAACACTTTCAAGGCACTTCATGAGAATTTCATTCCACCCCTGTCATTTGTTCTGAAGGAAGTGCACGGAAAACATGTGCATTTGGGGTTCAAGTAGAATGTTGCTTGCGTTTTATAAAACTCTTTTAGTTATGACTAAATTTAACCTGCTAAAGAAAAGAGAAGGTGGTTTATTGATAGGATTGTCAGGGTGCAGTCTCCAGATTGCTACAGTCTGTATCCCAGCCGATGCATTTTGGGGTAAGTCATTTTGGTTAGCCACCTCCCCAGCCTAAGTAGGGAAACTTTCTTTGCTGCCTTTAGTGCTGCTGGTACCAGCGCTTGTGCACCAGCTGAAATCAGGTGCATTTTTCATGGTCGGGGAATCCACATGTGCATTAACTCCCCTTGCATAAATACACCCACATACTGTGTGTGGTACTAGTGCTGACAGAACGGCTGGGATCAGAGGAGATCAGATCTCAAACTGTTAATGTGTTTTTAAAAAAGCCAGTATCAGTAGGTTGATTGAAAGTAATTAATGAACTGGCATCATTTACCTGAAATAGAAGAGCCGTTTTCAGATCTTTGCTGTGATTTATTTTGATTCACACATTGTTTAATCCCATGAAGAGATTATGTGAATTGGTGTCATTAATCAGAAGCAGTCACATTCCTGCTTTTGTATATCTCAAACTGAAGTTGCAGGTATAAACCAGTAAATTACAATATTCAGATTTATACTTACTGCTGTTCAGTACCCTCCTCACTTAAAACAACCTGAATTACAAATGCAGCATAGAGTTAGTGATCCTCTGTTTACACCAACAGTTCTCTGACCTTAATTTTGTCCTCCTACCCATAGACTTGAACATGTTAGAAATTGATGTCAGATTTTAAGCATCATTTTTCATGCATGACTGTTTAGTTGTACAGCAAGCCTTCTCTGGCTCTTAAAAGAGCTTTTCCACTTGTCCTCACCATGGGAAAAAAACGCTAAAAAATTTTTTTCCAGAAGAAAAGGGGTGATTCATAAAGATTTTTCATGGTCAACAAAGTATTTAAAACCTGATTATACATATGAAAGAGAATTTATCATGGCTTTATGTTTCGCTGTTCTATGTGAGCTAAATGTATAATCATATCCTTGGCAAACATTCCTTGCTAAGGTAGAAACAAACTAGAAACAAGTGTGACTCACTGGCCAATTATACTAGTGCCATCACCTTATGGAAGGGAAATGTCTTGTATGTTCAGAACTTACTTGAAGGATGTAGTCTTCCTCATTTTACACATGCTCAGATCACTAAGAAACCTGAGATTTGGTGCATGGGTTGGTTGTGGGGTTTTGTGCAGTTGTTTTCCTGCATGAACACATAGATTGCATTCGCTTTAATACAGGTTGCATGTTGGATTGCATTTCAAACTTCACAAGACAAGTTTGTCAGGAAAGGTTTTGCAATTTTGTCCTGAGAATTTCCCGTATATGTAATCCTAATACTTTATAGAGGAGTGTCTGGGAAGATTATTAGACCAATATTTTCTGATAAAAAGAGAAACCTCTGTAGAATTGATGTGTAATACTGCACAGCAGTATTGGTAAATAGTAGAATGAAAAGGCAGATCCTTTGCTTGGAGTACAATAGAGGTGAAAATCATGTTTCAAAAACTACTCAGCTGTCTTGGCAGGTAAAGAAAAATCTCTCCTGCAAACCCATCACTTTTCTGTTCTGAAGCTCATCTTGCACATGCTTACCAGAATGACTTTGCAGGACTTGGAGCCTCTGCCCGTACTTGTAAATTAAAAATTGCTGGGGAAAGTTTCTAGGACATGATCTCAGTGATTTCGTACAGTGAAATTGTTATATGTTTCCTGGCACAATTTTGGCTAATTTTAGCACTCTCCTAGGTATTCCTGGGCAGTTTGGGAGTTGGCACAACCAACAGACTGTTCCCACATGGCAGCCTCTGGTTGGCCATCTCTTTTGGCAGATAAGGGGACGCAGGGACATAATGTGAACTTGATTTTGCTCTTTGGCTGCAGCAGCGGGGAGCTGCTGAGGGTGGATTTAAGCTGCTAACGTGTCCTAAAAGCAGCAGTGAGAAAAATGGGTTGTGATTCTGACTGGAATGTTTTGTTTGTTTTCATTATATTTCCATTATATTTGTCAATGTTACTAATTTACCACATAGTTACTCTTTAGTGTTGGGGGAAAAAACATTCCTGCAGGTGTTCTGTATCAGGGAAATACTAAGGAAAGGAAAATATTAATTCTTCTGCAATCAGCAGAGATTTCTGAAGTTCAAGGTTTAACAGTGATGGAGATATATATTATCAAATGTTTTGTGCATATTAGATGTAAAGCTTGAAGTTGCCCTTTCATCTTTTCTTTAGAGTTATTGGTATGTTAAAATTAAACAGTGAGGATTTTGCTCTGTGGTGAGCCAAGGATTTTGGGACAGAATGAACCAAGCTGGAAATTTTTCTGTTTTTCAGATCCATCTGAAATTCTGTCTAAATAAACTTAAAATGTTTAACCCAGTCTTTAATATTCCAGCATTTTCTCTTTGACTCTTTCTAATATTCAAGTGAAAATTGTTTTCATACACAAGAAATCAAAATATTTTTCTTAGACCTTCCCCCTACTTGGGCTGAAACTGTCATGTACGGTCTGATATCATGAATAGGTCTTGGTTAACCTGTACGGTATCTTCAGGAAATTTATTATATGCCATCAATAATTGAGCTCCAGCTATATTCTCTAATGTTCGTAAATAACAAAGTACCTAACTTGGGAATTATTTTTCTTGTTATTAAACTGTAATCATGTGAACGAACAAATGGTTCTTTGATGTTTTATCATTGCACACTAGTAAACAATAGATGAGCACATGCTTTTGTGCTTTATATTTTTGAAGTATGGATATCTTCCTAAATTCTATCTCAGAGTTAACTTAGTGTCTTCCACTTAATCTAGAGAGGACATACAGTCAGATAATAAATTGTGAAGAGCTGGTTCTATCTGTAAGACTCCCCACCTGTCAGGAAGGACGCTGCAGAGAAGGATTGCAGGGAGGTGTTTCCATAGCCCAAAGCAGGAGTGAGTTGTGCTGGTTTATTGACAGCAAGTGTGGGGTGTGCCTCTCTTTCACTTGCCCCAGGAAATTCAAAACGAGCTAAGGTGGTAAAATTGGTGGGAAATTTAGACGTCTATAATTAGTTTGACTTCAGCAAGAACACATACAGAACAGAGGGAAAGAGAGCAGCTGTGTAAATTTAATTTTGACTTCACCATTCCTTTCAAAGAACCCATGTCTGTCAGTGTGATCACATGAGTCAACAGGATTTTCCTGGATGTGGTTGTGTGGTTGTAGGACCAAGGGTCTGAACCTCTATGGTCTGCCCATAATGGTGTTTAAGATCTGTACCATGACCATAGCTGAGCCTCCAGTATGCTGCTGTTTCTGGCCAGCTCCTCAAAATGGAATCTTTGTCTCTGGATTGACTGAGAACCCATAGTAACAGTGCTATGGTTTTGAGTGCAAAAAACTGAATTACTGTATATTAACTGTTTTTCAAGATCTGTGTCATGTCATCATAGCTACATCATTTATCTGCTGCTTGGTCAAGCTCAGTGGACAAGCCTCATGTTATATGATGCACTCTTCTTTTTATTTTCTAAGTAATGGCAATAGAATAGTAATGTGTTAAAACAAGGGAGAGAAGAAAGGAGCAGGGAAATAGAGAAAGCGGGCAAAAGCAGAAAGAATAGGTGGGGAAAAAAAGTTACTGTACAAAAGGTAAAACAAAAAGAGGGGGGTAGTGTAACAATTTGATAAACATATTAAATTGTTTGCACTGTTGGTGTATGTTTAAATAGCAGCTGCCTCCAAATCACTGACTGAATTCATCAGTATTCTTACATCTGAGGCTGCTCATCAAGTTCAGTAATGCCAGTTGTTTGCTTTGAACCAGAGTAGAGATTATAGGCTCATACAAGCAGCAAAAATTGATTTCTAGCATCTTTTACATTATTTCATACCATCTAGATTTGAGGAAAATTTTGTAAATTTTTGGCAAACATATGCATCAGAAAAAGAATTACTGTAAAGACTGTTGATAGAGAAGATGTCTCTGATGGTTCCTTTCCTATATCTTTCATTTTGAAACAATGCAGAAACAAATTTTTATTTTTTACAAATTGTTGGAGGTTTTATTGTATCAACTTTATCTTTCAACATAAAAGTTTGTTGCCCCGTATTCCTTTATATATTTTACCTGAGTTTGGCTCTAATTCAGCAATCCTCCAGGACTAGGCTGAGATCTATTTATTTCCTTCTGAATCACGTTTTATTCTTCTAGATGTCACAGTGCAGCATCTTCATAATGGCAGGAGATGTTCACAAGGATCCCATCTTTCCCATTTGAAGAAGTTAAGGCTACCTTGTAGGACTAGTGTTGAATGTGAACAGTTTTTTCTCTGAAGCATTTCAGTGAATCACACTAACATGTATAGTGTAGAAATTAAGCTGCTTTCACTCCAAAACCTTTTTTTTTTTTTTTTTTTTTTTTTTTTTTTTAAAAGGCAAGCAGAACAGTATTCTGTTTAAAATGTTTGAGAGGGCTGAAAACACTGTTTAGAGAAGCTGCTTCTTCAAAGTTCTGGGTTATGATAGTGTTAAATAAAAAGAACAGGTAAGTAAGCAAAGTTGCATAAGATCGAGAATGGTTAGCTATCCCATCTATTTGAAGAAATGTCTGTGCTGCTATTGTTCGATGGGATTAGAGAAACCTCTCACTTTTGCCAATTTTGTGTGTCAGCACTGGAGTTTGACAAGAAAATCCCAGCAGGCCCAGAAACTGCTTGCTTGAGTCTGTCTGCAAAAAAAGGAAAATTCCCCCAAAGTAAGCATGCTATTAGACATGGATTCAGACTGAAGTCACTGCTAGCATGCAGATTCCTTGTGTTGACAGAAAGCTGCCTATCTATTTTACCTGAAGCACTGCTTTAGGACAATTTAGCATTTCCAGTATCATTAACAGCTGGAGTTGGAGAAGTTCTAACATGAGGAGCATATATCCCAAAGTGTTAAAATGTGTCTCCTCCAAAAATTTTGCACAGGAATGTCTATGTGATTGATAATCAAAAGCCAGAATGTGCCCTTGTATGTGTGCTTGACTTTATAAGGACTCGAGAGGCTTCTTTTTCCTCACACCATTTTCATTGTCTCTGCTCCACTGCTTAGAGGTTCAAAAAATTTATCATCTGAATTTAAAAACAACCGAAAATACCTGCTGTTTTGCCTTTGTCTCATTTGATAGGCATGCAGCATTATCCCAATAGGAGTTTAAGATGATAAAACGCAAAGTGAGCTAGAAGGCAGACTGAAACGGTTATATCGTCATTAAACTTACAGCACCCTTGGCTGTTGTGATGTATTTGTGCTATGTTGTAAGCCTCAAATGAACAATTTGAAAGTAAATGAATAAAAATAGTACTATAGGTTAGAGAGGTGTTCATTACCCCAGATGTTATGGATTTAGAAGCTTTCACTATTCCCCTTAAAATTGTGTGTGAGTGTGTGTGTGAAATAAAAACTTGCTGGATATTTTGGGAGTCTTGTTCCTTCCCTGTGGTGTGAGTTCAGAGCTGTTGGAGTATGGTTTATGATGGAGAGAACATCCAAAACTATGGCTACACCTTTATGCCATCATAGAGGTAGCCATCACTCTGTTCTGGTTGTGCTGACTGTCAGTCAGAAGCCAAATAAATCCAGCTGACATGGCACCAGCTGGATTCATGCTGTTTGCAGTAAAACTTCTCCAGGTTTTGATGAGCCAGGGGAAGCAGTGTTGTCACGCTGCTGACAGCTGGGTGTAGGGCCTCGCTTTGTTTAACTAGATACATTAGTCACTGCGGAGAACACTTAAAGATGTGTTAGAAGACATTGTCACTGCAGTGCATTGAAAAGTATTAGCAGAGCTTAGCAAGGCATCTGACCGTGATCAAATATTCCTTTTAAATTAAAAGCATATTTAGGTATTCTGCTCAGCCTGTTCTTAGGTAGCTAATAATGGAGTTGGATCTTATTGCTCTATTTTGAGGATGTCTTACTGAATCATGCATAGAATGATGTGACTAATTTGTGAAACAGAAGTCCCTGTGCATCAGCTGTTCACTGTGATTTTCCTGGGGGGAAGATAGGACTTTTTATGTTGAAAGACACTGATCATTCTTTTCAGCATATTAAAGAACAAATGTACCGTAGGCTTTTCTATTGAAAAAAAAAAAAAAAAAGAAAAAAAGAACAAATGCCTTTTATCTGTATTTCCATCATTACATCTGCATAAATCTCACCAATGCTAATGGGACTTGTAGGAACATAGATAAAAGACAGTCACACTGTCAGGGAGATTTGGAGTAAAACAGACCACAGAAGTAGGAGGGTTCATCCCTGTAGGGGCAACCTGCAAGCGTCTAACTCAGCCCACTTAGAATAAACTCTTGGCATACAAAGCTAAGGCTCTGCAGAACAAAGTACCTAACAGTGGCTAATGCAGTGGCTGCACAAATTTACTGAACTCTGAACTGTGTTGCTGCCTAGGTGGATCTTTTCAGGAAAAAAAAAGTTTGGTCTCTGCATCTGCTCTGCCATAGGCGCACGTATGAAGTCTGATGGAAGACACCCAGGAGGACAGTCCAAAAGCACCTGGGCTCTGTGACTGGGAAGGAATAGATGGGACTATGGGGGTTGAGCTCAATTGTGGGCGTAATGGGGGTAAGCTGAAGCCAGAAAATTCACCTCGAGGAGTAAAAATGGGCGAGGGGACAGTGCAAAAGGGTCAAAAAGGCAGACTTGTGCAATCCTGAGAGATTAAGAAAGGAGCAGGAAAAATAGCAAACAGCATGTTTTTAAAAGTAGGAAGAAATACGTGATAAAGGAGAAAATTAACAAAGAACAATACAGTTAGTCCTCACAACTGATCACAAATCATAACGTTATCATCTTGAGCAGAAGAGGAAGGAAGTTCTTGGGGTGGACCCTAGGACAAAGGTGTTAAATGCAGTAGTCTGATAGAGAACACAGAATTGCCACAGTGTTGACAAACTCAGCACAGCATACAGTAAGCTTTATTCCTTGACAGTTTCTGAGAGGATTTTGTCTAAAATACTGTTAGAGTTCTGTCCAAGTTCTATCCACAGACACCTGAAAACTGTAGAGCAGAAGTAGCAGACACACTGGCACCAGTAATTCCTTTGACCTAGATTCAAATATTAGGGATTCCATTTTTTATCTTTTGTTTTGCTGTTTTAAAAGTATGGGTTTTCCTCTTTATTAGTGTAACATACAGATTGAATGTTCAAAGCAAAGAAAGCAGTTAAGAACTTAATATGGAAGCCTTCTTTAAAGGGAAAATTTTGCAAGGAATAGTTTTGGTTGGTTCCTTTCCTAGGATCCCACCTATAAATGTAGTTCTCAACATTGACTTTTAACACATGACTCAGAAAGTCAGGCTTTCCACAAAATGAAGTGATTGCTGCTGTCTCTGATGTACCCTTCTCATTTTCCTGGGGCTGTGTGATACTGCCTGTACTGTCCTACAGCCTCTTTATGGTCTGCCAGAGGTTTTTTTTTCTTTAAAAAACAGTATACTTGGAACATGTGCTTCTGAAAAAGTACTGTGTTGTAAGCTGATATTTTTCGATATTCTTCAGTTCAGCAGAGAAAAATGGCGAGTTGTCTTTTCATCTCAGAAGATTCATAGTAAATAGAAAAAATAAAAATCTTATCGGTTGTTAGTGCCCAAAGGAAGTCCATAAAGAGGACTTCTGGATGTATTCAAATAAAGCTAAATTCAGAGGGATTTAAGAGGTATAGATAAAGTATGCATAATTCTACTTGTGGAGAAGCTACCAAGACTACAATAGAAAAGATTGGCAGCGATTTGAAAGTATCCCTGCTGCTCTGGTAGGGAAGGGAGCACACAGCTTACGGTGATTCAGTAGGACTTTGCTGTAAGCAGGTTAGTTCCTAACTGAGTTGACTGAACAAGGTACAAAGTAATTTTCTTTACAGGAATATAGGTGTGAGCCTTTAAATAAAAAGAACTGCTGTTGACTTCAAAACTGAGTCACCAGCACTGATAAATTTTTGAAGAAGTCAATTTACCATCCTTTAAAACTATTTAAGAAGAGTTGTTCATTCTTTCAAAAAGAGCATGTGCCCTTTCTGTTTCTGCCTATATATTTCCTAATAGATAGTGAAGGAGGACTGAAAAGCCTTTGAACACCATGGAGACACTATTTTGTCAGTGTTGCATTGTGACATATTCATGACCATTTTACTTTGTTTCCTTAACCTTTTTTTTAACTTCCTTATTTCACTCCTCTTTGGTGTATGTGTTCATTTTAGTGATAGAGTAGTACATGTCATGAGTTATTTACTGTTAACTTCTGAATACTACTCCGAGGCACCTAGCAGTCTTAATAACATATTAGCCACCTAGTCATTGTGCTTCCCATGTCAGCTGTAGAATGCAATCAATATTTTGGAAGTACTTAGCATAAATCTATAGATTTCATCAAAATGGCTATATAGTTTCACTTTGTCAAAATACCTACATGTTGGCTTGCTTTGCTGTTTAAATGCTGTTCTATTTGTTCCTAACTTCCCCTGTTTAACAGCAGACAAACCCAGGGAGCACTGAATGAATCGGATGATCCCGAAACAGGCTGTCTAACTGATAACAAGCCAACTTCTCGACACTTCTATCCTGTCGCCTTGCTGCTTGTCAGCTCACACTTGCTGGTTGTGTGGCTTATTTTAAGTCTTGCTTTGCTATTAGCCAAATATCAATAAACTTCACTTGTGTTCCTTTCTTTTCTACAAACAGCAACAAAATAACTTTAGCAAAAGGAATTATGCTGTAATATTTCTACAATCTCAGACCCTAAAGATTCGTCTTTAAGATACAAATGTCTGAAATGTACTATGTTCTCATTATTTTTTTCTGAACTCTTAAGAAGTATACTATGCATTGAGTGAATTGATTTGCTCTTTCTGTTCATGGTAAAGTTTTCCCACTGTAATTAGCTCAAAGAAAGCCCACTTACAATGCTGTCACTGTATGCAAGAAGATGTGGAATCCTGAATGCTTGAACCCCTTTTTCCAGAGTAATTAGTCTGACAAAAAAAAAAAAAAAAAGAATTTGCACAACACAAACTAAGCCCTAGACAAATTATTACAGGGTGGTGGTTTGTGAGACCTAATTTTCGTTGTGTTACTTTCATTGTTACTAGCTGATGGGATCTTTTTTGTTTAACAAATGGTTACTTTGCTACAGCTAACCCTTTTCTGTCAAGTAACTAAATGGAATAGAGTAAGGTCTGGTTTGTAATGCAATTAACCTGTTTGTAATTGTTGCTTTAGTTGCTTTTGCCTTCAAGACACTTTTATATTCTTTTTAACAAAGTCCTGTTTATGTCTTGATGCACCACTTTGGCACTTGTGACTTTTGTACTGTATGTGAACAAACATCCTTCCTTTATAAAGCAGAGAGTTGGATCGGGCTGTCTGAAAAGCCATTCTCTCTTTTTTTTTCATTGCAAAGCTGAACATACGGGAAATGAAGTAGAGATGAAACTTTCCTTCACAAATCTCTAGGGCCAGACTTAATAAATGCCTTATTCCTAGAATATACGTATGTAGGTCAATGTGTACTCTCACATATATAGCAAACAATTTGGGGAAAAAAAAAAAAAAAAAAAAAAGTAAGTTTAAATGGCAAATATATTTCTGGAATTAGAACAAAATGTATCATTAAAGTATTTAAAATTTTTTTACTAAAGTTTAAACCTCAAGGGCAAATATATTAGGGGGAAGAAAATCTTATCACCTATTTCTGAGGGCAATAACTGTACTGGGCCTGGCCTTGGATTTAATTTTGTAAGATGTATCATCACTTGTGGAAAACAGAAATGTAGAGTTGAATCTTTGTTATTTTTACTTCAACTGTTGCTGAAACTCTGCAATGAACAAATAAAGGATATTTATTTATTCTGTGTTTCATGAAGTTGTACTTTTTCCCCCTTTCACTAGAGAAGGATGCCGCATAGAGAATGTACTGAAGAATGTCAAATGCAGAAAGTATGCATTCAACATGATACAGCTGATGGCTTTCCCAAAGTACTACAGACCTCCAGAAGGGACATATGGAAAAGCTGACACCTAAGTTTAACAAAAGTGTAATCAGGAACATACATCACGCTAATTAGTGCATATAAAAATTGCTGTTTATGACTTATTGGGAATGTGTAACCAGTTGAGGTGTTATTTTTATCAGGTTTTATCATTTTACATTAAAATAACTCCAGTTAGTCATTATGAAATAAAATATCATGAAAAAGCAATGGACTGAATCTTCTCAAAGCCAAATATATTCAACTTTTCTTTGTGAAGTTGAAGCTTAGTTTGACTCATCAGCCAGCTGGAATTAGTTTTTTGGGTCGTTTGATCGAAGATTAAAAAGGGAAATGTCGTTTGCTGTAGGAACTGAGGTTAGCAATATGAAAGCTGGCATTCTGACTCCAAACCAAAACCTGAGATTTGATTTAAGGGGTTTCTTACTGCAGGAAATAGTGTTTTATGGAGCCAGCATAGCACCAAGGTTTTGATCACTGATGATTAAATTCTTCACAGAAGTGTTTATGAAAGATGCTAATGTTAATACCTGGGCTAAATATAATTTTGGTAATTACATTTAGCTTCTTTACATAAGCATGGTAACTTCATAATGTTTTTAGTAATTACAGCCTGTAATTTCAGTAATTCCATTCTGTTTCCTTGCAGTTCATTTGGATGTATCCTTCTTAGGTCTCTGTACCCCAGCCAAATACCACATATTTCACTTTCACATAAATCACATTGAAATCAAGGGGATTAATTCTTCAAGTAAGGTGACCTGAATTTGACTTGTCACGTTTCCATTTACTGTAAACCCTTAAAACTAAATTTTCTTTAATGTTACGAAAATGAGTTGTACATACAGAAGCTAATGTATCTTTAGGCTATAAAAACATGTATGTTTTTACAGAGCCTAAGATAAATGTTATAACTATGAGTAACCTGCTGTATTAGGACTAGTTAGCCACTGCAGCTGATTTATATCAAATTTGTAAAGCTGCATGTAGACACTCTAGGATGAAGAACTATCAGCTTTAAAAATGAACGTTAATGCTTCTGCCAGCTTGTGTTAGTCCTGAAATTTGTCTTGCAAAGAACATTTGTGTTTTCTAATTGTATCTATTTATTGCCGCCTTCTGCCTCCCAGAGAGAAATACAATTAAAAAACCCCAAGTATTCACTGGTTACTGACCTTTATGTAATGCATTCATTTTGAGGAAAAAAATATCTAGAGCAGAAGTGTGAGATTTTACCCTAATGAAACTGCACTGGGAATTTGAGCATCTGTAGGAAATTGTAATTGCCATGGATATAGAAGTTAATGTCTGCTTGCTCCTATGGAAGTCAAAGAAATCTTGATCCACTGTGAGTTACAGCTTGTTCTTTTTAATCCATTAATGCTCATTACTGAGTATAAATCTCTAACTATCCTAGTAAAAATACATATTTAAGAGCCTGATTCTGCAAACTCTTAATTGGATGATTACATGGAAATGATCTATCATATGAATAAAATTAAACCCATCATGTATATTTGCAAGATCAGGCTCTGGGGCTTGTAGCAGAACATCAGGAAGAGATTCTCGTTCCAGTATTCATTGACTTTAGTGAAGCCAGGAATTCACCTATACAATGTATTTACCTAAATATTTGGAACTTTTTCCAAAGTAAAGTGGGTAATTTAAATAGTGTTTTGGTGCATTTGTTGTTTATTTGTATTATATAATGTGATATCATGAATTACTTTTGTTCTCCTGGAATGTATTCCTTCAACATTAGGTGTCAGAAGAGTTGCTGTTACATCACAGATAATCTCAGGCAGATGAGATGCCTTGATTTTTTTTTTTTTTTTTTTGTCATGTACCAATAGAAGTAGGCACTACTCATTGGCTGGGCGGACATGTGAATAAATTTGTGTTTGGGTCTTTAATATAGCTGATCTGTACAAAACTTTTTTGTGGATTTATGGAACATATCTTCCTAGGAAAGTAACGTTCTGTTAGACTGCCACAGTAGCCCTTGCTATCTGCCATGTTTATTATTAGCTTAAAAAAACTCATTACAATTTAGAAATGTACAGTTTAGAAATAGTGATAACTTCCTCATGCACCTCTGAAATAATCCCACAGCTGCACAATAGAGAATGCTGGCCTTCCTACAGCAATTCTGAAACAATTTATAAAAGTCTATATGGAGATGGGATTTACTGGCGGGTACTATAGGCTCCTTCAGTTCTTTATCTTAGTCCTGTGGGCATTTTGTCAAGTTCAAACTATGAAATTATAGATTTTCTTTTTATCAGGAAAATAGTCTTTCAAGATCTCACCTCAGCATTTTAATCCCATTTGGGTTCTAAATTGCCATTGTCACTCTCATGTTACTTTTACACTGAAGATCTTTTCCACATTGAAGCCACATTTTTTGAAGGTGGGGGGAAGGGCATTGGTTTGCTGTCCTTTTTGTTTTAACAGCCACTCCCAGTATGTACTTGTGAAATTAAATAATCTGTTATTTGTCAAAGATAATTAAGAAGAAAATCTGAAACCCGCATCAGTGTGCTGCAGTGAAGCTTCATTGGGTGGGCTTGGGCATTACAGAAGAGTAGGCTGGGGGTTTGTGCTAAATAAGGATGAACTTTTTCAGGCAGTTTCTTGATTGGAACATGTTTTTGTAGGTCACGAGACCCTTGTAAAACCCACTGACATGGTTCCAAGTCATCCTAGGCCCGGATGTTTCCTGGTTTGGTCATTGCCTGCTGTGGGCTACTGCAGGTCCATATAGACAAAGGCTGCGTCATCAAAGCTGAGTTGTCAGCTAAGCATGGATACAAAACTAATGTTTTTTCAGGTTTGCCTTTTACAAAGAAACAAAGGGGGTTTTGCTGCAGGTTGCTGTAGTTACCTTACTTGGAGTACATTTATTCTTTGCAGAAGCTGCTTCATGCCTTGAGCATTGTTTGAATGCCTCACAGGGGAGTTAAATAATCCGTGAGGTCTTGCACACGTCCTTGTGGTTCACTGTGAATATCAGAGGAGTAAAATTAAGCAAATGAATTTTTATGAGCAAGCTACACCATTTGTCTTGCAAACGGTTAAGGGTAGCACACTGATTTTGGTGGCGGATTCACATAAAATGTATTCCATATCTGCTCTCTTAAAACTTTTGTAATGTATGATATAATCTGCTTTAAGGGGAGGGCAGTTCTCAAGGGCTAGAAGATGAACATTCAGAAATATATCTGGCATCTAAAGGTAAATCCTGTCTCACAGAAGATATTATTTCTAGAAATAAGGTCATCAGGATCTGCCTCGAGGAATCCTGAAATAAGGGCTTCTAGCTCTGAATATTTTACAGTGCATTATACACATATATGGGGGTTTTGTACCACAGACGTGTCTAAATAAATAGAGAGCTAGTATAAAATGTCTAAAAAAAATAAGAAAAGGAAAGTTATTTTTTTCTCAGAGATGATAGTAATACTGTTTTAATACATAACATGCATAGACCTGACATTATTAAGCAGGCAGGTCTTTTCTTCAGAAGTCTTCTTTTGGGGAATTTAAAATACATTCTTGTTGATGTTTATGCTTTGGCTTTTATGGAGCAATTAGGAAACAGAAATTTTTGATTATGTTATCTGATTTTTGTCTGTGTGAAACTCTATTTTGATGGAATACAAGCAATGTATGTGTTTTAAAGAACAAATGATTTAGGAGTACAGCTGAAACAAAATATCAACTGAGAAAGAGCCTTAATTAAGTCCTTTCGATGTTAATTTTTATACTGTCTGAATTTTGGCATTACGTAAGTGAAATTAACAAACACTTTCTATGTCTAAATCAACCAGTCCTGATGACAATTCACTTATTTGCAGTGAAATAAATTGTAATGGTATTGTAAATCATCACTAGTAATTTAGGTGTAAAGAAGTGCAACATAACATTTTGAAGCCCACTATATAATATGCCTGTTAAGATCTTCAGAAAATCTTATTTTTATCTCTAGTTTAAACACAAGTTTCAGGAAATCTTATGGTTCACTTATAAAAAGCAGAAAATGCACTGAACATCAACTGGTGTAACAAAGACAGAAATTGCATTAAAAACTATGCAGCAAAATTACTTGTGTGAATTAATGTACGTAATCAGTTAACAGTCTTAAACGTATATTGTGTCAGTTGGCTGTGTTGTAAACTTGAAACCACTGATATCTATATTTATGCTTTTTTTTTATTGTAAAGAAGTGTGCTGTACAGGCAATGCCATGAGACATGAATTTGCAATCAAAGTGCTTTAAACTAATTTACTGTTCTTCAAAACACAAACTTACCTTGTAAATTGCATGTTACAAATACACAAAGGCTTTTTTAAAGAAAAAAAAAAAAAAAAAAAGAAAGAAAATTCCCAGACTTTGGTCTCTAGAGCATTGCTTTTTTTTTTTCCTTAATCATGCAACACATGGACTGTTGTGTTGCCAGAACATTCAGCTTACACTCTGCAGCACCCATTTATTTGTTCTTTCTTTCCTAGCATCTACTGAATAAGTACTATAAAAACAATGAATTTCAGCATGATACTCATGATCCAAGATTAAAAACTTGTATTTGCTCAGAGAAACAGGAAACTTAATGGTTCAGAATAATCAAAATAGAGGACACTTGTGAACCAATGTATCCGTATTCCAAAGAGGTGGAACATAAAGCATGGGGTTTGTGTGCTGACAGGGAGAAAGAGCTATGGTAGAAATCTGACTGTGATATTAGAGCACCCTGGATCTGTGGGGTCTGGAGTGGGGAGATTTGGACTATACTGCTCTTACTTAGATCTCTAACAATTGGCAGTGGTGTTTTGTACTCTTTCCATGCATGCAAAGTACTTCAAAAGTTTTTGGTGCTCCTGTTTTGTTTATGAATGGTCTGACTTTAAAGTTTCTAAAATCACAAATTACTTTGGTACTTTTTTTCATTTTGTGTAGCTGTTCCTTGTAATGTTCCTGTATCATATTCTGGAGCACATGGGGCTATGTACAAGTAACATTAAGAGGACTTCAGTCCACAGCGTGTGTTCGTTCAGAGAAATTAAGCACAACTATAGCAACTCAACTCTTTTTATATTTCAGGACTTAACGTTTTTGTTTCATTGCTGTGTGTAAGCCATGTCCATTGTACACTGTGTGTATATTTTTATTTAAATAAATGTGATGTTTATTTTTTATGTTTCTGACTTTTTTGTTATTCATTTTTCATTTTCATTACGGTGGTGTTGCCCAGAGGGCAGACTGTGCATGATACTGCGCATGGTTGCCTCCTAAAGGAGTTGGTGGAAGCCCACCCACAGGTCTCGTCACTGCTTGGAGCAAGTATTTAAGAAATGCTCTGATACAACAGTAAAAAGCCTTCAATGGCCATAAATTAATTGTTCCTGTTGTTCCTAGTCATACTACAACTTTCATCTTGGAACCAGGTGGGTCCTGCATTTTCTAGTTAAAACCAAACAAAATGTTGACTTACCTGTAAGGAAACCTCTTTCACATAACTATGATCTGTAGAGAGTTATTCGGCCTGACAGAGGTGGAATCAACATCTTTCATAATGAGGACTATTAAAAAGGTGATGTGACATGCTTTAGCTGGCATTTTGTCTTCACCTTCTTAGTGCTGGATGCTAGACCTTGGGAAATAAGTAAGGGTTGTTTCTGTGCTGGTTTTTTGAGCTGCTGTTGGTAACTAGTTTTATTATATGATCTGTCATCACAATGAAAGGTAAGTTCTCCATTGTTGGCTGAAATGTAGCAAATTTGACCTTTTTGGGGGGTATATGATATAATGTGGCTCACCTTCTGTGTTACTAGTGCTATGATTAGAAGCTTGTTGCATAATTTACTTTCTCTGTTTATACGGTAGTACGTTTAGTTGTTTTACTGTGATATATTCAGTGTGATGTTAATTACCTGCAAGGTTCTTGGTAACCTTTAGAAAGCACCAGGAACTAATGGTTATTATGGAAATAAGTTAAAAAGCTGTTAGCATTCAGCCTAGGAATTTTGTCTCTTACTAATAAAAGTGACACTCTTTAAAAAATACTTCGTCTCACTTTGCATGCTTATGAACTTTATCTTCCATGTCAACTGGGAGCCACTTTCTTCTCATGACAATGTAAGAGAGAAAAGGAGAAAGAACCTACAGCTATAATGAGATGATAGGGCAGTATGACAGTAAAAATATGTTTTCACCAATTCCCTTCCCAAAGTTACTTTGGGGCCTGTTTGAGTAGACGTAGGACTGGATGTTTCTGAACCATAGTCTGCACTGGGCTGTCCCTTGTGGGCACTGGGAATATATGTATATATACTACATATATTATTTTATATATATATACACAAGTTCTGCTAGGCAAGTCAGTGAGAGCTCTCCTGTGCACTTACTGTTGAATCTTGTGAGAATTGCAGCCTTTGGTAGTTCTGTGACAGCTGTTGTTAATGGAATTAAGGGCAATAAGGTTCTGGATGCAAACTGGACTGTCTGCTGCTTGCTTTGCCCATATAAACAGACCCTGTGTATTTCTGTATAGGATGTCCCAGTACGGTCCTAACCCGGTACATCAATGAGAAGTATGTTTGCTCTGCTGCTGGGAAGATTTTTGGCATTGTTTAGTGGAGAAGCTCTAAACTGCTTCTAAATAAACTGACAGAAGAAGTTGAATTCAAAGACTAGCTGAGATTTTTTTTTCATGCATACATGTATTACACATACATATTATATATACATTTGCATGGTTTTTATATACTTGTAGGATGGGAAAAGGCAGTTAAGTAAGATCAATTAAAAATTGAATTTCTTATACTTTTATATTATACTTTTTAATATGTATTTTGCTATTGGAAGTGTTGCGCAAAAGATGGGTTCACATGAACAAAGCCTTAGGAGGGCCTGTAGTATGCATGGTGGCATATGTTGACTCTAGTGGTAAAAGTTACTTCTGGGGAAAAAACAGAAGGAGAGAGAGAAAAGGGGAAAAGGAAGATATTTACCAGTGGCTCTCATTGGGGGATGTTTCCCAAACTGAGCCTACCATTCCTGCCAGGAGCCCTTAGAGCTCAAGAATGATTTGTGATTGCTGTAATTTAGAGGACAAAGCAGTTTAAACTGCTGACTTGAACCAAATTAGAACAACTGTCATACATAAGCACTGATTGCCACAGCAGAATTCTCCCCTTAGGTGATATCACTCCTTAGAGATTTTCTTTCAGTGTAAAGCTTAACATATTTTGAAACAGAGAAAAGTTTCAGGTCTGATCCTGAAGTTGTATTCAGAAGCGAAGGATCAGCAATGGAGCACTTCAGGTGAGAAACTAACTCCAAGGACCAGATTTTGAGAGAGGATTCTGAAGCATTCACGTTCCTGGACTGTGTTTCAGAACTGTGAATGGCAAAATCATTTTGTTTGTACAAGGCCTCACACAAGACGAGCTTGTTCATGGTCATGGTCTGTGAATACTCTTCTAGTATACATTAAAGTTGATGGCAGTTTCCTGTAAATAATTATAATAAATAGATAACTGTCTAATGAACTTTCACAAATATATGTCTTTAACTCGTTCTCTTTAGAAGGAATGTGTGCTGTAAAATATTCAGAAGCATCTGAATGGAGCCTGGTTTTGTTAATAAGACATAGGCTTTCAACTTGTTTGGTCACTTAAAAAGGGAAAAAAATACATCGTATAAATAACAGCTTAATTCTGTTTTCCCTGGTGATACTTACATCAAGATAGATTCTCAACACTCCATTTGAATTTAGTTTTGCTCTGGTATGGTGGGTAGTAAGGGAAAGGTTAGAGAAGCCCAAGTTAATGAAATATCATAGTCTGGCTCGTATTATTTTTCAAACAGGACCAGAATATCAGGAAATAGTTACAAGGATGTGTCAGAAGGATGTTCATAAATTGGGTCATCTGACTTGGTTCTGTTTCCAGATGGAGACTTAAAGTCTTTGTGACAAAGATGAGGCTGATGTTAATGTGTTACTCTCACAGGACTGTTTTCCAGCAGCCAAATTCTGCTGCCTGCTCTGTCATATGGCAGCTCTCAAACAGGCTCAACAGGCTCAGTAACACCCCCAAAATTCTCAATAAATCCCAGCCTTCTTAGCACTCAGTTCCATGTTTGATGATTCAGTGTTGGAGAGCAATGGGCAAGCACAACCAGCCCTCTGCCCTGATACTGCACTGTGGTACCTGGATTCTCGTTTGGTATAGCAGCTGTATGGCTAGATGCTTATGTGATGAAACGCACAATTAAGTTTATGGGATGCACCCAGCAGATAAACAGAAGTAATAAAAAAAATCAGGGAACAAAGAGATCTCAAAGGACAGATAAAGAAGGTCATGTCTTAACCTAAGCTCTGCGTTTCATACTGCATTCAACTTTTGTCTTCACTTCAGATATTCTTGGAATACTTTGTTGCTTTGTGACTGTGGTAGCAGCTACGATGGAAATAAGTCTACTAGTTTATCAATATAAGTATGAAAAATGTCCTTGAACAAATGATAGGATTGTTTAAGAGCTGTGGCTGCTCACCCAAGCAGGTATCATGCACATACATTCTCATACAGGCAAAATGAGTTTGCAGAAAAATGGTCATAGCACACCGTACACGCTCGCAAAAGCAAGAAACCAAGACAGTGCCTAACTGAGAAGGTAAGAAGTGAGTGCAAGAGTGCATCGAGGCAATCTTTTTTATGGTTGATAAGCATTGTCTCTGGATTTCACATCCAAAGATGAAAAGACCCTTTTAGAAAGTTTATTGCAAGACCTAATATAAACAGAAAGTACTTGCTTGTTTAGATAAGTTAAATATTCCATAGGAACTTTTGATCCAAACCAAGCTAATTTTCACCAAAAAAACCAAAACCCCAAAAGTCACAAAATACCATTAAGTAAAATTAAACAGTACTTTTAACAGCTAGCTTTACTTTCTTACAATACACCATCTCCATGCTTTGTTGAAACAGAGGGTTATTAAAAATTTTTTTTAAATCAGGACTTTTACTTTTTCAATATCAATACGGGAGAAAGAAGTGGACATTTCATGTGAGAGGAAAGTAGCAGCTGTTAGCAGGTTTTTTGTGTGAATCTGGTTAGTGTGCTTAGCTATAAAATGCTGATAAGAGTTATTTTTAAAAAAAAGTGAAGGACCCAGTTTATATTTATGTATTCATGGGCATAGTTAATGGACATCAGCAGGGAAGATGTGTTCTCACACTTCTTAAAAATCAACAGGAAAGCAGTGCACACAATGCAATTCCCTTTTGCATTAAACTTATTAAGTCAAATCAATTTTTACGAGCACACAGGCCAGAGCTCTGGCACTTAATTCCTTTTGATCTTCCGCCTGCTAAATTCCGTTTCCCACTGTGCTACCACGCAGTTTATTTTTAACAGATAATTTGTTTGGACATCATTAAAAAGAAAATACTACAACTTCTGGCACTACCAAGGCACTAAAATCTCTGTCAGGTTATTAACTCTCAGCATACATGCACAGAAAAATAACCATTTGCACAAAGGGGAATTTTAGAGTTAAGTAAAATGCCCAAATGTTCTGTTCAAGAGTGTGAAGCAAACTACATACCTGATACTGACTTATGCAAATCCAGCATTGCAGATAACTCTCACTAATTTCTACACTCAAAGTGCAGCTTCCAGTTACCATGGCTGCTGAGTGTCTGGAGAAAGAGACTGCTATGAAGTGACAGGTTTTGAAGGGAAGCTCTTGTGACAGAGTCAATGGATTTGTCTTGTAATTACAATGATGCTAACTCAAAACTATCCTTTACTATGAGTAGTGCCCTCAAAGGCACATTTCCTAATTATGGATTCTTTTTCCAGCCAACTGCTACTTAGAGTTGGTTATTAAGTGTCTTCTGTACAAAGAATGCACATCTTTGGGACTAGGGTTTTCATGGTGCTTAATTTTCTCTGTGATGAGAATCATAAAATGCTTTAAATATTTATATTATTGATTATGTTTTGATTATACTCAGCAGGTTTGGGGTTTTTTTTAGTTAGAAAACTAGTAGTTCAATGCTATTTAGTGATGGGCCTGTGAACAGATCTTTGTTCTCATAGGTGTGTTCCACTTGCAGCAGCCAGATCCACATTTGGGTCCTTGTATCACCAAGGGTTTAAATACCTCAAAGGTTGGTGGATTGCGTAAGACCGTTGAGCCAATGATGTCATGGAGCCTCAGTAATGGCAGTAAATAAGATTATGTTTTCAAACACAGATTAACTAATTGCTCTGTATGATCATTCAGGGAGGTAGGTCTGGGAGAAGGGTGGTCACGTATTAGCTGGGCCTGGAACTGTGTGGATCCAATAATCTTTGAGTATTTCCACAGTTTGTGATTGCACCTCCACGGATTATAAAAACTGTCATAAACCGGCTAAGTATCCTGACCCATTTTTCTTGCTCTATCTGTTCTTGCCTTCTTTTCAGTTAATGATTAGTGATCTACTCAAACAGATATGAGTTCATGTTCTCGGAAAGATACAAAAGGTAACCAGATACATGAGAAGTGCCTTCTTTGAATAGATACTCTGGTGAGTCTGAATCTGAACCATCCATCTTTCAATAAAACCCAAGCACTATCAGCAATATAGAGATATGACGCCACTTGAATCTTCTCATACCAAGTTTTTCTCTGCCAGAACTTTTTATAATCTAGCTTCCTGCTTTTATTTCTTGTTTGTGTAATAACTTGGGAACCTGGATGCAGAATGGTGTTGGGAGAGCTGTTGTATCAAGCTTTGCCCTATGAGCACCTGCAAAACTGCTCAGTAGAGTACTCTTTAAAAATCAGGTAAAATGTGGGCTCAGTGAATATTATGGATAAGCCTCACTACTAGATTACACCTCCAAAGCAGGAATCGGATTCACCAATAGAAAATTCTGCCTAACAGCTTTGCTTTTGATATGCCTAGCCAATTGCGAATATAGGGGACTTCAGTAAAATGAAGGCTCTTTGAATCAGTTCAGATTTTATTACACAGTAGGGATCATATGGCAGATTAGCCTTTTCAGATGTAGGCTATGTTAAGTAGAACACCTGCTTCTCCAAGGCCTGAGAAATTTATGTTTTAAAATGAGTTTTCATGAAACTTTGTTAAGAAGGCAAAGTTATGATGTGGATCCCAGCGGGAGAACCAAAGCCTGGAACCTGTTACAAAATTATTCTAAACATGAGCCAAAAAGATCAGAAACTACCCACCTAATCTTCTGCAGGATAATCAAATGCAGTTCAGGAAATGTCACGTATAATTGCCACTTACCTTCTTCAATATGCACATTTGTTTTATCCATCAGGCATAGAGCACATTTTGTTCTGACTTTTGTTCCATTTCTTTAACTCAGGCTTATGTCTTGCATCCAAGGCAGGATGAATGTAGATAAACTTCACATTTCTGAGTGCATACTTTACTTACCCTTTAGTAGAAAATTATCTGGTCCTCCATTAAAGTTTTGACGTCACATATGCTGTAAGAGTAAAGTATGCACCCACAAATATGAAGTTAATCTATGCTTATATAACACAAATAGAACAATAAATATGACAACAGGAAAACAAAAAATGTGCTTTGTAAATAACATTCTTACAATGTTATTTGTAACAAAACACAACCCAGGATTTTGGTGAAGTCTTTACATACATCTTAAAATCAGTTAATCAAGCAGATAATTGATTAATTGGTACACTAGGTATGTCACTCTTCAGTATTGTATTTTTGTCCTCAATTTCATTTTGGAAGGTATGGTTTGTTTTGGGGAGGGGGGTTGCAGGTGGCAGACGACTGTTATGGATTTTCTGGTAGACTCCTTATTTTTAGTTTGGGATAGGGCCATAGGTCAGTAAAGAATATATAGCTAATGTACTTCTTATTTGGGGAAAAAAACACTTCTCATTCCATCTGAAATCAGATATTAAACAAATGAAAAAAAGTTAGGAAAATTAGCCAAATCTATCAGGAAAACTTTTTAAGTATCCTGGATGTTGGCATTTTTGATCAGCATGCTTAAAACTTAAAAACTAGAATAGCAAGCTCAGCCCTCTTGCATGGTAGTAAAGACTTTTTTTTCCACTTCAACAGTTTCCTCAATCATTTTCTCCCAGTGCACTGCTCAGTACATGACTATGTTTGACAAGGAAATGTGTCATAATATCTGCTATTAATGTAATGTATTATTGAAACACCAAAATGAAGATGAATAGCAATTAAGGTAACTTTAATTCTAGTTCAGCACGCAAGGTAGATAGAAGCGTGTTATATCTATTCCTAATTTAAGCAGCTGGATGTTCATACTTAAACACCTTTGCTTTCCTAAAGCAATCTGTGTCACAGGAGCTTGACCTTGGAATGGCAGTTGTATGTTAATTTGTCTGGTATTTGCTACAGTTTTTATTGGATGATAATTTTAATCCTCTTCCACTGTTTAGAAAAAGACATAAAGCAAAAGGGCAAAAAGTATAAGGGGATCAGTGTAGTGCACAGTAATATATATTTTTCTTCATAACTATGTATATATATTTTGTGCACCAGTGGGAATACAGAGACATCACACATTTTTCTCTGTGCCTTATTCTACAGCAAATTACCATCATTGCGATGATATATTCTTGAGGTTGAGATGTAAACTTCAATAAAAACACTACTGATCACAGTTTTCCAAGTTGCTAACTGTATTGAGATTTTGCAAATGATGCAAGATCTAATACATTGACATTGCAGTTCTGAGTCAGCAATCTAAATCTAATGCTACTTTATTTCATTTGGTCAGCTGAAGGAATTGTGATGAATTCCACACATCAATATATGTTTTCCAAAAGAAAATTAGATGCTCGAAATCTTTTCATTGATAGGTATCATTAAGTCTATCAGATTTTAAAATGATGTGGTTTAAGGTGGATCTTTTCTTTTTTATGCTTCCATATTTTACTGGTTATATTTATAGGTAGTTCATAACTCATTCACTGTTTCTTTTCCCTGCAGAGAGTTTTGTAACAGGTTATTTATATCTGAACTTAACACAACAAAGAGAAATAAACAATAGCCCAAATAGATGGCTATGGGAAAAAAAGTTGTACACATGTTCTATGTCAGATCCTATCACAAATGATAGAAGAACATAAATTAAAAGCAAGGAATTTAATTTTACATGTGTATTCATGTATTCAGGTACCTTAGGCAAAACTGTCAGTTTCCTATTATGTCCGTAAGTGGGGAAGTTCAAAGTAAATACTTATAATCCAACCATACCTGTCTGGAAGGAGATGGTTCTTATAAAGCAGTGATAAAATCAAGAAAGCCTGTTTGTGAAGGTATTCTACCACTATAATTTCACTGAACTGAAAACAATACCATGATCAAACTACTTTCACAATAACTTGTGGCTAGACTGAAGCTAAGTCATAAAATTCATTGAGTCATTGAATTAATAAAAATTTCCCTAAACGCTGAAGAATTTGGTTATCTGAGTACAAAGTCCCACTCAAGATAAACAGCTTTATTCTACAGAGTTTTCTAGGGCTTGAGGCTGGAAGAGATCATGATCTCCTCCATGCCTTCTATTATAAGAAGTACTTCTTCTTTAAACCCAAATACTTTAGTTAGACTAAATGACTTTACTCTTCAGAAATATAATATTAATTGCTTTCAAAACCCAGCGATTGTCATAAGTGCCTTGGGCCCTTGTTGCATTATGTTATGGACCAGGTAAAATATGCCTAGATAATCCCATATAGCTGAGAGCAAGAGAAATCCTGAGGCCGCTGTCAGTTTTCCTCAGGGAGATTTCCATCTGATCATGAATGAGACCCCACGCATAAAGGCTCATTAGTGGGATATTTAAGAAGCACCTGGGAGCTTTCTCCAAGCACAGGTCTCATACGCTGTTCTTCACCAGCCATGGTTATTTTATTGAGTGTTGCTTACTGAATCCAAACCATTTAGCTTGAGAAATAGAAGCTGAAGCTTGATCATCTTTGGATAAAGGAGGGAGAGCTGTGCAGCTTAGTTCAGATCACGTTCATGTGAGGTAACAGTTTTAGGATAGGCAATTGAAAACCAGCAAGTTGAAATACATAGTCAGAGTTTGTATGCTGAAGCGGAGACGGAGGTGTGGATTTATGTCACCTAACTTTTGTTGTCTAATTTTAGTCTAGTTGTCAGTTACATTCCCAGGAGAGAAACGGCCAAGGCAGAAACATCTTAAATCCAACTCTTTAAGGAGTGTGTGAACTGTCCTCTAAAGATGCTGATCTCTCTCGGGTTAGGAAGGGACTAGATGGGGATTTCTGAAAAACGGTTTAGACACCTACAGTCAAGGTTAGGGTATCTGAGTCCTAGCTATAGCAGCTGCCAGATGTCAGTGTTGTTCAGCTGTGGGATGAAAAGAAAAAAAAGCTGCTGTTAAAAAAGCAAGGAGGAGCCCAAGATGTCTTATAATAGGCATTTTCAAGAATCCTTAAGGTATAGAAAAGCAAGATAAAGACTGTTTTAAGGAAGTGAACATGGGGCTGTCTGGATAAATCTGCATTATGTTTCCAGTCTGCAAAAATTCAGTACCAAATATCCTTTTTAATAGCCAGGAAGCACTTCTTGCACTTAGCCAGCAACAACATTGACTCTGGAGTGTCATTAAAAATATGTAAGTAATTTATGACTGTAGCCCTTAATCCATTTGCAGACAAGACAGTAATATTGAAAGTTGGCTATTGGTCAAACTGCTTATCTACTTTAAATTTTTACTTGGAGAAAAGAAGTTTCAGAATGAAAGGTAAATGAAATACACACTGTTCAGTTTCATGTAGGGGCTCTGTTGGCTCCGTCTCCATGTGCTAATTCAATAGCAAAGCAAGTGCCAAACTGTAATGCTGAGCTTTTTAACCTGTAAATGTTAAAAATCATTGTTATTGAAAGCTACGCAGACAGCACAGCAGGTACAGCCATCAGTCGGACACCTGCCAGCCCCGTGACTCTGAGCAACAGTGGGAAGGAATGCAAGACCATCTTTTTAAGAGAAAGAATGAATAGCCACATTGCTTTAAACATCCAGATTGTGAGATGAAACTGTCAAATAAAGCAGCAACGTGAATATCATATACTGAATTCCTTTCCTCTGGGACCTACTTCTCCCAGTCTAGAGGAAACGTAAGAAGTTTCCTAGACTTGCACTGAAATTACAGAATATTTACAGCAGTGCCAACAAGAAATTTGTTGGTGGTTTTCACTTCTGCACAGCCATAAAAAGCAATGGCATTCAAATATACAGCGGCAGGCTGGCTGCCCCAAATCTCCCCTGGCCTGTGTCTTGCCAAAATGGCTTCTTTTCATGCTGAAGGAAGAAAGACAAATGAGGATATTCACTCTTCAGAGGTTGCTGCCTGTCAGTGAAATAGTGAATATTCAGCACTTCTGAGAAACTTCTTTTAATGACCTCTACTTCTCAGTCACTTAAATGCTAAGAACTGGAACAGCTATTTAAACAGAGGGTTTTAGCAACCATCCCAAACAAAATCAATTTCCCCTAGGAATATTAAACATCTTGGGACTGAACACAGAAGGGTTGATTTTTTGTTGGGGTGGGGTTTTTTCTGGTTTCTCAGCCCTCCAGCTGTATTTCAACTGTAATCCCTAATGAAAGCAGCCTTGAGTTTAATCCCTCTGATGGCAAGTGGAGCAGAGCACGTCAGGTCTGGTGCCAGAGGAAGGGTACAGCGGAGGAAAACCATCGATCCAGGAGCTTTCCTCAGTGCCTCAGAGAGAGCCTCTTTGTCATAGACAACGTATGTCGACAGGCAGGAACATCATTAATATCTAGAGAACTGTAGTCTTTCAGATACCTTGGTAAATTAATTTGTATCTTGAGAGTCAGATACACTGAAAGAAAAAGCTCCCAGTGAAAGCCAATGCCTCACCTTCCTCTGCACCGCCGCCGCTCAGCATGTGGCTGCCATCACATGGGGAGCTCCGTCACCCACCTGCGGCAAAGACAGACTCTGTGTGTGACGGACTGCTGAGAGGGTTCTCCAGAGCTCGGTCTTACTATTCTTTGGTAGGGGGGGCACCCCATAGATGGGCGTGGCTAGCTGTGACCCTCTTGCCAAAGCTCCTCCTTTCGCTGCAAGGGCGCATGAAGCTTCTGGAGGTGTGGGGAGGTGGAGGGAACCTTCAGGAAGCTCTGCAAAGTGTCGGGGGGAGGCAGCTCCTCTGAATGAGGTTGGAGACTTGGGGGGTGCAGGGGGGTACACTGCAGGAGGCCTGGGGACACACAGCTGGAGCTTCTGAGGCCATGACAGAAACCAGGTTGCTCCCTAGAAAGGCCAGGAGGGCTGTGTGGTATTCCCGCCCAGGAAACTGCCACCCATCAGTGAGGTGAGAAGAACCCTGAAGGAAAGGGTCCACCTTGTCAGGACAGACTGGGCAGGAAGGGGAGATCTTTTTTCAACATTGTTTCCTCCTTTTGCCTTAAAAATCAGAGCTCTAAGTACTCTTTATTAAAAAAAAAAAAACAACAACAAAAAAAACCCAAACAAAACAAAAAAAAAACAACAAAAAAAACCCAAAAAAACACAAAAAAAACCACCAAACAAACCAACAAAAAACCCAACAGCTCTTTCTAGTGAAACTTATGGCACAAGGTCTTCTGGTACTGCTGTGGTATGTTTGAGGAAAGGTGCAGGCAACAACCCTTCAGAGCCATGGCGGGGTCGGGGGGCTGGTGGTGGGGTGGGGTGTGCAGGGGCTGCTCTCCCGGGGGGACCAAACCTTCTCCATGGCATTAGAGGATGGGCCATTTTGTCAGGGAGCTGGCATTTCTAAGGGGAACTGCATCAAACTTGCTTGTGCAGCATGGTCATGGATGGCAACACTGCAAGGAAAACTTACGAGCTTCATAACCTCAGAGTCCTTCATTTTGTAACCTAACAGCATGTAAAAGTGAGTACCTTTAACTCTCTTTCCTTTTTTTAAATTCTCTTACGGGATGAAAAAGAACAATCAAGAACAACCTACCTGCAAAAGATTCAGGGATATATATAGGTGGATAGTTGTTTTGGCTACAGACCCAGCAGCATTTAAGTTCCTTGAACTGCTGAAATACTGCTCTTGCAGGGTCGCAGTTTGGCTTTGCTGGCTCTTGCAACAGAACCTGTTGGCCTGTTCTTCCAGGGTCCAAGGGCTCTTTTCCTACAAATCAGGAAATAAAAATTGAAAATGTTGCATCATTGGCATTGTCTGCATGCTGTTTTTTAAACATTTGCTTTACTCAGCAAATATTAGATCCAAGATGACAAAGGAAACTATTGTTAAGAATTAATAAATGCTTAAATCATACGAGAATTAATCTATAGATTTATAACTGTTTTTCCACTTTGATTTCATATACTTAGAGTTTCTAGAGTTCACGGGAGCCCTTACTGTGGGTGTTATCTGGACGAATCAGTTTTTCTTTGAGTGTGATGGTGGGTTTTCGCTTAGCATTTATGCATCAAGGCAAGAAAAAAATAACATTGGTCAAAGACTTTTCTGGATCAGTCTGTTGCGTATTTTCTCACTGTTTACAACCACTTGTTCTGTAGATTAATGATAGGGCATCATGTTTCAGCAAGCACCATAGAGGGCAATGTTACCTTATGCCTCTTTCCTGATACCTCTTTGTCAGGAACCACATCAGGGTCCTTTGGTGTGTGGGATTTAAATAGCCGTATCTGTCTCTTCAGGCAACAGTGGTCCTCAGATTTCACTTCCTTGTAAACCTGGTTACAGAATTAATGATGCCTGACAAGGTATGTGGATTTTAAACACTATTATGCTGGTTTTTCACATTTTCTGGACATATTGCCTCAGGTGAATACTCATGTGACATACCAAATGTAAAACTTATATAAAATGTTTGCTCAGGCACTAGAATTTAGTAAACACTTGCCTCTGTAACAGTGCCTTTTTGTGCACATATGCAGTCCATTAAATCACTGTTTGACATACAGGCTATAACAACCTGACGTATATGGGATCTAAAACAAATACTTAGGGCTTAACTTTTGTTTTCTTGAAATGAGATGAACTTTTTCCAGGGCTGGAGGCCAGAGTTTGTCCTCTAGCACACAAAATAGTAATGCATTGAAAGTTTCTTAAGCTGGCTATTGATTCTTGTTATTCACAGGCCATGAGTCATAACTACATAATTAACTGTGGTTAGACAGCAGTTACCATACAAGTTAGGCACCCTCACAAGTTAAGCTTGTTGTGTTTCAAATTACTGTTGGGCTATGTGATAAAAATGGCTTTGAAATGTGATGTTATATTCAACTGAATGGTGCTACCTATCCTTTTCTTCTCCCTTGAAATGGCTGTAAACCCTGACTGACCTGGAAGGAACCTTGTCTTAATTTTGTTCCAAGGACTTTGATGTAACGAAGATTTTGGGTACTCCTTTGTGGTAGCAGCTGAGGAATTTGAGGCGACAGAATAGAACTGCTTGCAAATCTCCCGTTCTGCAGTTAGCTGGGATCAGTTGATGTGTGAGACTACTTTTGGGCCAAGATCCTGAAATGGCTTTTCGTCATCTGGACTACCAAGGCTCTGGCAATGTCACTAGAGCTCACTAGAGAATGAGAGGATTCCTCAAGTGCCGAGGGTCTGAGGACTATATAACACAATGACTTTTCATGGGAATTAAATAGTCCCATAATGCCACCAAACTGATAATGCTAAAGGTTTTAGAGTTTGCATTTGTCAACGGTTTTCTCATTTTGACGACGCTGTGACGTGCTTAGCCAACATATCAGATAAAGCAACTTTATTTACTTGCAATGAATGCAGTGTGTGCCAAAAGTGTGTGACTCTGAGTGTACCTGTACTTGCATAGTGAAGGTGAGCTGTAGACATGCTGAGCTTTAAAGCCTGTGAAGATCTTAATGCCGTGTTCATTAATAGACACACGCACAATTACTGTACAGCACTGGCAGTCTCAGGTCCAGAGATGCAAACCAAACACAGAAATTTACAATGGACAATATTTTCGAGTGGAAACAGAGATATGTTGGGAAAAGGTGAAGTGCGTATTAATATTGTCTCTGCACTGAATTGCAAAAGGTGCAGCCTTGTTTTGTGCACTCTCCATGCTCCATGCACAGAATAGCTTGAGACTACACAGCTAGAAATCCATGGAGCCTGTGCAGAGATCGGTTAAAACATCCTAGCAGTGCAAGAGTATTTTCTGAAGCTGCAATGTGTCCTGAGGGGCCACTTTAGCTGTTTTTCTCATAGCCTTTAAAAAATCTTTTCTGCTTTTCTCAAAAGAGTTCTTGGTTCTACATACCTGTACAAACAAAGCAAAACTGACTTTCATTTAATTCAATTATGGATCAATATGTGTTGCTGCACTTAACAGACAGTAGTGTGGAGAAGCTTGTTTCAGTTATCAAGTATAAGGTAATGTAGAATTTACTCTCTTAGCCATGCAGGAGAGAGAAATTAAGAAGCAGTCACCTGAGCTATGAAATTTAACTCTTACATTGTATAAAAAGGCAGTAGAAACCAGTGCATTAGAAAAATAGAAAATATAGAAAAATGCATTGTGAGCATAGATAGGTCTGTCTGCTGAGGAAAATAACTGTCAAAAACTTGTTTGCAACCCTTTAAAAGCTGTATATAGTGACATATATGGGACAATTAAGCAGATAACTGGCACCGTGTAGTTCGGTATTGACTGGTCCTCATTAGAGTGAGCTGTTATTAAGGTGGTGATTTCCATGCCTTCGGTTTCATGTACAAAAGTGGGCATGTTGTTGGCAGTTACGATCATTATATTTTTTGCTCCCACTAGCTTTAAGTCTTCTATCACCTGGTGCTATCGAGCTTATATCCTTGATCACTGAATATGAGACACAATTAATTTTGTCTAGAACTTGTACTTTCTCCTTTGTTCCATGGCCACAGTCTAGCAGCTAATTCCACACCAAGGACCTAATTACTTTACCTTTCCTGGCATTTCTCCTCTGCTTAAAGCACTCATAAAGATCGTGTAACTGTTTCTGAAGTCCTCATTAGAGTTAAGGAAAACTTGCCTGGCAAGGAAATACTTTAAGAAATACATGGGAACGTGTGTGTATTTTAAATGCTATTGAGCTCTTTAGCCTAGTGAAACTGTATAGTGCTATTTTAAAACAGAAAAACTGTTGTCAGTGCTCTGTCACACACTTCTCTAGTGCTGAAGAAGAAGTGGGAATAATTAATAAGGTCAGACCAATAGTGAGCTCCACAGAGCTGTCTCTCTCTTAGCTGAGATTTATTTATGTTGGGAAAAAATTAGATGGAGATGTAATTTTTTTAAGGTATTTCTGTCTTTTGTATATTCCAGTATCTTTCCAACTGTTTCAACCAAAAACAAAGTCTGGAGTCTCCTAAAGTCTGAATGTGACATCCTTAACTCCAGTAGAGTCAGGGTTTTCATGTCTGTTGCCCACTTCACACACCTCTCTCCCCCCATGTCAGTGAAGATTCCAGTGTTGTATAAACTAAGCAAAATTTGAGAAAACTAGTGGAGTGTGGCAAGTTTGATGTTCTACATAAAATACCGCAGCTCTCCATATCTAAGCAATATGCAACGGAACTTGCAGCAGGTGTTAGCAGGGTATCTGTTTCTTGTCCCTGCTTTTCACTGCCTGTCTCTTCTCTGCCCCTTCCTCAACCACTTCCTTCTCAGAGGAGGGCAATGCTGCTTGTGTGTCTTCTCCACTTCAACAGAGGACTCATAAGGGGGATTCTGGTGGGTTGTGCTCCATCTTTGCTCTTCTGCCATCTGAAAGCACACCCCACTCTTTCCACCGAGTGCTGGAGCAGAACAGATGTGCAGAGGGGGTCTGTGTGTTGCAGAGAGAGAGGGGGGGACATAGATCTTTCCTATGACTGATTCCCATATGACCTTATGCTGCTGTCTCCAGCAGGAGAAGTTTTAGGGGGACAACTGCAGCCTTCCAGTAAGATAAAATCATCTGAGGAATACATGGTAATGGGAGGAGGTAAAGATAAACCTCCTCTTGCTTTTCCCAACCAGCTGGCTGAAATGACACGGAACCCTTGTCCAGTGTCTTAATAACAGCAAAATACTTGGTGATACTCTGATACTTTGGGAGATATCACCATTGTGGAAGATGCAAATGGAACTGTTCAGTGCAAGGCTGAAAATGAGCATTCAAGTGTAATACAAACACAGTAAAGTTTAATTTAAGTGTTAAAATATGTGTTAAAACTTCCAAAGGATGGAAGAGGAAAACATATTCCTACATCACTTTTTTTTCCCCTCTTTCTCCTACTCATAATCAGATCTCAGCTAGTGTGGCATACCCAAACTGAGTCAGACTCTTCCATCTTTCAGTTCCAAATGATTCCATGTTAAAAGATAAATATGAATCTATTTCAAGTAAACCTGCAATCTAAAGCATGTCAGAATAGCTCACTTCTTCACATATTTGTAATTCTCTCACCTGAAAAAATTGAAACACTTATTTCTCTATAAATTTTGCAGGTAGAGTGGCTAGATTTTGTAGGTTTCTGCAGCTTCTCCGTCTTGTAGAAGTGCAAAAAAAATAAGGCTTTTCACTCAGATTTGAGGTTCATTCACTCCCTTCTAAACAAAGATGTGGTTACCAATCTGACTACTTCAGTGGCATATTTCTTATTCTGACATAAAAGAAAGACAGGAGTGAGACAGGAAATCAGAACATCTTCCACAAGAGGTGTCTATTAATGCCAAAATACAGTTTCAGCCTTGCTAATGTGCTCTAAGTAGGAATCCAGCTGGGTGATTTTGGTTTGGCATTAAAGTGATGAGCTCTATACATTTCAGAATTCGGCACTGAATGCTGAGTAATCTGAGACAAAGTTGATTTGGAATGTCAGGTGCTTTCTGATGAGGAAAGATTTTATCTGAAACCATGATCTGATCTGATCTCTCTGCCAAATTTGATAAAGTTCAAATCCAAAGAGTTTGACACTTTCTTAAAACAGGTGCTGCAAAAACACATACGTTATTTATTTATCTTTGGGTTACTAAGTTTTAGGTTACCAACTTTAGGTTGCTAATGATAAAAACACAATTAAAGTATACTCATGATTAGGGTGCTTGCAGGTAGACTATGTTGCCTTATACATGCCTCTTTTTTTTTTTTTTTTAATTTAAAGAAAATTCAGCTTGTGGATATACAGAGTATTCTGGGCTTACGGTTTTGTTTAAAAAATCACTTCTTTCCCTTGCGGTCAAATAGGTTTTACATTTCCTTGTCGTAACATTAACACTGAAACCTTTGGAAACCACTGTCACGCTGATTGCTAATAGATCTTTATTAAAAACTATGACAGTGAGATAATGAAAGTTTATTTTTCTCTTGTACTTAGAATTACTTTTATACTCTCTGACAGTTTTCCTTTAAGTGAAGGGTATGACTCTAAAGAAGCATATTTTGCACTTGTTTTCTGCATTCTGGGGTAGGTTAAATTAATCAGCTGGTTTCACAGGAAAATTAGTGGCTGAAATATAAAATTAATTATTGCTTAATTATCTCAGCGGTATGAATAAACCAGTGTGGATTTTGTAGGTTTGTCAGAACAGAGCCCTCATCATACTTGACTGTATTTTGTAGTCCACTGGAAGAACTAAGCTTGGGAGAGAGTTTACAGATGCCAACTTCTTGCTCTTGCACTGGGTTCACCTCATGCAGATTACAGTTCTCATGTACTTTGAGCGTCCTTTCACAGTGTATTGGCTGAAATCCAACAAGAATGGACCTTGTTCAGTTCTAGATGTGAATACTGACATTCTGGCTGTTGCATTAAGTTGCTTGGACTGAAGGCAACTGAGGGCCCCTAGATAGCAGTGTAGTTTATCCACCCATCTTCAACCTCTTTGTCCAGCAATGTTCATGTATTCTGCTTGGCCACTGCCTTGGAGCCCACCAATGTGAGTGCACAACATTGTATTTGTCAGAACTGCCATGGAGGAAGCATTCTTGAAAAACATTTTGTCCTATAGATTGTGTTTTTGTGCATCTGAATTACTCTTTTGTGCACTTGGAGGGAAGGAAGTTGAAGCATTATAATAAAGTTGCTGCCTCTGTTGGATCAGGTGTCATATGAGGAGCCTCTATGAGGCCAGTTAAGACACGGCTGTACTTGAATTTTTGCTGAACAAGGTTATTTATTGGCTTCCCTGCATAGAAGAGGTCTGTCTAACATTTTTCCTGACACACAGTTCCTGTATGAAGAGATTATGTTGCACATTAGTACATGCATCATTTGTAGTCTCTTAAAAGAATATTCCTGGAAAGGTGAGAGCGAATCCAGTACTTCTGAAGGTGTATTTAAAGCCTCTGCCAAGATCATCTTAAAAATTAGGTACAGATTTATTTAATCATTTTGCATCCAGTCCTGCTGACTTTCCTAAGCAAGAAACTGATAATAAACTAATTCAGGAATGAGTTCATGCCTGCAGGCAAATGCCTGTAGTGCAGAAATAAGAACAAAATGTAACAAATCTGCCTCAGCTGCATGCTGGAGTCTGCAAAGTTGCAGCATCCTTGGCAAGAAGACTGCTCACAGCTAAAAGGCTGAGTTTTGGGCATAGATTTTCCTTAAGTGGACAACAGTGGCGTGTCTCAGCAACAGCCCATAGAAGCAGAGGGGCTGGTGAGGGCACTGCCACATTGTGTGCGAGGCAGCTGCTGAACCTCTGGAGTTTGTAGCTCACGGTATTAAAGGTAAATTGCACTGGTGTTAGGCAATTTCAGCATACTTAATAAAACTTGTTCAAACCAGAGACACAGTAGTCTCTGCAGGAAAAAAAAAAAAAAAAAAGTGCAGAGGAAAGGGTGTGGCAGGCTTTAGTACTCCTTTGCTTGTAAGTCAACATTTCTCACATCAGTGATGTTTTAGATTTCCTGATGTAAAAAACCTTTTAACTTCAACAGAGATCAGATGCTTTTTTCCTTCTTCATCTTTTTCTTAATCCCAAATTGCCAACAGCCCTTGTAAAAATAAAAAATTCCGTCTGGTTCTGAAGATGAATGCCTGACTTTTAATTAACCCAGTGAACGTGTTTAGATCAAATTTCCTGTATCCATTCATCTGTATTTGAATTAAGAAAAGGATGTGTTCAGTGCAGTAATGTAGTAAAGTTTATTTTTAATTAACCTGATTTGCACTTGTAAGTTAAAGCTAATTAGTACAGCTCATTCATCGTTTATAACTAGGGCCACTGGGAACAGTTTGATTTTCTACCTACTTGGTTCTAGATCATAAAAATATGTCCATTACCTGCATCTTCCAGGTTTTTCATTGAATTGATACTACTATTTGTAGGACTTAATATTATACAACAGCAAAGTTTTCTTAGGGCTGAGTCCCTGAATCCAGATTTCTGAATTTTTGTCCACTTTATCTATTGCAGTATGTAAATTATGGATCTGAGTTTTGCAGATTGGACCTATTTTTATTCTTCCTAAGCAGCTGTGAATCGTCCTTGAATAACTTCTCATTTTGATGTGAGAGCATACTGAATCATAGAAAACTGAGGTTTACAGAGCCCATCTCCCTCCCTGCTTCGCTCCTGGGTAATGTTTAACTGTCTGGCATACCACTGTGATTCCAGAAGGAATTAAAACCAATGCACCCTCCCTCCTCACTCCCCCTCAAAAAATCCAGGCAATTTTATCCCAGTGACTTCCTATCTTCAATCCTGGAAAGATTTTCCTAATGTCCACCTGAATCTTTCTGGAATGCTGCAGGTAGTGAATCTTTCAGGAAACAAATGAACTGCAGCAGAAATGGCTAGAGCAGGATGTTTGGAGGGAAAATGTCGCACAGGAGGTTATGTTCCGTGTTGCTACTTAAGTGCCACAAGCTAAAACAGGTATGTTACAAGAAAATCCACTGGTTGTAGGGGTGTTAAAAAGAGAAGGTTGGGACAGGATGCATTCTGAGCTTATTGGTTCCCTTAAAGGAATAAATAATGGCAACAAAAATATCCCCCGTGTTCTATAGCTGCTGTCAACCAGATAATGAATGGTAATGTTTCCCTGTAAAATGCAAATATAATTTTTTCCATGGGAGCACCTGATTCCCTCTCCCTGCTGGCCTACACCAAGGGAGAGCGATGCACAAACTTCCTAGCATGGCACAAAGCAATCAAATCATTTTTAGGACCTAAATAGGTCAGAGATAAAAATCAGATTCCAAGACAGGACAAAATAGGAGCCTACCAGACAGTCAGAGTGGTGAGATGGTGGAACTAAACCTGCTTCCTGCGTTATTGTTTTCAGTGTGGGCTTAAACGTGCTCACAGATGGAACCAGGCAGACAGGTTCTTAATGCTGCTGAAATTGTGTGGCCAATACATTCTTGTCCCCAGGTGCTACACTCACTTTCAAATAGGACATTTCATAAATAGGCTACAGGTCCTCCTGAGCATTTATTCCTGCATAGATTTTATTGCTCTAACCAATACAGATAAGCCCTTGACAAAGGGTGTGTGGACTCTTTCATTTTAAGCCACGCTTATTTTGGTTTCAGATCAGTAAGTAAAAACAGGTATGGGTGAAATTAGAACAGTTTTCAATGAAGTAGGAGTTTGTACACAGTGATTCCTCTGTTTAATTATTGTTTCAGATTTTTTCTTCTGTATGTATGTATGTATAGGTGTCTTTCTTGAATAAAGTCTGAATAAAAATTTACTAAGGGCATCAGGATTTGACCTTTTACTTTTAAAGCTTAAATGTAAATTTATCATGGCTTTCAATGAATTATCTTGTGAGTACAGATGTAAAGATCTGACCAGCAGAAATAGAAACACACAATAAGCTAAGCTCTTAAACATTATTTTTAGATAAGAACAAGCACTATCTTTGCAGGTTCTCTGTGCATTGACAGTCAAGAGTTTTCATGGTCTGTATGAGATGGACAGCATTAGCAACAACTTTGTGGAGAACTGTAAGCAGATGGCCTTTTAGAATGGGAATACATGGCACTGACAAAGTAGGACCATTGTATACCTTTGTTGCAGTGCTGCCATTATTGGAACAAAGAGAAACTTTCTTTTATAGACGTATTCTATGAGGGTAAAAAAGAAAGGTAAGAACACATACAACTGGTATATTCTCTCAACTGTTTTATTCCCACCTGCCCACCCACCGGATGATTTAGCAGAGCTCTGGTAAGAGGGAGGGAGAGACTGAAGGGAAAAAAGGAGATTGGAGAAGAAAGCTGTCTTTATGAGATGCTAATGCGTTCTTCAGGAAGTCACCTGTCAACAGAGAAAGTTACTCACTTTATCAACTACTGTCTTTGTGCAGTAAAGCTGATGACTTTTGACAGTTTGCAATGTCAGTGCTGTCTTCGGGTCCTTTTACTCCACTTTGTTTCCCAGAGTCTCTTGTATTCTGTTGTCAACTGCTGCTTCCCTTCAGGGCAGCATTTTCTGATTGTCTGTAACTGTAAAACCTGCCTACTAATAATTATAAATATATTTATAATTATATATATTATATATATAATATAGAATTATAAGTAAGATTGCTGAATTCCACAATTACCGCCCCACCCCCCCAAAAAAAAAAAAAAAAAAAAAAAGTATCAGGGAAAGCTGAAGGGAGCATCCTATCTAGAAGTGGTGTGACACAATTACTGAATTCAGGACTCCTTTCATCAAAGTGCCGTGATGACTTTTCTGTTCCTCGCAGGTTTGTAGGATGATTTGATACTCTTTTCATCAAAGAGCATGAAACTTCATAGAACAGGTATGGTCTGTGGGCATTTGAGCACGGTTCTGCTAATCTGGCTTTCATTCTATATTTAAGGTGGGGTTTGTTTAAAAACAAAGCATAATGTGTTCATACAATTTAGCATGACATGTGTTGTAGTTTGTGCTTTTCTGTCAAGCTCTGGTTCCTTAATTTTGCAACGTTTATGAAAGTAAATTTCTGTTCACTTTCTCTGAGATTGCATTATGATAGTAGAAAGGAATCACTGTATGCCCCAAAATAGAGGGAATATGCAGTTTCATCATTCAAAGGTTACATAGAAGAATTAACCTGGAAAATATGTTGTGCTAAAATTGATATACTAATTTAAAAGTTAGGGGAATGAAGGGTGAAAAGTTCATATAGCTGTAGGCTTTTACACAATGTCTTGTAGCATTGTCCAGAAGCTTGTATGAGAATTTACAGTTTCCATATGGATTATTCATTAATAAATATACATTGTGCTGAATTTGCAAACCTTGGAGTACCTTCTTACTACTTGAATGTAAGGGGGGTAGGGGTGGTATTTGAATTTTTATGGATAGGGAAGGTTTTTTATTAGCCCTGAATTTTAACAGGAAGGGAAGAGAATAAACTGTAAATCTCATTAAATAGATCAGTCAATGTCTTACAAAATTTGGTTTCATAGGACCATTGTCTCATTTCAAAATACTTGACCATGTTTCATAACCAGGTTTGTACTGTGCCTAGTGGTGGAAGGCAGGATATGGGACTGCATTCTAGTCTTCTGCCAGTAAATTTGTAGCTGTCAGATGTAATTTGCACCAACCATAATACCCAGACTGAGAAAATTGTACTTATAAATTAACCCTGTATTTCACAGTTTCCCTGGTGCTAATCTATGTTGGAGAGTCTAGAAAAGAATCCCAGAATTTAATTGTTGTTAGTATCACGTTGGTTTATGTTCTGACATAAACCAAATTTGTATCATGTAATTTCAATAGTATATGAATTTACTACTATTGTGTTATTTGTTTATTGTAATATTCTCTGGACCTTTGAAATGGAGACTTAATAAAAATAATCAAATAGTGCTGTCCATAGCAGCAACAACGGTAATAAAGAATCAGACTAATCCACAAACAGAAACTCAGCATACTGAAAAGGAAGATTATCTAAGGAGTAATCACAGTGTTAATACTAATACCAAGTTAATCCTCTTGAAATAATAATCTTACTCAAACCCCAGCACTGGGCATGAAAACTCAGTGCCTGAGTGCATCTTGAGACCCTTCCTGAGATCTGAGGAGGACCCCCTGAGTCTGCAGGGGTTACAGACTTTGAGAGTGTCAGAGGGTAAATTTCACAGGGCTGGACACTGCCCCATGTCAAGCTAACAGTAAGTGGTGCCAGAGGTGGCCTACACTTGAGCAACACCACCCTTTCATGGAGGTTACGAAATAATGATTGCTTTTCCTCTGCATGAACAGTGCCAGAGGAGAGGACTCAGTGGTTTATTAAAATATCATGCTTAACTTCCAGCTCAGGATATTTCTGCATTTGAAATAAATTCAAGGGTGAATGTGCATTCAAGAATCTTATAAAACAGCTGCATTCTTGCATAGGACTTCCTTATTAACCCCCTCAGTTGTTCTGTGGAGGCAATTATACTTTAAAAGGTAGGAATATAAGAAACCTTTCCAAATAATCACTTGCAAGGCATATTCATGAGGGATAGAGCAGTGAATGAATCCATGGGTCCTTTATTAACTGGTGTAAATGGGCATCTGTTTCCCTGATGTCTGGTATTTTTAAATGCTGAGCAACTTAAATCTAGCTCTACCTTCATAGACAGAACATTTTCTGACAAGAAAGAAGTCATGCTTCTGATGCTGGACAAGGAAAATCTTGTGCTTTTGGAATGATAATGCCAGGACTGGATCTGTCCCAAACTTGCATTAAGCTATTTGGAATTTTTCCCTTATTTAGTATGCTTTGTTCCCCCATTGGAAGCTGCTCCATAATGCATAACTCTACTATTTCATCTCTTGCTGTTGTGGCGTCTAAAAAATATATTCCAATAAGCCGCTCTGGTAAATGAAGATTCCTGCGATGATAGGTTCCATCTTCTTGGACAACATGGGACTGGCAGTAGATTAATTGCTGTAAGCAGTGGCATTTTTTACCCAATCATGGAGTTCTAAAAGGAGCAGTCTTACCTTCTTTGAAGCACTGGAAAAAATGAGTCTGTCTTCTTTCCAGCAGTGGGATTTATTTTTTTCTAATGGGTTAAATGGGCAGAAAGCTTTCCAGGACTAGCTTTGCATCTCAGGGCTCTTCAGTACAATAATGCTGTATTTGACACAAAAATGTTCTGCCTCTTAACAAGAGCCAGCTGAGAAGTTAATCTCCTTGAAGATCTGCATAACCATCTTGAAAGCCCATCTGTGAAACTCCTCATGTAGTTTCCTCCACCTCTACCCAGCCTATCTAAACTGAAAGGAAAGCAGAGCTTCAAGGGATAAGGATAGAAAAGGTGGATTTCTCCTTATGAGAAATGTAGCTCTTTGGACTTCCTGGCTGGCACCTCTGTGTAAAATAATAAGATAAGGCTAATATTATGAACAAGGGTTTTCTCTAAATGAAATAACTGGAGAGATTCAATGTTGGTCAGGCTGTGTTTTAAGTCTAGACATTTTATATTCCTTTCAACTTTCTGACATTGCCATTCCCTCAGGCAAACTGATTTTGTTGGCAGTGTCCACTCAGCAGCTTATCATTTTTACAGCTGGTGGCTGGTTCATAGGAAAGCTCTTGTTCCTTGTTGGACCCTTATGACGAGAAACAACATAACAGCAGGTACGATTATTTCTGTTTTCCTTCTCTTGGTTTGATGAAAAATCTGTGGAGAGAGTGATAGGGAAGGAGTCTGGAACCTCTGACAAGCAGATGTCCATTGCAGGTAATTAATGTATAGAACTATAGAATCCAAGAGTTTTATAAGGGATCTGACACATGTCAGGATACAGCTGACTGCTTTCCCTGAAGCTCCTTTTCTGTCAAGCATACTTACCTTTTGATGAATCTGTAACTACTGCTGGGTACAGAGGTCTCAAAGTAGAAGTTAGATAACCCTTTCCTTGATTTATGGTGAAAAGGATGAGAAAGGATGTAATGGTCTTCAGGTGAACAGTTTGCCTTTTCCTCCCATTTATGCTTGAGCGTGGTTTGATCCAAATGACATCCCCAACATGAGAAGGAATCTTTCAGGTTTCTGTCACTGTTAAATTTCTTAATGAATTCACAACAGACTAATCAGGACTTTTTTTGCAAGTATCCCTGGAGAAAGCAATAATGTTTGTGCTTGTAGTAGACTTTCTGCACAGCAAGTCTTGAACAAACTCTTATGCTATTTTCTGATTGGAATAACACTTCTGTGGCTTAAATGTAAAACAGGAAATCCCTTACCAATTCTGCAAACTGAAGTGTCTTCAAAGTAGCTAATATTTAAGTGAGTTTCTCAATGGTTTGAGGTTTAAGATTAGTGTTTTTCTCAGCTCTTTGGAATGCCAATCCTTCCCTTCTACAGTGTATAGTCTAGAACTTCTCAGGAGTTCCCTATATCACTGACATGCTTATCTAAGTTGCTTTATGTTTGAATTTTTAATTAAGGGCTTCACAAATTCTACAGACAACTCTACCAGATTATTTCTGGGGCTCCTCTAGCAGACCAGCTGAACACCAAAGGAGGAAAAAAGCTTTCTCAATGCAGGCTGGAGAACTTGGGCATGCAACATCATTGGTTCTTGGGTTTGGGTTTGGTTTTTGTTTTTTTTTTTTAAATCCTACTGATTTGTTACCAATTTTTACAATTAACATCCTACCAAATAGTTTAATATAGGATCATCTTTCTCAGTGACTGCCTGTCCATTTACAACTGTATTTTGTATAGTAGACTACAGTTTTTCATCTCAGAAATCTACCCTGGAGTATGACCAGCCATCAGAATGACTTCTGGAATTACTGAAATTTTGAAATTCGTCAAGCTGGCAAATTAACAGCACAGACACATTGCAGCCTCGAAGAGCAAGATATATTTTCTGTTGTGTGTGCTGCTTCTGCCTACTGAGTCTTTGCTCACAAATGATCAATTTTTGTCAAGCACCGTGTGAGAACATTCAACTTCTTAATATTACAAAACAAAATTCTGGTTTATTTAATCTAATTTTCAGGGGTTTCTTTTCTTTGGGAAACAGGTATTCAACAAATAACCTCATACTTTTAAGACTGATTCTTTTATTTATTTATTTAACAATGCAGTTTTTAATTAAACGAAGCAATTGCCTAGTAAATACCTTTCAATTTAAAAAAATGACAGGCTAATTACTTGTCCATTTTGCATTACTGAGAGACAAAACTTTGGCTGTGAAATGGAATTACAGTTTCTAGTATAAACTATGTTTGATGCTTCAGAAGTGATTTTACTGACAACGTGTGCTCTACAAGGGTCAAAATTGTTTTAAGAACCTTCTTTTTCAGATTAAAATTTGAGGGTTTTTTCTTGTCAGAGGATATGCGGTACTTAGAGTCCCCTAACTACCCACCCCCTTTCTCTTTCAGAGGATAGCAAGCTAAGAGGTCTTTCTCTACTTCCTTTCTGGGAACTTGCTAACATGTGCAATGATGCTGATAGGGAGTGCTGTACTGAAAGATTCGGCAGCTGAAAGTAATTGGCCCATGGCTGCTTCAACTGTACACAATTTAACAATGCCATTCAGTCTCCCTAGAGTAGTCCAGTATAGCTGGAAAGCACCGTGGCTTTTCAGAGCAAGCAGGCAGCTGGCAGCCACAAGGTTCCAAATTCCCATTATGCCTCCACTACCTGCTCTGTGTAGGGCCTGTCTCATCACCTTCTAGCCCTAGTTCAACACCTGCACTGCCTCCCTGTGCAATGAGGGTAATGCCTATTTAACCACCAGCATTGCACAGCCATTTTGAGTACTAACTTAAAGCCTCACTCAAGACCCTCAATGCATGCATTGTTATAAAAACGTACAGGCAAACACAAAATATCAGAAGAAGCAACTGGGGAAGAAAGCACACAAATAATGAGCAAAGAAAATTCACAGAATTCTCATCTAGGTTAGAAAAGATCTTGAAGATCATCCAGCCCAACCGTTAACCTAACATTAACAGTTCCCAACTGCACCAGATCCCTCAGCGCTAAGTCAACCCGACTCTTAAACCCCTGCAGGGATGGGGACTCCACCACCTCCCTGGGCAGCCCATTCCAACGACTAACAACCCCTTCTGGAAAGAAATGCTTCCTAATATCTAGTCTAAAATTCCTTAGGAAGTGAAAATTCCTCAAACATTGTGCAAAGCTGCAAAGAAACAAGAGTTTTGTCCACCAAAGCTGATGCTGGAAGCTAATGCTCAAGATACTAGAGGAGACAGAAAAGAAATCAAGATCTTAAAACATTACACAAAAAATTAGACTATATACAAACATTTGTTAGCCAGTGATGCAAATGATTAAGAAAGACTTCCTATGAATACTAAACGAGTTTCTATTTTGACAAAAAGCAAGATTTTACTGTGAGGTAAAAGGGAATTACTGCTGTGCAGCTACATGAACAGAGCACTCTGTGTGCAGAACAGCTGCCGATACTGCCCCACTGTCAGAAGAAAGAATAGAAAGAGCAAGGGAGAAGCTAAAAACAGGGCAAGAACACAATAGCCAAACAGTTAAAAGCCAGTTAGATAAATATTAGCAAATCATTAGGTCACATATACCTGCTTGTGTATGTGGTTTTGATCCTTCTTCTCAAAACCCACTGCTTCCTGTGATGAAACCAGAAGCCCAAATTATCTCTGCCTGACAGTGGTTGATGAATCTTTTAATGTAGGAATGGAACCTCACTACTAGACTACAGGGAACATAACACCTTTCAAAAAAAAAAAAAAAAAAAGTATAAAGGATTCACGCAATAAAAAAGGTAAAGATCAGGAAGTAGTGGTGGGTGGCAAGATAAAGGCGACATTTGGACTAACTGCGTGGAAATTGTTTCTGCTGATGCAAATTATATGGGCATCTATCTTTATACTGCAGTATTAATATTGTAAACAAAGTTATGAAAATTATTATCAAGGAGCTATGATCTGTTTCATAGAGAGGGGCAGGTGTAGAGACAGTGCAGCATCATGATTTGAATGGGATTAAAAGTGAGACTGAAGATTAAGGTGTTTGCTATCTTCAGTGTTTCTGTGGATGCACTTCAAGTCCAGAGGGGTGTATTAGAGAAATAAAAAAGCAGTAGGATGTTTTCTGCATAAGATTGCTATTGCTATAAAACGCAGTAAGAAATAACTGCAGGGGCACTAGAACCAGAAGGGAGAAAATCAATTAAGAGCTGAAAAGTTTGGTGTGATACGATGTTATCTGATGTGATATTAGGACCTGGATTTTCACTGTACTCTTCAAGTGCACAGAGAGAAATGTAGGTGATGTAGAGAATGAGGTGCTGGATGAGCTAATAGAGAAACCTTAAGCTGAGATTGCACAGACACTCCTCACTCGCAACAGCAGCAGATGCTGTTTCTTCTAGTTATCGACATGTGTATCCCCTCATTTTCTAAAAAAAATTATATAATTCTGTACTGCACCATATTTTCACCCCCTTACTGCATGAAATCCCTCCACCAGCTTAGGAATTATATCATCTTATACTCTTCTCTCTTTCTAGCCTTCTATTCCAGTTATCAAAGCTGGACCATCTCTGAGTATAAATGGAAGACAAATTTAATTGCTTGTGATAATTCTTTAAAAACTGGATCCATCTTGGGACAGTAAATCCATGTAGTTGGATTACTATACTTACTATAAGTGTCAAGAAGATCAAGTGGTTGCAACTAGGAAAAAATATAGAATATTGAAATGCCTCAGCCAAGAAATAACAGAATAAGACAGACCCATGGAGGCACCCAGGGGGCTTGATAAGCTCTGATGGTTCAGCCAATACTGAGATTAAAAAGACATACCTATTAACTGTTAAGTGCTGCAGAGAAATTGGAAAAATTACAGTATAATAAAACATTGCTTTGGTGTTAAAGTGAAGCTTTATCCAGACAGTGCACTAATAGTATTACTCTCTGGAGTGGAAGGTGATGCATAAAATAAAACAGACATGAGAAGGCTGTAGGCAGTGTAGGTAAGAATTCTTCAAAAGATGGCAAGTGCCAAGTGGAACATTTTAAAATCAAATGTGGGTGTTAGAAAAAGATTAAGGTTTGAAATCATGGGACAGGAATAGCTGCAGAGAGATTAAGAACAGGCCTAGAAAAATATTAAGGGCAGGCCAGCCCCAGACTAATCACTGACAGGAGGGCAGGATGCTGTACAAGAAACACGCCCGTGATGTTCTGAACAGTGCGGTGAACCCTAGCCAAGCATGACTGGGTACACTGTACTGACACACTGAGTAAAAAAGATTAGAGATCATCACAGTACGCTTCCCAAGTGACAACCCTTATAGCAATAGTCAGCTGAGTGCAGGAAGGCATTCCTGTGCCCTTGAGTCCAGTAACCTCTGCTTGACAAGCCGTGGCAGTGACTCTGAGTATCTACCTGGCTCAGACCTCTGTTTGCTAGGAGGCAGGTGAAAGCAGATGACTTTCATGTCCTCTAAAAAATGGGGCATCAGATATGCTAAGTTTATACAAAAGTTATGAATACTCACTATAACTATTCCTTTTACACCACAGCACTTGTCATTTAATAGTATGCTGTCAAACTGAAATGTCACAAAAGATATACAACAAATACTTTGGTATAAAACTGAATTTGCATCAATTACATCTGACAAAGAATGGAATGAGCAATGTATTTTTGGCAGGCAAGTATTAGTGAGAAGTGGTTTTGACAAAAGGACTGTTTTACAGCTCAGACAATTAAACTATTCAGTATTGCTCTGAGCTGAAAGGAACAATCTTTTCCCATGTCTTGCCTCCAAAGCTGTAAGAAATCTGCAGTAGAACAGTATTACTGTCCATACACAACTCCTCAGCTCACACACCTGGAGTGCTGCTCTACAGACTGTGCCTTGATTTTCTTGTTTTCTTGCCTCTATTAGTATGTCCTGCCACTGTGGCCCCACCTTATGTGTGAGGTTCAAATTTTTTGTTCCTATCTGCAAGCTTATGCCAGACAGCCTTTTCTATGCCAGCATTCCCATTAATAATGACTCTTCTGTTACTCTCAGAGGGATTTTACGCTTAAGGCTCTTGAGGTGGGGGAACTCTCAGATACTGACGTGTATAAATCGTTGGGATAGATTCCAAACCAGAGGAATACAAGTTAAGAAAATATTACAAACTTTTCGGATATAAAAATGAAATGTTTAACGTTTTCATCTTTCACCACTAAATGCCAACACAATGTACTTAACATCTTTTCCACTCATTTAGTTTCAATACATTGTCTTCTGAAAGCACACATCCTAGAAAGATTGATTTCACTGTAACACATGGCAGAATAAAATTCAGGTTCTCCAATGCAGTGGGACTTTGACTGTGGTAAGTGCTGTAAAGATGATGGTATTCCATAACTGAAAATCGGGTATGTTGTCTTCGAGGGGCACTTGCTGATAATGAATGGATTGATGCTGGCAGGTGTGCTTTGTGCAGGTTTAAATCTTGCTTCACTTTGTTATTTGCTCGTCAGGACTTGTATTTTTCTGAAGTCATGGACTTGGGAAGGACTTGTCTGAGCAAGAATGTGCTACATTAATTACTTGAATCAGCTTATAAACCTGCAGTGTTAAACTGTGCAAAAGGGCGTGTGGAAGCACTTGGTTTGTTTTTTAGTTTTGCTTTGTTTCCTTTAATACATGTAGGTGATCACCTCAACATTTGCTTTCAGTGCAATGCTCTGGGAAGAGATCAGTTGCCATCCTGGAATGAACGCATAAGAAATTTTTAGGTAGAAACAGTGGAAGTGCATTGCCTGTATGCATATCATACACTTGTCGCTAAAATACGGTGCTCAGTTCTGGTGTCTGTATAAAATGGAAATTAATAGAAAGGAGGGTTCAAACCATGGTCTACATAGAATAAGAAGAAGACAAGCTATGTGAATCTTAGAGAATTCAATGTGCTTTATTTCTCAATAGGCCTATCAGTAAGGCCGAAGAGAGTTTTATTTTATGTAGATGTTTTTGAATATAGAGATATGAGATATGTTACAGTAGGGCAAGGGAGAAGGATGGGCTTTTTGATCTCAACAGGAGCCTAGCAGTACCTTGGGGCTGCAGAGTGACATAATAATCTTGCTGGCTATTGTAATCTCTTAAACAAGTTTGTTCCTCATACTGGAAAGAGTATAAGATGGTTCTTCTTGTAGTGGTATGTATGGAGGACCTCAGTAGCTGTGCTTATTCCCCTTCTTCACAGGTCCTGAACATGGATTAAACTCTTCTGCCTCCACGTTGAAATAATGACTGCAATTAATTGTCATGTGTCAGGGCTTCAGTCAGGTGCCCGGAGCAATCCTTACTTTCATGCTTAACTTAGTTTCTGGCATTTTAGTTTTTCTTTCTCTGAAACATCCGAGATAACTTAGAGTTGTAACTAGTGTACTGAATAGGGCAGGCAAGCTGGGAGATGGTACAGAGGCCCTTCTCAAATGCTTTGACTATATGCCCTACTAAAATGTTCACAGAGATCTGAAGAGAGATGAATAAACCTTGAGAGAGGGTTTTTTTTCCACAGATCAGATTGCAAGGCACCTTTAAAAATGTTTTAATCCACTTTCCTAAGAAAACAAGGTTTATGTAGTCATGTGTGATTTTGGCCTGAAATAATCTCAGACATTGTTGGCTAATTTCATTGAAATGACAGGAAAATCATAGCGTCAGAGACATTAGGCTTCCATGGGCTTGGGGCAACTGGGTTAATGCAGTGGCAGAAGTTGTGTTCACCAGTGAGAAGTTTCTCTGTAGCAGACATTGTAGCAGACACCAAGGAATCCATCCAAGAGATACATACCTTCAGAGCCACAATCCACAGAGCTAATAATTTCTTCTTAGCTTTTTATATGATATCTTTTCTGGGATTATCATGGCACATCTCAAGTAAATTCCTAGTCCTGAAAGACTTTCAGGTCTCATCTTTCCTGTTGTCTACCAACAGCATGGCCAGTCCTTCTTTTTTAAGGACTAACATTCTTGCTTCAACTGGAATCTTTAGACACATTTTGGGTCATTTCTGTAATATGTAATTCACTGATATGTGAAGGATCAGGTCTGATGACCTGGCATTGTCCTTAGGCTTTATTTAATTTGAAGAAAAAGCTCTCCTATGCAGTTTACCATGGCTCTGCACCATTGGTTATACAATAGAACTTTCTCATGTTGTTAACAAAGCCTCTTCTTAGAGCAATATGCATCTTGTGATCCTGAAGTACAATAAACATAAAACCATATTTTTCCCAGAGAAAAAGGAGGTCTGGATTTGTCAGGATTAATTTCTTCAAAAAGAAGTTTCTCTATCATGTCTCAAAGTTTGTAGCACTTAAAAGAAGAATGTGCTATATTCTAGACAGGTTTGGAACTATCAAGGCAAATTCCCTAATGGTAGTTAAAAACATCACTTACTACCATGTCTACAACTGAGGGAAGAAAATAACTGTGAAAGTCATACAAGGTGCTGCTTTTGAACATAAAATGAAAATTAATCAGCTGAGGAGCTATGATCTTTATGTGCAAACCAAAGTAAAAAAAAGCAGCTTCGTATAAAATCTTTGTCCTATTCAGTGAACTGTGAGTTCCACTAGCATTTCAGTCCAGTTTTCCAATTTACCGCCTGGCCATATTTTATTTAAAACACATTAATTTTACTCCTTAATCTTTTTTCTGCAGTAAATTGTGATGGCAATTTTGGTTATTTGAATGATTATTTAAAAATATATATATTATGTTAATTATTCTGTGAATGCTACCATTTATCTTTCTGGATGAAATTAATCCACTTGGTTATGGCTTACTAGACTGATAACTTTTCAATCTCATGGCCAAAACATCTATTTTCACAAAACATGCTAAGCTTTTTTTTCACTTTATAGAAAATACTGTTTTCTTTTTAGAAAAGAATATGGGTGAGAAAATGTCGGTAAATGTGTTCCAGAAAATCATCACCCAACACATTACATCAAATCTTCTGTGGATCCTAGTAAGACTAGTAAGTCTGCTTGGTTCACTGACAAAACAAATCATTGTCCATTCATTTACATATTATCTTCAAAATCGGTGCGATGAAATGTCATGCCAAACCTACCATATATATTTTCAGGAGAAAATCAGTGTAACACATGGGCTACAAAAGTTACAAATGTAATTGGAAAAAGAGCACATGATCCTATCACTACAGAAATCTTAGTAGCAATTTTTAATGACAAGTATCTGAAAAATGCTGTTTCTACTTCCTAATTAATAAGAACTCAAAGTGGAGTAACATTCAGGAAAAAAAGTGTTTTCATCTTTTCTCTGCTTGCTAGCATTTAGACTTCATTTTGATATTAAATCTGTGCAACCAAATCTGTGTGTTTCTCTGACACCCACTGATTTTAGAAAGGATTCCGTGCAGACCATGTAAAAATCCATCTTTGTTTACCTATGATAATACATAAAATATTTTTGTTTTATGGGTAACCTCTTCTCCTTGCATGATTTCACCAAAGATTTCCAAGAGTAGTTGTGACTGACCAGTGCAGAAAAATTTCTGCTGGTGGCCCCTGAGAGTAAAACAAGAACTATCTAAACTGGATTAAGAGATAAGTTTGGCAATCAGTTAAAGAATAACAATGAAAACATTTTCTTTTCAAATTCTGACATATGTGTTTCAGGGTTTAGTCTGTGTTTTCAGAGTTTGGGGTTTTTCAGTTTCATGCCACATTTTCATATAGAATCCAGTATTACAGAGAAAAGGACTATTTCAGTACAAACACCTTGTTGAAGGCACTGACAAATAGTTTTGGATTTTCCCCAGATCCAATGAATATTCTAAAAAGAAATACACATTCTTGAAAAGCATTAAAGCAAAGAGGGCTGCCCATACCCAACACAAATGTACAGCCTGTGATTCCTCTAGATAGGGTCCTACCACTGACACATGAGAAGTTAACAACTGGAAAAGGAGTGTCACACAAATAACTCTGTCAGAAAAAAATAGCCTACGGTAACATTACTTTCAAGTGTGTGCCTGTCAAAAGGTGAAAAGAGAAGGTTCACTGAAGATTCATTTTAGTTTTTTGTAACTGTCGAGGTCTGCTCTTCGCTATGATCTAAATCTGATTATGAAAAGGGATGGCTGAATGAGGTTTTAACCTATATTCTTTTTCTGTGTAGGTGCCAGCAGGTCACCAAGTAAGGATTTCCAGTTAAGGTAAGCAAAGGTGATTAATAATTCACCACAGAAATTGTTCCCAGTTCTGCATGATGTGTGCACCTTTGCTTCTTCAAAACACTAACTCCATGTGAAGTGGTAACACCAAGAGTTCCTTGACAAGAACTGACACGGCCATCTAAAAGCATTCAGCTGTGTCCTTGTGCTGGCTCTGCAGGTTTTCTATGTAGGTCACCGTATAATGTTTTACTGGCTCCACGGATCACTTTATATCAGAAAATGACAATGACCGCTCCATTTAGAGTTTTGAATGGGGAGGTAGGAAGTTAGAAATTGAGACCACCTGAAAGAGAAGAAAGTTGCCACATATGATAGGAAAATAGTAGTAAGGTTTTAACCATGTGTTGAAAGTAAAGTTTTTCTTAGAATTGGCCAATGGGATGGGACAGGATGTTGTCAGATTGCAACTTGCAGCTCCATTAGTGTCTGCTTAATTCGAGTGGAAAAAGTCCCACAAAGCTTTTTTTTTTTTTTTTCTGGAAGCCTAACACAGCAGCTGTAATATAAGTTAATTAGCAGGTGATTTTTACTGAGGGTTTTTTTGTAATGAAAAAAAGCTACAGTGCCAGTATCCCTTTTATATAATTGGAGCTTCTGATATATGACAGATTACTTTTTTATTCTTAGATCCCTCTGCCATCTAGGTAGGAAAGCAATCTCACAGTGTTTCCAGCAGGGTCTTCAGGAGGCTTGAATTACAGCTCATGGCACTGTAATTAATACTTGGAGTTGGGAGTTTACCTTTTACTTCATTCTGCTTTAGCTGGCAGATTAAGATGCTATTAATTTTTTTCCTAAGTTTTAGAGCTCAGAAAACTTGTCTTCAGGAACAATGAAGAGATCTCTGCTGTAGCTTCAGACTTATCCAGCTTCCCACTGTTGGCCAATTAACTCCCAAAACTAAGAAATTTTGAAAAGAACCCACCACTTGGGGACAAGAGAGGAACAGATACAAGGGATCTTTTAGAAAGGTTGCTCCTTGCCTTCTGAAATTTCAAGGACTAAATGGAAATACTTTCTTCCAAGGAGAACTGGCAGAGGTGTTCCCAGGTCATCCTCCTGCATGGAATATGAGCAGCCATCTTTGCTTCAGTAGCCTTCAAGAATGTGTGTCCCTTTTTAAATCTTCATCAGACTACCTCACTAAAGCAGCAGAAAGCAGTTTGTTACAATATGTTGTTGTGTGGTACCAACTCTATTTTATGTTAGATCAAGAAGGTTGGGGAACAGACAGTTAAGAGTGAAACAGTCCCAAGCTGGGGGAGTACTGGGGAAGCAGGGAGTAAGTACCTTTAAATATTTGAAATATATTGTCTGAGTATGACAAGGACAAAATACACCTAGCCTAAGTCCTCCTTGTTTCTTGTATAGAATAGTCACAACTCAGGATAGAAAAGCTGTTATTGCACTTGGAAGAATAAATTTTTAAAAAAAGAAAAAAGAAAAAAGAAAAAAGAAAAAAACAGGGTTCCTATTAAGAGGTGTAACATCTGTTCCTTCTAGTGAGAGAAAAAAACCTTTCTCGTTGGAGATTAAAAAAAAAACAACAAAAAAAACCAACAAACAAACAAACAAAAAAAAAAAAAAACCAACAAAAAAAACCCCAAGACCAACACAATAATTGTTCTTTTGTCATGGCTTCACATAGGAGATTTGTGAATTGCATGTTTAATTCTAAACCAAAAACAACCCTGGATTGCATTTACAATATCTTCATGGTTGTCATATAAGGAAAGGATCTGACCCATGGAGATTAAAATTGAGCTCCTTTAAAGAATGACTTAAAATAGGGTTTATGCCATTCTTCTTGAGGGCATCTGGGAGTGAAACTCCCAGAGTTTTCATGTCCTCAGGGTATCATGGTTTTTACTTTTCCGAAAAGTAAAGGAAAAGATAATTTTGAAAGCATTAGATCAGGTTTCTGAAGGGCAGTTCTGGTACAGTATCTATCTTGCTGAGAGATATATACTTGTTATCCTTATTCTATTAATTAAGATCTGAAAATATGCTTATCTATTTGAAGCAAATTCTGTGACATGGAATTTTGTCCCCCAAAAAATCAATATTGTAGAAAATAAAACACAGTGGGACTCTGAAACTCACAAGAAGGAGTAATTCTGAGAAGAAAGAATGGAGAGGGAAGTGTAAGAATCTCAAGACCTGCACAAAAATGGTAAAAATTAAGATTAAGATTATTCCAGAGCATAACACAATGCCCTTTCAACCTTCCTTTTTAAGGATCCCTTTCACTTTCACGACAATAGTCTTTTTTCCACAAGGCAACTTAAACTTTCATCATTAAATGACTTTTCTATGCCATACTACAGAGATACAGTTCAAAGCCAATAGTGTCAGAGAGCATTACATCTATGTGTAAAACAGAAATGAAGAGAAACTGGTGTTATTCAAGAAATGTTCCCTATTTCCCTCAGCTATCATATTTGATGTGTACTAATTTTTAGAAGACAGCTCCAGGATAACTATTTTTTCTTAAAAATAAAATCAATGCATAAACTTCTGACCCTTGTCTTTACTACTGTTTAAAATCCTCTGAGGTTCTCACCAGATAGAACAGATACTTTGCTATTAGCAAGAATTCACTTGAACAAAGAAGAAAAAAAAATAAATCCGTGCCCTCAGAAAATTTCATCATAGAAAAATATATTAAACAGTGAAATAACAAAGAAAATTAGAGTTAATTTAGACTGGCAGTGGTTTTCAACTAGGCAGAATGAAGTGAACTTTTTAGATAAGATACTGGGCTAGATTCTTAGAGGATGTAAATAAGCATAACCATTTTCTTCTTTACAAGATAAAGTCAGTGATGTTATTTTTAAAGTCAGTTAAAAGAGACAGGGCTTCAGATTCTCAGAAGCACAAAAGATCAATGTAAGCAGGATAGAGTGTTTGAGGCTGGATGGGTCTCACTCCTACTATCTTTATCTTAGAAAGTTGCAAAGGATAAATCTGGCCAGCAAATAATTTAGATCACCTTGATTGTTCAAAGGCCTCTGGTTTCCATGAGGGCTTTTGTCATTCATTCAGGGACCATGAAAGTACATTATTTCTGAAATGTCATCACTCTTCTACTTGAAAGGTAGCACAGAATCAGCACATTCATCATTAGAAGCGAGGAATATATTTACAGAGTTATTTTATGACCTGAAACAGTCTACTGTACCACATCAAACTTCTCTGTAATGTGATCTGCTGTCCAACCTCCAGACAAGGAAGAGTCAAAGAATTCACTGAGTTTGAGAACTTTAACCGAGAAAACGTTGTGATCTTCGAGACAGAGCATAAAGAATAGCAGTTTCTGGGAGCAAAGTGGAGAGTCCTCTAGATCCCATAGTCTGCTTTCTCCTTACCCAGAGAGAACAGGCATTTCAATGAATATTGGAGGAGTCTGGCTGAATATTAGTGGGGTTAAAACAGTAAGAGACTGATTTGCTGGAAACCTTGATCCCCTCTGGTACAGAGTTTATATAGCTGGCACCAGGTTCCAAAGGATTGCCTTTCTTCAAGGGATTTAATGTAGTCCATGTAAACTGCTTTCTTTGAATACAGACTTGACTGAACTGACTATACTTCTTCCACATTTTATTAATGAAAACATGTCTATCCTTGAAAACATATCTAAGGCAACACACATTTACAGAGAGTAGGAACACAGAGCAGTAATATTATGCACACAGTCTCACTTGCCAAGATGTCTGAGCTTGTATTGGTTCAACATTGGGTGTGAATTTACGTCTCTAACATCAATCTGCCAGTGCTCAGGTGCAAGATGATGTGAAGCTTACGTGCAATTACAGGTTCATCACAAGAACTTGCAGCATTCACATGCACTCCACCTGGCCCCTTCACATGTCCGCGTGAAGGTCCCCTCTGGATAATTTGCAGCTGGCAGGTGTTGGGAAGCTGTTTCCTACTGCTTATCAGCTACTAGACTTTGCTTCCTGGCAGAGATCTCTTGTCTGAAGGTCTTTATATCAAAGGATAATATAAGAAGAGAGTTCACCTAACCTCTTTGATTTTGCCCTAAAGGGAGCTATGATATCATTGTCCATTATAGTGAAAGTGTGGTTTAATTGCCCCTCAAGTGAGAGTTACTGCTTCTCTCTCAAATTTGATGCCTGACTAAAAATAGGGCTGGACTCACCATTCACTAACCTCTCAGATGGGTCCCAAAGGCTGTGGAAACTTCAGACAGCCAGTTTGTTTCCAGCAGCACTTGGCAATAGCACAGAGAAACAATTACTGTACCATAAAAGAATGCATGATAAATAAATACGCTTTTTTACTAATGTATAATATATTCTTTGTCATTCCCTTAGGGATAGAAGGCTTCCTCTGACTACTTGTTTCCTTTCAATAAAAATAAGAGGAAATACAGCTTTAATGTAGCTTGCTTTTTTAGACTACAGACATCTTGGTACACAGTTGCAGCCAGGTAAGTACCATGATTACAAGAGAAAGTACCAGTTCAGGAATAATGGGAGCTAATTCAGTGCCCCCCTGCTCATATACTGATTTGAAGTTTTTTCTGTGTGAATTTTTTTTTAAAATAGGGCATCAGTTAACGTCAGGTTTGTTCTAGAAGCAGAGGAATTTGAATAATATTAAACTGGTAGGAAACAAAGTTCACATTTTTGTTATCAAAAAAATGTGAGTTGACTCCATAGCTCCAAAGTATATAAATGGAATGCAAAACCTTCTGTTATGATTTTATAAATATCAGTAAGAATGAGTCAATTAATGTGTAATTATGCCTACAAGGGTTCTGCTTATAAAGAGTACAATGTATAAAGAACAAAATGAGGACTTATTTTCAGCCAAGGAACAACTGAAATTAGGCTATGCTTTGGGTTATCCTTGGCAGAAAATGAATCCTTCCTTCCATTTCAAAAAGAAAAAATACGTTTTTTTTATTTTTGAGCAACTAAAACATCTCATAATTCTACAGTACATGAGATGTGGTGGAAGCCTTGTTGAAACACATTGGAACAGATCCACTACTTTCAGCAAGTCTTGAAGCAAATGCTGTCACATTAAAGACTTGAGCAAGCAAAACTGGTTTTGAATGGAGATAAATGACAAAATATTAAATACCAATCTTGATTTCAGTTAATTCCAGTGATGTATGGTGCTGACATATTTGTGTTTTCAGGTTTTCACTTAAAGCATTTGAAGTTCAGTTGCATAATGTGATTTCATACATTTAAAGATTATAAACAAGTTGAAAAACACAACACACAAGAACATTTTTTCCAAAATATTTTTCTGGTGAAAAATATCATAATTAAATGTATTTTTGACAAAATAAGTTTTGTTTGACAGTTTGAACCAGATCTAAAGTTTCAAATGTCAGCTTAAAAAATTCTCAGACTAGTCTGTGAGCTTTCAGTTTGTTTTGCTCAGTTTATTAAAAAAATATTAAAAGAAACCAAGGGATACCAACATGCCTTTACATGCACCACTTTGTGGTCATGTTTTTGATGTTCTAAACCATGGGTGGTGTCTCTGTAATTTCTGCTATTTCTTTTAGTTAATTGCAGTAGCTTCTGCTCTGAATCATGTTCTGGACGCTGGAGAAAGAAGGAAACACTGGCTGTGCTGAAAGCAGAGACTTTGTCTGCATTGTCCTATCAGCTTGAGATCCTAAACATTGAGAGGACAGGCCAAAACCAACTTTTGGACATATGCTTTCTGCTGTAGCTGGGTTCTTTAGGTTATTTCCTTAGGAAAATTGGAAATTATTTAAATTGCTTCCTGCTCACTTCATCTCTGCTTTTACACTTGCCAACTTGATTATAATCTTTTTCTGCAGTGATAAAATTTAATGGCAAAATTCCCAATAAGGTATTCTGCTGGTCCTTCAACTTTGTTCAAAGGACTGCTTTTCCCCTTAAAATATTTTGCCTCTTTCCCATCAGACAGGGCATAGGATAAAAGTGCCTTGACATATACTGCTGAGTAAAAAATATCAATTTACCTCCAATATGAGCTTTCTCACATTCGTAACTAGGTCCATCCTACATGAATAGCTCCTGTTTTGTACCTCCACTTTGGGGCTAGGACTGCAAGAAAAACAAAGATAGATTTATGGTCCAGAAGAAGCTGCCAGGCTAAATTCAGAGCTGACCTGACATAGGCTGTCTAGTTAGGTGTGGATGTGGGTCCCAAAGGGGTTTTTGGTAAGGTTAAGGCTGCTATTAGGATCGAGATTAGTGTTGATGCTACTAGTTACTCGTAAACGCTGACTGAAGAGAGAAAAAGGCTGGAAGAATCAACAGGTTCTGCCTAAACCTGGTGGTGTTATGAAACACTTTTCCAGGTCTGACAAAATCCTCTGGACAGACAGGGTTATGATTAAAGTTAGGCTCTGCACTGGTCAATGAGCTAAATTTATGGTAATGAGAAATATTTTTTGTTAAACTGAGTTAAGGGTTACTAAGAATAGCACTTTCACATTGGTTCAGGGACTTAGGCTTTCTAAAAATAGCTAACCATGCTTTCTTTGAGCACATCATTAATTTTTGTAATTCCATTTTTTACTAATTTAGGTATGTTCTTAGGAATTCGTGAGGTTTTTGGGAACATTTGAATAAATAAGTCATAATGAAATTAGTATTCTACTTTTTATGTGTTCTTGCTATATTACCCGTATGCAATTCTTTTTGCATGTTTTAGACTTGTCTGTGATTTTGTGTTTTTAGAAGAAATGTTCAGGTTTAATGCCCTATTCTTTAAAACATTGCACTGATTAGCATGTTTTGCTGTCTGTCTATCCACAGTTATATATGCATTATATATACAAGCACACTACTATATTTTACAGTGTGCATGTTTCTATGCGCAGAGTAATATGTATATAGTAACACACAGACACACACATTTAATATACTTTATAGACTACTTTTTAAAACTGCATTCTTTACAAAACTATGAACAAAAATTCAAACCATGACATGACATAGGAATCAATTTCTTTGAAAACATATATTTGGTTTTTTTCTGGATTACAGAAGAGAATTTATTAAGTAAGTATAGTCTTTCAAACATGCAAGACAGTACACTATCAGTAATTGATTTAAGTTGTTAGTGACAGAAAAAAAGTAACGCTTGTGCTAAAACAACCAAAAAATTGCTCTACAGTTCAACACCATTTCATAGGGCTTCCAGACAATAACAAATATTTTTTACAAGATTGTTCTTTTAGAATTTGTTCTACAAGCTTTAATGAACACATTTGGCAGCACAGACAGAGAAGTTGTGGGGTTTCCCTTGTATTCCAATTTAAAACACTTTGGTTTGGTTGTTTTCCTTCCAAGTGTGACTCTGCTGAAAATCATGGTAGCTTTTTGCTTCTGATGAGAACATTCCATATCAGATGAATATAACAAGTTCTGTCTTGGTAATCTGATTTTTGCTTTTGACTATATAACTTTCTTCCAGTTCGTCTTGCTGAGAAATCTTCAGTTAAACTTAAGTTAAACCATCCCCTAATTTTCTCACAAATTGCTTTTTCAAAAGGGATAAAATAAAGATTTTGTGTTGGATTTGACCCAGCTGTATTAGATGACATAAATGAGGGCAGAGGCTAAGGCTGACTGGGAAATTGAGACTTTCCTTCTAAACAATTCAGCTGTGGGCTCATGAAAAGCAATGCAGCTTAGTCACAGCCTCATCACTCTTTTGAATTTGGTGTCTTTGATATGATGATGATCTGATATCAGTAAAATAGTCAAACATATTTTAAAATAAAGAAGGTGATTTAGACTGAGAGATGAAACAGTACAAATTGCAAAGTTTTAATCTTTCACTTGTTTCACAAAATGCGTAGTGCCACAAACCGAGATGAGATATATATATCTGTTACCCTTCAATGGTGACTAAGCTGTGTGTAGGTAACAGAAGCAAGACAGAGGAAGACAGCCTTATTCCTCAGTAAAGACTTGGACAATCTGAGATAAAATAACATCTGTAGGAAATTAAATTAGCTTTAACAGAGAATTATGAAATTTATAGAAAATTATATTTTTAAAAGTCTGAAAGTTACTATTTTCCTTAGGTTTCTACAGTTAATTACTGAATTGATGTGGTCACTATTTAGTTCAAGCAAGCAGTAAGAGGAATAAGAGTGGGAAGGTATCCTCACCAACAGAAAACTCCTCAGAGACTAAGTTTGTAATTAGTAATTATGGATGCTGACTTACGAACTGAGGGAAATAATTTTTTTCAATTTTTTTACAGCATTTAAGGAGATAATAGCAGATCCACTGAGGAGAATCAGAAATCATGTGTGCGTTGGATTTATTCCTGCTGGGCTAACTAATGTCAGTGGCAAAATTCCCACTGGCCATAAATTCACATGCTCAGGCCCAGCTGCTCATGTTGTTGTTTGCTTTTTGTTCATGAGGAAAACACTGAGACATGAAACAGACAAAAAAAATGTTTCACTGGGGTAGTTGTGATCTTCAGGAAATCTAACCACTAGTAATCTGACTGCAGCTGCAGTATTGACTGTTTTACTTTACACATGAGACATCAGTTAAACTCCCTGTACAAAAAATATCTGACCTTTTCTATTTGTCCTTAAAGCAAAATATGGCCTTTATGATACTAGCAGTGCTGTTTATAATACCACTATAGGGGTAATAGAAGAGGGATAGAAAACTTCTTTTTACAGATGTCAGTAGATGAGACTAGCAATGTTCCTTCTGGCTTGATTTTGTCTCTCATTAGGACAGGGATGTGTGAAATGGGCTATTAACTTTTTCATGTTGGGCCTCTTCTGCTCTGCTAAACATGGAAAACATGAAATGTGATGGTGTTAAGCAGGTTGTTTTAAGCACAGCTCCCAGGTATTCACCTCTGAATAGAAGCTGGAAGATACAGTAACTGTTCTGTACGAGAAACAGTATTTTTCCTAACAGGTGTTGACTGGGGTTTGAAGTTTAGGATTTGTTGGATTACCAAAAATTCCTTCCTTTGCATTAGTGATTTGAAGTATTTCTTCATCAATTAGATTAAGTTTTTTAAGATGAGATATACAGTCATCTTGTATCAACAAATCCAGGAAGAGAATCACAGTACTCTCAATATCCAATTACTCTCTAATCTGTGTAAATTACCAAGACTGTAAGCTTTTCAGGGCAGTCACTGTCTACTATGCTGTGTTTGTACAATACATAGCATAACGTGCTTCTACTGTTGGTTGCCTTCCCAGTGCTATCAAGTACAAAACAAGTATTCTAACATGATTACATCATATTTCCCTCTTGTACTCAGTTTTGTCACAATTCACAAACTAACATCACCAAGACTCAGAATTATCACTGCCTAAGCCATAGTATGAGAACTGACAGCAACAGGAAGCGCTATTCTTTCTTCTGAAAGGAAGTTCCCTGATAAAAATAAAATGTAAGACCTTTGAAAGGCCATTTACTATTTATAATTGATGTGGTTCTGTGGCAGATAGTGCAGTCTTAAAATAGATGAGAGTAATATCTAACATTTGTATCACTTAGGTGAATAAAATAAGTTGTAGGCATTAGCAGGCCAGGTAATGAACCACGAGTTCTACTGATACTGAAGTTTAGAAGGTTATTGTGGAAGCCTGGACACAAATATGTTTGAAGTAAGCCTGCTAGCTCAAAATAGATATATCATCACTATAGATTGTGAATTTTATGTTCATGAACATGCTTGCATAATTATAACAGTAAGAGCAGCAATAATAACAATAGCTAATCTGTAATCATTATTAAATAGGAGTACATTTCCCTGTTCAAGAAGTCTTGTTGCCACTGTGGTGAGGAAGTTCATAGGAGACTGGGATGAAATCAAGACTCAGACAACAATTTATAGACATTCAGAATTTGACTCCCAAGTTTTAAGATTAGTCTGCAAAGCACATTCCCATTACTCGTTCTTGTGATTTTTCTTGTCAACTTCAAAAATGCATAAAGTATATAGCATTTTAAAAATTCAAAGAACTGTGGAGGCATTACTGTTCATTATGTCTCTTTTATTCCCCCACAAACAGAATGATTTCTCACTCTTCACTGTCTTTTTTTCCCCTTCAGTGAAGTGTTATATTCAGTGCTGAATACTGAGAATTTTCAGGGCCTCCTAAGTTAGATGCCTGGTTAACTCTGCTTCAGATTTTATAAGATCTTTCTCTGCCTGTCCTGAAAGTGTGCTTGGACAGACTAGAGAACAGCATGTTATGAAGCAGAGCTGTGGACAGGAGGGCAAGACTCACATCTGAACAGATGGGAGTCAAGGCCTGAGAGAATTAGGAGCAAAAGCGTTAAACCTATACATCCTCCTGAAACCAGCTTCTCCAAGTTCTCTGTTGTCTTGCTGTGTTGCAGTAATCTTTATCCTAATTAAATAGCAAAACAAAGAAATCTGAAATTGCCCTATTGGGAACCATGCTTTCTTCACATCACAGGAGGTGCTTTAGCAGCCATTACAGAGTATTTTCAAAATACTAAGAAAGAAGTTCGATATTGTTAAGTGTTTGGGAGTGATAGAGGAAAACATCCAAACTTAGCTTTGGAAAGCTTGTTCAGTGCAACACAGAAACTCCTTGCTGAAGTGAATGATGTAGCTCCATCTTTCAGTCACTAAAGAAAAATAAAGAGCAGGGATACGCTTTGCAGGAACAGGGACTTGATAGTGATGTTGAGGCAACATTTCTGCTGTCATGCTGACTTGTGTCTCAGGTCACAGCCTCTTTGCCATTTCTCCAATTCACATGTTAGCCTCATCTCTAGCTCTCATTTGGGGTGAATGAGGTGATTCCCTAGGTAGGAAGACTTAGGAATAGGGCAAAAACTGACTCAGAGGTTGGATTCACCTGGAGCTCTTTACAAGTCTCACTTCAGGCTCAGACACACCCTGAGCTACCAAAGGGAATAGCCAGGAAAATCCAGGACAAAGATCCTCAATGGCTGTCAAAGCAAAGTGAGTAACACAGATTGAACTTCGAGACTTAAGAATCTGTTTGCCAAGGACACTTACCATGAGCATATATAATTGTCTATGATTGTTAATGGGTTTTGATGTCCCTTATTTATTTCTGATGAACCAAGTGTGATATCTCTCAGTGTCTGTCTTAGGTGAAATCACTATGATAACACATTCCTCTAATAATAACAGCACTTGTATGCATGCTTGCCTTCAAGGCCTGAAATGTGATACAGCTGCTATCAAATTTCCATTCACTACTGCTTTTCAACAGTCAGCCTTTCCAAGATAAAATGAGGACAGTTAGTATTTCAGGATGAAAACAGCATCTTGTATATACATACATCTTGCCCAGGCAAGGATATATCCTCATTTTTCTACACTGTGAGTCTGTAGGGTACTGCAAACTGCAAGTTTAGCTTGTGCCTGAGGTGGCAAAGATGGACTGCTGTAGTCTGAACAATCCATCCTTACACCATCTGCTGCTGCTTAGAGAGGGTCAGTTTCTGTGAGGATGAGGAAGGGAATGGCAGCCGATGTAAGTAGCCCCCGGTCCAAAGCAGACAATGTTTCTACCACCACAGCTGCCTCAGGCCTGCCAGGTAAAGGGTCAGAAAGCTTCGTTCTCTGGAATCCCCAGATCCTTTGGGCTCTGCTTCTGGCCCTGTCTTGTCTTTAACCCATATTATCAAGAGTCTGACGTTGCCCTTCCTTTGTTAGGGAAGCTGCTAGGATGGAAAAGTAGTTTATCTGAGGCAGAGAATGGGAAGTGGATGTTAAGGTAAGAAGATGCCTTTGGAGGTGGGGAGGAGGGTGGAGTTCAGCGTCTTGGATGGGTTGGGGGGTATGGGATGAGGTAGAGTGAAGAGAGGTGGTGCCAGAAGAGGGGCAGGTCGAAGAAGGGGGAAAGGTAAGATCCCCATCCCTCTATGCACCTTTCAGAGTGTCCCTCAGTCGCAAGGCCTAAGCCTCCATTTTTATATATAGTCTTTCCCTATATCTGACTGCTTGCTCCCAGGCCTACTCAGTTAAACCCTCAAAATACTCTTCTGACTTTGCCCATCCTTTTCTCTCCCCCAGCTGCCAATGCCATCTCTTCCACCCCTGAAAAATACAATCCTTTTTCTGCCTCGAGGCAGCAACATTCAGTTTTGCTTTCATAGCTATGTAGCTTTGAGTCTTCTCTGCTATAAGGTAGTCTGATAGTTTAAGTGGGGAATCATCATGTTGTTAAATATGTATGATACTTAAAACACTCTGCCAACTTCTTTCCTACTATAAGAAACATTCTGATAGGAGAAAAGTTGTTACAAACTGACTTCAGGCTAGAAAATAATTATAATGATAGTGAAAGTAACTAATGGACTTTCCTTTAATGCTGAAATTCTGAATAGAGATCTTAAAATACCTTAATGAAGCACAGAGCTGCCCATTCCATCAACACTCTTTAAATTGGACTTCAGGGAAATAGGATGCTAACGAAGGGTAAGGGATTTACTGGTTTGTTCTATGAGTGTTTGCTGAACAATAAATATTTTTTTGTTAGGGTGTGACTGAAAAGTAATCTCATAATGAAATGTGCTGAAGTATTTTCAAATACAGCTTGTTCAAAGGAAGATACTTGAAAAAAGGGAGTGGTCTTAAGTGTGATCCCAAAGGAAACTCTCCAGTGTCTAGCTAGAGAAAGAGATGACAAGGTGAAATATTCTATTATGAGATATGAAGTATCAGCTGTTAGTTGGTTATATTCTAGTAATGAACCGTCTTGAATTTATAGATCAATCTGTCTTTGATTCCTATGCTGTGTTTTAATGCACAGCGAGCTATTTTCTTTGTACTATTCCATTTTGCTTAATTGTCCATATTGTTGTTAAGTACCTAAGAGAGTTAAGGGGTTTGGGCTGAATCTGGAAAGAGTACACTAAGCTATTAAATGGAGAATTTCTAATCTACCCTTACATCTAAAATGTTGCAGTCTTCTATCAAAATATTAATCCAGGTGTGACCATTAAAATCTGCAATTCTTTATATCAGCTTTTATTGACCATCAAGCAGATGGGCAATCTAGTTAAAATGCATAGAATATGATATGAAAATAATTAATTCTCTTTAAAACCATTCCTTAAGATTGAGAACACATATCATACACACACACACACACTATCATGTCCTCAGTTGTTGTAATGTTGGCATATTATTCTTAGTGGGCTAAGTTAAAAGATCACAATGAATCAGAATGCTGTTTTTAGCATGCTGTAGGAATCAGGACAAATTTTACATGAAGTATAACTATTTGTTTTTCAATCCTGTATGAAGAGAATCATTTCTTGGTGATCACCACTGAACAAAACCAGGACACCGTCCACTAGCAGCTCTAATTATTTCTTAGCTATAATTAAAGAAAACTGGTTTCAAAAGCCAACTGGACATGATTATGGCCATCCTCCTCTAGACGACTCTGCTTGAGCAGTGGCGTTGGACTAGTTGAGCTCTAGAGGTACCTTCAATCTCAACTACTCTGTGATTTCTGAAACGGAGTTTATGAAGATGAAGCCTTTACCTAAATGGAATTGAAAGACAAATGTTTGTTTTATGCTTAGGTCAACAGACAAATGTTTCATGACATTTTCAAACTCTTTACTGAAGATGTGAATCTTCCCTGTTGTCGCGGTCGAGACGGTCATGCGACAATTGACAATTAATTAAGAAGCAAAAGAAGTGGAATCGTTTATTGCTCTTTTACATCCTTTTTTATATCTTCTACAACTACTGCAAGCTCTAACATAATTGGCTAAGCCCATAGCAACGGTACACCCATAGCAACGGTACATGATTAGATAGCTTTCTTAAAGTTTTTACTTCTGAACATGATTCACGCAGTTCCTTATCTATGTTCAACAGTTTCATGTTTCTTGTTGCAGATGTTCACTATTCTTGCTCCTTATCTGTGGTATGCTCTCCCGCATGCAGACTTCTCACGGGTACGGGATGATCTGGCCGAGGTCAAATTCCTTCTGCTCTGCCAGGCGTTCAGCAGACCCGCTGCCTACCCCGACACCCTGTCCAATCACAAGATAGTTATCTTCTTCCTTTGCATACTTTATTAGATAGACAATATCTTTATATGCTTCTCTACAGACAAAAAAAAAAAAAAGTCTCAAGTCTGGGGCTTACTTGCAGCTGAAGAACTATAAGGCTTGTATGTTGCTAAATAACTATTGCAACTAAATTGCCTGTCCAATACAACTGAAAAAAAAAGTCTGTATTTTTATTACCTTTAATTACAAGTTGCTAGAAAAATATAGGTATAATGTTCTTTATTATCTTGAATGAGTTTCCATTAGAACTTCAGTCCAATAGAAATTCAGACTAGTATTGAAACTATTGCAACTTCTTAAGTATACTTCTCCTACTAAGTACAACACTACATACTGTCACATCCCTCTCAGACGAGGGGGACAAGTGACTCGGATTCACAAATCCCCAGTCGGAGTGGACAACAAGTCTCCAAGTCCAAGCATTTATGAACTACCCACAAAGTACTAACTGAACATGCGATAATTGGCTAAGTATATAGCAAGTTGTGGCGAGCAATAAAATATGCCTTGCATTTCTTAATGGGAAAAGGAAAAGAGGGAGATAGAGGGAATAGGGAAATACAGATCACTGGTCTGTGTTCCTGCGCTGATCCTGCCGGTGAGTGTTCCAGGAGGCAGCTGTCTTTTTCGCTAGCATCTGTCTTCTTCCCTTCACTGCACTCTCCAGGCCACCCCGCTTTCTTCCCCCCCTTGATTTATACCCACTGTCCTTGGGTCCATTCCCTAGGTCAACCCACATACCCCATATCCCATCTCCCATGTACAGGGAGTGGTAAGGTGTTTCATGGGATGATGTAATTAGCATGATCATGTTAGCCTTCATTAGCATATTGAGGGGTGTTAACTTTAATATGCATTTCGTGGATAATGAAGAAAAGTTCTTTCACCAGACAGATGGCCCTTGAAATTTGGCCAGGTGCCCCAGAGCAGAACCATCCTGTCCCCACAGGACTCCCTCCTTCAGCTGCATCTCATGTTATTCAGGCAGCCTTAGCAGCTTCGACCTCCACACCACCCACCCTGTGACTCATAGTTTTGTCTTGCGAGTGTTTGAGGCATTCCTTAGGTCAGCCTCAACTTTTGCTTTCTCAGGCTGTTTTTCTTAGTTTCTCGCAGGCCTGGTTTCTCGTCTCTCACACATCCATCTTTGGGAATTCATCACCCATCACAGAGTATCTGAAGCATATGCTAAAAATGGAATAGTAGGAAAAGACTAAGTGTGTAAGCACTGAAACACAATAGTTATTTTCAGTCTTTGACTTATAGCTGTAAGTTCAAGGAGAATTTTGATCCCTTTATTGAAATCCAAAACAAGCAGTAAGACAGTTTACTTATCAGGCACAGATTCTGTGGGAAGATCAAGACAAAGTTCCACTTCAGAAAATGTCCATTCTTGTTTGGGTTCCCTATCTCAGGTCTTAATGTTATTGGAAAAAGTTTAGTCTGGTAAGCTTTAAGGGACAGAGCAGATGTTTCTGAGATAATCATATTAAAGAAAATGCAACTTTGTGCTGGAAAAGCTCTGATTTTCCTTTGCTAACTAATTGAATTATTGCTGTGTGTATGTAAAATGGTTTTTCAAGTGTATGTAATTATGGAACTGCCAGTGCCATCTCTGGGATAAGAGAGACCTATTGGTGATGAATGTGCCATTAAGTTTCCCACTTCTCTTTTCAGAAATTTCTTCAGAGACATACATATCTCACATGTGGTGTTGTGATTTGCAGAACATCTGCATCATTAGGAAGTCAAACTGTGCTCTGAAAAATATACACTGAGGATCACTTAATTATCAAAATCTCTTGCTCTAGAATTATTCATGAACTGCTCTAGTAAGTCTGTAGCAAAGTGCAACACGGAAGGTAACACTCTGTAATGTATTTCTGAATAGACGATTGGGCAATAAACAGGACTATGGTTATAAATCATATAAATGCCATGAGGCAGCAGGGAATTTAAAAGAAAAATAGCTATTACTGCTGATTGATAATTTATCTTTTAATATAATTTTCTGTGAACAAAAATATACCAATAGCTCTGAAAATGGCTCACTATAATATTTGGTACTTACCACTCTGTCACAAGTTCTAAGTATTATTTCAGCACTTAATTTAATTTCAGTTATGCTGTTGTACCACCAGCTTAACAGTATGTGTTCTGCAGTTCCTACCCTGTAGATTTCCCATCTCTGGGAAGCTATAGCCCATAAATATCCCAATAGCACATCTTTTTCCAAGAAAAACAACAATACTAAAGAGACAGTGTCCTAACCCACAATTTTAAGTACAAAGTCAGTTTAGTCTGTGACAAAAGCACAAACATTCCCCAACCAAAAAAAAATGGTATTTAGTTTAGTTTTTAAAAATAAGATTTTATTTAACCCAGCATGAATCATAGGCTTGAGTCAAGTTCAGGAACAGAACTGAAAAAGGAAGAAAAGCTATTTTAGTAAAAGAGAGTGGCAAATGCAAGCATGGGACACCTTTCACAGCCCTGTTGATGCATGAAGCATAGGAAAATATGAAACTCTGATTATGTCCCCCAAAATCTCTTTTAGAAAGTAAGCAGGTGGTTGCTACATCTCTTTTACACACCTAGTCTGTATATTTACAGCAACTGATGATTCCAGATTGGAGGGGTTGGAGGGAGTGGTTTTCCTCTGATGACTGATGATTTCTCTGTTTGGTCTCTTTCCCAGAAGAGAAACCTAACAATTTCCTCTGTTTAGCTTGGGCTTAGAGTATGAATTTATCCTAAACACGTGGATTGTGAGGCCTTTCATCTCTGTCCTGTGATCTAGCAAAAATGTCCGTCTTCTCTAACAGATCATCTTAAACTCTCCCTTTTGATGAAATCTTTGATATAACATGGGTGCAGCATTTGCTGGTAATACTATTTTTTCTGGTTTGCTACACACCCATGAGAGAGAAGCAAGTGTGTGTGTTGGGGTCTTGCAATCTTGAACTACCCTAGATTTACTCGTGTATTTGAGATGGGTCATTTGTGAAAAGACACTAAGCTTATCAGATAAAATAAGGCACCTTCCAGCTATTTTTCAACATGTGTGGCAATAGAAATAGCATTAAACATTTATTTGTTTGATAGGCACTAGGATTTATTTTAAGTTGGAAAAAAATTTTCATAAAATATTCTATTCAACATAAAATGGGCCTTTATACTTGATTGATAAGTCAGAGAGCTGAAATTTGGTCTTGGCTCTGTTGATGTTAATGCATATCAACATCACACTAATGCAGAATTTGACCCTCTTGCACAGGAGGTAGATCTGTGTTTGCAGAGTTCTTGTTATCAAATACAATATTCCATGAAAGTATTTGTCACTGTTTACAATGGAGCAATTATCTGGCTGATATTACCCCTGTTATATATGTGGTTAAAACGAATTCCTAATTAATTTTTTTTCAAGACTTTTCAATCTTTAGACATAACCTTTTAATACAAATACAGAAATAATTTTAATATAAATTTTGTGTTTGGCTTCTGTGGTCATAATGTAGATATTTGATTGTGAGATGCTTCAGGGTCTGAACATGTAGGAATTTTTTAAATTTCCCATTACTATTTGTCCACTTGCAGAAATCTGTTTTCATACATAAGCATGGCATATGCCCTGATATTCGAAGAGGATATTTTAAAGACTAAGGGTTGTTATTGGAATTATTTTTGTTTAAATTTGTACTCTTGAGGTCTAACTAAATTTGGATAGAAACTTTTTAATATTAGAAAACAAGAAGCTGCAAGACTATCCCATTTGATCTCTATTTATACAAAGCACTTCCACAGGTAATTTTGCCTGTGTTCATCCATTTCCCCCCCTCTGACCAATGTTACCCATCTCTCCAAATCAAGCTGATGACTTATGAGCTGGCTATTTTGCAAGCTCATTAGAAGCAATAATTTTGAAAGATAGATTTTTTTCCTTGTTTCTTCAGTCCATCCTATTCCTAGATCAGGAACCCAGTCATGCCTTCTTGTTTGTTTTTACTTTTCTTAAGGCAACCTTTTTTTAAAATAAATAAATAAATACAGATACTCTAATAATTGTATTATGCATGCCTCAGGTTTAAAGAGAGAAACAGTTGTGATTTAGGCTAATTTATCATCTGTTGCCTGTTTCATGAAGATGGCACACAACTGCATGTGTTGCAAGGTTTTCTTAAAAAACTTGGTATCATTTGAGCACATACAAGAAGAGATTATATTAGTTCACTGAACTAGACCGTGATTCTATTTACTATGACTGTTAATTTGGCCTATCTTCTTTAATATCCTGGAAGTTATTTCAAAAATCCTTCAGCATGTCAAGGGCCAGAATGCAGCACATTATTTCACTGCTTGTTTTTTTTTGACTCTTCTAGTAAAATATCAAACTCTAACATGCAACTTCTTAAACTTCAAATACGGTTGTGAGCTAGAACAGTCTAATCTTTCAGAGTAGGTTTTCTTTTGATAGTCAGAGGACATCCACAGTCATGACTCATTTGGATTTTCTTCTGTGATTGTGTGATGACTCTGCAGGGAGGAAAGGTCTGCACACATTTGTTCATTAACCCTGGTTCTCTGGCTATAGTAAGAAACTGTCTTTGGGACTGCATGCACATAAAAATGGGGGCACAGGGGAATCCATATTCAGTCTGTTAACCTAGTAGTAGAGCCTACAAATGACTTCTAGTCTGGATACCTATTTGAACACATGCTTTGTCTGTGTGGAACTGCAACATTGCTTAATTGGTATTTTCCCCTTGGTTACTTGGTTGAAAAGTTCAGTTTGTCACAGCTATTTTTTAATCCTCAGCAACTCCCAAATGCATTTAGTGCCCTGAATATATTGAGTAGTACATGTCAAGGATGGAATAATAAATTAAAAGGTCAACTGTGTGCAGTGAAGTATGATTAGAGATCTCCGTAATTTGCACACCTCTCTGCTCAGGTACATACTGGCAACAGTTCTATACTGAAAGTGCATAGCATGGGTACAGTGGGTAGGGCTCAGCTAAGGGCCAAACTCCCCTCCATCTTCTCACTCATTCCCCCTCCTCAGCACGGCAGGAACAGAAAATAGAATGGGAAAGCTCATGGGTCAAGATGAAGATAGGCAGATTGCTTATCAATTACTCCAGAGGGCAAAACAGACTCAAATTGAGGAAATCTTATCTAATTTTTACCAATTAAAATAGATTTGGGTATTAGAAACCAATACAAACTTTAAAACACCTTTCCTCCCCACTTTAACATGCTCGACTTCATTCTATCGCTTAGGACTCCTCTACACTCACCCTGAGCAGCAGCAGGGAAGGTATTAGAGGGGTAGAATTATCCGTACATAATGCATTCTCTCTGCTGTTCCTTCCCTCTCACACTGTTTCCCTGTTCACATGGACTCTCCCCACAGGCTCCAGTCCTTCAGGAAAAACCTGCTCCAGCATGGGCTCTCCATGAGCCACAGTTCCTTTGGAAAACATCCAGCTGCTCCAGTGTGGGGTCCTCCATGAACTGCAGGGGATATCTGCTACAGTGCCATAGAACACCTCCTCCTCCTTCTCTGATCTTGGTGTTCCTTCTGCTGTTTCTCATTCTTTATGTTCCTACCTCCCCTCTCTCTGGGTTTTTTTTTTTGTCCTTTCTTAGGTATATTTTCAAAGAGGTCCCACATACTTGGCTGATGGGGTCAGCCTGTGGTGGGTCTGTTGCAGAGAGGTATAGAAAATCTCTATAAACTGAGGGCTTATGCTGCTGGTGTAACCAAATTGTGTGTAATTTGCATACCTACTTTGCCTTGCCATTTTGAAGGGGCATGGCAGGGGACAGCAAAGGAAGGCAGCCCTTGAGCTGGCTAGCCAGCAGCTGTCATATGCACATAACCCACTTACACCCTTCACGTGATTTGCAGAGAGAGCATTTATGGAGAAAGAGCAGAGAAGTCACAGAGGCAGGAAGGAATGGGATTAAATTTAGATGTAATTTCCCTGGGATTTCCCATGCCCTCCCAAGATACAAGCTGTAGTGGAACAGCTGTGTCCTGACTGAGAAACATAGAGATGGGTTCAGAATGGATCCTTAGAACCTGCTCTGCAGATTATCCACTCAGTTCCTACCATAAAATTATTGCCCTGTATGATGAGACTTCTGATGCAGAAGCAAGTCCTAAACTTAAAAAATGGGGAAGTTCTTCCATCCACTAACTGAAATTTCCATTTGGAGCACTGCTGGGTCAGAAATTCCAGCTTTTAAATCCGGTGCTCATATAAAACAGATTTTAGTGCCATTTTTTGTAACCAAACAATGGATTTGAATTTAAGTTTAAAAAGTGAATGGTTCTCATCTAGCAGGATGGCTGGAGAACTAGCTAGGTATTTTTAATAACAGGGGATTAAAGATGATCAGTGGTTCCTTTTTAGTTGATTACAGTTAGTATACAGCTGGCAAGAACTTCTAGTATTTGATTTATCTGTTGTCTGTGATTTAACATTGACTCTCATCTATGTTTATATGAATCCCTAAGAAAAAATGGTGCACATCTATCAATTCTGTTACGAAGAAGTAGAATATTTATGTATTTATTTAATTAGAGATACAAAGAAAATTACTAATTCTGACCTTTATAAATATCTTTGAGATTAAATAACCAAGGAAAAAAGAACTATATAATTAAAGTAAGTACCAATCGTCGCTTCTTTTGATCGGGAAGCTGGCTATAAGTGAGTTTCCCACTCCTCTTTAGTTGGGAAAATCCTTTAACTGAGAGTTGTATCTCAGTTTGAAATGTAAGCTTCCAATATGAGAGTTGTTAACAGTGCCTTATTTCAGTTACTCTCATTCTTTTTTCTTCTTGCTTTCACAAAGTTCTTTCAAATTCCTGAAAAGGGATCAAAACAATATATCAACCATAGCAAGCTGTCTTAATTTAAGATGTCCATAGCAGCTGAAGGCTGGTGATGACAGCAAAAGTGCAGAGGTGCACAGCCTTCTGTAAATTCTGCTTTTTCAACCCAAGGAATTGTCACCACTGCTCTATATCTTCCTTGTTATGCTAAGCAGTGTATTGCTGTTCTCTACAACCCAAATTAAAGTCTGTGTCCTGGATACACACTCTAACCCTGAAGGTGCAACCATCCATTTTAAGAGATGTCTTTAAAAGCCTAATCCCTAACTGAAAGAAATGAAGGAAGGGAGAGTATAAAGAAGACAATAGACAAAAAATAGTAGTATACAAGATGCAGAATAATAAAATTAAATTATAGACATCTGACTCATGTTCAAATTGAGATATGATTAATATACTTTGCCTATAAAATATTTTTTCATATTCTTTTTATTCTTTATTTAACCCTCTACTCTCACCCAGGAGGTTGTAGGGTTTCTTCCCCAAAATGTATTTAATTGCTAATGGTTTGAGTGCTTACAGTGGGGTTATAGAAATTCTGACCTAAGATTTACAGTAATATTCCCTGTTAGAATATAATCAGAGAAAGTTTTGAGTATTTTTAAATGGAGTAAAAATGGGGTTAAAAACTCCCTTGATTATAAAATCACTAATGTATATTTTTGGACAACTTGACTGTCAGACTTTAATGAATAAAAGACATTTTCCAATCTTTTCAACAAGGAAAATACAAGCAAACTCAAACATAAGGTAAACTCAAACATAAGGTGGGTTTTATATTTTATTTGCAAAACAAGAGTAAGTTTGTACAATTCTTCATAAAAATATTGTGAAAGATATATATTGGATAATAGTTGAGCAATCCTGAAAAAAGAGAGAAATACTCCCTGGTATTTAAAAGTTTTGCCTTTACACAAAGAATGTCTTTTGGAAAATTCTTACTCACTTTAGATAAAGCCCAGATTTTTTACTGTTGAGCTTATTTTGCTGGATTGACTGAGAGTCGTTTTAGACTGAGTTTAAGTTGGCATTCTTTATTAGATAAGAAAATTGAAAATTCTAGTAATCCTTTTTGGAATAGAGAATAAAAACCACTGTAAATTTCCCTGAAGTCCTGAGAAAACTTGAGAATGTAATCTATATACTCTTTATGTGTGCTAGTATCCCACACAGTATTATCCTAGGGCATGAGAAAAATGCAAACTACTTCCATACACATTTTTTAACATATATTTGTTATCCTCTTTTCACAAGGACATCAATAGTCTTATAATAAAGCTTTAAGAAGTTGCTTAAAAGTTGATTTAAAAAGTTCAAGCTGCTTAAAAGACTGTTTCTGAAGATCTGATAAGTTTCTGTTAGAAAATATTTTCAAGTAAAAACTTAATTTGCAACTCAGCTTACAATGAGATAACAGCCAATAATAATCTTTAGCATTAATAGATTTCTGAGCTCTCTTGATATGCTTTTGTTGTGGCAACAGCTGTGAGTGAATATTGTTTGAAGTAAACATCTTTTCCTTGCAGAAATGTTGTCCAGTTACACTGTTCAAGTTACTACGTATGTCCCAATGTCTTAACTATTTTGCAAAAACTGGTCTGGAATACTTTGTGGCAGCATCTGAGGAGTTAAAACAACTTTTTGGGTGAGCACTGTTTTGCCTTTTTGGATGATAAAAGTAATTTGTAAGGCTTTTTGGTTTGTTCTCCTAAGTAATTCTAAGATCTATTTGCTATAACTGCACTTATTTGATCTATTTGATACTCTGTAGTTTATTAATAGAAAACTTTGATACAGATAGGGTTGCCTGGAGGTATAATCATGCCCTTCTGGAATGGCTTGTTCAACAAAACTCTCTATGATCAAGAATGCACAACCTTAAGCACTACAGATTTAATAGCCAAAGGAGATTTGCCTGCACTGAAGCTGTATTCACTGTTTTAGGCATACCTACTGTCAATATTGGAGGGCTTAATTAAAACAGTTTGTCAGTGAAAGGATGATGTGTTCTGGAAGGACTTTACTGTGATGAAAGAATGAAGAAAGGAGTGGATATGCATCTCAAGATTTAATGTCTCTTGTTCAGTACTGCTTCAGCTGCAGAACCTAAGGTGGTCTTGCTATTGAGAGCAATTAGGTTGGAGACGAGTGTAGCCTGGGTGTTTAATGAGAGGAAAATAAAAGTGTAACAGCCTTAAGGAGAAGACGGGTGTAAAATGAAGCACATACAACATTTATTACCATGAAGCAAGAAAATGTTTTAGTGTGGGAAGGGTAAAGGCAGATCTTGTTTTATATTGTTCATAAACAAAGGTATTCGTGGCATGGGTTACTGTTGGAAACAGTGTCTGAATGCATATGCTACTTAATTCTTACTCCCTACTTCTCAGAACCTAGAGTTTTATTAGTCTCAGCATTCACGGACATGATATTCAGCTGAGGAAATAACTGTTATTCTTTTATCTCTCAGTTTCCCAGGATTTTATTGATTGTGGTGATTACAGAGTACCTTTAGGTGTTAGAGATCACCATTACCAAGATGGTTTGCACTTGAAATGCTACTTGTAGCTAGGCAAGGAGAAAGGAGGCTCTGGTTTCAACATACAGTACACCTTGAAATGGTCATGATTTGCAGACTCGGAAGATGTAGCTAACAGCTTGGTGAGAGGAGTCACAGATACCCAAGTGTCTCAATCCAAATCTTGTCAGCTTCAATATTTAGTGGTTACAATAACCTGAAGGACCAGAGAAAAACTAAGAAATTAATTTCTACCCCTTCACACCTTCCTTGTGAGTCCTTATAGCATATTTGTCAGCAGTGCTATCATTTTTGTCTCATCCCTTTATGTCACAGCAGCTTGAAATTTTTCCTTGCTTTCTGGCACTAGACACAGATTCAGTCAGTCGTTCAGTCACTCCCAAATGAGCTGTGCTGTGTCAGTTGGCCTTGGGACCAAGGAATAATTCCTCACCCTTTCTTTTTATTTGTACAGGCAAAGAAGCCTTTGATAAAGTCATGAGAACAGGACTTTGGAATTGTTATTTTAAGGCAGCTTGCCTAGAAGAAAATTAATTGCAGAAATGCCATGTTCTATGATAGCCTGATAGCTGTCATCACCATCCTACTTAGTTGCTAATGGGAATTCTAGAAGCTTCACTGCAGAGTCAGAAATTATGACTTCCAAAGAACCCTTTCAGGAGCCATTGGTTGTTGGTGCACATTTCCTGTGTGTTGAGGAGGACAAGGCATTGTTTCCATAGCTTGGTCTTCAAAACATAGACTATCCAGAGTTATTAGTGCTTTCAGAAGATCCCAGAAGATCATGAGGAAGAAAAGGGAACATTAGACTGACAAAAACCCCTTTAGGTCTTTAAGCCAATAGTTAACATCTGCACCTTATAATTCATAGCTGGAGAACTTAAAACTTACAGACAATTTAAGAAATTCAATGAATTCTATCTGAGTTGTCCCAGGTAGATCTTCATAATTTGTGATATAAATTACTAGACGATGAGGTCCTAAAATGGAATTATGTCATGTGGTAAAAATACAGTACAGCCAAGGGATTTTGGATTAATTACCTTACCCAGATGCCTGATACCTACTGCTAGGAAGATTGTCTAGGGTAAAATGAAGCCCAGTCACTGTCCTGCAGTAGGCAGTGTAAGAGAGAGAAATGTATGAAGACATCAGTAAAAAATTTAGAATGTCAAATAATGCATGAAAGCAGGAAGCTTGTTACAGAAAAATGTTGCTGAAATTATTCATAATGATCTAATTTTCTTTGAATTAGTTGTAACACTCTTGCCAAAGGAGCAACCAAAGGAAATACAGATTAATCTCTCATTTGTTATTTTGTGACTAAAAGAAGAAAAAAGATTCTTGCAAAATGTGATATAAAAAGTCATCATTGAGGTTAATGAAGAGAAGAAATTTCTAGCTGTCATAACTGCTGATGATGAACACTTGCTATTCAGTATCCTTAGAGGACTGAGAAGTTCCATGTAGTACTAACTGGATAAATATTAAGTGGTTTGAATGCTTTGAGATTTACCAAAAGCATGGTTTGATTTCTCAGTACTCTATTCAAAAATAGTAGATTCTATCAATTATAAGAAATATTGGGATTTTTTTCTTTGGCGGGAGATAAAATTCTAGCTCATTGGGAAACTGATGGCTAAAAGATCCAGAGCTGGGATTACTAATATGTCCTCTATTACTGCAAGACTACAGATTTCAAGCTACCTGAAGGAAGTATACGTGTCTTAGAAGAGCTGGGAAAGGCAACTTTTAACTAGAATGGTTTCTCAGTTTTACCTATGGCACAGATATCACAGTGCTACAATACAATGTTATCTACAATACAGTGTTATCATTGTTTGTGCCATATTAGAAATGTTCTAATGACGTAAGTATATTTTAAATTTCTCTTAAATTCTCTTTTGTCACTTTAATGAGATCTGTCATTTGTGGTAGAACAGCCATTAAGGTTGTGTAGTGATTACTGACATGCAATATTTCATTTTGGAAAGCCCAGTACAGTTGCTTTGTGAAAGGTATTGAATAAAAAAAGCTGCAAGCTGATGGCTTCTGTTCATCTCACAGCAGAAATGCTGTATTTGGGTCTAATGCAGGTTCCTTCTGCAATTCTGTCACTGTATTTTAGATTTTGTTTTTGAGAAAGTAACTTGACATACAAAAAGTTAGTTGTAGTTCTTTGTTTTCCTCAACTACAACTTGTGAAAAAGTGCATTAGAAACCATTCTCAGAGTACTTAAAATGTTTTTATCTTTACAGGAGGCAGTCCTTAGAACTATGGGGTTTTTCATACTTTTTTTTTTATTCCAATGACCATTTAACATTTTCTGATGGACTATGGTTGTTTTTCTTTGTTACTTTTTGCTTAGGTGCCCTGTGAACCACAAGCTGAAAATCTCTTGAATAGTCAACCCTATGCACACATAAACATACGCATAAAATAAGTGGTAGCATATGAATAAGCTCACCTGTCTGATACAGGAAAGTGGATAACCTCTAAGCTGTGCCAGTGAGAAGCAGATAAATTCTGATTAGTACTGAAAAACTCCAATGAATGTAACAAAAGTAATGCCTCTGCCTTAAAGTGCTTTGAATGCAAGATATGAGTAGGTAACTACAGCAAATATACTAGATAGAAATAGGTGTACTTGAGCCTGTAGATGTCTACGGGTAAATCTGCACATTCTAGAAGTCTAGAACACTCAGTGTAAGTAATTTACAATGGTTTGAAAACCACACTAACCCATCTTTTAATTTTGCTTGTTTAGCTTTTCATAGTCGGTCCTTGATCCACAACGCAATACCTGATTTTTCTGTGAAATTTAGATATAAGTTGAAATGTCTCTCTATTACAAGTGACAGATGGGAAATTTTACCTGGCTTGTATAACAAAAGTTATAACTTCTTGATTTTTTTTATGTGGCGAGTGCTCATATTATCCACCTGCCAACACAGATCAAATGTGCAGTGCAAACCACAAAAAAAATGCATTGGTTGAATAAGCAGAGTTAGGAATTTTATTGAGAATAAACAGTATGGGAATGAACACATAAAACAATGTGATTATATTTTATTAAAGCAACATTATTTGATTATTAGTTTATGATTATATTATGTGTCATGAACCATATGGTTATGTATTATTATATTATGATTATTTTATTACTATATTCTAACATAACCACAGTTCTCATCATATAATATGTTCTGGCATAGGGTATATCTCATATGGGAGTCTGATCAGTATCTATTCAAAAGCAACACTATTAATGTATCATCATATAAAGCAGCTGCATGTATTTGTTCAGAACTAGACAACATTAAAAAAAAAATTTCTTTTTAACTAGGCAAAAAAAGATCAGTTCAGGTTAGATAACGGTAAATTTACCATTTGGATAGAGCAAGCAGAACACTAGAAAATACAGATTCATAGGAAGACCGAATAATCAAAACATAAAATAAAGCATATACTTATATGCTTTTCAATATACATAAAATATATTTTTATTTTTGTATATGTATGCGCTGCATGTTGACCCCCGAGCATCAGATAATTTTCCATATCGTGCATTATACACGTTTTTTTAATTTGAAAGACACAACTACTTACAGAAAGATATAGAAAGTTTTGGCACTTAAGAAATTTTGGCTAATTCTCAGCTCTATTTAATCAGATTTGAAGAAAGAAGCATTTAGTATAAAACTGTAATCACAAAGTAGGAAATCAGAATTACTGAACTTCTTTTTATGCCGAAGAAGCTAATGGCAGAGGGAGAAGTGATGTAAGGCAGACGAGTTTCAGTCAACTGCCAACTTTGTTAAAGCCTGTAACTTTGACAAATACTCTTCTGCTCAACAGTAAGTGCAGATAATCCTTTTTATGCTGTAAAAGTGGTTGATGTGAGACATAGGAAAGTAAGTTGCTGGAGGATATATTAAGCCACATAGCAGGCTGTTTTATCTGGGTGACTACAGTGTTTCTGTAATTGTACACAGAGATTGAACTCTGACCTATATGTAGTGAAGTAGAAAGCCTAGAGGAGTACTGAATCTCACAAGGAAAAGAAACAAAGGGGCAAAGTTTGTGTGGTGGAATTACAGCCTGGGAGTAAATCCATGCTGGTTTTTCTTGGCTAGGGAATTTGAATATGAGGAGAGACTATCTGTGTTACAAGATAAATCTTAAGTAAATACTTGGGCCTAGAAATCTGGAAGAACTGTGGAGACATCCCATTGGAATATAAACCCATTTATGTTTGCCTGAGAAATCAGATTGTGAAGGCATAGGATGAAAGACTCAATTATTTTCTTGGGTGACGCAGCATTAGAGTCACAGATGACAGGACTCTGTCATGATCCATTTCTGTTGGACATATGTTTTTACAAATGGACTCTCATAAATTAGTTGAGGATGAAGGTATTTACATCAATTCACTTATTTTGTCCACAAGGACATGTTCTAAAGATTATGCCTCACACCTTAGATAACTCCTGACATTTCTTCAACTGCTTCCCTCCGCATTCACCATCTGGCTGAGATTTTAAAGCTTTTACCCAATACTTAGTCACCACCCATCTCTAAAAAATCTGATTCACACTCAAAAGGAAGAGAACCAGGATAAGATACTCATTTGTACGCTAAAGTTAAAATAAACTTCTTCAGCCTTAGGTATTTCTCAATCCCCCAGATTCCTGTTTATGTTCTAACTTCATTCCTTTTTCCCTATACATTTTTCACTTTTAGAGGTAGTGATCCACCAAGCCATGGTACAGATGAGTCAGTCATTTAAACAGATGTTTCGTTCTTTATTGTATTTGACCACCTTCTTCCTCATTTTTACAGATCTAGTTGATTCCTGATCATTTTGACTTGACCAAGAAAATACCACCCCTAATAAGCACTCAGAAGAGGGTGAGGTTTTGGAAGATTTTTATTTCTTTACACCTTTATTTCAAGTCTTGATTAATGGCCTAATTAAGCCTTTTGTTAAGGTGGTGAGAATTCTCCAACATTGCCAGGTTTTGGAGCAAAATAGTTGAAACGAAACAGTTTAGAGATGCTGATTTGATCTTATTATTACAAAATACATAACCTACTCGTTTATGGCTTTCTTTTCTTCCTTAATTGCTTGTGAGTAATAGAGAGCACAGTAGCCAAGCTTAATTGTTTCTTCTCTGCCTCTAGAGAAGGCTTCTCTTTACACACTACAGAATAGTCCCCTTTTAACTATGACTCAGTGCCATGTTGGTCAGTCTCCTGATGCGGTACAGAAATTCTGGGATGCAATGCTGTTTCTATTGCTACTAAGGTGCACCTTCATATGGATAGGCTGCAAGTGAAGGCCACTTTGGATAAAAATTAATACTATTTCTATTCTTGAGTACATCAATACTGACTTAAAGATACAATGAAGTTTATGTCTCTTGATTTGGTTTCATCCAGTTGTTCTGAGCAGCTAGTTTGTTCTTACATTCTTAATCCGGTTGCCAAGATATCCCATCGTGACCTTGGCTCAGGGACTCAGATTGGGAATTTCCAAAGTCTTCTGAAAGCCCCTTTTGGTGCCTGTTAGGGGGAAGACATGAATGATTTAACTGCAGTTGTGGGAAGTACTCTGAAATTTACTGTAACTTCAAAATTGCAGACATACCCTTATTTCCATCCAGCCCCTTGCCAAATTCTGCTACTCAGAAATAACTGATGCAGTAGATTCACGGTGAATTAAAATAGTTTTGCTTTCATTTTTATCATTTAAGGTGGCTCTCACTTCTTTTCCTTCCTCCTGTTTGCATTCATTGCTGTAGTGGATGTTTCATTTTTCCTGTCTTTCCTATACTACAAGAGGTTGGCAGCTCAGCCACCTTATGTGAGTATGGAGTTACTGATAATTACAGCTAGGCTAATCTTAGATGACTTTATTATAATATTGTTCCTATACATATGTTCCGTATTCTTCCTATGAGAAATCCAACAAAATATTAATAGTTCCGTCCTGTTGTGTTGCTCACATTAAACTAGGGAAGAATGGCAGGCAAGGAAAGAGATTCACAAGGATGACAGGACACTTAGTTTGGGTTTAGTGGACAGTAGAACCACAATATCTGTGAGGCAGCTGTCTAGACAAATGAGTTGACTCACAATTGTACATGTAATTTACATACTTGGAAGGGTAGTGATGTGATTATCTAGTGCTATGTGTTGTTGGAGAGCTAATTTGAAGCACGTCTCTGTCCTAGTCAGTTTACTTGGGGGCCATAACCTACTGGGCAGTAATTTTCTGTGTAAATGCAGATGTCCTTTACCTTGCTGTACAAAATAGATGATACTTCTGGAAACATTCACTGATCCTCTGGTGTGGTAGGAAGTTAATATTGTTGCTCCAGTGTAGCCACTTGAATCCCTATGATCTGCTGCACCTGTGTGTCTAGTATTCCTGCTTAGAGGCAGAAGTACTGGAAAAACGGATCAGTTCTCCGGTACTTGGAAATATAACTGGAAAAGCATGCAGGCAATGGCAACTCAGTGACATTTTCTGTTAAGGCATGTAACAATACCACTGCTTTTCAGGTGCTGAATTAGACTTATGAACATGAATGCCTGTTGAAATCTCTGTTGGGCCTGTTCAGAAAGCTGCAGCAGGAAAAACAAAGAAAGAGCAGACTTGCTTTCAGGAGATTAAATAATATACACTGTACTGCCTTCTACAGTAGCTACCCTCCTTGGCTTCTGTTGAACTTTAGATCTTGACCCTTGGTTGAAGCAGTTGAAACATTGCTTTCACTATGGAGAATGCCTGTTGATATATATAGCAAATACACTGTCCTCCTTTGTAAGTGTACCACTGTACTGACTCAAATGTTCATTATCTCTCTGAGCTTTTGCCGTGTGAACCTAGAATAGATCCTGAAGTATGTTTCTAACTGTCTTTTTCCTCACATAGCCATATGAACAAGATGAATAATCTGAAACTGTTGCTGAGGCCCCAGCTACTTCACTGCAAGCAAAAAAATCCCCTTTTTTTATATTTTCCCCAAAACAGTGAACCTCTCAACAAGAGAGGTACCTGCAGTTCAGAATTTGCTTTTTTCCACTACCATTAATGATTCTGGATTTCACAAAGTTCTCATTTCCAAATGAACTAGAATCATTGAACATTTCAATCAATCCCTTAAAAGGGGATTTGAATGGAGAAAAAGATGAAACCACTCATACCATCACTCAAGTCAAATGAAGAGTCACCTGTTTCTGACTGGGCAAAACAGACCATCAGCTAAAGACCTGCAGTACTCTATTAGCTTGCCCTTTGCTTGCTCTTAAGGTTCCCATGGCTGCTGGCTTCTCGATGGAGGCATCTTGCCCATTAAAGTAGTATCTTCTTGGTTAAATAGACAAATGGACCACTACCTCTGGGCAGTGATTGATTATTACAGACTTATGCATCCACATGGGTAAAAGCCTAAGAAGGGCCACTCAGGATGTAAAAGCTTACCTGAGGTATCAGAGGAGAATACCCCTTCAGTGTACTGAACAGTGATAATGCTATATTACTAGCTTAATTAAATCACTGTATCATCTCAGTCAAAAATTGAACTGACTTGAAAAATTGTGGTGAAACTGTCAGATGCTAGTTGTAAGGTCCAAATGTCTACCAGGGAAATGAAATTGATAATTCATAGTGTGCCCTGTAATTGTAAAAGATGGTTGAACATTGCAAAAACAGAAATCTATTGATCATGCAGTGTAGATGGACTGCTTAAAAGAAAATCTGGACGGCAGAAAATATTGGTTAAATTATCTTGTGTGTTTTAAGCGAGAGATATTGTAACTAATAATCCCTGTATAAATATACTGATGCTGATCCAGAACTGACTTTAAACTGTGAGGACTTTCAAACATCTCCTGTAAAATTATCTGCACTTTACCTGATCAACAGGTGCTCAAATATTCAGAGCCACTGGAGGAAACAGTCTATTGATGAGCAACCAATATTTATTTTCAGGATCTAGTAAAACAACAAGAAGGCAGTGGATATCAGACATCATCTGCACTAGTGCTACTTACATTATCCTGCTAAAATACAGACAGAAATATGGATACTGAATACCAGGAAAGGAAAAATAGATTTTAAATTTTCCAAAGTCAGGAACACAGAATTATGTAGTCCAAAACTTCTGTGGAAGAGCATTATTATTCTCTTCTGGTGTCAAAAGGTAGAGCTAGTTTTCTTTCTGAACATAGAAATACTCTGCTATGAGGCATGTTAGTCCCAAACTGAGTTGGATTAATTGGAGAAAATACAGTTTTAATCTTTTTCTTCACATTTACCAACACTCGGAAAAGATTAGATGGTAAATGCCACACAAATGACTAGACCTTGCATAGAAGAAATACTTTCCTCAACATGGGGTTGTTTACTTCATAAGTAGGCACTCTGAATTAGTTTTTACTGTTCTGCCTGCAGTATGAACAAGTCAGATCAGATTCATGCATGTTTTAGTCATATTGAATCTTTTCAGATATGTATGAATTCTCTCACTAAACAAAAAAAACCAAAAACCAACACAACAACCAAAACAAAACAAAACAAAAACAAACAGAAACAAACCAACCTGGCTTTAGTTTAGTCCATCCTTTATACTGATCATATACTTTCTCATAACTGTAGGATTCAGGAAGTAGTAAAGCTTTCAATTGGCAGTTTAGTTCTCAGGGAAAGGAAAACCCCAGGAGAAATACTGGAGAACTAGATTAGCAAATGGCCTTTTTTTGGTTCTAGAATATGCACCTAAAACAGGTGGAGGTGAAATAAAAAGAGATGTGCTCAATGTCCAACTGAAAGTGGCTAATGGGATGGCAAGCTGAGTGGTCACAGACTTAGCAATATTCTTTCAGAAAGACAAATTCACAGTATTTATCATACCTGCCACTGGTAAAAGAGTCAATGAAAAGCAGACTAAAATTAATCAGATAACTGATTTTCACAGTGGCCAAGATAAATAAAGCTATCTGGCCAAAGGAGCTGTTTATTTCTCCCATCATGGATACTGCTGAACTCTGTCACAAGCTCCCTAAAAGCTAGAAATAAGGAAAATCCCTTTACCTCTTTGATTAAAGACCGCAGCTATAACTTGGTGTTACCTTGCCTATGCATGTGGCATCAGGTAAGAGAAAATCATATTCAATGCTTATGATTGTTTTAAGGAAAAATTTAAAATGTAGGACCAGTTTACTTCATCCAAACTATGTAATAAACACTTCTTTCATTGATGTTTTTTAGTGGCAAATAATTTGGTTTTTTTTTCTTCTGTGATACCTCTGCCAGTGTTTAATCCTGATACCAATGTGCTTATGAATTTACTAATCAGTCTATAAGTCACTTGGAGGATGACATCCACTGTGCTCACATTTATGTTCTTTCTCTTGTAGTTTACCGAGATTCAGCCCCTCAGAGTGCTGAAGATTGACTGTTGGGAGTGACCCAACAATAAGGGAGCACCAGGCAGTGTATTTGTTGCCATAATGAGATTGAGACTTCCTTCCTTGGTAAGTGGACAGCTGAGTGACTCAGCCATTTATCAAATGAAGATGGAGAAATGGAGGTGCCTGGAGGAAAGACTTACTTATTATGAATAGCAGTTGGTATGACATGGATATGAATCATGAAGGAAGCTGTTACTTTAGAAGGAGCTGAAAGAAGACTATGCAACATTCAGAACTACCAAGGGACAGGTGACTGCACCGAGTCTTAGAAATACAGCTGTCATGATTTCCAATAACTTGTCAAAGTGATTCCTGCCTTCAAAGTTCTTACCCCCAAAGGAGACCAAAATTACAAACTCTACGACACAGGAAAGATTTCTACCACATAGAATTTTTAAATTTTTTTAAGTGTGTAAGAGACTTGGTCACAGCCTTCATTCAGAGAATGAAATTTATGCTACTTTTCTTTGATTGAAGTTTAAACTGAAATCTTTGGTAACTGCTAAAGGAACTGCACTAGTTACCATAATAATTAAGGTAGTATCTATGTGAGAGGTAACAAATGAAGTAACAAAGCATGTTCTGTCATTGGATGGTGGAATTTAACACCAGCATTACCTTCTGTTGAGAAGACTGGGGTTAATTTTTAATAACCTTAAGCTACCATTGTATAAAAGGGAAAAAAAGCAGGGAAGACTCTTTAAATAAATATTCTAACTTTTTACTTCGAATTCTTAGGTAAAACAAGTAATTGTGTTTACCTGAAACCCATAGTAGAAATAAATTAACAGATAACCAGTAGACCTTTAAGATAAATAGGCCTCAGCTTGTGTTTTGTGTTTAGTTCATTGAAGGAATGTAATGAGAAAAAAAAAAAAAAACAAAAAAAACCCCAAGGAAAACTATCAGACATGTCTAACAACAGAGGTGAGAGATGAGCTAGGGTCTTCTGGGAGCACAGATGGTAAAGGGATAGATTTCAGATAACAAAAATAGCTATAGCCAAATGCTTTAACAGGATATGATGATTTTATGTTAACAATAATAAAAGAGCTTTCCTCTGAAACCCTATTCAGTTAGCTCTGAACTGATGTTCATGAGGGGTTCCCACTGCAGATGCACTGAGATCTTCTCAGAGAATTTTGTTGAAAGGCAGGTAAGTTAGGCAGGCTTTCTTTTCTGGTGAACATAAAGACACTTTAAGTCAAAAAGAAGCTTTAAGCCCTTTTAAATTCCTTTATTTGTATTTCATAAGTAGTATCATTTTCATGTATTCAGTTATGAATACATTGAGAATTACAGGGATTTTATTATTCTTTCTTTATGTGTTATGCTACGTAAGTGAGAGTGTAAGTGATGTTCTTTCCAGTTTATTGTTGACAATAATCTAATTTCTCTGAGGATGTTCATGGAATGATCTTGGTTCCCAGCTTGTGTCTTTTGGTCAGTGTTTACATTCCTTCTGTATAACCTTTACAAAACTCTGTATAAATTCTGTAAAATTTTTTTCTTCATACTCTTCACATTCTTTGCATTTTGTTGATGTTGTGGAATTCAACTGAAAAAGAAAACGCAGTCGTAAAGCATGATACTGATCTATTTGTTCTGATAGAAAACTCTAACCCTTATTTGTCCTGTTTTTGTGAGTAACTCGAATGCAGTCAATGGCTACAGAAACCATTGCTGAAGGCTTCCACAGTACTTATGGCCTGTGCAGCCCCTGCCTTGCTTTCTGAGTAGGATCAGTTTTCGAAGATACAGCACTTCAGAGAGAGATGCAAGTGGCTGCCCCTTTGAAAATTAGGATACTTTTCCGTATGTGTCTGAGCATACCTGACTTCAGATACTAAAGTTACAAACTGCCATTTACACGAGCACATTCAAACACCCTGGCATATTATGCTTGAACAGTCAAAAGTATTTGCTTTGATGGGAATCCTAAAAGCATTTTTCTAAAAACCACTAAATTCTGCTTTTCCACTGTTGTATGTGTGACTTTTTCATTGTTATATGTGCAGGTTACTGCATCTCATTTGCTGTCCTCTGTACTAGCCCACCTTTTATATAACAAAAGAGATATTTTGTTACTGAAGCAGCACTTCTGATTTGCCTTTTCTTCACAGACTGGTGGTGTTACCTACCTTGCTGTTTTCTAAGCTTGCATTTCCATTTTTCCATATGTTGAGTACATCCTGTGTTTTACTACAATTTTTGATACGACATTCGTGAAGAATCACATTCATCTCTAAGACAAAGCATCTCATTACAGGTTCTTGGCATTCTTCCTGAAAAAAAAAAAAAAAGAGAAGTATTAATGGTTTTGCAATTAAAAAGGAATAAGTGAAGGTAAGATATAATGTACCACAAAGTGATTTTTATTTACTGGATATCTCTTCTTGCTATTCAAACACTTTTAAATATCTGCAAAGATTGGCTGTGAGAGCTAACAACATAAAGGCCAGCTAATTTGCTAAGATGGGGTGAAACATAAAGTCTTGGTGAAGAACACAGGAAAATAATTTACAAGGAGAGGAATTTGGGATACAATTAAACATTGTGGAATTATATCAGTATTATTCTCAGTAGTTCTAGCACTTGCATTCGAATTATTTTCTCTGAATTCAGAATTGGTACGGGAGAAGAGAAAGAAGATATTACCTGTATTTCACAGGTTAAAGAAAAAGAAGCAGAAGTACTAATTTCTCCCATCAGGTCAACAATAAAGCCCAGAATTAGTCTGTGTTTGTCTGACTTCCATATCACACTGTCCCACTTTAAGAAAATCTTCCTGACATTACCAGGTCGTAAAATCAGCCATTACAATGGATTAACCTCTCTAGCTGAGTTCAGTTGAGAATGTGGGAGTGGGTGTGGATGTGCATGTTTTCCAACCTTTCTTCCTCCCTGTCATGTACAAGGCTAACTGTACAGACACATCAGACTCTGTGCTTTCTCAGGTTTGCCAGATCTGCTGAATATTCATCAACATTGCTGTATTCTGCTTGCACACTAAGACTATTCAGCACTGAGGTGAATTCCATCATTTCTAGGAAATCTTTCATTAACTCTTTATGTACAGGATTCATGTGTTTCCTGTTTGGCACAGTCCCTGTGAGAATGTTTATGTTGTCAGAAAAGCAATGTCCCAGAAGCAGGCTACTGCCACAGCAATGAATCCAGCCAGTTCCACCAGGGCTATATCAAAGGTGAATGCTTTGGTGTCACCACTGGATGGAGTGAGTGGAGTAGTGGCTGGATTCTTTTTCTTGGTGGGGTGCATGAGTCCTACAGAGCGTAGACTGAGTTCCATAGCAACAAATTATGAAAAAGTCTCCAGAAATCAATTTATGGAAACTGCATTTAAGATTATCATATTTGACATAGGTCTCTATGAGTGTATTAAGAATTATATTGACAGATTAACATAATTCATCCTTTGCAGGATAAATTGTAATCTGCAACTATTAGAAAACTGAATCCTTGAGAGCACCTAGGTATTTGCTGATAAGCTAAGGAGTGGCAAAAGCAGAGAAATGCCTAGATACATGCTGACAGTTACTCTCCATATGCTACTTCTCCAGTATTTTATTCCATTAAATAGTGCATGGTGTTAAATAATTGTCTTTGGAAGTATTTTATTTGTCACTTTTTTCCTCCCTCAAATTACAGATGAATACCAACATTATTTTAGCTGTGTTTGCTTTGATAAAATCTTTGGGATCATCCCTTTTAACTGATTAATTTTAATAGCAGGTGATTCAACAAAAGTACTTAATACCTGCTTACATAATTTATCCTATGTACTTTAACTAACAGAACTGTTCCTTCCGAGGCAAATGGTTTGATTGATGAAACTTTTCTTAAATTACACCAAGGCTGTCTTGGGAGAAAGTTGCTAGTACAGAAATGAAGCTACTATATTAGAGCAGTTGTGGTCAAATTTTAAGTTTACTTACATCCTCATTTGTGTTTGCAGTATATAAACTTACATCAATGTCCTACAAGAAAACCAGAGTTAGAATTATGAACATTAACTGACAGTTTTAGAGATAATAAAGCCAGCTCTGCAAGACATAGATTAGCTCCGAGTTCAAAGGCCCAATTCATCCAGGTACTGAGAGCCAGCAAGTAAAGGAACTTAAAGTCACCTAGTAACCTGCAGGATGGGCTTCACTGTGAGGAGCACTCATCGGAATCAAGTCCCACAATATTTTGTCCAAAGGAGCTAACTCCCAAGCCCATTGCCCCTTTCCTTAGGAAAAATGAGAAAGAAAATAATATTTAATTCTAGAGTCCGCAGAATTTGGTCAACTCCAATTCCCTTTAACCTTCTATTCCTTGCTTACCATCCATGAAACAGCACTCTACAAACACTACCCCTTGTCGTGCTCCCTGTTACTGACACTTCTTAGCTGAGTACAGCGCTAAATATTTAATTATGTCTGCTCCTATGATTATATGAAATGCTGACTTTTTTATGAACTTACTTTGGATGTCTTGATTTGCTCCAAATCTTTCAGAACTTCTGCCCACTTGCAATGACCTGCTGCTGTCTTTGATACAGAAGCACTAGAACAGAAGAAAAACAGTGACCATTAGGCTCAGTAGGTATGCACAATGTTTATGCTGAAAAATAGGAGTCAGAGATTATTGAAATACTATAGATACATTGTTTACGTGTATATATACATGTGGTAAATGAGTGGGGCAAGTAGAGTATCCTATAGATACATAAAAACTGTATCTGAGACACACATTGTAGAAACAATGTGTTTTTTAAAAAGGCCAGTTTTATAGAATGTAATGAAAGAGAAATGTTCAACTACTTAATGTAAAATACCTACAATTCTTTTAAAGTATACAAAAAAATCACAAACTTCCAAGTGTCTTAGACTGAAAACTCATCACCCCCCCCCTTCTCCGCTACTATAGAATTTCTGCCTTAAGCCCTGTAGATATATTGTTTGTCATTTTAGATGTAATTTTTTTGTGTACAAGAAAGATTCCTCCTGCTACAGATAAGATTTTTCTTGAAGTGAAGCATTAAAGGGTGGAAGGAAGATTGCCTTCTCCCTGGAAGATTTTTGGAATGTGAATTGCATCTTAATGTGCACCCACTTGGATCCTTAATTTGAGAGCAGCCCTGCAGAGAAGGCCTTGGGGATGTTCATTGATGAGAAGCTCAACATGACCTGGCAATGTGCATTTGCAGCCCAGAAAGCCAACTGTGTCCTGGGCTGCATCAAGAGAAGAATGGCCAGCGGGTCAAGGAAGGTGATTCTCCCCCTCTACTCCGCTCTCATGAGACCCCACATGGAGTGCTGTGTCCAGCTCTGGGGTCTTCAGCATAAGAAGGACATGGAACCTTGAGCAGGTCCAGAGGAGGCCATGAAGATGATCAGGGGGCTGGAGCACCTCCCCTATGAGGACAGCCTGACAAAGTCGTGGTTGTTCAGCCTGGAGAAGAGAAGGCTCTAGGGAGATCTTAGAGCAGCCTTCTAGTACCTAAAGGGGGCTGTAGGAAAGCTGAGGAGGGACTCTGTATCAGGGAGTGTAGTGATAGGATAAGGGGTAATGGTTTTAAACTAGCAGTCGGCAGATTTAGATTAGATATGAGGAAGAAATCCTTCCCTGTGAGGGTGGTGAGGCCCTGGCACAGGTTGCCCAGAGAAGCTGTGGCTGCCCCCTCCCTGGAAGGGTTCACGGCCAGGTTGGACGGGGCTTTGGGCAACCTGGGCAAGTGGAAGGTGTCCCTCCCCATGGCAGGGGGGTTGGGACTAGGTGGTCTTTAAGATCCCTTCCAACCCCAAAACATTCTATGAAATGCAACAATTCCATCAACTTGAGGGTTATCATGGAGGTTAGGACCAAGATGCATTCTTAACCAGACTGAGCCTTGTCAAAGACAGAATAAAGTAAGGGACCATGGCCTATGAAGCAGTGGGAGACTGCATATCATGGCAGGAGAGGATCCACTCTCTAAAGCGACTGGACACAAGTAACAACTGTAATAGTAAAAATAAATAATTTATATTTACTGTCTAATTAACATTGACTTTGTAATTACCATAGAAAGAAGATGATTAGTCCCATCTCATTCTTTAAAAAGCAAAAGAAATGGCTGCTCAGAAGAATATACAGCTGATACTGCAGAGAAATACTTTTCAGGTGTGTTTTCTGAAAGACAGAACCAAGACAATGGTTTGTCACAATCTGATTTCACGACATTTTACTTTAGTACTGACTTAACCGATTTGACAAGACAGCCAATCAAGACAAGGCCACCTGTTATGTGTAGATTAAAAGAACAACTCATTTGTAGCTTGCAGAAATATATAATCACTTTACAAAACACTTTGTAGAAAATCAGATGCTGAAGACACACTACAAAAATCTGAACTCATTCTGAGCTCCCTATTTATTTATCTGTTCATACTGCAATTTAATGCAGGGACAATATTAAAGAACTTTTGTTTTGTTTTCCATCCTGGCTATCTTTTGCCACCCAAATTCTATGAATTATGTACAACTATAACATTACCTATAATATTGTGGTTGCATATATGAAACTCTGCATTGAATACATCAAATGCTATAGTTATATGTATAGATCTTAAATATAATATTTAGATATACTATGTATTTATATTCTTTACATCATGTATACACATCCAATACTGAGAAGTGATGCATTTAAGAATTTTGTCAGTCGAGTCTGGCAACTGGAAATAAGGAGGTGTGAGTTGTGCATTAACCATCAGCAAACGTTTCACCCTGCACAGTCTGGGAACTTTTGTTCCAAAATCACAGGCCCTTTGATTTAAACTGATACAGTTCCTTCACAGAGCTAGGTTAATTTTCGGGAACTGTGCTTTTGATCATAGGGTTTATTTCTCATCATATGTGCAACTCTTCTATATTAACTGACTCAAATGATGTTTCTTTAGCAGTGGTTTATTTACATACTAACTTGCAAGTGAATATTTAAAAATGGACCAGACAACATAATAATACATGAATTAGCCCGGTGCAGTGGTAAAAGTATCAAAATGGAAGGTCAATCCACACATTGTCAGGTTTGCAGCTAACTTGCTGAAAGCCACTTTATAAAAGCAAGTACTGGCAAAGCCAGGAGAATAATACTTACATGTCTGAAGAGTATTTGTATTTGAGTTTGTAACAAATATTTGTTAATCTCTTAAACAGAAAATGTTTTAAATACTTCGCAATTATTTTGTTTCCAAAACCCACAGGTGTAGCTGAAATAGCATAATAACCTCAACACAACATAAATTTCCACACTCAGTAATGGAAAGCAGTGCCAGACCCTTTTCACACCTCTGTGTGTCTAAAGCCTGTTAAATAAGAAGCAAGTAAATGAATGATAAATATATAATCTAAATTACAGTAAGGCTAGAGCAAGTAATATCCATCTTCTGAACTATTTCAATATGAAACATGCAGTGTTATTGTTACCCAAAGGATGTCTAAAAACAAGGATCAACCCCTTACTGTTTCCACAACAAAATGAAATTGAAAATATGTGAGTATTAAAACCAAATTATTAAGTATATATAAATATATTTTTTCCAAACATACAAGAATGTAATGGAAAAGAAATATTAACTGCTTGGCTATGGTCAAAAGAGCTAAATCATTTTGTTATAGTATGATAGAAAGGCTGTAACCTTTTCACAGTTAACATTGTTAGATCTGAAATTTGTCATGGTATTGGTTTGGGGGGGTTTTAAAATCTGCATACTAACTGTCTTCATTTGATTTGCCAGTCCTTAAAAAATATCATATTTTATTTGTTGGCTTTTTTAAAAATTGAAGTTCAAAAGTAGCCTTACGAGGAAACTCAAAGTACATTTAAAAGAAATTTAAACTCTGATTTGTTGGATACAGCTGAAGAATATATGTTTTAATCCCATGTCTAAATTTTTTAAAACATGTTTCAACAAAATCATTTAAAATGTATTAGAAATATTTTACAATAGTTAAACATTTTGATCATTTTACAAGCCAGTTTTTATCAAACCAGATGAGGTGGCTAAAAATGAAAATATGTAAGGCTTATGTTGGGCCCATAAGCACTCACCAGCTTTGTGTTTCATAATTAGTATTATGGGGCCTTAAAAAGCTGATTTGAGAGGGAGTTCCAGTCCAAATGAACTGTCAAATTTATGCTGTAGACAAAGTCTTCAAGATGAGGAAAATAATACATTATAGTACCTAATGAATAATGGGCCAGGGCTACCATTAGTTTGTCATTTGTTTCCTTTTATTAATTGCTCACTCTGATGACAATGGAACACTGTGTACTTAATGATTAATGTAGTTATCTATATATTTGGTTTTCTTAAATACGGTAGGTAACTCTTTCATTGCAAAGAAATAATCATTGCTATTTTAAAATAAAAGCTTAGGTTTTAGAATTAATAGAGAACTCATACTGATTGTAAAATATATAAGAAATATTCTACGTGCAAACTCTAAAGGGTATTCCATTCAATTACAGAGAAAGAGGTTCTTAACATTCAGTAGATCACCTAAGACATTCCTTTCAACAATTCAGAGCCATTTTCTACTTGAATTTCTTAATTACTTAATCCAAACTGTTACTCAACAACATAAGGAATATTAGCTCACTTACATGTTTTGACAAATTATTCTCCTGCATCGAGCACACATTGTTGCAATGTAAAATTTTTCTTTGGCTTTTGTCAGTTTTTCATTTCTTACTCTGTTTAATCGTTAACCAATGCCTTTCTGTCTTCATTATGTCTCTGATACTTACCCTTGTTTTATGGAAGCTTGGACTTTGGACAAGGGAGGAGGTCATACTTAAATGCATACATAATTTTATCTGTAGCTTGTGTCCCGATAACCTGCAACTCTAGGTTAAGGATTAAAGCCTTTGTAAATGTATATGTGTTATTTCAAAATGCAATTGAGGGTTATGATATACACAATTATCTGTGTGGAAAAGGAATGCTGTTTTTTTTATAATGAAGTTAAAATGAAGCGCTTTAAGAGCAGTTACCACTGAGTAAAATCTAAGCCGCGGTGGTACAGTTTTCTCTTTAAAGAAGCAAATGACAAAACTTTCCTTTAACAAGGCAGGAATAGTTACTGATTTTGTTGTTTTGACTGTCACAGAAAATATAATCTAAGTTAGTCAAAAGAAAATATTCATAACTCTTTTTTTTAATATTTAATATTTATTTTATTTATTTATTTATTTTATTTAAGTTACATATGAAGAAAAGTCCAAAAAGCTAAAATTACATGTCTTTGCCTTTATAACATATATCTAGATGTCTTTATTAAGGTTTGCTTATAAATCTCACAGTGAACCCTTTAGATGTGATATTCATAATTAAGAAAGTTTAGTTCCTGTGCAAGTTGGTGTTACCTACAAAGGTCCATTACTTTTTATTGCTTGTTTTGAATGGTATTTTTATTCTTAGTTGGAGCATTTAGATCTTGAACACACAAGTCCTTGACCACCTCTTGTCTATGTGCATATATGTTTTCAACATTGGTCTTCAGTCTAAACCAGCTCTTTCCTTCATTGGGTTCCCTCTTTGATAAATAAGAGGGGATAAATAAATAATAAATAAATAATGAGGTCTTTTGTCAGCCTCCATTTTGCTACATTATTGGACTAGGTCTGGTCGGGATGGAGTCAATTTTCTTCAGAGTAGCTGGTATGGTGCTACATTTTAGATCTGTGACCAAAATAGTGTCAATAACTCACCACTGGTTTAGCTATTGCTGAACAGTGGCTGCAAGGCCTTCTCTTTTGCTCATTCTGCTCTCCTCTACCACCACCAGCGACTGGGCTGGGGGAGCACAAGAGGAGAGGCAACATGGCCAGGACAACTGACCCAAACTGAGCAAAGAGATATATCATACCACATACCATCACATTCACCATTAAAAGTCAGGGGAGGGGAGCAGTTTTTCAAAGGTAACTATTGCTTTGAGACTGATGGGGCATCAGTCTGCTTGTGGGAGGTGATGAGTAATTACTTTTGCTTTACTTGTTTTGTTTTGTTTTGGTTTTTTCCTTTTTTTCCTTTACTTATTAAACTGTCCTTATCACAATCCCTGAGTTTTTCTCACTTTTACCCTTCCAGTTCTCTCTCCTGTCTGGATGGTCAGAGAGTGAGCAAGCTACTGGGTGGCAGCTTGGTTGCCAGCTGGGGTCAACCCACCACAACTATACAGTGAAATCTCTTGAAGACGCTTGCATCCATTTCTGTGATCTTCCTAGCAATCCTCACCTGCTCCATTGTTCTTGAAAACAAGTGACCAGAAGTACACAACATACTGACATCTCATGCAGGATTTAAGAAACTTGCTAATATTTTCACCTTCCATGAGAAACAGGGAACTGGCTATTGACAGTGTTTTCTTCATGACTGTATCACACTGGTGGCTCATACTTCAATATGTTCCCCTGACAAGTTTAAGTTCTTTCAGAATCCTGGAATCTGCTGTTATTAACAAAAAAAACCCCTTCAGTACCCCCCCCAAAAACCCAAAATCTGAAGTCTAACCTGCTTAATTTTTGGTTACTCTCAATTTTCCCCTAGCTTCTTGATCTCTAGCACACAGCTTTTTTCTTGATCAGTCCTTTCTCCCTTTGCCTCTGAGGTTTGTGGCTAGTCTCAGTGGTGCTGACAGGTGTCACAAGTCCTTCCATTCCTTACTCCTATAAGCGAACCGTCCTCAGACTGTTCTCTCTTGTAACAACCTATATTCCATTTTTGTTCATCTTTGGCTTCTTGGTTTCCCTCTCTTTTCTGTGTGTTATGATGTGTTGCTCTTCTTTTATTTGTTGCCACACAATGTTTTCTTTCTGCCCATTTCTCATCTTCATTCTCTAGTGCAATAGACCTGTTCTTGCACATCATTTATCCTATTTTAGTCGGTCTCCACTTGTGCCTTGTTCTACAGGTATGTGTCCTCAACACTTTCTCTTCAACTTCTTGTGCAACAAAGGGATTGTTGTGGTTTGAGCTTGGCTGGCAGCCTATCACCATGCAGCCAGCTGCTCACCTTTTCCCCCACCCAGAAAAATAGGGGAGAGGTTGAAAACCCTTTTGTCTCTCCAAACATAGGCTGAAATTTCAAAAAAAAAAAAAAAAAAAAAGTTTAGTGATGTTAACAAAACAATAATAATAGGAATTCCAAATGGATAATGCACAATGCGATTGCTCAACACCCAAACGCCCACCAACTGACAGGAAGCCTGCCTCCGGCAGCAATCCTGCCAAAACAAAGATCCTGCCATGCCAACCAGAAGCAAGAGAAAAATGCAGTATCAATCGTGGTGTACCACTTGGCTTTCTTTGACTCTAGTTCATATTGAAATTCTAACATGTCTGGCACGGCAGCACTCAGCAGTGGTGTGACTTCATTCAGGCCATGATAGTCTACTGTCAATCTCCACTCTGTTAGATTTTCGCACTGGTCATATGGGGCTGTTAAAGGGGGAATGAGTCTTGCTGATGACTCTTTGGCTCTCTAGTTGATGAATCAGTTTGTGGATAGGGATTACAGAGTCTCAACTGGTGTGATATTGCTGTCGGTGCACTGTTGTAGTGGCAATTGGCACCCATTGTTCTTCAACCCTCAGCAATCCCACAACAGAAGGATCCTCTGAGAGACTGGGCAATGCAGACAGCTGTTTAATTTCCTCTGTCTCCAAGGCAGCTATACCAAAAGCCCCCTGATACCCTTCTGGGTCCTTAAAATACCCTCTCCTGAGGGAATATATACCAAGAATGGATGAAGCTTCTGGGCCAGTCACAATGGGGTGCTTTTCCCACTCATTTCCAGTTAGGCTCACCTCAACCTCCAACACAGCCAGCTGTTGGGACCCCCTGTCACTCCTAAAATACAAATTGGTTCTACCCCTTTATAATTTGATGATATTAGGGTGGATTGAGCACCAGTGTCCACTAGAGCCTTATACTGCTGAGGGTCAGATGTGCCAGGCCATCAAATCCACACAGTCCAGTAAACTCGATTGTACCTGTCCTCCACCTGGCTGGAGGCAGGGCCCCTCTAATGTTGGTCATAATATTCGCTGTTGATGAATGGGTTAGTGTGGTGTGCACGGGTTTCAGTCTCATCTTGGTCACTCACTTCTTGTGAATACAAATCAGAAGTTCTCCTCATAGGATTGTGAGCAAAGTTGACCTTTCTGTTCTGTTTGGGCAACAGATTACTGGAAACTGGAGTTGCATTTCTCCTGAAAGAACCCCGTTTTGCAGGTAGTCTTCCTTCCAACTCACATACCCACTCTCCTTGGAGGTAGGTAAGCTTTCCATCCTATTTTCTCACGTCTTCTCCATGGTCATGCAGCCAATACCACAGCTTCCCCCATGATCTATTCCATTTCTCTCAAGTAAAGAAACACTTGCTCCTAATAGCTGGGATCCTTGTCCATGCAGGTGGGGAGTAGGACATATCATCTTTAAATTGCTGGAATTCTTGAAATAGTTTCTCCATAGCCACAATAAGCGAGGAAGAGAGACTTTCTTCATATTGTCATAGTTGGCGAGCCAATTCATCCAATGTCGGTCCCTCTTCGTCTCTCCAGTTAATACATTGGCATACGGTGATGGTGTTCTTTTTACAAACTTCTGCCAAATGGTCCAGGTGCATTGGACTTCATCTGAATCTGTGGGTGGCTGCTCATTATTTGGGTCATGGTAAACCGTCTCCCACATGGCTAGTTCCCTCAAGTATTGGATACCTCTCTCCATAGTGGTCCACTTACTTGGATGACACATAACATCTTCCTTGAAGGGCTAGCCCTCCCTCACGCTTGACAGGAGTCACCTGCAGAGACTGAGATTTTGTGTCCTTGTTCCAATTGCTTTGTCAATGCCCTCTTCCCTAGACAGGGGTCTCAGCTGCCTGGCCTCCCTACCCTCTAATTCCACACTACTGACCCTGCTATCCCAGCATTGGAGCAGCCAGATAATAAGGTGCTCATCTGGATGGCAACTGAAATCCTTTTGTATGTCTCAACTCACTCAGGGAACAGGATCAGGTGACTGCCACTGGCTCTGCCTCCTCCTCTTGTTCTTGTGATGGCCCTGTTCATCATCACCCTTTACACTGTGAGGGGATTTGTATATTTCTTCTCATGTACGGGAGCAACTGATTGTCACAGGTTGGTCCTCAGGTTCAGCTGCAGCATCTGTTGTCAGGGTCAGATTAGCTGCAATACCTGTTGCCAGAGTTGGAGTGGCTGCAGCGCTTGTTGTGGGGCTTGTAGTGGCTGCAGTTTCTGTTGTGGGCTTTGGAGTGGCTGCAGTGTCTGTCATTTTGTTACCAGATCCAGAGCCATTCTCTTCCCTTTGAGGGTACCGAGTAGTGTTTAAGTGCCAGGCTCCATCATGTTGCAGTGAGCTGTGCCTCTCTGGAATTAGACAGGTGACAACATACTTCTTCCAAATATTTTACTAGCTCTTCAGGATTCTGCACCTGTTCGGGAATGAAGTTTCAATGCACTGGAGGTGCCCACTGTTCTAGGTATTTGCCCATGCTATCTCACACCCCCAGCCACCCATAATTCTCCATCCTTAGGGTAGATTTTTGGGTGATACTCTTAAATAGTTGCTTAACCCGAACAAAGCCTGAAACATATGCAGGAACACACTGGCTCCCAGCAGTAAGATGATCATGTTAATGTGAGCATTCCAAGGATATTCAAAATTCCCCAAATTCTCAAACATAACTATAAATAGCCCCAGGACCAACAACTTCATCGCCATGAATCAACGTTACATAGTGCTGCAAAAACAAAATCTTAATCTAAGTCTCATGGATGGTAAGCAGCATCATGTGGACTGCATACAGCAAATGAGGTGATAAAATCTTAAGCAGCCAAGCAATCAGCATTATGATGCGATCTGTCATTATCTCAACCCTTGAGCCCCACGTTTTCGTGGTTTGAACTTTGCCAGCAGCCAATCACCACACAGTTGGTTGCTCACCTTTTCCCCTGCCAGGAAAAATAGAGAAGGGATAAAAAAGGAAGAACTCGTAGGTTGAAATAAAAAAAATGAATTTAAAAAAAAAAAACCAAAAAAACAACAAAAAGCAAAACAGTTTAGCGATGGTAGCAAAACAGTAATAATAATAATAATAATAATAAATTAATATAATAGGAAGTACAAGCGGTTAATGCACAACACACCAACACACTTGCTCACCACATGCAGCTCACCACCGGCAGTGATTCTGCCACACCAACTGGAAGTGAGAGAGAACCCGCTTCCTTTATATACTGAGCATAACGTCACATGATATAGAATACTTCAATGACCAGTCCGGGCCTGGCACTCCATCTGTGCTCCCTCCCAACTCAAGGAAAGTCAAATCCCCGCCAGGGTCGGGCGCTCCAGCTACGCTCTCTCTCAGCTCAAGAAAATTAACTCTATCCCAGCCGAAACCAAGACAGTACTGTCTTTTCTTTGTTACTGCTGCAAATTTCCCTCTAAAATTGTACCATCAACTCTAGCTCTCTCTAGTCCTAGGATGTTTTATTGAGCAACATCTCAGGCATAAAGAATGTTTTTTTCAGATCCATATTCAAGTACTGTCTACATTGCACAGAGCTGAGCTCTACGCCCATTCATTTGCATTGTTCCCACAATTCTTCTCCTTCAATGTCTCCTTTGCCACAATAATCATAGCTTCCTTTAGAGAACTCTGCCTCCTCCCCCAATAAAATCTCTTCCTATGGCTCTTGTTCTGCTGTTCTCTGTTTGTTGGCTCCACTAATTAATTGTTCTGTCTTCTTGGGCTAGGGCAATCCCTTTCAAGGCGACAAAGTGCCAAGTAGCTGCATAACTAGAGTGCTGCATCTATTCAAGGTTGCATATTGGACATAATACTTGAGTTCCCTCTCTATGCTCAGATGCATAGAGAGCATTTTTTATGTCAGAATCTATAAAATTTAGAAGAAACTCAGATGTTTTTCCCGTTTGCATCCTTGTCTTGTAAAAAATAAGCTTAAAAAAAAAAAATCAGGAGAGAAGCCATGAAGAGTAAAGATTTCATAAACTAATGGAAGTGGATAAAAGAGGAATGGAGTCCATAAGGAAAGCAATGCTTTTGAACTAGATAGATGTTTCAGTATTGAGCCCTTAAATAAGTAATTTTCAAATCAAATTTTTATGGATCATGAATAAGTTTTAGAGAAAAGACGTGTTCATAGTGCCTACTATGGAGTAAATGTTGGAACACTGAAGGATCTCTCTGTTCTTTCATTCCTAAGTTTCTCTAGACAGTTTAAAGGAAACAACCAAAGGGAAACAAACAAACAAACCAACCCCCCAAATATGAATTAGTGCCAGAATGTATTTATTCTGATGGGATAGAATTCAGAGATAAAAACAGAGAACCATATTAATGTGCTCTGAGACAATAAGAAACTCTGTAGCAGATGCTACCTATAGGTACAGCCCTCTAAACACACCTTGAGAGAATTTAATTTGTGTGTTATCAATATCAACTTAGTAATATTTTCCTATGACAGGATCTGGTACCAGGGCCTTAAATCCTTTCCCAGTTTCTACAGACTAGTCCCACTTATTGAAGAAGCATACTTTACCACTCTAGTAAGTTCCATTCTGAAGACCATTTGATGCAGCAACTCTTAAAAAGTTGCTTCTTTGCCGTCATGGTGCCTGAATCCATTATGATTCCACAGCCATTTTGGTTCCTCTTCTCCCTTCCTACCCATCTTTGCATAGAAGCCCAGGAAATCAGCCCTCAAGCTCCACCAGGTGTTACCAGCAGCTCTCCTCCTCAAGGTTTGAAGGCAAAGAGTGAGCTTTCCACATTTCTGTCTAGCTTGTACTTACTGATCCAGAAAGTCAGTGGAATTACTGAATCACATGCTTGAACGCTTGGTTGGATAAGAGCCAACACTTGCCTTAGATTATTATGTCTTCAAGCCTTTCACAAAGCTAAAAGTGCTTTCTGAGAAGTTTTGTGTATAGCTAGAGTTAGGCGGGCTACAGCATTTTTGAAACTGTAATTTTAAAGTTTGTCATTCTTTAAATATTATTCTTATTTGATTACTTCCCTTTCACTCCCTTCCCCCCAAGAACTATAGCTTTCCTTGGTTTTATTGTGTCGTGGCACCCCTCCTGTGGAGTACTATTCTACCTAACTTATTCTGCCTGTATATGAGTAGCGTTGACCTTCAAAAGAGTATTGTCAGTTAGCAGCATGACAGAAAACTCTTTCAGTTTAATCACTTATGCATTTATGTGTTCTTGGTTTGCTTAAATATTTGTTGATTTGCTTTTGACAGTCATCCAGTAGGACTTCCTTCTCCTATATGCTCTTGCTAATTGGCATTTATGCCAGAAAGTAAAGTTTGCAATGCCTGTTTGAAAATTTTGCCAAAAGATCACAGAGTCATTGCTATTCCACTCAGTACCTTAAACATCAGAATTTGAAATGTGAGAAGTTAAATATTTCCTCTGACCTTTTTTTTTGCAAAACATGCTTGAGGCCTGGGGCTCATACCATTGCCTTATGAAGACATGTCTTATACTTGGCCTGAAAGGAAGTTTGTCCTCGGTGCAAAGAATGATTTTGTACCTTTCCAAAAAATCTTACAGTCACAGTAGCAATGAAACCCAGCAGAAGTGCTGTAGTATTTAGGGATAAATACTACTAATTGAATATAAGTATGAATATTATAAATTCAGAGCTTTCCTTTCAGTCTGTCTGCCTTCTCTGATTTGTCAGTCACAGTCTCAGAACAGTGAATGCTCCCCAACCACAGGCCTCTTCCATTAACAGCTCTGCTGTAATAGGGGTGCCAGGTCCCTGTTCACATGACTGAGAGACTGGGACATCAAACATCGCTTACTCCATAGGTTAGACTTACCCCTTGTCTGTCAGTTCAGGATCAGTCTTAGGCATTTGTTGCCAGCTGGCAAGATCCAGCCAGAAAAGACAGTGAATATTTTTTTTCTTTTAACATCCTTCCATGTAATGTCAGTCTTTTCAAGGTATCAATCACTTATTAAATTATGAAAGATCAACTGAATGTTGTCCTGATGCAAGCATATATGACATTAATGCTAGGTTTGCTTGACAAATACTGATCAATAAATAGAGAAGTCCCAAGTTTTGGTAGTGGCATAATTAATGAGTTAAAGGCATAGTCAGTAAAGAGGAAGTACACAGTAAAAAAACTCAGTAGGGCACAGATGGTGAGATTTGACTCTTTATCCCTAAATGACCCTCTTTCAGATGCAATATGCAATAATTAGTAAAAAGGCCTTTCAGAGTATACTCTCCCAGATTAGTAAGCAAATTGAATCACAGGAGATTCGAAATGTAAAGGACAAATTAAACACCAAAAAAAAAGAACCAGAACTAGTCAGTGCTGAAATTTGTTTAGCAATTTTCCTGATCTATATATGCTGTTAGGCACTCCCTGTAAATATTATTTGTGCTATTTTTATGCCATGGCAACAAATATCCAACAGGAAACAAAAATACAATTAGGGATAAAATTTTTGTGCATTTAGGGGTAGGCTATTAAGATCGAAAACAAGGGCAAAACACAAAAACTTAAACAGTAAAAAAAAATGAAGAATGTTATATTGATACATAGAAGTTGGAAATCCTGAGACCTTGCTGGACATATAATATCTGAGTCTTACCAAAATACTCAGCTCAGAGACTGTGATATCATGTGATAACGGAGGTCTGTAACACACTTGTGTTAGATAGAAGACTAAAAATAGCAAATGCAGTTCTCAAAATGGTAAAGTAAGGCAGTATTTTCAGAGCTTTTTGAGAAAAAGAAAATTATAATCTATGACCCGCTCTTACAGCAGTACTTTTACTGGAATTTACTGGATCCTGAAGCAAACAGACAGGATGTAGTTTGAAATACTCTACTTTTTCTTGTGCATTTATTCTTCTTCAAAGTGCAGAATGAAGTCTGATGTGTGTCAACTGCCATAGCTTTACTGAAACCAATGAAGTTATTTCCATTTCCAAAGCTGTTGAGAATTTGACCAAAATGTTAACCTGGGAAAAACAGATTTATTGAACAGCTGAGCAAAGCAGCTCACAAAGTTCCAAAAGAAATATTGTAAACAGATCAATAGGCAGAAAAAAAAATCAATATCAGGATTCAAGAAAAGAACAAAATATCTCTAATATAGATCTGTGCATAGGAAAGGCAAACGAATTTGGAAAGGAAATTATTTCTGCTTTATATTACTCTAAATCTATAAATAATATTGCAGTAAGACTTATGGCAACTGAACAATTATCCTTAGTTTCTTGCCCTAGGATACAGGAAAACTGATTATTGGAAAAGCTCTAGTGTATGCTACAGAAGCCTCACCCTTTCATGTAAATATCTTATGTATTTTTGTGGAATGTAACAAATTATGGGATTGCACACTGAACCACTTTTTCTATATGTATGCAGGTGGTGAGTGCAACACAGTAGTTAACGTTATTTGAGGTTTCTTCAATTTGTGTGGGCTTTCCTTCATTTCTTGGCAGCCAAACCCAGAACATGTAGAGGAATGGAAGAGGTTGTGCATGTGCAAACTAATGAGAGCTGAAGCAATACTAAATTATATTAAGCTGTTTTCTGTATTGTAGCTCTTAAAAAAGAATAAATGGTAGTCATAGCTTTTAACAGTGCTCAGCCAGAAAACTTCAAATTTTCTCTCAGACAGGGTAGTATGAGTCTACTAGCTAGTACATTCATTTAGACAAAAGTGTTTTTAAAAAGACTGAAAAAAGTGCTTCACAGGGATGTTAAAAACAGTTGTACATAAAATAATTGTCAATACTGCAAAGCACAAATAAATTCCTGGGTGCCTTTGTATTATAAAGTTCTGTGGAACAATATTGAAAAGGAGTAAACTCTTGAATAAAATTACAGGTCTTCACTCTGGGATTGCTTACTTCATTGATTCAACATACAAGATGTTAAGCCCAAAGCAACTCACTTCGTTGACAGTAATCACATGATAATATTTCCGATATGTTCATGCAAGATACAAGATAAACTGTAAGAGATTAAATACACATTGTAAGTTTAACCCATGGCCACATTGCGAGAAGTCAATCAATTCTATTAAGTTAATATATATGTATATATATCTACATAATTATGATTAGTCTTGCTAAGTAAAAGAAACATTTTGGGTGATACTGTAGTCTGCTAGAAAAATTAATACTTCTTACAAACTGGAAAGTGCACATCTTCACATCAACATCAATCAATTAAAAAAAAATTGTTTCATTTTCAAAATGGACTGCTTTCAGCAGCTCCCACTGAAATAAATACCAGATTCAGCTCTAGGTAGCCAGTTTAGTAAATGTGCCACATCCACCCTGTGGGAAGGACTAAGAGGTGGATAAGCTAAAGATAATATTTCCTTATAGTCTTTTTTCAAGCAAGTTTTTTCATCACTTTTGAATGATAGAGCTAGAAATTAGGTCTATGTCATTCTTAGGCAAGGGCTGATACAGTGTTTGATCTGCCACACAATCTCTTTTTAAAAAAATAAAAATTTAAAAAAAAATACCAAACGTATTAATAACTGTGTGCCATACTGCTTGCCTGAAAAATACTCGTTTTTTCCGAAGGCAACAGACCCCTGCTGTCTTATATAGACTTTTCTATACTCTCCCACTGGGACTGCTCACTGCTTGCTTGCCACCAAAGGAAGATACCTGTCTGTCCTGAATGGAAGCACAACATTGCAGACTGATTTACTTTGTTGTCTTCCTAAGAACAACTAACAAAGGTTGGGTTTGGCAGATATTCACCCAATTGCCATGTTAAGGTCCACATGGTTGGTAAAGCTAGAATCAGATTTAGAAGTTGCCAAAAATATGGCCTTCACATACAGCCTGGCACTTTCTAGTCTTAAAGACAAAATAGGCATCATGCATACTGCACATGGAGATACATTGGCAGAAAGCAACTGAAATGAAAGCAGTTAGGAAAATTCACTGAATTATCACAGATGAGTCCCACGATGCCACCTGGTTTCTGAAACTTCCCTGACTGAATGTTTGAAGACCTTAAGACTCAGCTTTATACTGAAGTCTTATGATTGAGTTCTCTATGACTCATGATAGTAATAATAAATCTCGGGGAATTTCAGTGTGAGACCTTAAGAGGCCAAGCAAAGGGCTGACTCTGTCCACATAAACATTCCTCTTTGATTTTTTTTTTTTTAAACTTAACTGATAGTATTGGGTGCTTATTTCCACATGGGAACGAAATCAGAACAAAATGAGGTTGTGTTATACCTGTAACATGTCAGAACGAGCACACCGGCACACTGTTGCCACTTTCAAAGATTACAGCAACTTCCAAACCAAAACTGGAGTTGTCATCAAGGCATGCATTTATTCTAAGGATCAAGATAGTACAATAGGCTCTTTCACCAATGTTCTAGTGCCCTCTGCATAAGATATGCAAACTGGATAATCAGCATAGCAGAGTGTGACTGAAATGTGTATGCTGAAGAATTTTACTCTTTCCTTCCCTAAAATCAGGAACATTTCTAACTGAGCTCACTGATTTTTACTCTAACTCTCTTCTTCAGAAGTTGAACTACTGAACTAGACTCCTCTCCTGAGAACACACACCTAGAAGTTTTCAACACTTCTGCAAGAACAGGTCCAGCACCATTTCAGTCCCAGAAAACAAAACTTCCTTCTTAATTTTTTTCAAAATTTTGCATCTGTTTGTTTTTTCCAAAGTGAATTATCCATTCCTGCCACTCTACAGTACCCCTACTGCATGCCATCTAAGAAGGTCTTGCAAATTTATTAGGCCAGATTTAATACTATTATTTGTTTTATACTTGGATATTGAGCCTACAAGTTGCTGTGTCTGCTCTTTTCCCTGTGGGTTTTCTACCTTTTGCCTTCAGAGCCTGACTGACATTGCTGATCTATGTCTTAGACCTGTATAGGCAATCAGTCTTTCATCAGAGTAGCCATGCAGGAATCCTCTTGTTGAAAACCTGTTTTACATTAACGCTTCTTTACACAGCTTCTGTGCACTCAAAGGCCTGCAGAAAATACTGTTATAAGATGTCACAAATAATGACTTTTCCTTAGCCCTGCTGGTCTCCAGGTGGTACATACCTTACGGATCGGTTGCAATAAACAGATGAGAAAGGGTTGTAGTCCTTAGAGGTTAAAAATTAGGTACATGTCTCTGATATGAATTAGAGAAGCACATCGAATTCAGGAATAGCAGAGATGACTGTGCAGAAGTCCTCTAGACCTGATGTCTCCAACCACAGCCAGTTGTGAATGCCAAGGAAAGAGTATGCTGACACTTCCCTGCTATGTCCTCCAGTCTCCATCAAAGGACAGTGCATATAAGGCTTGTCAGATCTGGGGCTAATGTTTTCAAGTTTATAACTTCTCTATCCTTTTTTCCCCTGTTTTTTATCAATATAGATAAATATTTGCTTTTTAATGATTTTTTTTTTCTAATTTTATGTAGCAGATTCTTCTGCATAAATATTTTTTTCATCTTAGATTTCAAATTTTGACAGGTAATGTTAAATTCTAAACTTAAAATATGTACGTAATGTAATGTAATTTTCTACAGTCCTGCTTTTGCAAGCATGTATAACCTAAAGGAATGTATATTTCATTTTTTAGGTCAGCCTGAGTTTTCTAAAAGTCACAGTGTCAGTGCCTTGAGTAAACATACATATTTTTAGACATTGCAATGGAATAAATGCTGATATTTACATTTTTCCCAAACCCAAGCATTTAATTTCTTTGTGGTTTTGATCTGTTTATCTTTGTTTCAGTTCACCACTGTGAGAACACTGTCATCATTTGCAATAGCTATTTCAGAACTGAGCAACCTACTTGAAAAAGAGAAAAACTTTCTTCTCTCTTAGTTGCAAACTAAGAATAAAAAAAATACATGGAAGGGCTATCTTTTACTGATTCAAAATTCCTGGGACAATGTACCATACTTTCAAGATTACTTTTGGCACCAAAGCAGGCATGTATAGAATTCTTCAGAGCACATAACAAAGTTGCATCACATAGACCCAAGCTTGTGGTCAGCTGAAGAAATGGTGAGTGTCAGTTTATTCTATTAGTTTCAGTAAGAGTGAGGCATTTATTCTACTCAAATTCCTAACTTTTTTTTTTTCCAAATGTGCTTCCCTATCCTTCAGAAAATCTGAGGGACATTGAGCAAAACCAATAACCTGTTACTTTGAGAATGTTCATTTATTCTTTGTGATGGCTTGACTCTGGCTAAATGCCAGGTATCCACCAAGTCGCTCTATCACTTCCCCCCCACCCTTTCCCCTTGTTTTCTCAACAGGGTAAAGAGGGGAAAGAAGATAAACTAACCCTTGTGGGTGAAACAAAAGCAGTTTTAATATAAGCAAAGCGAAGCAAAGGTCCGTGCGCGGAAGCAAAAGCAAACAGATTCATTCTCTAGTTCCCATGAGCAGGCGCTGTCGGGCCTTCTCAGGATCAGGGCTCCCATACGCAGAGTGGTTGCCTCGGAGGACCTGACCCCAGCCCCTTCCTCCTTTCTCCCAGCTTTATACTGAGCAGACGTCACATGGTCTGGAATGTTCCTTTGGTCGGTTTGGGTCAGCTGTCCTGGCTGTGTCCCCTCCCAAGATCTTGCCTACCCTGTCCCACTGGGGGGAAAATGTGGGAAAGAGCCTTGGTGCTGTGTAAGCACCGCTCAGCAGCAGCCGTGACACCAGGGGGCTGCCAACACCCTGCCAGCTCCCAGCATAAACCACAGCACCATGGGGGCTGCTACAGGGGAAAACCAATTCCAGATCAGCCAGACCCAGTACATTCTTCTATATCAGAAATGGTTTAGCTACTCATATTTAGCACATAGAAGGCAAGATTCAAATATTCTTTTAGTATGTTACTTCCATTCCCATTTTTTTGGAAAGAAGACTGACAAAAGTTGTAAGCAAATTACAAAACAAATTAGCAAGCGAAAAAGTAATAATTCACAATCTCACAGGATAAAAGCATTGTAACAGTTAAGAATCTGAGTGTATAACTTACAGAATTACTTAAGAAATATGGCACATCATTTTTTTCTGATTATAAATACTGTGTAGTACATTTAACTGTTTCTTTCATTGGGAAAAATTTTTAGTGGTTATGTGAACTAGAGAAAATTATCCTTTCTTTAGAAAATAATTCAAGTATAATCAGAAATCAAAATTATGATCCATTATTTAAATGAATGGTCTTTTGTTTGTTGATATTTAAGTCAGCACAAAACAGATGTCTTGGAATGCTTTGAGATAAATCTGTCTGTACCACTTCTTGGATGCTACCGTACTTTTGATATGGCATGAGGACTGAGCTGTTAGGAAAGGTACTGGCAAAACCTTCAGATCCTAGAAAGCACAGAGTATCACTACTAGCCCTCCATTTTGTCAGATTACCTTATTGTTGAAAAGTCACTTTTACTAAATTTAATACAGGGCTTGAGTTGGCCTTCTCAATATTTATGCATCAGTTCACATTCAATGCTGTATCTTATTCGGAGTGGTAGTCAAATTATCTATTAGTTTCTTGTTAAAAATTGTCATATATGCGCAGCACATAAATTTGCATTTTTGTCAAGTCATTCATCTTTAGCTAGATGAAAACTACAAGAAAACTACTTTGTGGACTCTATGACCTATTGTACCTTGAAATTGCACACAGTTTAAAATGAGACCTGAAAAATTCATGTGTCATTTAAATTATGCAAAATAATCTACAAGCATCCATACAATCTTATGAATCTGAGGGATATTTTCAGTTACATGAGGGCAGGAGATGAGTGAGGGTTTTTGTCTTTAAGAAAAAAAAAAGGCGGGGGGGGGGACAGAAAAGAAGGAATTGTTTCAGAAGTAGAACATGAGAAAAGTTTCACAAAGATTCCCTTGGAAACAAAAGTCTCATAGATACCTGAAGAGTGACTGTATTAGTTTACACACTCTGGACATTCCTGTTGTATCACTGTACATCTATAATAGTTTCAGGGACTGTTAGATAACCCCTAACCAAGATAACAAATGTTAGTAGCACAGGGTTTTTTGAGTACAATGCACAAGTCACGTGGTTTTGAGTATGGAATAATAGAAGAGAAAGAGTAGGAAAGCCAGTAAAGCTGCCTGAATTACAGGTATCTAACTGCTGAAGATTGTTTTCTCAAAGCCCAAGATAAATTTGAACATTAGAAAGGAGAGCTACACTTTGTGCTCTGATCAGCCAGAGAGAATGAAAATGGTAACACCATGTATCCATAACAGAATTTTCAAGTGGATTTATGCCCATGGGGAATTCAGTGCCAGTGCATCACAGCTCTTCATTAGGGTTTCCCTATATTCTCTCTAGCTCCCAGATCCTTGCTTCTACCTGGTAAGGAAATGAAAGCAATGGATTGATTTTAAACCACTGGCTCCTACAGGGAGAAATGATAGCATCAGCCAAGGAATGCATATAAAATCAATGTCTGTAGTGATGACCCAACTGGTTTATATTCTCCTAACATTTTTGACTAGTGAAGGTAGTCACCTGTTCAGTTACAGAATGGATGTGGTAAAAGTCACATCCACACCAGAACACTGGGTAAGTTCAGCCTATGGTGATCACTTTCTAGCTCCTGGTGCTGTTTTTGTATTTCCCAGCACTACTGAAGTCATGGTGCTGAACAAAACCTCTAGAAGGTCTCCTTCATCCTCAAGCTGCCAGTCAGAAGTATTCTATACCAAATTACATCAAAATGTTACAAATTACAAATCAAATTACAGAGACAACATAGATGTTTCAAGAGTCCTCCACTTGAAACTGAGACAAAAATCATGTAAATACAGTAACTTGACCTATGTTTTCCTTCAAAAATAACAAATGCCTATCCTGACCCAAGGGTCTTTGTTCCACAGCTGAGCTCTGAGGCATCTTCTTATACAGAGCTCGCTATGGGGAACACTTTTCATTTTTCCTCTTTCTCCCTCCAGTCTTCGTCAGCTCCAGATTGCACATCACTCTTCCTCCAACACATAAGCATACATTGTGTTTCTGGCTAGGGGAATAAGCCAATCCCCCTCATAAATCAGGATTCTGAGGGCAGACACCTGTCACACCTCTCTCATCATTCAGGAGCACTAGACCCTCAAATGCTTCATCACATCCTGAAAAACTTTATGTTGAAAAATTCCAGCCTTTAAGAAAGGATGGGGGTATTCCTGAGATAAAGTTGTCAATTAAAATGTTTCCCCAAATCAGTCCAAATATCTTCACTGTATTTTCTTCAAGTTTGACCATACAAATTAAATAAGGGTGTTTCCTGTGATAAGCCTTCATTTCAACTTTTACAGAAAATGAATGCTGGACTGACTCACTAAAGTATTATTTTTTCAATCTCAGATTACACAGAGTCATCATAAAGGTACCTGTCTCTTACTCTGAAATAGACTCTTTCCATATGTTATTGTTAACTCTTGTATATTTGAGGTCTATTTTTAGAAAGGGTGAATGCAATAATATTTTAACTATGTAATTTAGCAGAAATAGAACCAACCACTTTTATTCATGCTCCAATCAAATTAGAATATCTTAATGCATCCCTTTAATATTCTGAAGCCTTGAAGTTTTTATAGTCTTCTGAGATCTATTTAGATGTTTCTAGCAATGTTTTGGGTCTGGTGTAAGTTTTCTTCAATAGTCATATTCTGACCTGATAACAGCTTAGTGTTTATCAGAATCTCAGTAGTATTTGAATGGTTTTGAAGATCTCTGGGAAAAGAGATATCTTGCCTATTCCCCCTAACCATCTCTGATGTGGTGTGACAAATGTACACTTTTCTAAATTTCTTACCTGCTATTAATTGTCCTCCATGGGTCTTCAGGAGTTAAGCAGAAGTGAGCAAAGCCAAGCACAGGAGGCCAAAATCAATGGAAAAAAAAATACCAGGAAGCTTCAGCAGTTTTCCCCAAACCCTGTTTTTCATTTTAGTTATAATTATCTCCTAATGGTGTGAATTTCTCAATTCATAGCATATTCACATTCATTTGTTTTACAACTGCAAAGGATATCAATTAACATTCAGTCAGAGGATAAGCTCAGTTAAAGGATGCTTATTGAGTTATTTCCAAATTGTGGTTAAAATTCCACTTACAAAGTTTCATTAATACACAGCCAACTCTGTGTGTCTGATTTTTATTTTTTTTAAGGTGGAGTGAATAACTGGAATTAATTTCAGTAATTTTATATGCTACTAGTTACTTGAATATCAGCATAATTGCTATCAGAAAAAAGATAATGACTTTGCTGAAACAAACTGATTGTATTTGCCTCTATTTTAACTAATTCTTTAGAAAAAAATGTAAGTGGAGATATCACCTGCATTTTTGAAAGACTGACTTTTTTTGAGAACTCATACTCTATGTGAATGCTATAGTACTTTTTGTCTAATGGTAGCAACTGAGAATATCTACTTAGACAGAACATAGTGTGCTATACTCTAAACTATGTAAATCTGTAATTAAGGGTAAAGTTTTCCAAAAGAGATTACAAAATACCTCAAGTCAGACAAAATGCAAAAAGGAAGGAGTTATGTCATTTTTACTGCTGGAGAAAGAACACACAATAATATTGCTTTAATGGTCCCTGGTTACACATAGAATTTGTGGAGATTTCAGAAAGTGAACTGAATTCTCCTGAACGCCAGTGTGGATTTTCAGGTGAACAAGCATCCCGCTCCTTAGAAATTACATTAGGTTTTTTGTCTGTTCATACAGTGGAATTGCTCTTGAGGCTACTAAACCGAATACTTCGCAGTTAAATCTCAGTGACACCTGGACCAGGTTTCTTTGGTCTTAAGACACTGCACTGGTTTGTTATGCAGTATCAGAGTACTATTGTCACAGTCAAGAAGAGGCTTCTGGGAGAACAAATCCTAGTTCCTAGACAAAACCAAATGCCAATCTTTTTTTGTTTGATTGGGTTTTTTTTAAGAGATCTTTGCCTAGTACCTAACACTTCTCTAGAAGATTTTTCAACATTCTTAGGGAGCTATTTGTCTCATATGACAACTCTATATCACAGCTTAATCCCTTGTGGTAACAGCATGTGGACTCTTGCTTCTTAAAAATGAAAAAAAGAGATGAAAAAGAGATGAAAAACTTTCAAGGACATCTAACTGTTGCCTGTTGCCAGCATATTCATAAGAACCTCTGAAAGTGGAGCTGCTGGGCAAAATGGGTAAATAGAAGATACCACTGGATTTGGACTATACCTGACGTTGCTACTGCTTGAATCCATTGTTTTCTGCTGACCAAACAAAAATTTAGTTCCAATTTATTTGGTACTATAAGGATATTGTTTGTTTGTTTGTCAAAGACTGGTAGATAAAATGGCCAAACTCAAACTTTTACAACCCAGAGAATGTACTCTTTTCTCCTGCTTCTTTCCTTGTCTGCCATTGCTGCAGACATCTCCTGTAATTTCCAGACTCTGTTGGTTACTTCACTTTATGGTCCCCAGTGGCAGTGTGAGTAGGAATTGAAGAGCAGAGCAGAGGAAAAAACATCTTTGACGCTCACTAAATATGAGGAAGATATGCTGATATGAGATATAGGATTTGAGGCCGACAAACAGGCTATCCTTGTGGTAGGATTACCTGGTGAATTTTCTAAGGAGGGGACGTAATATTGAAAGCTGAGAAAAAGAGTCATGGGATATCTACAACGGGAAAAAAGATCACATCCCAGATTTTTATGTTTGAAAAAAAGATGGTAGCTCTGAAGGGGAAGCACAAATTATTTCTAATTAATTAAGTAATGATATTAAGTGAAGTGAAAGGCACATTCTACTGAAAGGCAAAGAAAGACAGGAAGAAATTACTTAAGTCTAAAATGCCATAGCATACTTCTCAAATTACATTGAGAAATTTATCTGCAAATCAACAGCAGTTGAGATGAGCAGTATTGTAGATTATTAACATGATTCAGGATCTTAATTCTGATCTAGTATTTGGTCATCTCTCTTTTGCATTAGTATCATGATGCAAAATTAAATTCACGTTACTTATTAGGGAGAATTTTAAAATCAGACCTCTTTAATAACACAGAAAGTTGTATCTTAGAGGGACTAAATCCACCAAAATATACTGGGAAAGTCTAAAATCAGACAGATTATGGCACAACCTTGCAGCATTCTGAATTCTGAATAGAAGCAAGAAAGCAGGACAATGGGGCAATTCTCTTAGCAATGTGGAGCAGGTAAGAAATGAGGTGAGAAATATCTGTTTTGTACAAAACAAAATGAGCATAACTGCAGGCTCAAAGTCATAGTCCACTAAATAATATTGTGTTTGTCTGGACTTGTTAATAAAAAAAAATTTTTTAAAGTAAAACCATGCAATTATCCAGATAGTTTCTGTAGGAAGTTGGAAGTCACAGGAGTTGTTTTTATGTAGCTAGCTATTTCTGGGGAACACAAACTACTGGTTAAATAAGCAAAATATCAGAGCAATTAAGGTCACAAAAGTATACAAAGCATATAAATCAAGGTTCTCTGTCTTTGCTGAAAAGTTTCTGACAAGGACATGAAGAAACACATACCTGGGATTCAAGAGAGAGGGAAAATACTTACTCACAAAAGAATTAGCCAGGGCATAAAGGCTACCAATTCTACTTTTGCAAAGAGTTATCATGAGACATTAATGGTCTGGTGCATTGTGTAATGTTGCAGTAGAAGCAATTACTTTTATAGCAGCTGTGCTTTATGTCTTTAGTTGGAAGTTGACTGATAGTGTAGACAAGAGAACTGACTGTTAATATCTGCATGGCAATTTTTTAAAATATATATCTGTATTTATTTTTTTAATAACTAACAGAATTCATTTTAAATAATTGTTATTTCCATAGCTGGTTTTCTTTAAGTCAGTACATACCATTGCCCATGTGAGGTCTTTTCCTCCCTCCTCATGTCCCAATCCCCCATAGGATATCTGTTAGAAACCACTGGGGGTTTGTGATTATAGTCAACCCAACAAAATTCCATGTTCCCTCCAAAAGGACTTAATGAATCACATGGTTTGAGCTGAAGTGTAACTTCTAGATTATATTTAGGGAGGGAAATTTGTGTTCTTCAAAAAAAGAAGTGCTAATACACTTCCACTTGAAGCTGCTTTCATTTGAAAGTAAGTTGCCATGCTGACATTTTCCTCTCTTCCTTCCAGAAAAAAAAGCTGTGAATAAACTTTTCCTGAAGCAACTTCATTCAGGGGAGCATTATTTCTTGGCTCAAGAAACTACCCGTGAATGCTGGGAAGGAATGGTGATTCACAACAAGGCTGTGCTGGATAGTGATATGATAGAGAAATAATTATATGGCATGGAAATTAAGTTTATCATCGTAAAAATCCACCCAGAGACAATCTAGAAGTTTAAACGGTATACCAAGGAGATAATTCCACCTCAGGGCGTAGTTTACTACTAATCCTTAGCTCATCACTTTGATGAGGATAAATCAAATGCCAAGGCTGTAGATGAGTAGATTACATCAGTTAAGTGGATACTGAAATCTTGGCTTACAAAATTTTGCAATGCATGGATGACAGATGGATTTGCACAGTTTGGATTGCCAAACTAAATCAAGACCGTTAGGACTCCTGTCTGCACAGCCCTTCAGGTCTCACAGTCCATCTGCATAATATTGCAAGGCTCAGGCATTTACTACACTCCACTACCCTGCCCCTTGATTCAGTCACCAGTCAAAATAGATAGAAGGGAGGATCTCAAGAAGTTGTAGAGTGACCAGAAGGTTTTCTGCTGGGAGGTCGAAAGGGAGTTTGCAATGCTTAATGATGAGGCTAATTAGTAACATTAGACAGCATCTGCCTCAAGTGCCTATAAAACTTTCCCTATTTGACACAATACCAGCAAAAACGAGGGAGGGCGCTTTCGCAGTGGCTGGAGAGCAGAACTGCCAAGACTTTATTGTTCATGCAATTTAATCCCTCCTGCCAGCTGAGCACAGCCTGCAAGGAAGCTAGAAATGGAAGGATTTTATACAGGTGTTCCTTAAAAAAAGAAATTGCAGCACATGATGCTACATTAAGCTTTTATCAAATACAAATGTTGTTATCAGAAAACAAACAAACAAAAAAACCCACCAATACAAACCTTACACCATGAACTTCAGCCTGTAAGAATAAATATTTCAGACTTCACTGAATGCAACAATGCAGATGTAGTGGGCATGCCTGCAAGTACTGAGGCTGTAGGTTTGTGTTAGTCTCTGCTATGATAAACAGTATTTCCACCTGCTGTCCTTGTGGTATGCACAGAAAGGCAAGTAGCAGGAAAAGATGTGGGCTTGTCAGTGTTCATCATCTTGCAGCGTGAGTGCGGGAGAAGCACATGATTGTTGTCAGCATGTCATTAATTTTAGGATGTAGGGCTTTTCTGGACTGGAGTTTAAATTAGAATATTCTCCAGCAGCACAAAATATTTATTCAGTTACTCCAGCAGCTGTTTCTGGATGTTCCTGTGCTTCTCAGTACTGTCTTCTGACAACTTTCTATGCCTCCTCTCCCTTTTTTAATCTCCTTTCTATTGTCTGATCCCTCTTCAGGATACAATAATTGAATTGATCTTACTCTACAGGCACTGATGGTGAGCAAAGCAGGTAAGAAAAGGAATATTAATCTTTGGGTAGAGATTCGTATGTTATTCTGAAATGGCAAATGGTCCTCTCTATGGAAGAGACTGTTTGTTAACATCACTTAGGACCTAGGAAACAGAATGTATTAATATCACATCAATTTCTGCTTGGCAACAATGATGAAAGCTGTCTTTTCATCAGGTTTGGAATGTCTGTTCCATAGTTTTTCCCCTTTGTTTCCTGCCACCATCTGGAAAGCTCTGAGAGAGAACACATCTTAATTCAACTTTGTAAAAAAGGCCTGATTCAGGCTTAAGCTGTTGAGGTGGCTGAAGGACTGAAGATGTTGGAGCAAGGACAGAACAAGTCTGCAGCCTACCTTTATATAGGAGGAGAGCTGTAACTTAGAGGTATGTCTCCAACAGGCAACATTTTCCAGAAAGGAAATAGAGCAACACTCCCCTGGATTGCATTTGCTTTTTTTGGAAATTTCTCACATAGTAAGCATGTCCACCTGTTACAGTCTAACTGTCTCACTTTCCAAGTTCATATAATTAAAAACTTGTTATGTAGTGGTTCATAGAAATGCCCACTGAAGTTGCACCCCGATTTCCATGCTCACCTCTCATTTCTTTCTTTTTAGGACTTTGATAAATATAAACTCTTATTCTGAAGTATTATACGATTGGTGTTTGTCTTAAAAATAACTTTGAGGGGAAATAAGGGGAGTGAATATGCCTGGAGCTTTTTTAGGGGCTGTCATTTGCCCAGCAACCTTGGTAGGATTACAGTACAGTAGAATAAATCTAGTTTACAACTGGCTAGATGATTACAAAGGTGTAACAAAATACTGCATATGAAACTTAATTCAAACATGAGTCCAAATGAGCTAATAAAAGCATTGAAACTGTTTTCCAGTTATAGACCTAAAGTTGATTGTGTTTAAAAAAAAAAAAAAAGGGGGGGGGGGGGGCTTAATGTATTGATGATGGAAAGGGAGACAAGAGAGAATAATAGAAATTGCAAAGGCTGCACTCTCAATGGCGTTGTGTTGTCCTTCACAGAACTGCATAACCTGATCACCAGAAGTCAAGGGTTGTGTGCAGTGAGCTTTATTCCTTCAGTAGATAAATACGCCTAACATTTACTTTAAACTGTCACAGAGTTTCATTGACTCAATAAGGAACAGGCATTTTAACACTTCCCAAAGAAAAGAAAATAAATTAACACCCAAGATTGGGGCTGATTTATGTCATTTTTATGAGTGAGTGAATAAATATGGTGGCATTTGTGTGATCTTTTTAAAAGCAAATTTTAATATAATTAAAATGCAAATAGAATATGAAGATAAAGTGGGGAAAATATATAGATAAAGTAAATGCATGTGTAACTCTGCAAACGTACCTGACAGTACATTTTAGAAAAATGATTAAACCACTTCCTTTTCTCTAAAAGACATAGAAAATTAAAAAAGAAAAAATTTTCTATGGGTCCCCAGCTGTTAGTGAGGGAGGGAATCCTTTTATCACAGCCTTTGAACTTGCAAATTCAGCTGGAGAACCTTACATTAGGAATAATGAATCAGCTAATGTGTAGTTTAATCTAAACTCCTAATTTAAAATCATATGGTAAACTATTGTAGAAACTTTTAAGAGAATAAAAAATTCTGCTTTTACTAGTAGCTGTTAGAATCAGTGAGGCAAGACACTGAGTGAAATGTACATTCCCCCCCTTTATTTAGTTTGTTCTCACGTTTATGTTAATAAAACTGTCTATATTAAAGATTAATGTCAGGAATAAACTCTAATTCAGCAACCTCCTTAGCAACAATCTTCTAGAACAACACTTAAGAGTGTCACACAGCCCACAGGCTAGCACTAGACAGGAGCTAGTTTGGTGCATGCAAACTCACCCTCGGGTACACTAAGGATAAGTAATTATTTGTGAGCCTGTAGATCATCATCTTCTTGGACTGCTTCCCCGTCAAGTTCCCAAGGACCAGATACTCAATTCTAACTTTCAGTTTATGGCATCTTCTCTTCTAGCACATAGAGATAACTCCTAACAAAGTGATTGACAGACAGAGATTTAGTTACTCAAAGTAATTTTGGTAATGGAAGGCTGATCTGATTCCTGGAAAACAGCCTGGGAACCCCGGTTCCTAAATTTCTGGTAACACTGTATCTACCGGTCTGTTCTGCAGTGAGTGATACCTCTTTGACCTGATCTCTGGAAACTTTTCTGAAACATTATCACAATATTCTTAGTTAGATTTTAAGCAGTAATTTCTGAGAGTATTTTATATAAATATTCTCTGTTAAAAATAAGTGAGAAGATAACTCAACTACAAATGTATCACCCAGTTCCAATCTTTATCAATCACTAAAAATTTAAAGGAAAAAATCTTTACAAAACTATTACAGCATGCACAATAATATATTCTCAATGGATGGAATCTGCTCAGCTTCTTTCCTCATAATAGACTATTCTACAATGATTTACTATTTTCAACTTATTTGCACTTTTTTTTTTTTAATTTTAACAGGTACAGCATAGATGTTAATGACTGTATGTTATATCTGTTCTGAGATACTAAGCCCTGTTGGGAAGGATGTTGTCTTTTTGTCTGTACCTTCATATCTACAACATTCACTATGTATAAATATGAGAATTAGGATGAAATTATTAATCTAAGAGATGAGAAAGTAACAGCATAAATGCCAGACGAATAAACTTGCACAAGGGGTAGTGGTACAGTTGTATTTTAAAATGTTCACTGGCTTTGGAAGCAAACAGAATCACTTCCAGAAGACATGAGACTTCTTTTAAGCTATCATGAAGGATGAAGGAGATTAAATAGGTAAGTTATAACAGAGGCAACATGGCTATGACCAAAGGGCAAAATAAGCTTGCTTACTGGCATAGTCACACAATCCTCTGTCTGAATCTTGCTGCATGAGTAATGGCCTTTTATATTCTTTCAGAGCAGTAGGGGAAATACTACACTCAGAACATCACTGACTATATTTGTATTTGAAATGCTCAGCATAAATGGAAACGTATTTGCTTCTGATGCATTTGACTTTTTACAGGCTTAGAAGAGTAAATAACCTTAACTTTACTCACATGTGCTACAGGCAAACGTTGTGGAAAAACTAGCATGCAGTAACTTGTACCTGCTCAAGACAGTGGCTTATGACCTGCTCTGTCATTATCATACATCACATCTTCAGCACCATCTGAGAAGTGCCAGGACCTGCTTTTTTGTATGAGAACATGAGCTAGAGACTGAAGAGGTAGGGACAAAGGCTTAGGGAGTCTGGTCTGGTGTGGAGAGATGGAATATGGTGCAGGAGATGAAAGAAGTGTAAACCAAAAAGAAGAGGGTGTAAGAGTGGGAGCACTATAACAAGTTCCAATTTTGAAAGGCCTGTGACAAGTAGGTCCATGCAGTAGTCTACATGACAGTACTGTCAGACACCTGAACCCAGACAAGTGGAAGATACTATGATCTCCTAAGAATGATCTTTTATCTTTTACCTCAGTCTTCCAAAAGAATACAAACAGCAGAATGACAAGGAATTAGATAAAAACAAGAAACAAAATTTATTGTGAGTGACTCAATACATGAGAGAGATTTGGGTGTGTGACTTAGCTATGGTATATTCTTCACTTGTCCCATAAACTGCTGCTGTCTGCTCTAATCTTCCCACCTTTCCATAGGCTACATTGGTGGGGTTTGAGTTCCAAATTTTTCTTCATAATCAGGAGGTTATATTTTTCCCGCTTTTAATAAAAGCTAAGATTCGGATGTAATCACTCTGGCACTCATAGAACCATAGAATGGTTTGAGTTGGAAGGGACCTTAAAGACCATCTAGTCCCAACCCCCCCGCCATGGCAGGGACACCTTCCACTAGCCCAGGTTGCCCAAAGCCCCGTCCAACCTGGCCTTGAACCCTTCCAGGGAGGGGGCAGCCACAGCTTCTCTGGGCAACCTGTGCCAGGGCCTCACCACCCTCACAGGGAAGGATTTTTTCCTCATATCTAATCTAAATCTGCCCTCTTTCAGTTTAAACCTGTTACCCCTTGTCCTATCCCTACACTCCCTGATCAAGAGTCCCTCCCCATCTTTCCTGTAGCCCCTTCAAAGTACTGGAAGGCTGCTCTAAGGTCTCCCTGGAGCCTTCTCTTCTCTGTGAAGTCATATGAAGCTGTTGAGTAATCAGTGATTAACTCAGTTTTGAGCTGATCGATTGTTTCTATGACTTCTGCAGAAAAGCATGTGGTAAACCAGCAGGAAAAATGAGCTATAGTTTAGAACTGAAGAAGCTAAAGAAGCTTTGATCAAAATTAATTGTAAAAAAAATCCACCACATCCTAAGCAAGAATTTCACTGTCACAACCAGCACGGAGACCATTCAGACAATTTCTGTTTGTCTGTTTCCCCCTACCTGCATGTTTAGGCAGACTGGCTTTGCACAGGGACCCTATCCATCCACAGTGCAGCATGTTGTCAGGGAAGGCCAGGTGGGATGGGGCTGTGGAGGTGTGATGAAGGTGCCATTGTGGCAGAGTTGTAGGCACGGTGCCTGCCTTGCATGGGTGAGGTCCCACAGCTAGGGCACTCTGTTTTTTTCCCCATGGCAAGGTACCATGCAGGCAGCTCTCTACTCTGTTGCCATGAGACAATCAAATGTTTGCAAGTGGGAGAATCCCACCTCAGGCTACCAGGTCCCTCAGCACTAGACCCTCTGCTCAGGAAAGGACCCCACCCGGAGGAAGGGAAGGACTTGTCTGCCAGTGTGGAGCTGTGTGCAAGCCTTGGGGGTAATGAGTGCCATATGCTAATGGCTTCTGGTTATGATGAGGTCACCCAGCCATGCTGCACACTGGAGATGCAACTGGTGCAGAATCATTTAGAAAGCGTGTTGGGGAGCTCTGAAGTCCTAGAGATGCTGGACACTTGCAATGATTTCCTTGCTGTATTAAACACCCTTGAGGGTCAGGGGTTATGGCCTCTTCTGTTGCGAAAGGTCAGCTAGACTTAGGCAGTAAGTCCAAGACAGAAAGTCTCCTAGAACTACGGTTCCACAAATAAACTGTGAAAAACACAAATGTGAAAAAATCCAGACCTATTTATTATGTAATTCCGGTACAAGTGAAAGACAAGGAGTAGAAAAACAAAAGCAGAAAATTATAGGGTGCTAGTGATCTCATCTAAAACACAGAAAATGTTTCCAAGCCTTAAATTTGTTGTATTACCTATTTTTCTTGTTGGGCTGTAAAATAACATTTAAAGCTTTGCTGAAATTTCCTAAAGCGTCATGTTGTTTAAGTGGCACTTACTTGACTCTCCAACCTGCTCAATGCTCCATCAGAGTTTCGTGTTGGCCGCCCCATCCTCAGCATCCTCCCTGCTGGAACATTACTCACAACAGAAGCACAGAATCTGGATCAGGAAAGTGCATGTGGGACCTAGGCATGGAAAAAATAAGTATGTGTAGTGTTGCAATAGAGTTCTGAGTGGCTCTCAGCTCATTTATTAAGAGCATTCAAAGCAGGAAGTTGCTGAAATTTCACAACTCTTGCAAGTCCCCTTTAAATCTTCTAAATGACTGGAAAACACAAGACACAGACTTTTTAAAAGGATCATTTCTATCTATAGAATAGAGATCCATCTTTAAATGCTACAATATAAGGCAGGTTCCCCCTGGAAAATGTATGTTGTCATCAAAAGATAAATTTTTATGACTTCTGATAACAATCAGAAGAGAGGTTGTAGCCATGTAATTATTATTAATAAGTCATTAACATCAACATAAATCTATTTTTTATAAAGGGCTGGAAGAGTTACTACAACACAACATGATAATTGCTTTTAAAAGCTTTTAAAAGCTTTTACGTAGCCACAGTACAGTCCAAATATGTGATTTTATTTCTGTTCTCCCCTATTTTGTAATATAAATTAGAAGAGAATAAATGAGGCAAACCATATGGAGCCAAGGCCAGGTCAGCAGCAATCCACTGTACCACCTCCATTTAAACAGTGTTTTCATAGTAAAGATCATGGCAGCTGCCTAACCAGCTCATCCCCCTTTTTATTACCTCTTTACAGATGACACAATAAAGACTAATTGGAATGTTTCCTTTCTCTTTTAGAAACTTTTTTTTTATGAGATTAACTTTCAAATCTTGCAAGTGTTGGAGAAACAAGCAGATTTTTGTTCAAACTGGGTTTGTATTCATAGCAAGGCCTTGAAGACATACAGAAGAAAATTATGAAGACATGTTGACAGAACGGTTTATTTGGACATAAATATTAGTATTATTTTTAAAAGGCATCGCAATACAAATTGCAAGAAAATAAGTTTGTGAGGGAGGCTTCCTGCAGAAATTATGGAAGCTCCATTCTCCGAGGTACTAAAAAATCAACTAAGCCCAGAGCAACCTGCTCTAATGTTGAAGTTAGTACTGCTTTAGGTGGGAGGCTGGAAGAGGTGTCCTGTAGATGCCTCTTCCAGTGTAAATTATTCAGTGAAATTAGGCCTTGAATTAAAAAATGTGATGGAGGGGGGAGGCAGAAATATGCACACATACACAGATGTGTGATTGCATAAGCATTATTTTCTTAGAAAATTAATTAAACACTGATAATTTCAAAGATATGGGCTGGAAACACAGTCCTATTTCTATATATGTAAAGGGGCTATTACCTATGGTTTTGTTTTCTGCATCTGGGTCTCAAACAATAAGACTCAGTTTCAATTGCTTTTAGTTTGGTCAAGCTGAAATTGTTAGAGCTGAAATTTCCTTCACAGAATTACTTACTCAGGCTAGTGATTTTCTTTTAAGTTCCGTCAAGAGTAGTTCAGTCATTTCCAAAACAAATTAGCAGAAATATGCAATTCTTTTATAAAAATAAAATGTTTATAACCATTTAATTAAAACTGTGCTTTTTAGTAATGTGTTCGAATTTGGCAGCCTAGAAAACCTGCACAAATTTGGCCAAGATATGAGTGTCTCTGTTTATATAATTGCGGAAGAGATTTGTTGGCACTGTGTAGCTGGTCTCCAGCAGTCTCTTCACAATGAACATACTCCATCTCAGAGCTTCAGGGGCAAACAGAACTCTGTATAAAAAACAAGGTTTCCTGCAGGAACAGCATGGTGAAGGCTGAGGAACAGAAATTAGTGATGCTGCTGGTACACAGCTGTAGAATTTGAGTACATTATTGAATGGAGAGCACAGCAAAGAATTAAGACAGGGTGGAGGTGAAAGGAAGGAGGAAAGTCTAGGTGTAGCAGAAGTGGTAAGATTTATGAACACTAAAGCATATTCTTCTTAAGAACTTGAAACTCAATCCCATTCTCACTGCCTTCCCATGAATTCATAATTTTAAAAAGGTATTAAATCTTTAATCACAGCATGATGTAATGATTTCTTTTTTCTCTCACAGCATTTAGGATCAAAATGGATTCTGTTCACCAAGTGGACCAAGCTCCTGAAAAAACCCTGTATAAATGTTCTTATTTGAAAAAGGAAGATGCATAGAAAAGGGGGCAGAAGATCACAGAAAGAAAAGGATATGTCCAATGACAAAGGCAGCTGAATGCAGCCCTGAGGAAGAGTCGTGTCTCTGCCTTCATCTCACCATCTCCCTGTGATTTGGGCAAGTTCCTCAACACAGATTTTTCACAAGTGACAATCATTTTCTGAGTTGCCTCCTAAAAGAAATCTTGATTTTAAGTTGCCTTGTATATCTTCCCTTAGGCTGAAATGCTTCCTGCTCCCCAAACATATATTTCTAGTTGTTATAGTCAGCTAGCTCAAATGCAGTCAGCTAGCTACAGGTTTCTCCAGTGCAGATGCTACTGTTTGAAGAAATGGGTGCCCTCCACAGAGCTTAGTTCAAAAAAAGCATTGAGTTCTCACAGCTGTCTGTGAGACAGTTTGTTCTGGGTGCTATATGTGAAAACAGAAAATCCTAGGGAATGCCAAACAGTCTCTTAAAAAAAATCTGTTTCCAGGTATCACATACCGGACCCAAAATCATTAGGTTCTTCTAATTATTTTCCATTTGTAAAGTAAAATTACCATTTTCTTATCCTTCAGGACTTTTGAGGAAAATGAACTAATTCATGATCAAAAGCCATTGGATATTATACTGATAAGTGTCATAAGGGAGGTTCAAAAAATAATTTAATTATTCTGGATTTACAACATGGTGCAAGGAATGTACAGCAAATCAGACACAGGACCATATGAAAGAATTCATGAAATACAGAATATCTGCTTTTCCTGCTTTTCCTGGATTTTATTTATACATTTTATATATATATATACATATATATTTTAGACAGTGTAAAGTCACATTTCTTGTGCCCATGCAACTAATTACTGTAAGATACAGTGTAACTAAGGCTGTAAACTTTTTTTATTAACTAGAAATATTTAAAATTAGATAAAATGAGGGAAAGCAAGCTGTAAGCAGTGAACATGTAAACCCCAATTTGATTACTTTTGCCATCACCAGCATCCAGTGTTGCTCATCGCAGAGCATGTTGACACCCAGGCTGAGAACAGGGACCAGTGCAATCCCAAGTGGGCTTCCAGTGCCACCCTCCTTCCCATCCTCTCTGCTGCCCAGTGGTGATTTACGCTGCATGTGGCCGCGCTGAGTACAACAGATCGTGTTAACTGTAGTATCAGAAGTAATCTAGCCTCAGGAATGTGAAGCGCTATTTGATCTATTTACCCTGCCAAGAAGCAGCACAAAGGAAAACTCCACCTAGCAACTACACCGTTACAGATGTACACTAGCTGGGAAACAAACATACTTTCTGGTTTTCTGCCACACACTACAATAGATGAGCCTGCAAGTTGTTGTGACTCCCATTCCCGTGTTCTTAAAAGCACACTACATACACACACTTTTAACAGGTGTGCAGTCTATTATTTTAATAACATTCAAACTGAGGCTAATATGACATTCAAAGTGAGGCTACGTGACTCAAGAGAGAGCCAATATGGCTTATACAAACAGATATAATTAGTGCTTGATACCTTTTACACAAAGGTTGGTGGCAGTAACGAGCCACAGCTTTCAGATATCAAGTGCAGAGGTTTCCATGTTCCTGCACTACCACTACCTCTCCTTAGTCCTGGAAGAGCAGGTAAGGTTCCCACTTCCCCTTGTGGGAAGACAGACAGTGACACTTTGTCACATGCCGGAGATACACACAGGAACCATGGGTACAAGTGCCATAATTCTTAATTAGCCAATGCAGTATCAAAAGAGGCCACAGAGTTCATGTCTAATTTCCCATCGTCCTGGTTACAGAATTTATATTATGTTAATAATGTTAATTTCTTAATATGTTAACAACATATTAACAGTTAATATGATATTTAAGGTATGTGGAGTGAAACCTTGTCAGTGTTGTTATTCCTTTACGTAAAATGGGTCTTCTGCTGTGTGAGTTGTTCACAAAATCACCAGCTCAACAACAGCATCATCATATTTTTTTAACTGCACAAAACAGGATCCGTGGCAGACGGTGACCTGACATCGCCAGTGTACTCAAGTCCTTTCTCCAGCAGAGACAATAAAGTTTTCCACACTGTTCTTATTTATAGCTTAAACTCGAGGGAAGAAAATTACTAAGCACTTGACTTTCACAGCCTTCTGGCAGGGATCGCAGCCAGGGAAAGGTGCAGTGGGAGCCTTTTTTGTCTAGCGGTTTACAATATGGCAAACCCTCTACTCAAGAATAAATTACAGCCAGTAAATTTGCTTCATTTGGTTTTTTATTTACAAAAAGCCATCCTAAAATATTTGATAAATTCTAGTCATAGGTGGGCTGGTTTATTCAGCTTTGGTATAAGATTTTTTTTGACTGTCACAGAACGCAACCCTTCTAGTGTACAGGTATTTTTATGAAGCAGGCTTTTAAAAACACTTCCTCACTAGGTGAAAAAAACAGCCATTTTTTAGTAAAGAATTTTTAAGCATTGGCACTAGAGTTAATTGATAAACTATTAAGCTGTTAAGTTGTAATTTATAGCATCTATAATGGCAACAATGTCTGAGTGATCACCCTATACTGCCACTAAAGACATACCTCATCTCTTAAAGCATGAAATACTGTGAGGTGGTTTGTAAGGATGCATATATCTTGCTACCTGCTGATAATAACCTATCAGCAAGGACAACAGTTTAATTATATAGTACGACTCCTGCTGGCTTCCAAATTTTTCTGTTGCTCTTTAATTTTTTAGCTAAAAAAGAATCAGTCTCCTTATTTTACACTAGTACATTAATTTATGAATGGAAGACATAAAGCTTATATTAGCTGCTGAGGTGCCTGAATTCTTTGTGTTGCCACCATGGTATAAAAATCTAGCCCCAGCTGCCCATAAATCCGATAGATGGTGGAGAACAGGTCCCAGACCAGCTAAAGGATGTGGAGGAAATCCTAGACTAGACCCCTCACAGAGATGTGCAGAATATTATCTCGAAGGTGGCACTCAGCCCTGGCCAAGTGAGATCTCTGCTTACAGACACAGATCAGACAGCTTGGCTGAAATGTCTTTCTCTTATATTCCGTCCTTCAGGTTCATTCTGAGTGTGGGATCATAGCACCCACCTTGGGAGCGGCCCTGGCCCTGCAAGAGCAGAGGAGCAGTATGCAGGAACCTTTGAGGTAGGCACCAGCAGCTGAGGTTCAGTGTTTGGCACAGAAGCAGTGAGAAGGTAAATTGATCTGGACTTAATAATATAAAATCAGAACTCCTTTTGTCTGTGAAAGAGTAAGCTGTGTGTCTAGGTACTGGGGACCTCCAACATAGTCCTATCCCTTCGAACTCCTGCTCTAAAAGGAGTTTTGAGCATATATTTCCATGAGGACCTATTAATAGTGCTTTCTACCAGAGTCTGGTCTTTGCAGAGACAAATATATCAGCTTGTTTAATATGTCAGCATTTATTCCTGGAGTGAACTCCTGTCCTATCAAAGTCAGTAAAAAGGGAATCAGAAATCTGGGTTGAATGAGAAGAATATCTTTAAATTTGGGAACTACTTATGAAAAAAAACTGCATTTTGCTTCATACACATTTATCTGAGTAATAAGGAGAGAATAATAAATAACCAATAGTAGAGATTTCCCCCCTCCATTTCTAAACATTTACTTTTGAAATACTTTTGAAAATTAGAAACTTTTTAGCATGCAAGCACAGCAAATGGACATGTTTGAGATGTTCTTGCTTTGCCTAACACACTATAATTTGTTGTAGAGAATAGGAATGTGTTACAATGAGAAGAACTGGCAGCACATTACAGTCCTGTAGTTAAAATAACCTTTAAAGTAACTATCTTCCATTATGAGTTTTTAAGTGCACAGGAAGACTTTATGAAAAACATGAAAGCAAGGGTATTTACTCTCCCAGGTTTTAGCTCCTACTGATGCTGCAGTGATGAAATAAAGAATATAGCAACAAGATCATGTCATGTAAAAACAGAGGAATAAAATATGGTAACTAGTTTGTTCCAACAACTGAGGCTGGGCTGCTGTGCTTTACTGATCCCTGCAAGCAATAACACTGTGCTGGCCTGCAGAATGGTGATTCCTTTACACCACAAAAAAATGTTGTTTTGATATAACAACATGTCTCACAGAAAGGCTGTTCCAGATTATCCTTGTCCCTGCTCTGCTGGCTACAGTAAACTGAGCACAGAAGAGGGAAGCATTTGGCTGACAGACCCCTGCACCTGACATTGGAATGTTTGTGTCAAATGTGTTACTGGCCATGGCCTGGAAGAAACTGCAAGCTGAAGTGAGAAGGAACTTTTCACTTCAGAAAATATCTACCATTATGTTATCCATACTACCCAATTACTCCACATCAGTTTGTACCTCTGTTCCCTGTGATCCCTCTCTATTTTCAGTGAGGATCTAGGAAGTCTGAGAGTGAATCTGACCATAATATTATTTTTACTGGAGAATTCAAACATTCTTGAAGACAGCAGGGTATCAAATAATAGTTTAGGTTGGAAAGAACCTTTAAGATCATCAAGTCAAATCATTAACCGAGCACTGCCAAGTCCACCACTAAAATGTGTCCCTCAGTGCCACATCCACACACCTTTTAAATACCCCCAGGGATGGTGACTCAACCACTTCCCTGAGCAGCCTGTTCTAATGCTTGACAACCCTCTGGAAATCTGCCCTCCAGAATGTCAAAGGTAGCAGTTCTGCTGACCCACCCCCCACCCCCCCCTACTTCTCCAAGAATCAAAAAACCCTACCATTTCATGATCGCTGTGCCCAAGACGGCCTCCAACCATCACATCACCCACAAGTCCTTCTCTGTTCACAAACAGCAGCTCCAGCAGGACACCTTTCCTAGTTGGCTCACTCACCAGCTGTGTCAGGAAGTTCTCTTTCACACACTCCAGGAACCTCCTGGACTGTTTCCTCTCTGCTATATTGTATTTCCAGCAGACATCTGGTAAGTTGAAGTCCCCCACGAAGACAAGGGTGAGTGATTGTGAGACTTCTCCCAGCTGCTTATAGAATATTTTGTTTTCCCCTTCATCCTGGTTGGGTGATATATAACAGGGTCCCACCATGATATCTGCCTTCTTGGAATTTCCCCTGACTTTTACCCATAAACTTCCAACCCTATCATCACCATCATTAAGCTCTAGATAATCAAAACACTCCCTAGCATACAGGGCTACCCCACTGCCTCTCCTTCCATGTCTATCCTTTCTGAATATCATGTAGACATCTACTGCAACACTCCAGTTGTGCAAGTCATCCCACCATGTTTCTTCCTTCATCATTCCCTGCAACTGGAAGGATAGAGTAAAACACAACTTGTGCTGCTGATCCCTTAACCATCATCCCATGGCCCTGAAGTCTCTCGTAAGTGCCCTTGGACTTCTTGTGGCAACTTCATCACTGCCTACCTGAAAAATCAATAATGGATAATAATCTGAGGGTACCAGGGTAGGGAGTTTACAAATTTTTAACCCAGACCCCAGGGAGGCAGTAGAATTACCTAAGCGAGTCCGGCTGGCATATTGGGTATTCTGTTCCCTTCAGAAGGGAGTCTTCTATTACAATGGTCTGTCTTTTTCTCTTTAAGGAAATAGTTTTGATGCAGGGCATAAGCCAACTGAACTTCGTTGACACCTACCTCCATGCTAGATGAAACATTGCCCTTGTTATTTTTTGGCTCCACTTGCAGAGCCTCATACCTAGTAAGCAAGGGCGCCTGGGAAAGTGGGTTAGTCGCGGAGGAGACACGCCTGCTGCACTGGGCAGGAACTTGTGACCATTGCCTCCAAATCCCTTATGGCCTCCCTGGTCGAGCTGGCAGAGCTTCGGCGCCCTGCCTGCATGCCTCTGTTGCCCCAACAGCCACACTGCGCTCCCTAAGGGCTGCTTTTATATGGGGCAGGGGAGGGGGACTTGGCCAGCCGTTGCTCCTGGACCCACCGAGGTCCCCTCAGCTGCCGTGGCGGCTCCCTCAGTGCCCCAGGAGCTTGCCCGGGCTCATAAAACCAGCCTGGGCACTGCATGGGAGCGCTCCGCCACCAATCCCCCGACACCGGGGCTGCTCACCTCATTATAATATTACACTGTAAAGAACGGGCAAAGACGACCTCTATTGTTTGAGTTCGCAGAGCTAAAATTATTGTGACAGGTTATAAACTCACGCTACATGTCCTTAGATTTACAACAGTTCAGTAGACTCCCAAAGAATGAATCTGATACCTCTATTGATATGTAAAGATCATCAGTTTATACTAAGTTGATCTTTCATTATCTCCTTCCAAAATAAAATAAATAAAGGTAATACCTTTCCATTTATCTAGTACATGTCAAATAAACTGGTAACTGTAAACAAAAATAAACACATTCATAACAGGCAAAGAAAGTGCTGTGCTATTGATTATTTGGAAAGTATAGCAAAACATATTGTGATAATTATACTCATGTTTACTACCAGCTAATACCACCCTATTATACTGCTATCGGCTGCAGTATCTCTGTGTCACTGTTTTCAGTAGGATTCCACTTGACTGCAGATTTTCTGTTCCCTGCCTGCATTTAATGCTCTTTCAAGTGTATACACTAAGACCGTAAATAACTTTTCTCCCAGCTTCTTAGCTCTGTCCTTGCTATGTTAACTAGATTCACAGCAGTGTCTTCGTTTTCTCGTCATTTTTGCGGTGTGAATTTGTTAGAAAACAATGACAAATTATCACTGGCTAGCACCCATGCTTTGTACTTGCTAATGTCTCTCACACAGCAGAAAGAGAGAAACAGGTGTCAGATACAAGGTTAAATACAATACTTAGTCTATGTCTTTTATATTTATAACAAATCTTATGAGCCAATTTGAAAAAAACATTAAATAATTGGAAGCTAAGCAGTAAGAGTTCCCTCATCTTTTTAATTAATTAAGAAAGAAATAAAAAGAAAGACAGAAAGAAAAACAAGGGATGATAAAAGTTGTAAAATACTCACAAGTCTTGGAAAAGCTGTGCAGCAAGTTGACACAGAAGAAGTTAGGATAAAGTCTGCACTAGTGACAGCAGCAAATGCTCCACCCCCTTCTCCATTCTGTTTTACTTTCAGTTGTTAGATATTAATATAGGACTATGTTTGTACCTAATACGATGAGGAAATTATTCTCACCACAAATAGTATATAGTAGGGATTTCCTGCTGCCTTTTTTGAGCAATTCTCCAACTTGGAAAAAAACTAGAAAAAACATGGGGCAAGACATACGTCTGCAATTTAGAAGTCAGGCAAGCGACTGACAAACCGAAAGGCAGCTGCTTGCTGTCCCAAGCAGAGGCATTTATGCATGTTACCTCTAATCCTTCCGCAAAGGGAAGAAAGCACACAGTTTGTGCCCTTGTCTCTGCATAGCCTCTTCCCCCTTTGTAGCTTAAGTGTATCAGCCCAACCAGAGCACCAAAGAATTGCTAATCTTGGAAGCAAACCCTGTAACTTTATGCTGTAATTCCTTCTTTTCTCTGCAGCCTCTACCCCAGTGTTTTACTGGAGCAGCCACCACAGGAGTGAAAGAGAAGTCACCTCTCAACACCAAGAAAGAAGAGCACGGCTATGGAAGAGGGTTGACAGGAGAGAAAAGAGATTCTCCAAAAGGTACGGCATCTGGCTTGCTGTGGGACGACAGCACAAAAAGGTGTCATAGGCCCAGGTGACATCAGAAGAGGATCATTATAAAGGAGCTGAAAAAATACTTGGCAAATTGCAGTGAATTCAAAAGTTGTGGATGTTAGCTGTTAAGAAAAGTGGGGATTTAGTGCCTATGATAATCACAGGACATGACAGCTGTAATCCTAAAGTACTGCTTAGACACATCATGATGAAAAACCTTTCTACCTTGAGCTAAACTTTAATGTCCTGAAGATGAGGCTCAGGAGCTCCCCAGGAGTACTCTCAGGTTTCCAGGAGCCATCACATACCTATATAAGGGTCATGCACTCCAGAGGCAACGGTGAAAATGGTACTTCCTCTCTGTGCAATCTTCTTTTTGGCCTCTTCTGCGTTATTCTGGGTGCTGGTTGTTATTCTGTGCATGCCACGCTCTGTGAGGCAGTAAAAATATTCTGCAGCTAAATGAGAGGGTTTTAGCAATGGCTCTCTCTCCTTGCTGTAGAAAAAATGAGTTTCTAGAGTTGGACATTTCCTTCCTGTTTCTCAGTGAAATAACATTTTTTCAGGAACACTATTTATAAAACCTAGTGAACAAAACCAGTTAGTTCCCTGTGCTGAGATATTCTCTTACAGCCAGATTTAGCAAACCTACTTAAGGACCTTAAAGACTTCTGTATCTTGAACATCTGTCATATGAGAGAGAAACAAGGACTAGAACTGAGTGTTTGCAGCAAGTAGTTCTAGATGGCTGCATGATTAATTCATTAGATGAGGCAGCTTGCTGCCATTTCTCAGCACTCCTGTGCACCACATCCTGTGGTCCAACGCTTGGCTCCAGCATTTGTTCTGCAGAGGAGGCAACCAAGTGAAACACAGTGACTTGGTTAGCTCCTGTACCGGGTCTGGTTTGCAGCCACTATCACTGCAAAGAACCTTCCAGCAATTTAACACAAGACAAAAAAGCAGAACTCACTTGTTCATGCTCTCCAGGGGCTCTTGGCTCTTTCACATGACAGTGTATCTGTGTCTGCAGAAAAACAGCTACTCACTTTCCTTCTACTCTGTCTCAGTATAGAGTGTTAATACCACTTTTTTTAAGCAGTTTTGCAGATACAGGAGGTGAAATCAGCCTCAGCTGGCAGCTGTTAGAAACCTGTGCAGGATTTGAAAGAGAAAATAAAAGTACAGACCTGGCTGGAATTCTTGCCGTGACAGAGTACAAAAATGCAAATGAAAAGGAGGTACCAGCATTGGAGGAAAAACACTAGCCTAGATAAATATTTAAGCCAAAGAAACATTTATTAACTGTCTTGTGGCAAGGGCACTTCTAAAACAAAAGTAGTCACAAACACCTCTGTTTCTTCAGTTTACACCAGCTCAAAGAATGAGAGTAAATGATTTCAAGTATACCTGTGAATGCATGTATTTGGACTTGGGATATTCCAAAGTCTCGTATTTTTCACTGTCTAAAACTGAAAGAAAATAACTTGTTTTCCACATGTTTTTGCTTTTTGATGTGATGTCTTTGCTATACTGTAATTCATCAGAATTTTCTCAACTAGGAGAAAAGCAAACATCCAAAAACAAGCACACAAAGCTTTAGGTATTCATGAACTATATTTTTTGGGAAAAGGGAAAGAATCACTCATTAAATTTGTTTTAAAAACACTTTCCAAACAGTTTCCTTTGAACACTGTGAAATGGCAACATTGTTTATAAGGTGGATTTTTATTTTTTTTTTAACTACCTCTCTGGGTTTATTCTTTTTTTTAAGAACTATGTTTTTCTGGCATTTCTGAAGTTAAAATATATCAATTTCTATCTTAATATAGAAACTGTTTCTAAACAGTTGTATACAGTAGTTGCATATAAAAATAATGTGAGTGCCAGTATGTATTGCATTACAATAGGGTGACAACAGCACCTGCACTCCCTCAAAATTTAATTCTCATTCATTTTCTCAATTACACAAAAATGTGCTTCCTAATTACACAAGGGATATTTTATAGTCATCTAAACACTACTAGCCACATCAAGGTGTTTATTTATAGCATAAATTATTCTCATACCCTTACAAGCAAAAAAACCCTTTCTAATTTATGCAGGTTTCATTTATAGTGGACACAGGCTATTTGGCAAAATACTGGCAATTACTCTCACTAATGAGCTACTGAATTGTAATTTAGTATTATAAGTGCAGTGACAAAGAATGTGAATAACTTACATCATGCAAACAGTAAAGTGAAAACAGATGCATGAATGTGATTTTCAAAATAAAACAGGACAAGTGATAATTCAAACATGACCATCCTGATTTGAAGCAACATTGCCCAAACGTTTTGTGCAGCTGCACAACAGTCAACAACAAGTTTGGGTTTGCTGTGCTCTTAAAAATTTGCCTGTAATCTCATGAAATTAATTCCTTAGGAAGTGGTGTTAGTTCTGTTACTGAACACCGGGAGAGAAAGTATTGCTACAGTAGTGAGAATGAAGAAGTGGGAGGGAAGAAGGCAATGGAATGTAGGTGGTTATACAAAAATGCCATATTTTCTGAAGGTAGTCTGGAAAAAAATGGCAGTTGTTGCAGAGCCAGATCCCTTCAGGATGGTCTCCAGCTGACCCAGCTCAGAGCCAGCTTTCTCGGCTAAATTTCTGAATGCTACTGCACTATGCTTTTCTCACCTACTGTCTCATTGTCAATTCTTTTAACAAAAACATCTCAAAATGGAGGCCTTCTCTGATAAGACATGAGCTCTCATAAGACATGATGCTCTGATAAGCATAATGATTTTTTTTTTTTAATGAATTCCATAATTTTTAGAGAACTTGAACTCAAATTTACAAGCAGATGCAGAGGACAGCAATTTCAATTTGAATAGTGCCTATTTCTGAGGAGTATTTTTTTATTATAGCATTCCTGCTGTGATTGAATTTTTGCTGCAGGGCTAAAGTACTTACTACACCCTCAATTATCAACCTCATGAATTTGTGGGTAGGAAAATGAAAGAACTGTTGTTTTCTTCCTCTAGGTGTCAGAGTGGATATAAAGAGCGGATAAGCAGGTACAGCTTTGACTCCCCCCACTCCCAGTGTGGCAGCCAGAGGAGCTAACTCAGCCTTCTGCCTCTGAGAAGTCACATCCCAGTCATCCCACCAGCATTCACCATTACTGCATGTTGTTTCAGCTAAGGTGAACCTTGATTCTAGCACTAGTGGCCAGCAGCAGAGTGCCTCACTCCTGAGCACCAGGGTACAGAACGGAATTTGTCTGATGAGGGACTTCTGTAAATATGTCTTTGATATATGCTAGGAAGGTGTATTTCTGGAAATTGTAGACTTCAGAAAATCATACACTGAATTTAGGAGCTGTCCTGCACCCGTGCTAAGACAACACAAAGCCCAATATTCAAGTCTGAAATAATTTTACGGTGGAGTCATTGCTGTAATAGAACATGTAATGTACTAAACATGTTCCTAGGTGGGAATGTGTGCCTTCTGAAAATCTAGGCAACTTTTGCTTCATGGCTGATATAAGACTATAGATAATCTGTCTCTTTATATTTTCATACTAAATTATAATGTGCCCTAAATTATAGACTCTTTACATTGGTTATTTAAAACTTCTGGCATTGCAAAAATGCTATTTAATTTCTAGAAACATCTGGAGAGACATTAATATTCTGCCTCTCAGAAGCATGTACAGTATTTCTAGCATGTTGTAATTTATCAACCATGGCCACTAAGCATGGAGTATTCCTATTTAATGAGATAGTGTTTCCGAGAAAAAACGTATCAATTGCAAAATCAGCAAAAGCAAAACAAAGGGAAAGGCATTTATTCCTAAAAATAAGTAGGAGTATGTTTCTCAATCTGTGAAAAAAACTAATGCAGAGAAATGTGCAGCTCTTAGTTGGAGTCATGTGAGAAACCTATAAATCTGTTTTGTTTAGTGCCTTGTGAACAAGCACAATCCTATTTAGACAAAATATTTGTGGTATTGCTGTTTGAAAGTTTTCCTAGAAGAGTTGCTCCTTAAATTACATGATAGGGAAAATCCTACACACAAAATAAAATAAATATCTGAATAAAAAGGCTGGTTAACATCCAAAAAGGTATGTCTTCACTACAGCAGTTGTCTTCAGTTATATTTATTTCTCTCTGTGTTAATCAATCCTGAGTGGAGTGGCCAGACCATGAAACTCGCAGTCCACGCTGTCTCAGTGGTCTCTGATGTAGAGAGCTACACGCCAAATCCACAGATCTGTTAGTGAATCTAATCCTTATTTAAGTTCCCAGTTAGTTCCTATAAGAATAATTCTCTACTGAAATGCTTTTTTGTAGTTAGGTGCTGTGCCACTTGATTTTAGATGGCTGAGCACTTTCTGAACTGGGAAGCTGGAGCCTAGTGCAGTGCCTTGGGAATCAGGCACATTTAGCTGTTAGGTTTCATGTGCTGAACAGAGCTCTGTCTAAATTAGCTAATTAACAAGGCTGGGAAAAGCCTTTCAAAGGTTTAAGTGTCCTTGGCTTCACTGGCCATGCCTCCAACCAGAATCCATAGCTCAGAAGCACCCCTGAAAGCAGAGGCTTTCTTCAGTTTAAAGCACAACATCCAAAATGTGTCAGTCAAATATTTTTTTCACTAGGCAAGCATTCTGTAAGTGTTCCTCAACAGAAATTCCAAAACAGTGAATTGAAGAATCAAAATGTTATGTATGTTTCGTTATGTTATGTTATGTTATGTTACGTTACGTTACGTTACGTTATGTTTTTACAATAATGAAACTGAAACACTTGGGAGAGGGTGGTGTGGATTCTTCTCCTCAAAGCTATTCGTCAAAACAATTTATCAAGATCTCTCAGTCTTAGTCCATGTAGATACCCTCTCTGAGGTTAACAGCCTGCTTTGGGGCTCACTTTGTAGTTGGACCTTTCAGGAATGCAGGAGAATTAGATCCTAACCCATACGACAATACAAGTAAGTCCTACTAAAAAGAAATAACATTCAAAAGAAACGACTGAAAGAGGGAAGAATGCAACTGAGTAATGATGTGTATTCCATCAAGATTATTTCCTCTTTTTTCTCTCTATTACTAAAATACAATAACCATGACATATGTATCATATTTCTCATTTGATAATGCTGGTTTATAGTTTCATTATACTGTAATACAGCCAGTCTCTTTAATGCTCAGAGCTTTTATGACGAAGGTAGAAATCACTCAGTGGAAAGTAATTTCTGTATAAATAGAGAAAACAAGATATTTAGTTACCACGTGGACAGAATGTATTCTAAACACTTGAAATACAAGAGATTCTGCACAACATACTGTATTTAGCCAAGAGGCAGGAAAGGGCTTTCTCCAAGTAGGTTAAATCAGGACTCATACCAAATTCAAGGTTCTCTTTATTTTTGCCACAGGTTACTAGGGCATATAAAGAGCCTTTTCATACATTGTGTGCAATTATTATTGCACACTTGTGCAATATTAAACTCCCACATCACCCCACAGGGAAAAGAGAAGGTCCCCCCTTCATATGAGGGGACTATTGGCTGAGTGAAAATTTCAGTGTTTCCTAGTACTGTCATATCTAGCTACCCCTGATTTATGACTTGCTGTTCTTGTTCCTATTCAAGAGGACTTGCAATCTGCTCAAGATTGCTCAAAATAGAAAAAGACCAAAGGCTGACTTCTGGGCCATGTCCTAGCATGGGGTGTAAAGCAGCAGCAGCCATTTAAATTGCCTCTGCAACAATGTCCAAACTGGGGACGCTGACAATAAGCCAAAAGCTTTTGTCAGTATGGTTGGATCAAAGTTTCTGTGCATTAAAATATCAGATGAAAGGTGATCAACAGATTATCATACTCTCTGCACAGTTGAAAATGTGGGAGGAAAAAAAAGCAGATTTTATAAAAAAAAATACTGAAGAGATGAGACTCCAACCACCCATTGTTGCTAACTTTGCCTATATTTATTTGCTCCAGAAGCTACTTGTACAGTACTTTGTCAAAAGTAGCATGTAAAAGTAGATGCTAATCGAATAGTAGCATCCAGAAATATCTGAAATATCAACAAAAATAATATATAGTGAATTATAATCAATATATAATAGTAAAGATGTTTTTTCACTGGAACAAAGTTGAGACTTTACTGCTGTGAAGGGGAATTAGAGTCACTGTAGAGGACACTGCAATTAAGAATGTAAGTACTGATATATGGCCATTAGGCTTCATGTGTGTATTTAGTAAACAAATCAAGCTTAAACTCAGGAAAATACATTGCCTCAAAAACATTTCAGTCTGTGAGAGTGCAACTACACATAGTAATGCTAGTCCATAAATCCTATGTAATGAAGATGCTAAGAAATGAATTTGCAAGACAGGGACAAATAGTCAATGTAGGCATACAATGGATTTGATGTCACCTGAGAAAGGCTAATAAAATCTCTCCAAAATCTTATACATGGAAAACTGTGATGTTTCTTGTTGCTTCCCAGATATCTAAACTACTGGCAACATCTTGTCACTTGCTTTTTTTTTTTTTTTTTTTTTTTACCACAGGATTCCTTCTGAAGTGACTCCCACCAAATTTACCAAAGAGCATCTATTTTTTGTGCAGCTCCCAATGTAACTGGTTTCCTGTCTTTAAAATGAATGCTGTGTGGCTTAGGGGAGGGATAGAATTGAGTTCCTGCTGATATTACACTTTCTTGCAAAGCCTTCCATGTATTTATACCAGTGGAGACTCTGTGATTTTCTAGATTTATGTTATATGCAGCTGGTACTTAAAATTGCATGCTTTACTTGTTTCACTCCTGGGTGACTGCATGAAATCAATTTTAATCTACCCTCACACACATATCAGTAGAACCTTAAGAACTTCTTAAGAATCTGATAAACACGGTTGTCTTCTGGCACCCCAGAGGACCAAGAGATCCCTTTAATCTTTGGCAAGGAGGAAGGGCTAAGTCTTTGCACTGAAGATATGAAAAAGTGATTTGAAATTTTAATAATGGTGAAAGTTCATAATACCCTAAACCACAGGTCTCGGAGGCCTTTTTCATTGCCAGTCACCCAATTAGCAATAGCTATATTCAGCAACTTTTAATAAAATCCTATATACTCTACTTCGGTTGAAAAAAGAGTTTCAGCTTAAAATGATTTTTTTTGCTAATTTGTATATTTCTCAGAAGCTGGGTGAATATATGGAACTGATGACCTCCTCAAGGCTGTCTAGGGAATGTAAATGGCCACTGTGTGATTGCTGAGGGACAGGTAGTGTAACTTGAGGGTTTAAAAGTACTAGAAGTATTAATATATTTCATGTGATAATTTAAGAATAACTTCTTCCTCACCTGAGAAGGAGAAGAGCTGGTTTTCTGTGGTCATTCATATTGTGATTTCTGTTTGTTTGGGAGTTTCTCTTTACTGCTCTCTGCCCCAGTAGTTGCTGAAGACCTGCTCACATTAAATAGGAACCTCCACTCTTATAGCACTAGACTGCACCTGTCCTCCTTCCCTTCCAAAGCACAATATAGATTTCATGGTCATGTTGACCCATACTACCTCCTTTGAAGATGAGCACTGTTACCATAAGGAGGCAATTTCACTCTCTGTATATGTTGGTCAAGAGCAGAAAGTTTCCTGTGCCATGCAAATAGCAATTCAAGAAATAATGCTGGATATTCATGTAGTGTCTGTCTAAAAGTGTTTGTAAGGATCTGAGATTTTATCAAGGACTCCATTATTTACTTTGTCCCTTTCCCATCTCTTCTCCAAATAAGGATATTGGCCCTTTGGATTTAGATGAGTCTTTCATTGGTGATTGTACCTTCTTTTAATATTTTGCTTAAAAATACGTCACTGATCTTTCTGATGTGTATGGAGTGATCTTCAGTTGTGTAGAATATATTTTTAGAGTTATCTGTGTTAAAACAGATCAAAAAGTGAGTTTTAAAGGTTTTGTGACATTGTTTGGGCTATCCTTCTGCCCCACAGTGTGAGCGTGTGTACCTAAACCACACCTAGTAGATATTTTATTAAAGTGCTCTTCAAAATCCCCAGTGTGCTGAAGAACTTCACAGGGATGTGGCATAATATGGCATGCAAGAGGGGTGCACAGCAAAGGTAGGATCCTGTGGCAAATGCAGGGAAACTGAGAGAATGAGAAAACAGATAGCAAAGAGCCGGAATTAAATCTGGTTGGGGGCCGGTCACGAGTGGTGTCCCCCAGGGCTCGGTTTTGGGGCCACTCCTGTTTAACATCTTTATTGATGATCTAGACGAGGGGATCGAGTGCACCCTCAGTCAGTTTGCAGATGACACCCAGTTGGGTGGGAGTGTTGATCTGCTCAAGGGTAGGGAGGCTCTGCAGAGAGACCTGGACAGGCTGGAGCCATGGGCTGAGGCCAACTGGAGGAGTTTCAATCAGGCCAAATGCGGGGGGCTGCCCTTGGGCCACAACAACCCCCAGCAGCGCTACAGGCTTGGGGAGGAGTGGCTGGAGAGCTGCCAGTCAGAGAGGGACCTGGGGGTGCTGATTGACAGCCGGCTGAACAGGAGCCAGCAGGGTGCCCAGGTGGCCAAGAAGGCCAATGGCATCCTGGCTTGTGTCAGCAATAGCGTGGCCAGCAGGGACAGGGAAGGGATCTCACCCCTGTACTCGGCACTGGTGAGGCCGCCCCTCGATTCCTGTGTTCAGTTTTGGGCCCCTCACTACAAAAAGGACATTGAATGACTCGAGCATGTCCAGAGAAGGGCAACGCAGCTGGTGCAGGGTCTGGAGCACAGGTCATACGAGGAGCGGCTGAGGGAACTGGGGGTGTTTAGTCTGGAGAAGAGGAGGCAGAGGGGAGACCTCATCGCCCTCTACAGCTACCTAAAAGGAGGGTGCAGAGAGGGGGGGATGAGTCTCTTCAATGAGGTAAGAAGCGATAAGACAAGAGGGAATGGCCTCAAGTTGCACCAGGGAAGGTTTAGACTAGATATTAGGAAGCATTTCTTTCCAGAAGGGGTTGTTGGGTGTTGGAATGGGCTGCCCAGGGAGGTGGTGGAGTCCCCATCCCTGGAGGGGTTTACGAGTAGGGTCCACATAGCACTGAGGGATCTGGTGTAGTTTGGAACTGTTTTAGGTTAATGGTTGGACTGGATGACCTTCAAGGTCTTTTCCAACCTAGACGATTCTGTGATTCTGCGAGCCAGGTCTTAGAGGTGGGCAAAAAGAACTTTTTACATCCTCTATGTAAGGATGTAAGGATGAGCGGGCAGGGAGGAAGATGTGTTTAAAATATCCATTCTGTCTGACCTAGCGACTCTGAGTTAATTTGAAAATGTGGGTATTTTTATGCCCTGGGTATTTTTATGAGCTATTCAGAATCTCTCAGTGCTGTTTATGATTTGTTGACTGCCCTCTGGGCCTCTGGCTGAGCAGCAGATTTTCTTCCTGTCTTGTGTGTAGGCTATTCTTGGTCCGTGTTTTTCTTTTTCTTTGCATGCCTCTGCCAGCTGACTGTGGCTGCCTTCTCCAGAAGGTGTGCCACGGCTGGTTATCCCCATGCCGCTTTTGGAATGCCCCAGCCAAACCAGCTGAGTACTCAAGTTTTGCACTCAGTGTTCATATGTTGCATTTTGGGTCACTTCTCCAGTTTTTCAAGATTATTTTGCAGTCTACTCTTCCATTCCAAAATGTTTCATTCCTTCTGTTTAGTACCGACTGATATTTTGTCAGCAGAGCTTACATCTGATAGCTACATCACAAGTGAAAGTGCTTGAATAATGCTAGATGACCTACCCATATTTCTTTCTTTCAATTACATGAGTTCCTCTGTGAACAACACTCCTGAGTCCACCTTTCCAACAGGTTGTGCCCCCTCATGCTGTCACATTCCTTGCTTATATTACTTTCACATGACAGCATGTTAAAAGTCTTACTGAAGTCAAGATGATGTGACAGCTACTGCTTCTCCTCTATCATTTAGACTTCTTATCCTGTCATGAAAGGAAGAATAATTTGTCCATAACAAAATGTGTGGATTTCTTTGTCTTCCAATTTCCATTTTCTCTGAACATTTCTTCTGATAGGTTTTCAAGCATGGAGACTACCTGTCTGGACTGTAGTGCCCTCACTCTTTCTGCCCTCACCTTGAGAACAGTCACTCTGTGCCTGTTTTCTACCATCTTGAATGTCAGTCAAAGTTTTTGAAAGGGAGGGAGATAGGAAGTTCACCCTCAGTCAAACCAAAGGTCTATTAGCCCATAATGCAATCTGCCTGCTGTCCGCTGGCCAGAAGCACATGGGCAGCATGAGAGCAGAGCAAGGGCACAGGGACCCTTCCTCAGTGATACCCTTGCGTCCTCCAGAGATCTCTCAGACAGCTTGTCTCTTTCAGGCAGCAAAACGCTCTGCAAGCTGTCACAATCATTCACATCAGACCTTAATCAGGGGTCACATTTTGTTCACAGTTGGTCCTATTTGTTCACTGTTTGCTCTCTATGCTTTTCCTGCTAAGGGCAATTTACTTTTTATTTTCACTGACATGATCTGTTCTCTGTCATAAACAAAGTTAAACCTTTAAATTTTATCACTGAAGCTCCGATTGATTTTCAGCTGTGGTGTCTTGACAAGTAAAAATATTGTGCATTATTTTTAAAATACCCATGTATCTAGAAATTATGGTAACATCTCCTTCTGCGTCTCGTGGTAGATGACGTATGCCCCTTGTACAATACTTCCAGAGGCATGGACAGTACAACTATTTAATTATATGAATGGCCAGTTTGGCTCTAAGTGAATGTATATTTGATTCATGAATGCTGACCTAGGTATATCTGTGCTGCACTTTCAGAAACAATTAAAGCATTCTATGTAAATATTTGGACATTTGGGCCCTGGAATTTTTAATAAGGTGCAGGACATTGCATGACAGACTGGCTAGTCTAATCCTATGAACCACTGCAAATAAATGCCTGTATTTCATTTATCTTCATGTTTGCAATCACTTGCTCGAATTTTGGGTCTTGCACTGGTCTATTGTTACTAGTTTTCAGATTATGCATCTAGAAAAATTTTAAACACAGTAAAAACTATTGTCTGACACTAAAAAGTAAACTTCAGTTATAAACCTATCTCAAAAAGAGGATCACAAAAAATAGTAAGCAATAGTAGAATAGAATAGAATAGAATAGAATAGAATAGAATAGAATAGAATAGAATAGAATAGAATAGAATTAATCATTAGGTTGGAAAATACCTTTAAGACCATCAAGTCCGACTGTAAACCTAACACTGCCAAGTCCCACCAAACCATGTTGTTAACTGCTACATCTACACATGATGACACAACCACTTCTCTGGGCAGCCTGTTCCAATGTTTCATAACACTTCCAATGAAGAAATTTTTCCTAATATCTAATCCAAACCTCCTCTGGTGCAACTAGAGGCCATTTCCTCTCAGCTTATCACTTGATACTTGGGAAAAGAAACTGACACCCACCTCACTACAACCTCCATTCAGGTGGTTGTAGGGAGCGATAAGGTCTCCCCTCAGCCTCCTTTTCTCCAGGCTAAACAACCCCAGTTCCCTCAGCTGTTCCTCACAAGACTTGTTCTCTAGACCCTTCACCATCTTTGTTGCTCTTCTTTGGACATACTGCAGCACCTCAACATCTTTCTTGTAGTGAGTGGCCCAAAACTGAACACGATATTCAAGGTGGGGCCTCACCAGTGCCAAGTACAGAGGGACTATCACTTCCCTGTCCCTGCTGGCCAGACTATTTCTGATACAAGCCAGGATGCCATTGGTCTTTTTGGCCACCTGGGCACACTGCCAGCTCGTATTCAGCCAGCAGCTCTCCAGCCACTCTTTCCCAAGCCTGTAGTGTTGCAGGGGGTTGTTGTGACCCAAGTGCAGGACCCAGCACTGAGCCTTGCTGAAACTCATACAATTGGCCTCAGCCCATTGACCTAGCCTGTCCAGACCCATCTGTAGCCCCTTCCTACCCTCAAACAGATTAACAACCCCGCCCAACTTGGTGTCATCTGCAAATTTTGGAGGATACACTCTATCCCCTCGTCCAGATCACTGATAAAGACAATAAACAGAACTGACCCCAATACAAAGTCCTGGGAACACACCCGTGACGAGTGACCAACTGCATTTAACTCCATTCAGCACCATTCTTTGGGCCTGGACATCCAGCCAGTTTTTTACCCAGCAAAGAGTACACCTGTGCAAGCATGAGCAGCCAGTTTTCCAGGAGAATGCTGTGGGAAATGGTGTAAAAGGCTTTACTAAAGTCTAGGTGGACAACATCCACAGCCTTTCTCTCATCCACTGAGTGAATCACCTTGTCATAGAAAGACATCAGGTTTGTCAAGCAGGACCTGCCTTTCATAAATCCATTCTGACTGGGCCTGATCTCCTGGCTGTCCTGGACATGCTGCATGATGGTGCTCAAGATGATCTGCTCCATAATCTTCCCTATCACTGAGGGCAGATTGCCAGGCCTGTAGTTCTCCAGTTCCTCCTTTTGGCCTTTCTTATAGATGGGCTAACTTCCATTTGCTAACTTCCTGTCAACTGGGACCTCCCTGGTTCAGCATGACTGCGAATAAATTATTGCAAATGGCTTGGTGAGCACTTTTGCCAGATCCCTTGGGACACTTGCATGAATCCCATCAACCCCATACACTTCTGTGTGTCTAAGTGGTGTAACAGGTTGCCAACTACTTCCTCTTGGATTATGGGGGCTTCATTCTGCTTCCCATCCCTCACTTCCATCTCAGGGTTCTGAGTACCCAGAGAACAACTGGTCTTACTATTAAAGATTGAGGCAAAGAAGTCATTAAGTACCTCAGCCTTTTTCTCATCCTTTGTCACTATTTCCCCCCATATCCAAAAAAGAATGGAGATTCCCCTTAGCCTTCCTTTTGTTGCTAACGTATTTATAGAAACATTTTTAATTGTCTTTTATGGCAGTAGCCAGTTTAAGTTCTGGGTGGGCTTTAGCCCAATTTTATCCCTGCATAATCTCAAGACATCCTTGTAGTTCTTCTGAATTGCCTGTCCCTACTTCCAGAGGTCATAAACTCTCCTTTTTTTCCTTAGTTCCAGCCAAAGCTCTCTGTTCCTCCAGGCTGATCTTCTTCCTGACCAGCTCAGCTTTCTCCACATGGGGACAGCCTGTTCCTGCACCTTTAGGACTTACTTCTTGAAGAATGTTCAGTCCTCCTGGAATACTTTGCCCTTCAGGACAGCCTCCCAAGTGATTTGACTCTGTCAACCAAGCTCCTAAACAGGCCAAAGTCTGCCCTCCGGAAGTCCAAGGTAGCAGTTCTGCTGACCTGCTCCTTCTCCAAGAATCAAAACCTACCATTTCATGATCGCTGTGCCCAAGATGGCCTCCAACCATCACATCACCCACAAGTCCTTCTCTGTTCACAAACAGCAGCTCCAGCAGGACACCTTTCCTAGTTGGCTCACTCACCAGCTGTGTCAAGAAGTTCTCTTCCACACACTCCAGGAACCTCCTGGACTGTTTCCTCCCTGCTGTACTGTACTTCCAGCAGACATCTGGTAAGTTGAAGTCCCCCATGAAGACAAGGGTGAGTGATTGTGAGACTTCTCCCAGCTGCTTATAGATTATTTTGTTTGCCTCTTCATCCTGGTTGGGTGATGTATAACAGACTCCCACCATGATATCTGCCTTCTTGGAATTTCCCCTATTTTTACCTATAAACACCCAACCCTATCATCACCATCATTAAGCTCTAGACTACCAAAACACTCCCGAGCATACAGGGCTACCCCACTGCCCCTCCTTCCATGCCTATCCCTTCTGAAGAGTTTATAGCCAACCATTGCAGCACTCCAGTTGTACAAGTCATCCCACCATGTTTCCCTGATGGCAACTGTGTCATAGTTTTCCTGCTGCACAATGACTTCCAGCTCCCCCTGTTTGTGGCCCATGCTGCATGTATTGGTGTAGATGCACTTCTGTTGGGCTATTGATCCCGCCACCCTTCTGAGGGGAGAAGCCCTAATACCTATATGACCATTCTCAGGTGCTTCTGTGGTTTCAAACATCAATAAGCCTTGAGTCTTTGCTGCCACATGGATCCCCATGCCCTACCCTCACTGAGACAGCAGACTGAAGGATCTCACTAGCACACTGTCCCTCAAACATTGGTGTGCCATCCCCAGGCTTATCTTATTTTATATACTTAACTGAGTGTGTACTGGATGCTGTTAAGTGATAAGTACTACAACCTCAGTAGATGATTTTTTAATTAAGCTTTCAAAAAATTTCAGTACTGTTTTATTCTCCCAGCAGTTAAGCTGGTTTATATGGCTTATAACTTTATAATAACTCTTAACTTACTTTTCGAACCATAATTTAGGTGTCTACAGTGAAAAGTATCCCACAAAATATTTGAAAAGAACTGGAAAAAAAAAAAAAAATTACCTTGCTGCTATCTTTCGCTGTTAACAGGTTTTCCCAGAAAATTGCTGATGTTTAGTGATTAAGACAGATTTGAACCACATGTCAGGTAAGGAAACATCAGCTGATATTAATTGTTATAGCCTGCTGGTTTGATGCTACATCATCTTGTCTACCAGTACAGAGGATTTTGAAATTTTCAATTCTGGGGAAACTATGTTTCTACCTGAAACAAAATATTATATGACTTCTTTCTCTGTTGTTATTAATGGCTTGTGGTGTTACAACAAATAAACAATAGGATGCTAGTTATCATATATGGCATAGAGATTTATAGGAAAGGGTCAGTTTTCTAAGATAGTTTTTCACTAGGAAAAAATTCACTGTTACTATCATGTAGAAAGATTAAGTTACTTTTAAAGTGTGAAAGTCAAGATTAGAGATGATGATCCTGCAGGAGAAACCATTAACATGGACTTCTTGATGAGGATTTATGAAAGATCTTCACATCTAGGAATCACAAGGGCAGAAGAAAGCCCTGACTTTAAAGAACAGTCTATTCCATACAGTAGCTTAGCAAGGGGAGTTAGCAGATATGCAGATGATATCTTTAAAGCTTTAAAAAGATTTGTGTTCCAAAGCAACAGCCAGCTTAATTGGTTTTCTGGAACCTTTGACTCTGTTCATTGTGGGACAGTGTGAAATAATAAACCAGTCTAGTAAAATATATAAGCATTATTGCAAAAGGAGGAGAGGTCAAAAGAACATGTTGAAAGGAAATGGAAACAGATTATTTCCAAGTTGAAAAAGGGTAAACGCTGAGAGGAGCTCAGTGATTTAATGTTTCAGGATAGTTCACTAAAGTTTGTAAATTTTCAGACAAGCTCCAGTTCAGCAAAAGTATCTTAATTTCTCTTAGCCAGATAGCCTAGTGAACAGATAATAATGGATTTTTAGTGGGATTTTGGTTAAGATTTTTAGAAATTTAGATAGCTGTTTATTTTTCCCATAGTGGTGGTTTGGTTTTGGTTTTTTTCTTACCCACCTTAGAAGATCAGGAGATAGAGAAACTCTAGTTTCTTAAGCTTTTGAGAAAAAAAAAAAATCTTTAAATTGCTACAGAAGACCTGCATCATAAATCAAACTCTTTTGCGATTTGTAAACAAATCTTGACTTTGTTAAGATTACATTATTTTATCTATTTGGAATTAGTACTGCAAATTCAAATGTTAGCTTTGTTTCATGTGGAACCGGAAAATACTATATGAAAGCTAGGAATTATTATCTATTTACTGTATGCTATTCACAGTGAGTAGTCTCCGGAACTATGTGGTAACATCTCCTCTTTCTTTACATGAGCTGACTTTTATAAGCATCTTCTTCTTCACTAAATAAATCTTACAGTGCAGTTTTCCCTTGCCCTCTGTAAATGAAACCATTGTTGAATGAATGATATCAATGAATACTGAACCAAGAAATGTGCATAGTTGAAGAATTCACTTGTTTGGATGGATTTTTTCTGCAGTCAGTGGAGAATTTAAGCTTTTACTTTTTCAAGGCTTCATAGAAATGAGAACTTTCTATAAATTAACTAGATGTAACTGATGGGATATTGCCCAGGAAGTAAACTCTTTTGAACAATAAGGAAAAGAGTTGTGTTAACTATGCTTTTATATCACTGATATTTTGAAGTTAGTCTTTTTTCTTCTATGAAGAAAATGTAAATGTTAACTATTGTACTGATGGCTCCAGCAGACAGAATTAGCTATTGTGTCCATCTGTTGACACATACTAGGGAAAAGTTTCTGGCTGAGGAACACAGACATAGTCCCTTCTCCATCTCCCCTTGGCCCTTCCCACCATGCTTAAAATCCTGGGACTCTACACACACAAGAGTAGTGGAAACAGAAGTTGCAAAAGGCAGTTGCCATCTTGCCACCCTTTGGAAGTGCTCCATTTCTTGACGTATTGTTGTCTTCATTACCAAGATGAACATTGCCAACAGTACTGGGACATACTGTGTTTTGAAAAGCAGGGCCACTCTGCCCATGAATATGTGATACAATGCTTATAACCCCATGTAGTCATAAATTTGCTGAAAAGTGTCTTATCTGTCAGAAAGCTAGCTGGACAGAATGGCAGCAACTGCTGTAGCTAAAAACAGTGTGTGCATGTGTTTTCTGGACTGCACAGAAGTCAACCACTTACAGAAGACTAAAGCAATCTGTAGCAGAACAGAAATAGGATTGGTTACTTCAAATAAAACCAGATCTTGTTTCTATCAATAGCATGATTAAGCTGATGCTTTACTCTGAGGTAAAGATGAGAAGCATTTGTTTTACAGTCTGTTGAAACAAGTAGTGGTTTTTTTCCCCACTGGTTTTGAGAAGCATCAGGACTCGATCACAAGACATAGTTGTTTGAATTATGAGTTCTGCTTTTGCTGCCAATTTTAGGAAGATTCCTTTAGGCCATACTTCACACCCGCATGAATGTGTTTTTTTTAATATTTCCATCAACAACCAAAATGTGTGTTACATAAGTCTGAACACGTTGTAACAACTTCGGTGTTAACCCACATAAGAGCTTTTCTACACAGATTCAGACAACTAAGGCAAAGTAATTAGAGTGATATGCATAAATGAAAAGTTTTAGCACCTGTGCTCTGAGCCTTCATTTGGGAATAGAGTGGTTTAGCTCAGATCACTTCAAGAGCAATCTAAAAGTAAAGGTATACCTTTCCCTTCCAAGGGATTACAGGTAAGACATGTATATGTCAGCCAAAGATTTTAATCTTTTGATAGGATGTCATTTTGGGAACTGGTGAAACAATCTAATTCTTATCTTGCAAGATGCTGTCTCTTTCAGGGTTCAATATGATCGGTTTTGTTGATGTTTTAAGAGTTTCATTCTGTCTACATAACTGAGTATGGCTCTGAGTTTACTGGCTCAACCAAACACTGTAAAGCAAGGATTACATAAAGAGATTTTTATTTAAAGGATGTCAATGTTTTCAATCTTGGAAAAAAACTAGTTGCTGAAAAATTTTCTTTGGGTTACAATGATTACTGTGAAGAAAAGAATCTTGAATATGAAGCAATTACAATTTTTGAGCCAAGAGATATAAGATAAACCTTGGGTTTATTTAAGCCATCTTTTCCTAGAAATTTTCATTGTCTTTGTTTTTCTTGCTGCCTCCTGCAGATGTTTTTTGTTTTCTTGTTTTTCACTAAATATATTTGGGTTGAAAATATGTTTTGATAATTTGCTCAGTACGCTTATGTTTGTTTGGATGGACCAATTAAGGATGAAATATATGTTTATCTAGAAATGCTTATTCATAGAGGCAGAGGAAATTGTGTAATTTTTCATGTGTATATTCAATAGTTTGCCTGTTGTTTGAGATATTGGTTTATATTCTAGCTTAGAAGTCAGAATCTTCAGATCTGACCACTCAAAATTCTTTTTCTTGATGAAAGTTTAACTTTCTGACCTGTAAAAATGCTTATAAACTGAAGTTCTTTGCAAGGTCTTCTAAGAAAATCAGTCCAGTACAATTGCAGTAAACTTATTATTTTCTTCTTTTATTTTTGTAATTACACCCTTATTCTTGTATCATATTTTCTCATCTAACATTAGCTAGTTAAGTAAAACCTTTCTTTAGAATTTTGGTCTTAAGTTTTTAATCAGCACTTCACTTTTCCCCTCTCAGATTTCTTACGAAATCGTGCAGTTTTGGCATATGTTGCCTCCATAATCCAAATCCAGTAATTTTGGTTGTTCTGTGGCAGACTTTATATTGCTTTCAGGCCTATACATTTGGCCATTTGCAGCCTTGGGGAAACCAACAGTAACTTATTTGAATATGCTAAACCCTTTGAAATTACATTAGTCTGTCTTTTCTGAAAGACAGGTCTTTTTACTTGGTCTTTCACGTTATCAAGTTTGACAGAAGATATGCCCGTCTTGCTAAGAATGTGTTGTAAAATGCAGATAAAAGTAACCATGTTGCAGAAACAAACTAGAGGCAAAGATCTGTCACAAGTCTGCTTAATTACTGTCTTATTAACCAAATATCTTTGCATTATGGAAAAGCCTATAAAATCAAAATGCTGCTTTCTAGAGCCTCTGTTCCTGACTAAAAGTTATTAACAATTAGAGTCATAACAAGCTAGACTTCTTGTTACATGCCTAAGTGCAAACTTGCAAACGTTTCATGCTCAAAGAACGGTGACGCATTCTTCAGCAGCAGAATGGAACATAAACCATGCCCGGTGAGCAGGGCACATTATAGCTAATACTTATTCAACTGTAATATCTTCTGGTAAGACTATCTCAAGCCAGCAAGAATACTAGGTTCCTTACAGTCACTGTGAACACATCCAAATTCTTCTGGAGCAAGATATCTTAAACTACCATCAGGCTCTTCTGTCAGTCATTCATTTTATCACCTTTTACATTGTTCATTATGGTCTCCTCCTCACTGAGAACTCTCATCTGTCCTGCCCTCTCCTTGAGGTTTCACTTGGAGCACTGAAATGGTGACAAACTGCCACGCAAAGGACAGTCTTCTAGATCTAAGCCAGTGCTGTTCCATCTGCTATTTAGCAGGGGTTCATGGAAAAGTAGCCAGCCCAAATACTCCTATTAAAAGTGCAAATAATTTCATTTCTGTATAAACCTACATTAGCCTAATGCAGCAGAACTTTTATTGTTCAGCTGGGTTGAGTATTTGTTTAGTGGTGAGTCCCAAAGGTGGCTTGTGTTTAGCCGCAGGGCATAGGCTGCATGCAATCATTGGCCTTCCCCCAACTTTGATCATTGCCTTATCAAACAATGTTACTTTGGTGACCTCTATGCAGAATTTTAGAATGGCAGAATTTCTCAAAGCACACATTTTATAGCCAATCTGTGAAAATTATCAATTAATTTGATAGAAGAGGAGGGCAAGAGGGCAAAAGATTTAATTACTGCTATGTGGCTGGAGCATTGTGTCATCAGATAAAGCGTTGTATAATTTGTTTGTAGAGTTTCACCTTGTAATATCTCTAATGGTGTAATATCCCTAACTAGTTTTCCATGTATGTTTGAAAATTTAATTGTTAATAACAATCCTTATATGGTATTCATTAGCCTGTTAATTACATTGTCATTTATAAACCCTTGCTTCCAATTAGCTTTAATGACAACACCAGAGTCATTCTTCTGTGCTGCCATTTTTGTGCAACACTTTTCCATTTAAATTGCTTGCCATTCTATCTTAATTAAATTTAATAACAGTAATGTTAGTTTATAAGGGACTTTTTAACCTCATTTAATGTCAGACCATTTGCTAGTTTGAAGTAGGCACTGAAAATGTTTGCATTAATCCAATTATGTTGAAAAAGAGTAAACTTCACTAGTTCCAGATTATTTTAATTAAGGCAAAATCCCCATGAAAGGTCAAACTCCCTACCTGTGCAAATATGTAGAAACATCTGGATTTTGTTTAAATACTGAAGATACAGTGAAAAATCAACAATACATAGAAGGAAGCCATAACTTTTTTCTTTTTTTTTTTTTTAATAGCAAGAGAAAAGTGAAAAAGCTGACTCAATACTGCCATTCAGACAGAACTTCAGGTAGGGAACTGTTGCGGAATTTTTTTAAATTTGGAAAGCTCCACAGGACCTGTATAATATACTTATGCAGCACCTTTGAGGTTGTACAGTGAGACTAAAATCACAGTTCTCATTAAAAATATTTATCTCTTCTGCCTACACAAATTTAAAGTCCTTCAGAGAATCTCTCCATGAGGTTATAGAAAATCATAGAAAAGTAAAATCGAGAGAGATGCTAGAGGTCACCTAGTCCATCCTCCTCCTCAAGCCAGCTGTCTAAACCAATACCATTTCTGAAAAAAAGTTTGTTGGACCTTACAGTTCTACTTTAATAAGGATTCCACAGCTTCTTTGGTGGGCTCCGAGTCGTAAGTTCCAATTGCTGTGATGAATATTGCTCCAATACTCACAGTCTCTCTGTGAATTTGGAGATAACACCTTTATCCTAGACTATTTGACTCTAGAGAGGTAGTAAGCTTGACTGTGCTCTGGAAAATCCTATGGCTCTCTTAGGGTATTGCATAGAGTTCAGATATGGTTTTGTATGCAGAGGCTGATGAAGGAAAAATTGGAGGTATTCCAGTGATCTGACTAAGAATGTAAGTGCCAGGATGGCATGATGAACTTGGGAGATGCAGCAAAGTAGAGGAGGGGAAAGGAGGGATTCAATTCCACCGTTGGAGGTGAGAGAGAAAAGCTAGTGGTAAGAGCAAGACAAGCTGCAGGCAGTGATGGTGGGTCGTGCTGGGAAGAATGTGTGACTACGTAGAAGAAGTGGGAGCTGAAGAAGCAAAATCCCAGACAGCCTCATAGGATCATTGTCCCGTGACTGGAAAGTAAAGCAAGATAACTCCAAAATGGTAAAGAGACTGAGGCAGGAAGCTGTCTCTAGGGGCTTCCTTCTCTGTAGCAGATGCAAATCTCGGAGATTTCAGCAAAGGGAAGAGGAAGACAGGTCTTTCCTTCCCAGAGCAGTGCTTGGATCTTTCTTAATTCTCTTTATTACACACCACCAAGGTGTATTGGGCAGCTTTCTGCTCAGCTTGCTGACTTTTATAAATCTTGCTGTTCGGCCTTAGATCTGGCCAACAGTATCATAGAAACCTTTAGATTGGAAAAGACCCTTAAGATCATTGAGTTCAACCATTAACCTAACACAGCCAAGTCCACCACTAAACCATGTCCCCAAGTGCCACATCTACAAGCCTTTTAAATACCTCCAGGGATTGTGACTCAACCACTTCTCTGGGCAGCCTGTTCCAATGCTTCATAACCCTTCCAATGAAGAAATTTTTTCTAATATCTAATCCAAACCTCCTCTGGTGCAACTAGAGGCCATTTCCTCTCAAGCCTATCATTTGATACTTGGGAAAAGAGACTGATACCCATCTCACTACAACCTCCTTTCAGGTGGTTGTAGGGAGAGGTAAGGTCTCCCCTCAGCCTCCTTTTCTCCAGGCTAAACAACCCCAGTTCCCTCCGCAGCTTCTCACAAGACTTGTTCTCTAGACCCTTCACCATCTTTGTTGCTCTTCTTTGGACACACTGCAGCACCTCAACATCTTTCTTGTAGTGAGTGGCCCAAAACTGAACACGATATTCAAGGTGCAGCCTCACCAGTGCTGAGTACAGAGAGGTGATCACTTCCCTAGTCCTGCTGGACACACTATTGCTGATACAAGCCACGATGATATTTTCAAGGATATTGACATCCTGACTATGTCTCCTTGGTACAAGATACAAATAACACATGGGTAGTAGATACACTACTATTTCTTAAAATATAAGTACTTGTTTCCCTCTGACCTAAGTGCTTAATATTTATGACCTCTTATGATTGCTTCTGGAATGAAAACTAACAACACAGAGATAGGCTTTATCTGGATGTTCTTGTGCTAAATAATCCAATTTACATCAAAATCCTGTTTGTCTGAACATGCACAAAAACTTCTCTTGCCTTCCTCATATATACCATGCTGTGAACTCAGTCTTACAAGTTTTGCCATGTGTCTAGCTTCTCCTCAGCTTCACACATTTAATTAATTTCCTGCTTCGTTGAAAACTAATGGCTTACCCCTGTGTTTGCAGCTTGTGTATCTTAGCAGTGATGGGTTAAGCACCTTGCAGCTGTGTTCCATTGTTTGCAGATGCTTCTGTTACAGAAAGGACCTTGGTGTTTGCACTTACTGAATTGGAAAGAGCGCTTTGTGGTACTCCGGTTTTAGCTAAAGCTATGTTTCTCTTCAAGAACATGAACTACTCCCACTAATAGTAGAAGCAAGAATTATTCACCATGCAGGTCTGAATGCAGGACACATCCTTTCTCTTCAGCTGAAATTCTCCCATCTGATTTTTTTTGTTGTTGTTGTTAAGTAACTTGCTGAAGACCACAGGAAAATGGATTACTGCTTTTTGTTTTCTATAAAATTGAAGCTACAGGGATAATTTGTCTGTGCAAATATAGTATTTTGTACTGCACAGGGCCACTCGGTATGCAGAAGATCTCTGGAGAGGCTTCCTTACCCTGAAGTAGTAGAGCTTTGTTAGGGCCACAGTTCTTTCTGGTCCAAGCTACAGCATCATGCAGAGAAAGGGCAGGCTGTAGAACAGAAGGTGCTGTTACAGCACCAAGTTACACAGGAGTGACCAGATGCAGAGACCATTGTGAGCCACCCAACAGGACGTTTTGGGCGTATGCTCCACCACTAGTCTAAGTGCACACTATTCCATCTGTTTGGTCACCAGCTCTTCATCTAATGCTGATAGACATCCATCCCATTATCAGATCACAACATTGTTAAAGTAGGAGCCACATCTCTGCTCTTTATAGAGTGCATATAGCAACTGAGACTATTTGGACAACCACCACAAAAAACGACTAATGTTTTAGCTATTGAGGTAATAGGAATAACTTAAAATTATATTACCTGAAAGTAAACTGAAATGGGTAGGTAATGAGGAGATCATATCGTAAGTCTGATACCTGTAGTTCTAGTAGGAAGTTATTATGCCTTCCTGTTTATCTGCCTGAAAACAGGTAAAGGGAAAAGGGCTGAAAGAGAAGAGGTGTCCTAGGCATTAGTGGTGTTGGCTGTTATACAAAAGGGGGTTGTCTATTAATTTTGACAGTTAGGCAGACAAGACTCTAGAATATGGCTCTGTGGTGCAAGTGCTGGTCCCTGCACTAAATTAACTCACATACCAGACACAATTATTCTGTAGCTCCCCCTGGACCCATTTTATCTGGCTGGGAAGCTAGCACAGCTGCATCACTCCCGTTAGCTTGTGAAGGCCAGCTGAAGTATCATCACTCCATATCCTTTTCTAGAGGGACTTGTCCTTATCAATTCTGTTTACTAAAAAACAAGCTGAGCATTCATCTGTGTCCTTATCCCTCTGCAATGACTGTGCAGGGATCTGAGAGGGTGAGAATGAGGAGTCAGAATTACATCTAACCCAGCTGTCCAGAACTAACAGTGTGAATATCCTTTCTGTGCTTGCCTGTGCAGCTGCAGCAGGACTACAGTATCAAAACCCAGATATATTCCTCCCCTGCACTTCCAGCCCTATCCTTAACCAGGCTTTCCTGTGACTTTGTTTCTTCTACTTGCTCTGTGTTTTCTGTTAGTTCAGTACCAGTTTCCATTTCAGTAGATTTTTTTTTTTCCCAGACTCTTGGCTTACTAATTTTTGATCTACTATTTATTTAAAATATTAATTGTAATTCTATGTTTTCTTCACAGAAATATTCATCTTACTTCAGTACCTCTTCCCAGTATGTCTTTCATGTCACAGCACTGAGGTTTTTTTCTGAACTTCAGGTATTTTAATAGGGAAAAGGTGTATCTGCAGTAGATTCTGTGAGTAATCATAGAATCATTTAGGTTGGAAAAGACTTTAAACATAATCGAGTCCATCTGTTAACCTAACACAGCCAAGTCCACCACTAAAACATGTCTCCGGGTGCCATCTCCACACGTTTTTTAAATACCCCCAGGGATGGTGACTCAACCACTTCCCTGGGCAGCTTGTTCCAATGCTTGACAATGCTTTTGGTGAAGAAATTCTTCCTAACATCCAATCCAAACCTCCCCTGGTGAACTTGATACCGTTTCCTCTCATTCTATCACTTGTTACTTGGGAGAAGAGACCAACACCCACCTCTCTACCATCTCCTTTGAGGTAGTTGTAGAGAGTAATAAGGTCTCCCCACAGCCTCCTTTTCTCCAGACTGAATGGTCTAGCAAATGAACAGCCTAGCAAAGAAACTTCACATCCTCTCACAGGCATGTGTGGAAAAAATATCCTAAATAACTCTCTGTGCCTTGTACTTATTTATCACATCAATTGAAATGTGATCTTTAAAAAAAAAAAAAAGGGGGTGTGTGTGGCAATTTTCAGACATGGGAAAGAGTTTACTACTGCATTTCCTGGCAAAGGCTCATGAGGCTTTGTGTCTGCAGCAATCTCTCAGTGTACTTGTAGGTGCTGTTGGGATTTTGAAAAGTTGAGTGCCTTCAAGAGGCAGATGGGACTGCAGAAGCCCTTCCTGGTATCAGGAGACCAGAATGTGCTTTTAGGCACATTGAAATGAAGAGTAGCTGTGAAAGTTAAAGGGAGATGGGACTAGGATGAGATTCAAATAATAAAACGAATAAAAATAATCCTCAGTACAGCTCAAAAGCAAATAAAAAGGACATTTCAAGATTACAAATGACAGGAAGGAAGGAAGGTAATAGGGGATTGGTAAAAAAGCAGACAGGGAAGAAACTCCTACAATATGATGTCAGTTTGATATATACGTATCTCTTAAGTTTGCCTGAATTCAATAGCAAGAAATAGTTTGAACCATGCTAGTTTTACAAACAAGTTTTATTGCTCAAAAAGTCAAAAAGCAAAATATGAAGATGGATCACTGCGTGTCTGATGATACTAACTCTGTCTTGTGTATATTCCAAGATGTTTTTTCATCTAGCTTTAGGAATCCTCTGGCATTTGTTACCCAGCTTTCAGAATAACTTTTCAGATAGATTTCTTCCCTTTTTTGTATTATCAAAAAGGAATGAGAATGTGCATGAAGCATAGCTTGACAGTGAACAGAGTTAAAGAAGTTGTCACAGTTTGCAACAAAAATTTGAACATTATCTAGTTGGGGTTCAGTCCACAGTACACCGGAGTGTGAAACAGCTGCAGTCAGGGGAGGCAAGCAGACAAGAGGACTGGACAATACATGTTTCATGTGGGAAATCCTTCCTGGAAAATAATGTCTGTGAAATTTATAGTAGTGCCCCTTCCCTTCCTGTTCCTTGATGTGGAGTGTGCCCAGAAGAAGCATTATTTAATAGAACATATAACTGGGTATTTAGAGTGTAATTTGGAGGTGACAGAGATTATATGCTCTCTTTCAGACACTCATTAAGGGAATTGACACTTTAAAAAAACAGGTATTTCAAGGTGTTAAGTATCCTAAATTCCAATTAAAGATGTGATAGTCAAGGACAGGAGGACCACTCAATGCAGCATCTATTTTCCTCCCTTAATGAAACTGTGCGCTGTAGAGACATTCTAACTAACAAGGCATCTGAAAGTCGGATTCTCTGCATCTCTGCCTCCCTCACAAACTTCCTTGGTTACCAAGAGGAATACTGAGGACGTGGAAGTGGCTTAAATCTAGGATTTAGAAATTAACATAACTAAATACAGGCCTACATCAGTCCTTCTCATAAACACAGCTTGTATATGGCCTTTGCCTATTCTCTCTTCTGAAAGAATATTGACATGGAGAAATGCCACTGACCATGAAAACTCCTCTCACTGCTGATGGTACAAAGGCATCTCTTCCAACATAAGCTAGAGTTGAAGTTTTTCTGCTCCTTTGAATTCTTCTAAGTATAAATAGCAGAATAAAAGGTCAGAAAATTTCCTATCCAAACCTTTCCAACTAGCAGCTGAATGGATCAAATACATTAAAATTTTTGTGAAAGCATTTAGTCACCTTGTGACTAACACATCATTTCTTCTAACCTCTTCTTATGTTGGGAGCACATAGCAACATTCTCCTCAAAGTTCTGGTGCTGGCTGGGGGGAATGAGTGTACCTAAATTCCTATTGGCATTCTGTGTAGATATCCAATATTATTCAACTTTTGACCAATAATTTATCTTTGATTCTTTAAGTATGAATAAGTCTATATATGTTTGTATAACCTCTGAAAATGAAAAGATTTTTTTTTGTATATATGTAACTTTTTTTTTTCCTATCTCTTGGGCATGAATATATGTTGAGTTGCTAACTGGCAGTTTTAAGCTTCTGGACTTTTTGGCCGTTTGGATACCTCTTCTCAGCACCTCTCTCTGTTCACATCCACAGCCTTGGGTCTTCCAGAGTTTGGTTAATTACGTCCTTCATTTCAATAAAAACCGTGGTGACACTTCTTCCTTTTAAAAGTTAGTTGGTTGACATCCCTGTTAACACTGTAGCTCCAGATGTAGACTACAGCATGAGTCCTCAGTTGAATTTCTAGGCATCTGATGTGATGTGTCTAATGCCTTGGCTTTGGACTGCTTTGAGATTAAGGAGACACTTTTCCTTGTGAGTCTGTTCCTACATGATTGTATCCTTTCTAGAGGGTGATATGTATAACCAGAGACAGGCATAATAATGTTGATTAAATATTTTAACTGGCAAACTGGATCCAGTGTTGTTTATGATTCTTGCCCGAAGAAGGAAGATAAAATCTGCCTGAAATACAACAAGCTGCTCCCAATTTCATGCCTGTGCTGCCTACTGTTTTTGACACAGACTGGAGAAAGAGAGCATGGTTAAACAGCCTGTCTGCTACCGGCCAGAGGAAGAACAGCAAAGAAAATCTGAGCTTCTCGGAGGCTTGGGTTTGAGCTCAGAAGTCCATTTTCAAAAGAATGAGGTTAACATAGTGTCTTGCAGAGACATGGGTTTTGTGGTGTATAAATGTGCTGTGAGAACACCGACTAGATGGAGACTTTCCATTTTGCTTGTGAAATCCAGCTAGGGTCAGATAGTGACTTAGGAATGGCAATTTGGTGTATGCCCAGAAATCTAATTGCAAATGCCAGGAGAAGTGTAAAGTCAAGTCTAGTCAAGAAAAGAGGGACATATAACTAGTGTTTAAAAGACTGGTTAGCAGCAACATGCCTGCAGGCGAAAAGAATGGGAGGATGTATTAATTACAGCTTTGAGCATAAACACGTTGCAGCATCATTTTTATTCATATTAGCCTTTTCTTGCATCTAGCTTCATAAATACAAGAGCAGTAGAGAGAAAAGTCAGATTATTTAGGACAGTATTGCACTGACAACAGAGCTCAAGAAAAGATGCTGACAAAATAGTTCAGAGGAAAAACTGAGAGACAAGAGTAGAGATACAACAGAAATGCTAAGGTATGTAGGTTCTTTTAAAATTTCAACTGTACTTTTCTGTAGGTTAAGGGGAGTTTCTCAACTTTCATGAAATTACTTCCTTGATGTATGCAAACAACTGAATTAATCCAGATGCTTTGCTTCTAAGTGTCCCAACAAGGCTGAGCCCAGGAGCTGTAACCGTCTTTTAAAAAAAGAGGTTAACTTAATACTGAATAAAATTGTGGATGTAGCCTGTCCATCTCTAGCAGCCTGCTTCCATTGGCTTGCTGAGGTTTTGATTTATTGCTTGGTTGTGATTTTTTTTTTTATTTTGCTGTATTTTATCTTTCCTATCTTTTAATTTATTTCGGTTATGAAGCTCTTTGCTAGAGATTCAGATTGGCATTTAGATTTTTCAGAAAAAATGACAGTGCAAATTCAGTAATTCTGGAACTTTCCAGTGCGGAAATAGTCACGTTAATTTTTGGATTCCACAGGGAAAACTGTCCAGTGACATTGACTGCAATACTTCTATCACTGCATTTACTGCTATTGTTCTTTGATGTGTTGTGAGAATTTTTAAAATTATCTTTCTTTCCTGTGCCTTTAATTATCTGAAGTTGTTCACAACACCTATTTCTCCTACCTTTGAAACTGTTGTAAAGCCATATGCTACAAAGCCAAAGTGGTAAGATATATGGAGACAACTTTGGGCAATATGCAGCCAGCTGGCTGAAAAGATTTTAGGAAATATATCTTCTTGCTTGAAAAAAAAAAAAAAAAAAAAAAAAAAAGACAGCGGTGAGAAAAAGAAAAAACTTAATGGCAATTGTCTGAAAGCATTTAAAACATCTCTGTATAATAAAAGCAAAATTATTGCTCAGATCACTCTGTGATTACCAGCTCAGAACTTGATTCCAGATATCCTGTTTTAATACTAATCAAATGTAGGTATCTTGTGAATGATCTTGAGGTCACTGAAGTTAACGAGGGTGTTGTTTTTTTTTCTTTCCCGTGGTCTTCAATGATCTTGGTATGAAGTCCTATTTTCCATTTTGCTTAATATTGCTTATTTCCTTGGACATTTTAGGAAAATTTTCTTCTTGTACAATATTTACTGAATGCAACCATAAGAAGTGTTTATTTCTTCTGTAAGATAAATTATTTTTTAGTGCTTCTAGATCCTTTTTTTAGGTTTATAGCAATATCTCCATGTACTTTTTGATAACATAAAATTAGAATTCTTCTGTCTAAATGCAGGCACAGAAACTGTCTGTCACTGATAAGCTGCTTGTTATCTTCTAGCCACAACAAATGCTGTCTTGATTTTTGTCCATAGTCTTTTCAGCTGACTGGTTCTAAATTTCTATGCAATGACACTCCATGATCACCTGCCAGACTGCTGGTTTGAGACAGGATAATGGTAGCACAGATTTCTCAGCCACAGATTTCTCAGCAAGTTTTGACTTCCTTTCCTGCTGCCATCCATATCTAGCTCAGTAACTTCTGAGCTTTCTGATATTTATATTCTTCAGCAAGCATAGAACTGCTACTGCTGCAGATTAGTGCCCCAAGCAGTTCTTTGCAATGAGGCCTTCATCTAGGATTCCCTGGATGGGGCTTTAACAATGCAAACGAAATATATTGCTGCTTCTGAATAAGCTTCCTACAGGAAATGTTCCTTCTGCTTTCTCAAAGTGGATGCTAATTTAATGGTTTTGAATGATAGCTGTCAAGCGCTCGCTGAAATCTTCACAATCAATATTTTTCTCTTTCATGATTTCTATGCAATTCCAGCCTGCCTTATGCTGTCCCTTTATATAGGGTAATTGTTCTACAGGTTTTTCAGAAAATCAGTTTTTCAGAAAAGTATGAATACTGACCCACTTAGCTCTTCTTTAAAAAACACTCTGGAAGACTTTTTGCAATTTGTGCTGTTTCACAGGAAATACCTAGTAATTTCAAAACTTTTCTCCTGTATTTTCATCTTAAAAGTGAATTAAAAACAAAAGCTATGGGTGTAAAGTGAAAAGATGTTTAACAGTTTCACTACTCTTGGAAATACTTGCTGAAATTGCTACAAAAACATAGATGTACAAACTTGGATGTTAGTCAATCAGTTTTAAAGGTGATCTACTCTTAAGATATTTGACCAGGCTTCAATACCACTTTCCTGGTATTTAGAAAGGGGTTTTTTTTAAATTTACTTTGATTAGATCAAAACTAGTTGTCCATCTGCTTTTGTCATCACAGTCTTTTAGATAGACTGTAATTAGAAACTACATAATGGTCTTGCTTAACTAATAGCAGTCTTTGATTTTGTTGCATAACTGATACCAAAATACTTATTAAAAACCTCTCTATTTAAGTTTGCACATATATACCAATAATGTTAAATAGTCGATTTGTAATAACTTGCTGGGGATTCTGTAGAACATGCCTTGTCTTAGCTTTTTCCTTCTCTGTTTAAAACACTTATGACAGACTAGAAGAGGCACGGTTTGCATGGAGAAGCAGTATCTCCTCTTAGATCAGCTGGTGTAGGCTCAAGTATGGGGCAAGCTTCCAGACACTCTCTTCTGAAGCAGAGGCAGCAAGCTGCAGTCTAGCAGAGATTAGGAACAGCTCTGCTGGATTGCCAGACGAAACCATTGATAAGAAAAGCATACTTGGCACTTGCAGAGAACTGTGGGATAATAAAAAGGAGAAAAGGAGCATAGTGTTAGACCACCTTGGTGAAACAACTCTACTGTTGCCGCCTATCTTGAGTAGAGTCTTGATCCTAAAGCACTCCCATTACTTTCTCAGAAACAGAGAGCTAGGGTTCTGGCTGTTTCCTGTCAGCCTCAACAAATGAACTGGAATCCTTTTTGGAAGTTATTTCACTTTCACTGTTCAGACATATCTTAAAGAAATCTAAGAGGTATTTAGCCTTAGATAAAGGCATAAATCCTTAGCAAGATTTGAGAAAATATGTGATTAGAAATGCTGAGCTGGTGCTACCTGTAGAGCACCACTGATCACTGAGTCTCAGAATTTAAGTTTTAGCAATAATCCAAGTGTCAGGGAGAGTACGGATGGAAATGTTTACTTAACTGTTTTTCAGCCAATGTTGAGCAGTTTCATGCTCTGTGTTTACTATTGTTTTCTTCAGACCCACTTAAGTGTCTTGAGAGACAGTGATTCTTCAGTATCCCTGGCAAGTGTTTTATGGTGTAGGTGGCCTTGCCATTCTGTAACTGCTTATGCCGGAGAATTGAAAAAATAAAATACTTGACAGCGTTAACTGCAGATCTAACTAGGTCATGCCATGCAAATATCTCTGATTAAAAGCACAAGAGATAGTGCTATATTTGAAAAATGCACTTTAACGTGAGTGCTAGAAATGTGTTAGAATATAATAAGCACTTTTGTACTCAAGTGCAAGTGCTGAGCAAATGTCCACAAGGAAAGGGTTAGCAGAGTAAATCAACAGGGATTAAATGTCTGCACTTTCAAAACAGTACTGAAGTAAAATGTGTTGGATTTTTTTTTGAATGGAGAAAGCTGATCCTCATTTTCAGGTACCAAAGATGTTCTGAGATCTGATACTACATCTCCAGCTGCTCCAGCAGATAATAAGAACCCTTTGTTCTTTTTGCTTTTCCACTATTGTGGCCTGGCTCCTGAGTTCTCTGTTTCTACTCTTTCTGACAATCAGTACTAGCGAGTGCAGCTCCTGTTCTGGTAGTGTTCATGAGAATAACCCAGCAGTCTGTAGCTGCCTCTATAAAGCTTGACAGAGTAACAAAAATGGCACCAATAGTTTGGAAGATTCAGCAGCAAATGACCTGAAGGAAATTTATATCTAAAACTCAGAAACTTGTCTGACCTGATCACCAGAAGCAAATTTATTTTTTGCACATTTCCATTTGCTTCTGATGATCAGCTCAGCCAAAGTTCTGAGCTTTATTTAAAATCTAGGAGAGAAGTTTATGGACAAAGTTATTTCACAATATGATGTTTTTCTACCATAGATTGTATGTTTATTAAAGTTTCTGCTTAGGGTAGAATATGACAACCAGAGATGAGATACATATTTAGTGCCAGTTTACACTTCTGCCTCATGCCTCATGTTTATACTTTTGCCTCGTTTCTCTGTAGCATACAAATGACCTGTCCAAAGGCTCTCACCTGTGCTTCAGAGCAGAGTTCCCACTGAGCTCTCTTTAGATGGATTAGGTGAGCTTTATGAGTGTTTTTCTCAATGTCTATGAGAAAAATGGTGGCATGAGGTATTTGGTGATACTTCCCAGATATTCTCTTGTGCTTTTGATGTAAAATGGTGTTGTGAAGCTAGGTGGATTATTCTGTATGTTTCCTCCTCAGGGGTGGCATCTTTGATTTTCCTTTAGATTTTCAGTTGTTCCTTGCGCTCTGTGTTGTCACAGCCATTGCAGCATGACAACAGCACAGTTACTGTGTTGTTTTATTTGCTGTAATTGCCAGCATATTTTCCTGCGTGCATTGGAATTCAGTTAGCATGTGTTTTCACTTCACTAAAGTGACTGTTATTAGCAGCTATTTTCCTAACAGTGTGTGTTACATCTCATGCTGGTCAGTCAGAATATAAACAGAGAACAGACGGACAAATCTAATAGACTAAATTGATGCTTGTTGTAGTCTGATCAGCTTCAGCTAGAATTATCTCAGAAATTAACTTGACCCAATATGTGAACAGAGCTGTTATTATCAAGAGTACCACTGATATCTTCTCTTTTACTTCTATTATTAGAACTATAATACAAACTTTAGTCCTTGTGAGAGTGATCAAGGAGAGGTCTGCCCTTACTGAAGTCAGTCAGATGCATTTTTCCTACATACAGCCAGATCCTCAGCTAGTGTTATCAGCCCAGCTGATGTCCATGCATCTGCAGAATCAAACACCATTCTCTAATGTCCTCCAAGAAACCAACATTACACAATGCTCTTGCCACATAATTACACAATTTAATGTGTAATCGGATGGTTTATGCTGTACAGGCCAGAATGAAAGCTAAGTGTCCAGGCTGCCTTGCAGATGGTATGAGGCCAAGACTAGTCATGATAATATGCCTCTGAAATCAATAGAAGTAGCAAAATTGCTTGACAACTGGTTGATAGTTAGATGTATGTCACTCTGCCCAATTGATCAAATGCCTGTGCTTTTTTTCTTTTTCTTTTTTTTCTCCCCTCTTTATTTCTTTTCTTCTTTTCATTGATTTTAATGGGTTTGGAGAAAATTCATTCTAGTAATGAAGGACTTACTATAACAACACAAGAGCTGTGAGTCTTACAAATCAAATTTATCAGGTCTACTGCTACCAGGCTTTTCAATCAAAAAAAACCCAACCAAACAAAAAACCTAACGCCTTTCTGATGATCTGAAGTAAATGGAGTTCTCTTTCTGATTTTTCCTGAACTATAAGTTGCTATCTTTCAACTGTTACTGTTGTATTGCATTTTGTTGATAAACTCTATTACAGTATGAAGTTTGAGGAGTTATTAAATAAAGTAACGACACGCTTTTTTGGCTTACATTTTTTTCAGGGAGCAGAAATGGAATATTTGGATTTCTTCTTTTCCAATTAGTGCTATGTAGCTTGTTTACTTGCTGTCTGAAGAAAACGTTAGAGAAGAAAAATTCTGATATTATGGTTAAAAAGTTTCATTTCTACAGGAAATCTATTGTATTTGAAAGATCTTAAATTAGTACCAATATTTTAATGTTTTTCAAAGACTAATAGAGAGACCACTAATGCAATCTCAAAGAGAATGGAAACAATCTAAGATTTTCTTGCAAATTTTTTCTGCTTAGCAAAACAGCTCTTTCACTTTCATGGTCAGTCTACCATGTCCTTAGTCATCTTTATGATTTGACAGTATTGTAGGGGTCAAAACTGGTTCGATGTCTCAGTGAAAAGTCATCCCTAAAAGGGAAAACCATCAAATGAAAAATAGACAAAAAAAAAAAAAAACAAAAAAAACAGTTACAACATTCACTGACTCATAACAAGAGAAGTCCTATCTTTTGAGCCCTATGAATCTTACTCTTTTTAAACTCATGCCAAGTAAAAATTGACATGCGACCTGGCTTTCAAAACTGGGGCATTAAAAATATTCTACATTAAGACAGCATTTATCTTGCTGTTCAGTGGAAAAAAGGCTAATGAAGTACATGCTGTATCATTTTCCTGGTCTGGGTCATTCTACAGTCTACCATGTTGTATATTCAGTATTTTAATAAGCTCCTTCTAATTGCATATCTACTTTTAGTTAGCACTGTCCATTCCAAGAGAGGCCTTGCAATGTGTTTGCTTAAAGCTCTGGAGTATTTGATTTTTTTCCCCAAAAAGGGGTTTTCATTTTAAGATAACCTTCAAAAGCCAACAGCAGCCTAAGGTGTGTAAGAGGAACACAGATATTGAAGATAACAGATTCTGGCAGTCTCTGAGTCTCCTTTGTGCCCTTTGAAAATTAAGACTACCAGAGAGAGAGCTTTTTGCCCCTGAAGCATTTCCCTAATGTTTCCCAAATGTTGCTTCATCAGAGCCAAATGGCCAGAGCCACCTAAGAATCCTATTACAGATGCACAGATTTTTTTTTTTGGTTGTTCATTTCCAACATATTTAGCTGCATTCCTGAAGCTGTAACTGAGAAAGCATGTGTAAAAGCTTTGCTTATAGACTTCACAGCTGAAGCTCAACCAATTTTCCTTCAAGATGCATTAGATACAAAATGTTCCCAAGTGTTACTGATCCTAGTTGCTTTGTGTTATAAATGGTTAATCTGGTTCATGTGAAACATTCCCTAATTGGCAAGAAAACACTTTTTCTGCATACCCTTGCACAAAATTTGGCAGGAGTTCAACAAATTACAATTCAGCTGCTGAAGCACAGCCAGCCTGGACTGCTTTGGTTCCCTATTCCACTATCAGTTTTATTATCCACTACACTCAACTAAAGGTGAAAACAAAACAGGGAGAATGGAAGGAAGGGAGATGTCAACAGTTCTGTAAGACTAAATGTGATAGCCAGAAAAAGGTATGGTAAAAGTTAAAACTGTACATAAACCCAGTTGAAGCCCATGTGTGTGTTGTACATATGCCAAGGTTTCCATCTGAGGGTCTCAATCATATGTACAAATGAGCTTACTGAAGGTATGAGTTCATGTTTGCATGCCTGTTTACAAGGGCGCTTCAGATATAAATTTTAGGCATAAGTAGTGTATAATATCTTGATGTTTCTTCTGAACCCTTCCCTTTTCTTTCTCCAAGTTCTATTGCTTCTGTCTTTGTAGGCTCTCTCTGTTGAGAAATTTGCCCGGATTTTTGCTTGAACCATTTATGCCTGTTTTTGCCAGGATGGTCATTTTGTGGATGATTCTCTGCAGATCCCAACTTTTGTTGCCAGGCTGCTGAAGCCTACATAACATCATTGTTATGCTGGGAAACACACTTCTATTCTTGCTTCCAACAGCATGGTTAAGAAAAACTCTTATTCCATGAGAAGACTGACAGTAACAGGGACCAATGGCAAATTTAAATGGGCCATTACTGAAACATGGCTTGAGAAATGCAGAAAATTAATCTAAGCTTTCTGGTTATAATGAGCTGATTTTCTTCTTTTGTAACAAATCAGTTGGTACTAGCAGGTGATACCTTATTAAAGAAGAGGAGAGAAAAAGGATCCGAAATCTCTCTACCTGTAAGGCTTCTAATATTAAACCCAATTTCCTACTGTTCAGTGGGTTATTATTTCAAACATGCAAACATGAGTCAGTTGGCTTTAATAACAGCTTGGTAAGGCAAATGAAAAATACCAACAAAGTAGACAATCAGGATAACACATAATGATCTATTTGTGAAATGTAGCTACTTCATTTTTTTTCTTCCATTTTGAGGAAACCCATGATTGGCAACTATAGAATCCACATATCCTTCTCCAAGCCTATTGTACATGTAGTTACTGATCCACATAATGTCTAATACAGGTGTATGCCTTTGTACGTAATTGATTAATGTGTGCATAGTCGATGCACATGTAGTCAATGTACATGTAGTTGGTGTGTATTTAATCATAAGAGTATACATAGTGTATTGTCTTGCCCAGTTGAAATATTATATGCGCCTGTTCAGAAACTTTAGCTTTATTAAAGACTTAATAATAATAATATTAGAGCACGTTGTCCAAGGGACTCTTCATAGCAAAGACTCCACCCCAGGCTTCATTCCTGTCAGTGACTGATGAATCTATTTTGTGAGCAAGACCCTCTCAGAATACTGCTGCTGAACCTAGAGGGGTGAACACCACCCCGGGTGGGATCAGCATGCCTTTAGGTCTGCTTGGCACAGTATCGTATTGGGGTGCCCAGCATCAGGAGGTACGTAAGATTTAATAATGTGCTAGCAACTTTTCTGGACTGTGCCTTTCTGACTGGGATCTGGAAAAAGCCGGCACCTCCCCTGTGCAAACCAACCTCAGCCCCACAGCATCACTGGCTGAGTCTGGCATTGCCAGGCTGAGCTGGGCAGCCAGGCTCACCAGTGCCTGGCAGTGTGTCAGGAGCTGGTCCCCACTTCCTAGGCATTGTTTTCTGTTCCATTTCCCCAATCCTTTCTTCTTCTCCTCTGCAGCATTGCTGAAGTGGATCTTTTTACAGGTCTAGTGAGAAGGACTGGTCTTCTTGCACTTTCGAGAGACTCCTCATCTCAAGCTTTTCACACTAAACAGTTACAAGAGGCATTTTAACAGAATCTCTTACTTTTTCTAGACTACCTTTGCACCCTAAGACTAGAAATTGTGCTTCTAGCAGTAAATGCTCTCAGCTCTATGCCCAGTTTGGGCCTAGACAGTTTGCTCTAGTTTAAACTGCAGGACTGCCCAAACTACATAAGCAAAAAAAGTGTCTCTCCTTAACATTTCATTAGTCCCTTTCATTTACCTCTCACCACCCTGCAAGACACCCTGGGGATTGTGGGGGAGGCTCACTCCAGAGGTCTCAGGTGTAGAGCTTTGCTTTCCAGTTTGGCCTCAGGCACTGATTTTAAACAAGACTACTACTGCAAGACAATATGGCAGAGATTGTCACCAAATATAAAGTTCCCAGAGAGACTATTAAATCAGTGTTGACCTCATTTTAATAGCACATAATTCCAGGGATTGTAAGCAAGTAAGTAAACTTTGACTTGCATGAATGGACTTTGACACACAAAAACTAGTCAGAAAGGATGCAGAGGCTATTTTCTGGAGGAGAAAAAAAAAAAAAAAAAAAAAAAAAAAAAAAGGAACATTTTGTTAGAACAGCATTTTACTGAGTTAGAAACTTTTTACATTACTAATGTGCCATTTCTTGTTTTGCACAACTCCGCTATAAAATGCTATTGGAAAATCTTTTTAAAAACTTTAGTGTCATACCTTGCTGGGATCAACTGAGAAAAAAATATATCTCAAAAATCATACAAGTGACCTGAAAGAAGAGTGGAAATTTGTCCTGGATTTAGTCCTCTTTCAGATGAGACATGTGCCAACAGCTGCTAAAATTGAGATACTCCATATTACTCTTTTGCAGATTCTTCATGATAAATACAGGAGGGAAATGGGAGTGCGTCTTCTAATAAATTATATTTGGGATCATTTATGTGAACTGCAAAACCACAAAGTCCAAGGACTGGCAGGAGGGCAATACTATGTAAATACCTCACTCGTTTGAAATGAATAAGCGTTAGTCTTGAGTCCAGTATTGTTGATGACGTGCCTAAAAGTGGTTGATGTGCCAAGTGGGAAGTAACCAACCTGTAATTTTCTGAATTATACTTTATCCCTTTTAAGTAAATCTTACCTTGCTTAGACAGCTATTTACTCCTTAGAGAGCAGTCTGTGCGGCGCTTATGCTTGACAGCATAGCCAACCCTGGAGTGTGAGTGTTTTGGCTCAGAAAAAGCCCAATGGAGAGATACTGTTATATGTTTAGAGAATGCTTACAGTTCTACAGTGCATCTGAATGTAGTGCCTGTCCCTGGAAACAGTGCCTGCTGTGCATGTCTGCTGTCGTTAGTGAACTGCCCAGTTGTCATTGTGCTATATCCAGTGCTACAACATGCACAGTCTCTGCTCAGAGCACTAGTGGTCTTTTGTCATGAGCAGAACATGTATTCACTTTGTTGCAGAAGAATTGCTCTGTATCCAAGAGCATAGATATCTGCTTTTCTGCCCATACACATTTGCATGTCTGTCTACTCATATATGCTGTAGACCATTAGTTTTACATCAGTACTGCTGTTCTTCGGACTCCTAATGAGGCACAGAACTGTTGATGTAGTTGTAAAAGATGCAATCCTTCAAAACTGGTGCCTCACTCATAGCATTTTTTTTTTTACTTTGTTTTACAAATTCCAGTTCTTGAGACTAATTCTTGCCTTACTGCATTTATTGTAAACCAATTATTTTAAAAGCTCTACAAGTTGCGAGAGTCTTATGCAGTAGCTGAAGTCTTGTGACTATATACTTAATGACTGTTAGTTCCTCAAAGGACATCTAATGTTTAGGGGATTTCATTTCTGCTCAGCAGCAGCCTGTGAATATTCAGTCTGATATTCTATTCCCAGCACATTTAATAGTTGTCACACCTCGACACCTTCTTTTTTGAACTCCTCTGTTCAGATGAGAGTTTTGTGATGCTTAAGACAATAAGTCTCCGTGGATCTGCTTCCACTGACATGGGGTCCCTTGGTAGGCAGCTGAGGTCCTGTCTTCCATTAATAATTGTACCTGGTGATGTGGCAAAGGTTTGAACATCTTGTTTGTATCTTCTGTCACAGTAGAAACTCTACCTGACATTGCAGATGCCACAAGTATATAAAGTAGGACAGCTTATTTGATCAGGTCAAGTGACCTCAGTTATTTGCAGTACACTGCTCAGTGGCTTTGAGTTGCCACCAGTTTTGGAGAAGAGGTTTTGATGCATTTGCTGCTAGTTTCAAGGGCTCTTCTCTGCAGCTCTGCCTGGGCTTGACCAGCTTCCATTTGTGAACCCTGTGCTTGGGTGGGCTGGGATGAACTGCCTGATAGACACACGGGGGTCTGCTTCTAAACTCAATCTCCTGTCTTGGACACTCTCTCCTTAAAATTACAGATGCCTTTTAGAGAGATCGTCTCTGGGAGAGAATAGATTCTATTCTTTTCCACCTTGTATCTCGAATTAAATGTGGTACTGAATTCAATATTCAAGCCTGTGGTTTGCCCTGCCCTGCTGGCCAGCTACGATTGATATTCTGTACATCAGCCATAATATGTTTTAAATGATGTCATGACTTGCTTTTCTGAGTTTTCTTATTGGCAATTGCATTTGCTGTTTAGCCTCAAAATGAGGCTAATTCTTCCATCTAATTATCAAGTCTAATATTGCTGCTTTATTAGTGCTCCTGAGATTACATGTCAGCTGCAGGCAACTGCCCACTGTTTATACATCCTGGCTGCAAGAATGGCAGCCAGCTTCTGTAGCCTGTGTGCATGAGAACTGAGTATCTTTCCAAGCATTAGTCACACCATGAACGACATCCCCTTCATTACCATTGTTTCATAACATGAGTTACTGTTTTCTTTTCTTGAGGTAGCTGTGGTAACGAGTCCCAGAACTGCTGTTTCCCATAATGCTTACATCATTGCCTCTCAGCTGCATATTTATCTTCTTATGAGGCATAATGTTTCCATAGAATATTTCCCAGTCCTTGACACATGCATCCTCAGTTTGCATCCTTCTTTTCCACTGGACCTCTTTTAGCTTTAGCCTCTGTACGTGTTCCATCTCAGTGGTCCTTGCTGGGTAAAAGAGAAGGTGCACCACAAATTGCATCTAAACAAGCCCAGGGACAGAAGTTAAATGCTGTAAGAATGTCATTAATGGGTTTAGCCATATGCTCATCCTTTTTCACCCTACTGGGGTTCTGTCTACTGCTGAAGCAAAAGAGAGAGGAGCTAAGGAAATTCCAGCTGTCATTGAGACATACTTCTCTACTGACATAGTTAGTAGCAGTGTACCAGGTGGTGTTCAGTGCATTGAACAGATTAATTTTAAAGAGTTCAGCTGAGGACATCTATTGATAATATAGTAAATCCAACCTTAGAACTTCTAAATTGGGACTGGATTGGTTCTGGCCACATGGCACACAGCAGTCATCCAGTGTAAACTCACCCTGCCAGTTCAGATTTGTTTAGAAGCAGTAGGTTCAACAGCTTAGTGTTGTACTAGCATGCTTTATGTCAGATCAAGTATTGCTTATTCTCAGAAAAACAGCATAAAAAGCACTCTGTGGTGTGTACTCCGGCTAATCTGCCAAGAATACCATGGCCTGATCCAGATCAAATTAGTACTGCTGGGTAATCTTGCGTAGCCCTGGCATTATTGGCTGTGGACCTGCAGTGACAAATACACAATAAAGAGTGCTCTTGAGCTCTTGGCAGAGCTCGTGCTGAAGGTGTTGCTATTCAGTCTGCCTGAGTCGTGGCTAATGCTACGTAGGGAAGCTGAAGAACCACAAAAACCTTTGGGGCCCCAAAAATTAGCCTCTTTCTTCTTCAGCCTTAGCCAGCAGACTGTTTTGGGTCTGCCCTCTACAGGAAATGGTTCTCACTTGTTCCTTACTGTTTCTGTAGCTTTAACTGTGTCCAGCATTTAAAGACTAGGAGTCTACCCCAAGTCAGGAGAACACCCCTGTTGCTGAGCTTTTCCCTGCAGCACTTACAAATATGTGAGCAGCATACCAAAGTTCAGATTAAATTCTTACACTTCCCATGGGTGCAGCGTAAGGTGAAGAGTATCTGAAGACCAGATAGAAGAGGCAACATTGCTTAGGCATCCCCATTTCTCATCCCCACATTACAGTGTTCCATTTTGACTCACTGCATTCCACTGGATGTGTTACTAAAAAAAAGCACAATGTTTTCCCATGGTAAATGTTTCCTGACTATATCCTTCGTGGAAAAGGTGGGGGTTTTCTATGATAAATTGCAAGCTTGGCTAGGGTTAACTCTCAGAGTAGCTCAGCATTCTGAGGAAATATTTTTTTTTTAATTTTAAAAAGCACAACAAAACAAAATGCTACAACCTATTCTGTGTTCAAAATTCCAGTTTGCACAGGCTAGCAGTCATTATCAGACGTTAGTGACAGAGGCTGTAATTTGAGTACCATTATGGAATGAAAATTTAGGCACTGTACCTTCTCTGCGTCTTTCTCTGTTTATCAGGCACTGATGTATTGGGAAGAGATATTTGAATCTACAGGTTGTACCCATCTGTGAGAGATGAGAAACCAGGCCTGCAAGAAACAGAAAAACAGCCTGAGAAAACAAAAGTTGAGGTTGACCTAAGGAATGCCTCAAACTCGCAAGACAAAACTATGAGTCACAGGGTGGGTGGTGTGGAGGTCGAAGCTGCTAAGGCTGCCTGAATAACACGAGATGCAGCTGAAGGAGAGAGCCTTGTGGGGACAGGATGGTTCTGCTCTGGGGCACCTGGCCAAATTTCAAGGGCCATCTGTCTTGTGAAAGAACTTTTCTTCATTATCCACGAAGTGCATATTACAGTTAACACCCCTCAATATGCTAACAAAGGCTAACAGGATCATGCTAATTACATCATCCCATGAAACACCTTACCCCTCCCCAGACATGGGATACATAGGTCTGTGGGTCAACCTAGGGGATAGACCCGAGGAAAGTGGGTATAAATCAAGGGGGGGAAGAAAGCGGGGTGGCCTGGAGAGTGCAGTGAAGGGAAGAAGACAGCTGCCTCCTGGAACCCTCGCTGGTGGGATCAGCACAGAAACCCAGACTGGTGATCTGTATTCCCCCATTCCCTCTATCTCCCTCTTTTCCTTTTCCCATTAAGAAATGTAAGGCATATTGTATTGCTTGCCACAACTTGCGATATACTTAGCCAATTATCGTGTGTTCAGTTAGTACATTGTGGGTAGTTAATAAATATTTGGACTTTGAGACTTGTCTCACTGTTGTCTTCTCTGTTGGGGATTTGTGAATCTGAGTCACTTGTCTCCCTCATCTGAGTGGGACGTGACACCACTCTGTTCTGTTAATCTTACAAAACCCAGAGTTTAGGCTGTGCATTATTAAGTATTATCTCTTTGCACACCTGCTTGTAATTTGTTGTGGGCATTCAAACTGATTTGATCTATTTCCTAAGCTGAGATAGCTGTTTGGTTTCTCTCATGCGGTTCAAATGCAGTGGGGCAGTGTCAGAGTGGGTCTGCCTGCGTGAGTCCCACTGTCTGTAAGAGAAAGGAAATGTTGGCGAGCTGCTTTACATCCCAGCTGCATATTCAGCTGAGATCTGCCTAACTGATCCATGTCCTTCTTTTTCTCTAGGCACTCCAAGGAAACAGGTCTATCCAGTGGCCCTCTGGATACATGACTTGGAGGTTCAGATGGGATGGCCTTTGAGTTCAAAAGCTGTGCTTGCAGTAAGAGAACAATTGCATGAGCAGTGGATATGGTTCATCTCATTTTATTTAAGGTCAACCTGTTTCAGACTCTTCCCAGCTTTTTCTTTGCCTTTGCTTTGAATCCATAATAGCTCTGTCCACTGTGAAGCATGGGGCCTTTCTGTGCTGGATCTACTGTTACAAATAATCTGTCTGGGACACGAGTACCTTGTCTGCCAGTAAAGCCTTAAATCCCTGTAAAACAGGTAAAGCCTGTGTCCCAAGCAAAGTGAAGAGGCTGTTTAATTTTCCCCTGAGCTGTTTGCTGGTGTTTCATCCTTGCTGCATTCAGTGCTGCAGAGAGCAGTGCAGGCTTAGAGCACCCAGGTTTCTTCTGGCAACATCTAAGACAGAGCACATTTCTGAGCTTTACTTCAGCCACCTAATTCCTGCTTGTACGTATAAAGGAGTCACCTGGTTTGTTTATCAGGCCTGGTGTACAGTCAAAGTGGTGAGTAGAAAGTGGGGTAGAAGTGATTCAACTAAAGAGAGCAAAGTAAGGAAGGGGCTTGTCTGGGAGACTCTGGTTTCATTCCTCCACTCACCTGCTATTGTGCTTTTTGAGTCAGGGAGGATTCTCAGACAGTCCCCAGGTCTTGATATTCCCCAGTGCTCCATTTTATATGAGCCTGTCACTCTGTTTTAATGATCATATCACTTAACAGCATCATGGATGGCTGCAGGGGACAATTTGGAGTACATGAATTATACCATATTAAAGTGCATCTGCACTATTAAGATGCCTGTCCTGGGTGACAGGCAAAATCAGAAAGCGTGAGAAAAGTATTGGTCAGTGGGCTCCGCTTAAGCAACTTGTGTCACTACTGGGTTTGTATGGCTGATCTTTTTTATTGCTGTCTGCCTCTTGGCCGTTTAGAGGAATTAATCAATACGCAGTGGTACAGGGCAGAGGTACAACACTGCCCTAATGGGAGCCACATTTTAAAATGGAGCCCTCTCTCCACTTTAGCTGATCTAAAAAATAAAACAAAACAAAACCAAAAAAGACCCCAGAAGAGAGCTCTAAGTGTGAGCAACAAATGCCAAGAAATGTCAAGGTTGATGCAGCCTTTAAAGGTACCAGATAAAAGTGGGATTAACTATCACTGATGCTGGAGTCCTCAGTCTGGGTCATGCAGCAGAGGGAATTCTGAAGGTCTTCTCTAGCTGACTGAAGAGATGACAATGTGGTCTTGAACCCAGTGACTCCTGAATTTTACACTGTGTATGGTGCCTTATTTTATATTGAACATTTCAGCAGCACAGCTGCAGACTCTGCTCTCTGTGGAACACAAAGGAGTAAATCTACTTGCTAAGCAGAGCCCAGCACACAAAACCTGCCTGGGAACTGAGGTATGCACTCAAGCACTGCCCCTTGACCTGCCCTGGCTAGGGGTCTGGGGCTGTGCCTTGGGCAGCTCTGCCTGAGCCAGCGGGCTGCCTTTAGTTGCCCATTGGAGTGCAATACAAAGCACACGTGGATGTTTTCCATGCTGGTTGCTAGCCTTAGAGCATCATAATCATAACCTGTTCTGAAAATGAAAGTGATTGCACTGACCAGACCCTTGGTGTTCAGCCCTATCTTGCCAGGCACCTGGCTTTTAAGGGCATAAAGAGAAGACTTTTCCCTAAAAAATGACCTGAAATATCCTTTAATAAAGCCTTTGCAAAATTTGCACACAATATTTCATTGTTTATTTTGACAGCGAGAGAAAGGGGGATCTTCAGACATTGTAATTAAACATGAAAGGTAAAATCGAATTAAAAAAAAAGAGGATGTGGGATAGGAGCTGTTCATGAAAAAATCTTTTTCCAAATACTGCCTATTTATAACGTTTGGGCCAATTTCATGAACTGTTCTGTTTTGATTAATATTTAGATCATTGAATGTAAAGGATTTGTGAGAAATGTTAACTACTGGGGAGATGTTCTGGAAAAAGGGAAACTCCTTATAACAGGTTAATAGAGATGTTACCAAATTCACTACTGTGTGAATAGAATTCCTATTTTCTGACTGTATCATATCATAAAGTCCTTGTTCTTTCTTGGTATTTACATGTATAACCTTTTTTTTTTTTTTTCCCTTATCAGCTTTCATAGTTACTTTCAGTGATCTATGTGAATATTTTCTATTAAACCTCTATTTGTATTATTTACAGATACCCCTGTATTACTTCCACAAAGTTTTTCATGTTGACTTCTTTATTTGTTATAGTTTATATTTTTCTTTCATGGGTAGCTATAGGTTTTCCTAAAATGACATTCTAATTTTAACATTGCAGTAATGTCAGTGTTAAAATGTTCATAAGCAAGAAATGCACTATGATAATTTAAGCCTCAGAAAATTAAGAGGAGGCTATTATAAATGAAGCAGCTCCTCTGAGGTCAGGCAGGATTTAGCACTGCAAGAGCTTGCTTCTGCCACCTTCCCTCATGCTGAGCAGCCCATGAGTTCTGAGAGGCCGCACTCTTCCAGACGACTCAGGCTGCCTGCCTAGTGAAAGACTGTTCAGCAGGGACAAGGGGAGGTGAATCTAAGAGTCTGCTGCCTAGAAGCTTTCCAAAAAGATTAATTACTCTCTGAAAGAGTCCAGTAATGAGAAACGATGTTGCTGTTGTCATAGGCCATTGGGTCCTGGATGGTCGTTCCCATTTTGCAGGGCTAATCTCTAAAGTAAATAGTTTTCTTTTTATTGACTGTCAGTGGTGTGTTACTGTACAGTGAGCTGAACGTGAAAGAGCTGTGGACTAGAGATCTTGTGGCCTCTGCCAAATCTGTACAGGGCGTATCTCCTGCTCCCCAGTGCTCCCTGCCATAGGTTCCTTTCAGTCTGAAAGGAAGGAGATTGAACAATTTGTCACTGCTTGTTGAGAAGTGGCCTTTGCTGCTTGATGGCCAAGTCCTTTCTTATCGTCCTTTATTTTCTTACTTCTGAGCCTCTTTTTCATTTCAGCAGTGGTGCCTTTTTTTCTTACCATTTTCTCTGTTTAACTCCTTCTTTCTTTACAGGATATGACTTTACTTGTGTGTGCATGCACACGCACAGAGACACACACAAAGAATTTAAGTAAATTGTTAATTCTACTTCCAATAGACACCTACAGACCTTGCCATTTACCCAGTTTTTTTCCTCTATGATTTCATAGTGTTATGTGGTCTACTGTCAGTCCCTGACTAGAGTGATCATGACATGAAAGCAGCATGCATGCACTCTTCCTAGTATTTTAGTCTTTAGTTGCATGTATTTATTATTTCCTAAGAGATATGAGAGCACCTTCCAAGGTGCTGTTTCTTTGAAAATTACTGATGCCAGTGAATGATGTATGAGTAGTGATTTGATGTGCAGATGCATTGAGTATTCCACAAATAATTATGAGAAGGCTTAAATTAAAAATTTTGAATGTTATTAGAAAACTTGCCCTGGTCACATGAGAACTTTCACTTGGTGACAAATTTGCCTACATATATCTACAGAGAGCCATTAATATTTGCCCCAAAAGGTTGAAAAGACTGCAAAGTGAGGAGCTGAGGCTACCCAGAAGTCTGGTCCTCCATATCCCACAAAAGTCATTCTTTGTTCTTGCTGTCACACTCCACAGCATGGCCATCTTCCTTGGCGACAAGATTGGTGACTGCAGTTAGGCTCTGGGAAGAAAACCAGGTGCACAGACTCTATTCTGTGTACAGCTACACAACTATTTATTTTACAAGTGGTTGCCCTGGGACAATACTTCATTAATAAAAAGGTGCAATAAGGAGATTCTGACAATACTTCATCAGAGATTCTGACAATACTTCATTAATAAAAAGTTGCAATAAGGAGATTCTCACTGTGATGAACCCTGCAGTGCTTCAGCAGTGCTGCCACAGCTGATGACTGAAGGCACTTGGATGGAACTAAACCTTAGGCATATCAGCCTAATAAAGTGGACTGTAATGCAGCACTGTCACTTTTTGTCCCTGGTCCTTTTAGGGGCTTTATTTTTTTCTCATAGAATGATCCAAAAGGGTATCAGCAGGTGTCTGCTCACAGAGCTCTTCCTAACCTTAGAGTATCACAGTGATCAGTTCCCACCTCCCTGAGGCAGCTGGCCAGGAAGCATATCATTTATCCCAGGTGAAGGTAAAAGCCAGGGATATTTTCAAAACTAAGTACAGGGTCAGCACTCTCTGGGGCACACGAGGAAGCTGCCTTTCAGCCACATATGTCCCAGGCTTTACATGAGCTGAGATCTCATGCACACACCTCTGAAAGACTTAACCTCTCATCCTGTAATAGTGTTTCTAAAGCAGTTACATACTGTAGGAAACAAAGCCCAACCCTCACCTTGCAGATCTTGTAACCTGAGTATGTGATAGGAAAATGAGCAGATGCAAAACCAAAGGTAACCTCCAGCTGAGCTTGAGAGTTTGGAATAAGTATAAAGGGAGTAACCACAGCACAGGGGCAATGAGTGACTGTCAGGTGTTATGTGCATAGGAAGGCATCGGTAAGTCTTGAACAGAGATTTGAAGTGACTTTGTAGATTTTCTTTACAGGAAGCTTTTCATTTGCAAAAAGAAAGTGACAAAAGAGGAAGGAGCAGTACTGGAGAGCACCAGCAGCTGGAAAGCCATCTCTTATCTTCTTGGTCAGCTGCAAGCAAGTACTGACCGCTGTGTGCTTTGAGGGAAGTGGGTAACAGCAAGGTACAGAGCTTGTTTGATGCATTAGAAGAAGAAAGAGGTAGATGAGGGATGCAGAGTACATGAAAATACAATAGAGATGGTAAGTCAGCAAGATAATTTTATTACAATGTGTTAAACGGTTATGCAGGGAGAGAAAGTAGATTTGTTGGAACTAGGAAGAGGGAGGAAGCTTCAGTTGTGGACATGTGAGACAATGAAAACCTGAAACAGAGTTTTACCAGAGAAAAAGGGGCTGGATTTTTAAGGCAATATGCAGGAAGAATGAACATGATTTGTGTTGAACAGGTTGCCTCTTCTCTTGCCAGCTGTGCACGTTAAAGAGAATGCTGCTTTTTGCCATTCACAGGTTACTCCTCTTACAAAATTACTGAATGTTTCCATGCCTGTCATTATTTAGAAATGGTTACAATTAAGCTAATCTAATTATTTCAGTTTCCTCCATTTTGGTTCCTCTTATTGTTGAACTTAGTTCCTCTGCTAGAATCTGCAAGCTTTTGCAACTTTTGTTTCACTCATTATTCTCAATGTATCCATTATGTCAGCATAAAAGTCCTCCCAGCTTGCACAGCGTTTTTCTGTAGTTCTGTTTTAGGCCATATAAGCTGAAATCCTGTGAGAAGATTTTTGTTCAGGAACCTGAAACTTTAAGACTACCCAAACTGTGTTCCTCAATTTTTATTCTCTTGTTTATTTCACTGCTAAAAGCAAAAGCTTGCACAACTGTTGGGCTTTTTTAATTAACCCTGATCTAGCTCCCACTAATGTTCATCGAAATACTTCCGTTCATGTCAGCGAGCTTGATCTGAGTAAAGCTAAAGCCTTGATAATACCAAGTTTACTTCAGGAATCCTAAAGACTGGCATAGTATGAACAAAGACCAATGCTTCTGAGCCATAATGACAATTCTGGTAAAGGACATTCTTTTAAAAAATGAAATAAAAACCAGAATCTGTTATGCACCCACAGCTAATATCTGGGTTTGCTGGGAAACTCATGGTTCTCTAAAACCATGACAAATTGTTTAAACTCTCAACTATACAATCCCTATTTTACCCTACCATATAGAAGAGATGTTTTCTAGTACAGCAGTTGTTACTGAGGATTCTCCAGGTGTAACTTTTGCAATTTCTATTTAGCATAAATTATAGTTGTGTTGGGTTCAACATTATTATATGTAACCTACAACCAAAGAAATAACCCCTCTGGTTTGAAAGAACAAAGGAGATGATAGGACATGTCACACCACAGGGAGATGATTAGCCAGAGGAACTGTAAGTACCTGGACCCGGTTGTCTCTCCTGGAGGATCAGTGCTGACAGAAGTCAACACCCCCGTTGTCCTAGGGAAGAAAGGTGGGATGCCTTAAGCTTTTGTTTGCTTTAGCAGTTTGTTTCCTTAACCAGATGAAAACAGAAGTCAACTTTGGGCCAGGAATGAACAAAATGGAGTATTTTTTATTGCTTTTCATTCTCAGACAGAAAGGAAATTCTCCAGGTTGTGCTGGTGTTTTTGTTGGTGAAAAACATCGATGTGGAAACCCAGTGGACTACAGGGGAAAAGGGAGTAATGTGGGGAAGATACAGTATAGTACAAGACAGGCTTGCTCCTCTTCTTGTTGCAGGGCCTGAGACTGAGGATTCAAATTACAATATTATGGCACCATTCATAAAAAATATTCAATAGAACTGACACATGGGGCTGTGGAAGTGAAGGTAACATATTAGGGCATGCCTTCAAGCCATGGTCTGAAGTTTCTCTTTTGTCTTCAAGAGACAATACAAGTCTGGGGAAGATGGGTAAAGCTGAGGCTGTGATTTGCAGTCACTCTGCACTGACATAAGCACAGGCTGCTGCCAAAGAGACAGATCTACACATTTTAACAACAGTCTGCCCTTATATTTGATCAGGGTAATCAGCGAGTTAAGCCCTCGATTAATTCAGGCTTACTTGTTGATAGAAAACAGGGTGTTACTCTGGTTTGCATGTAAAAAGAAGCAAAAGCCACAAAGGTAACATTTTATAACTTCCTAAGTACATAGGTAAGATTTGTCTTTTAGGTTTAATTTTTTCAAAAGCACTAAGGTGTTTGAGGCAATCTTACCTTACTACTCCCAGTTTACCTAAATTTAATATCAAACATCAGCCATCGTAACAGCAAGAAAGAGGGAGGAAAAATGATACCAACAGGATGGTTTAGTCATGGGAGCCTCTCACTAACAGGCACTATGCTCACTCTGCCCACGAGGAGAGCAGCTTGTCTGTTCCCTGAGAGGATCTGTTGGAGCATGCCTGGTGCCTGGACATGGTGGTGGCACCAGATGTCTCCGTCCTTGCTGTGCTCTGGCAGTGGGATCCAGCTGTGTGGCGACTTCCAGCCTTTCTCCCTTTCTTGGCATCAGTGCTTTGTCTGCTGGAAATAGGGATATAGAACCTCAGCTCCATGCGCTGCTGCTGCTGCTGTCCTGTCATTGCACTGACTCCAAAGATCCCATCTTCATGGGCATCGTGTCACCAGCTCAGACAGATGCACAGGCTTCAGGAGATGTACAGAAATTAATTATTCTATAATTAATAGAAGAGAGGTACAAATCCAGAGAAACTAGCCAAAATCACTGCAGATTGCTTGCATGTACTCCCCTGCATGTGTTGTTCATCCACTTGTATGGAATTCAGTAAATTTAAATCAAACTGAGGAAAGTATTTGTTCTCCTGATCCCTGCACACATTTTTTTTTCTTTCTTGAAATGTAATCTTTCTCCAGTACAGCCAGTTTCCTTCTAATCATCTATGCACCCCAGACCTGCCCTTTCTTTTTTCTTGGTAGTGTCCAGTCCTCTTTGATGGTATTCCCTTGACCAGCTTCTTCAGGCAAACACCTGAAGCAATGCCTCCAGCTGATGTGCTCTTTTCAGAACAGCCTCTTAACATACAAAACATTCAGACAGTGTAAAGGACAGATAAAGGTGTACACACTATTGTGGTCTAAAACATACACAACCAGTGACTGGTTGGGGGTTTTTTTGTTACCCCTCCTCCTGCCATTCCATTTTATACGTCTGTATTTATCCATGTTAGATACTTCTCTTTCCTATCTGCCCAACACACTTAAACGAGTGCTTGTAGACAGAATGCAGCACTACCACTGATGGAAGCCTCTGCACTAAATGGACTTGAGTAAGGAATATGGGCAAAACAGAACTAAAACAAGCATGAAACTAGTTTTGAGTAAAAGGCTGAAAGCATAAGAGCCTGGTGGGTGTTTGATTCTGTGGGGCAATACCTATCCTAACACAAAACATTCCTAGTGCTGCTCTTTTCCTGAGAGAGCGATAGAGCTTGAAATAGTGGAACAGTATCATTAAGCACAATACCATAAATATAAGCTAGATGTGTCACCATGAAGGATTTTAGGTCACTGGTTTTGAAGTTTGCAAATATGGTACATGGGAAAACCATAGGTGTTTAGGTGTTCCCTGTCTGTGGTAGCTGACTTCGTGAGGTTTCAAACAAAAGAGAATGCATCAGTGTTCTGTCTCTTCAGCTCTACTTCACTACGTAAAGTGATTGTACATTTTCCACCTACAAAGGAAAATAAAATTATTTTGTTCCCCTTTAAAATTTTCTTTTATGGTAATACCTGATAAAGCATGGATAGCAAGCCGTGTACCGTGTTACTGCCTACCTTACTGATCCCTGTTGTCTCTTGTTCTCACTGTTGATTTGTGTTTTATGAAATGTGTGAAGCAGAGATTATATTTGTGTACAAAACCCAGCGGTGTGTGACTTTGATCTGTGACCAGCTCTTATTATCAAACTCATTAATAATAACATGAAGCTCCTTGAGCACTGTTTTTCATGGAATACTGTCCCCAGGGGGAGTTAGCATATAATTTCCAAAGTGTGTAAAGAAGGCTGTTGCTCAACTGGTGCACAGATGGCACTCCTCTTTTCTGAAATGCTGAAAGAGAACATACACAAGACCTGTCCATCTCTGTCAAGTTGAATTGCAGCTGGCCAGAGATTCACAATGATGAAGGTCAGAACTGAGAAATACCAAACAATGACTTATGCTTTACCTTCAGATCTGCTAAGCTAAAAATGAGCTGGTTTATTTCTAATTAAGGAAAAAGGAAACTGGGATGATACCATAGCAAGCAGTATACAGAGCTTGTGTAAATCAGACTACAGAGCTAAAGTAAAGTTGCCTTACTAGGCTGTATCTTTAATACTGTCCTGGATTGTGGGACTCGTTTGGTTTTTGGGGTTTTGGTTGGGGTTTTTTTTTCAGTGCTGTGAGCATGACTGAAAATTTTTTAGTCTTAGGATGTAGACACCTCTTCAGCTTTCCTGTACAGTGTAATGCATTGCCAGTAATGCATCTTTCTGTTAACAGAGAGCAATATAGAAAGGAGAACATGCACATATGAAGCCTACTCTTCTATAAGTGAATTTAAGCCATTTTTCCTTTGCTTCTTCATGTTAAATCAGATCCATGTTTCTGGAATTCTTGTTCTTCATATAAAATCTTAAAGTATCTATAGCTAAATCTGTGATGAGGATACACCAAATCACTGTCCTCATGAAAACATGCTTCAATATGAAGTCACTGTCTTCATAATGAGCTTTCTTGGAAGAAAAATCTAGAGGAAGTAAAAAGGGATCTCACTGTCTCTACTTTTTTCTCAGCTTCTCAGAAATAGTTCCATTAGAAGAAAATAATTTCAGCGATTTAAAACCTGGTTTTAGAGGATGGTGAAGGATTTGCTTTGCTTCATGAGATGGTGCTTCAGGTGCCTCATGCAGAGATGGGAGAAAAAACTCATGCTGCCTCATAGTCTACAATGCTGATTGAGAAAATACTGGGGTTTTGTGGTTTCTGGCCAGAAACCAGCAATGTAACCAGCAATGGGATAACCAACCAAGCAAATAATAGTATTTGTAAATCTTTGTTAGATTTAGAATTGGTAAGGATTAAATGGGAAATATCTGAGCATAATCTTTCATTAAGTGTATAGCAGCCATTGATATCCACGTTCTGTACCCTGGTTGAGAGAAAATTTCCCATTTGTCATCACAACAGCAGCGCTTCTGTTGACAGAGCAGCTGCATCTCTTGTCCCTCTACAGCAGCTGCAGTGTATGCAACAGCAGCAGTCAGCAGCACTGTAATGTAAATGTGTCCAAAATCATACTTCAATTTAATTGCCTATAAAACTTGTTCTATAGAAGAGGGGAAAAGAATTCACTATTGCTTTCCTTAAATAGATCAAATTTCAATAATCCTGAAAGTTTCTTTACCCTTGATTTAAGGAATGCAGGAAGGCCTGGATAGTCACTAAATCAGCTGTCCACTGGTAGAAGGAGCTTGTTACTGCAGCAGAGATTCAATGCTCTAATTAAAAACTCTCGAGCTATTAAAATTTTCCATTATGAAAACAGAATGTTTGTTTGCCTCACAGTTATGATGTTATCTTGATTCATCTCGTATATCACAGATATGTGGAAATTAATTTGGGGAGAAAATATAGAATGTGTTCTTTTATGTCATTCTCTTTTGGAAAGGGGGTTAAAAAAGAACACTGACTCTTTAAAGGTCATAAAATTTGTTTCCAGTGCTTTTATCTTGCATTCTGGTACCTGGCTTTTTTTTTTTCCCCATCAGAAAAAAAAACCCAACATCTGTATTTCTTATCTTCCTTAAGAGATGTAATCCTGTAGGAGAGCTATAAAGGACTTTAAAATCTCTGTTTAGACTACAGAGTAATCCAGTTTTCTGAGTGTAGGGCTTTGTACCATTGCCTGTATTTTCTCTGAGCAACCTATTCCAGGTTGGTTTCCATTTCAAAAGAACTTCTTCCATTTGAAAGCACCATATTTTTTTTGTTCCTTTCTAAATATTTCTTGAAGATCATATTCCTAAATTATGCAGGCAAATCTCCACCAAAAAAAAAAACCAACCAAAAACCCAACAAAAAAAAAACCCACCAAAACGTAGATCCTGCCAGGAATCAAAGTCAAGGAAATGGTATTCTCTTCTAAGTTGTATCTGGGCATATTACTACTTAATATAAAGGCAAGAAGGTAATATAGTCCCAAGTATGTAGGAAGTCCTGTGGAGAAGAATGGCAGAATTGAGGGATAGAGAAGCCATTTGATGCTTGTGATTTCAGCTTCAATCTGGAGTATAAAATTCTCTTGCTGCATATCTTCTTTTCGAGGTCTTTTATATATATATTGTGTATATAGAGAGTTTTGTAAGGTATTGGACTAGGCAGTAATTGGTACATGGTGACCTGGCAATAATGAATACTGAGATTCAGTATATGAGCATGTATAAAGGTATTTTCACTCCTTTGTGAGCAAAGTCTCCTTTCTTAATTAAGATAGAGGGCTTTTTGTAAAGAGGAATAGAAACCACCTGGGTTAGACTCCTCTTCTGACTTGCCCTTCAGAGGAGCCCTTTTCTCCCTACCGAGAGCCCAGCCTCCTGATTTTGACACCACAATTAAGTCTCCAGTATTGGAATACACCCACAATAAACATCTGTATAAAAACACTTAAGTGTGCAGGTCTGTGCAAGTCTGTGTTGAAACTCATTCTGAAAATAAACTCTCCTGAAGCAGCCACTGCTTTTTGTAAAGCTTATTTCACAGTTCACTTCACCTGAAACCACCGTTTTCACATCTTCTGTGTGGCTGTTACAGAACTAGGCTGTATCTGAATGGCAGAACTTGGGCATGGTCCCATGCTCACAGACTTAAGTGCACATCCAGTCATGTATCAACCTAGAGAATGGGGATTTGTAGTTTAGTTTCTGATGCAGGATTTCTGGCAAGCTTATGATCTGAGAATAAATTTGATAATTTTTAGTCTGAAATAACTTGATCTGCATTTCTAACTTCTCAAAGGAAATAGTAAATATCTTTGTTCTTAAATATGAAGATATTAGACTGTTACTTTTTCCTTGCATTGATTTTTTTTTAATTTAAACACATGTTATTTCTTTTTTATCCTATCTGAACTTTCTGTTTAGAAGAAAGAATCTCCAGTTGCCTGCCACTGAATTGTCATGGAGCTCATTACCTCCGACAAGATGAGCAGTGGCATGGAATAATTAAACTTACTTCCTACTGGCAAGTAGGAAAGTTTCCCACCCTATTCTTTTTGATTTGACCTTTGACTAACGCAATTCTCTTTGCTATATGGATGGTATTTCATCCTCTGGATGCACTGTATTGCTTTATCCTGGATGAGGCAGTGATTTCTACCTCTTCAGCATTGTTTTCAAAACTATTTTTGCAAGAAAAAATGTGATCTTTTCTGTTGTTGAGTGAAGACAAAATTTTGCCTGTGCAAATCCTTGTTAGGTGGCAATAAAATCTGATTTTTCTGCCTATGTGAATTAATTTGAAATAATGGAATTTCATTATTCATATTTTGTAATGAAGTTGTGTTGCTTTGTTTATACAATAGAGTGTTTAATAATATATGAATCTAAATCAGAGCTTTCTGGTGTAACTCACCATGTAAAGATAGCTCTTGGGACACTTCACAGACTCAGGAGTTAATTCATATGAAATGAAGAGGATGGCAATTTTTCCTTCTTTTTTTTTTAGGTCATTTGAATGTTTACGAATGTGGACATCCTGTATAGACCTAAATCTGTGAGAAAGAGGAACCATGGGAAGCAACAGCACATGCTTACTCACACCATCCTCATAACATTGTCCAGCTGGGTTTGGCCAGAAAGAAAACCAAGTGGAATGTCATTCCTCAGCCTGCTAGAGGCCAGTCTCTGGAGACCTCTAGTTCTTCTTTCCTGCTCTGTTTTTGAAATCAGTTTTGTATTAATAAAAAGTCTTCATAGTATCTCTCCATCTCTAGGCAAGAAAGTAATTTTCCTTTCCTTGGTTTCTCAATGGCTCTATTTTCTTTTTCTTGTTTTTCAGGGAAGAAACTTGCCTGCCAGGGATAACAGAGGAGAACGTGTGGGCTTGAGACCCCCTGTAGCAGAGAAGGGAGGATTAAACAAGGGTCTCCCCAGTCCTGAGCTTACCAGCACATCCTTAGCTCACCCAGCACTAATGGGAATACTGCACTGCTTCCGATTCTCCACCCCCAGCTGTAAAAGATATGCTTACTGCTCATTCTGTGAAAGAAAATACTGGCACCTTTCCCCTCTGGACAGATATATGTCCCTGAAAACTCCTGAGGAAAATCCTACTTATCTATGCCAGCTTTGCCTTCTGATGCCCATAGCCATTTTCCTGGGGAGTGTGGGTTACCATGCAGACCCTCTCAGAGTTACCAGTTTCAGCTCAAGTTGTTTCTCCACGTAGCCCAGAGGCAGGTTGCACAAAAAAAACAAAGCTGCCTGCGTCCTGTGTGGGCTCTACTGCCAGCACCACTGGCAAGAATTGCACCCACCAGCAAAGGGTCACCTCCCTGCCAGGTGGTACGTGAAGTCTGCTGAGCCTTCTGTCAGGACAAATGTTATTTATTAAGTACTGACCATACTGAGCCATATATAAGAGGACTGGGCATAACTCATAACTATGCTTACAAATGAAGTGGAAAATCCAACAGCCAGTAAAGCGACAGCTTGAAGACATTTTGGTATACAGAGATCCCCACATTCTAAAAATATGTACCAAAACATATTAAAAGGTACAACTTTGAAATGGAAGCTAGCTCTTAGGCAATAGAACTGAGATAAAGTTAGATAGTGGTATGTCAGCACAAGATACTTAAAGAACCTAGTAAATAGGACAGTGATGAATAACAGAATAGAGAGGAAAATTAAGGATGAAATGTCCATCTTGTTAAGTTCCCCCGCCAAAAAAACAAACAAACAAAAAAAACCAACCCTTTATTCACCATCCTGATACAGCTAACTCTTATTTATAGAAGGATTTTAAGGATTTTAAAGGTTCTTTTTGTTGTGCTTTGGGTGTTGTCTTTTTTTATTAATATCACTGTAGATTGAGGATCAGTGAGCCTTACTTCAATAAAAAAGAAGTTAGATAAAATGATAATTAAATTTCATTTAAAATAATGTAGTCCTGAGCTAGGGTGGCTTTTTAATGGAAAATAAAAGGGGGCTCAAAAGATCAGGATTTAGAAATGTAAGAGAAAAAATCTTATGAGGAACACAAAGCACATAATTGACCTCTGACAGATATTCAGTATTCAAAAGGATATGGATTACTTAAATTTACTAAACACTTAAAAGGGAAATAAATTCTCGTACTTCAGAGTTAAGCCCAGTTTCTAATATATGGAACAAAAAAAAAGAAACTTTCACTCTATATGCTTGTCATTTCTTCATTGCCCATAGGGTAATTTCTTGGGATTTTTCTCAAGTACTAACGTCTGTCAGAAGCAGATTGCTGGGGCTGATTCTGGCTGGTAAGTCAAGTTACCCTTCTGCTGTGCAAGTAACTCGAAGGTGAAGTAGATATAGTGCAGAAACAGAAAAGATGGGAAAAGGAAACAGAAATATTTCCCACTTTGAGAAACTGGTTACAGCACCAGCATGTCTTTCGGGAAATCTTTGTACCCCTGCTGTCCTCCTAAGATGCCCCAGTTCAGCCACTGGAAATAAGATGCATCCCAAGTGACCCATTAGCAAAGAGAGGAATTGAGAAGCACACACAGAAGAGTATCCCACAGGCCCTTTCATATTTTTTGTGCTTTGTGCAGGATTCAGATCAAAGGGAGTTTTGCTTTACAAATGCTTCTTGTTTCTATAAAAAATTTTTGTGTGAATGCTAATAATCTTTCTATAGCAAGGAAACATTTTTTTAAGCCGGGGCCAATGATCCAGTTTTTTCCAGCTCCATTCCAATAAAGTTTGTCTTCTGAAGTCCCCAAGTGCACAAACAAGATAGACTGTAGTAAACTCTCCAGCAGCAGACTCTCATTTCGCTGGAGTCACAAGCAATATATTTTTACCCATATATCCAGCAGCAAAAGGCTCTGATATGGTAATTTTTACCTCCTTTACTTCCTTTTCTCCTCCTTCCTTTGTATTCATCTCAAAGTATTTAAAGCAAGAGAGACATGGCTGTGTATATGCATTCATACTGGAGAGGAGAAAAGCAAATGTGCTACACCCACCAGAGGAAAACAGAGACTAGAGCTGGCTTAGGATATATTCAGGCTGGTTTATTTTACCAGAAACTGCAGCTGAGAAGAGAATGGGTCTAGGGAGGACCAGTCGGGATGTTCTGGGCAGAATGGCTTGCTGGATTGTGTTTACTGGTACCACTGTTTTTTTAGTTGTCTACCTGCCTTATAAAAGTCACCGACAGCTATTATGGACACCTTGTAAATCAGTCAAATAAACACAGCTTCTAGTTTTTAATGTGATTCCTTTCATATCTTTTGATTTTCCTGTCAACTCAGAATTAACATTTTGGTAATACTTTCACGTACTGTCTTCCAGGGGCTCATACCCATTTATTTTTTCAAAAGCTGCTGAGTCAAATTAATATTCTAATGGATCTTTGGCTCTCTGATAAGTAACTTGTTCTTGAAAACTTTAAGCTGTAACTCATTACAGTAAATAAAAAAATAATAATAAAAAAAGGCAAAGTTCATATGTGCATTTTTAACAAAAAAAATATATATTGAAGTTGCAAATTTTGACAATCATCCTGCTCAAAGAAGCAGGATTAAAACACAAATGGGCCTAGGGTCTATGTAAGCATTGCAATCAGAACAGGCAATTCTTTGTAATTCAATCACACTATGGTGCAGAAAATTTCATCTCAACTAAGAATGGAAATATTGAAGAAAGTATTTTAATTTTCTAATACCTCATGTAATACAGAAGCAGCCCTGGAATGCACATCTGAGACTGCATAATCCGGGAATTAGCTAAAGAGACAATGGCAGTAAAGATTCTTTAGTTCAGAAAGCTGAGTGCTCAAACCCCACAAAAACCACTAAGAAAGCACTACAAAAGATGAAGTGAACAAACTGCTGGCCATGTAATTATTCTCCCAGCAGGCTCATCCAACAATTCCCAGCATGCCCTCCTGCCTCTTCTGGGGATGTTTTGACTAAATCTAACAAAATAATGGCTTCAGTCCCCTCCTTTTACAGTCACTTGCGATACAAATTGGATGAAGTTTCAAGTCCTTGAAGGAATTGATGGTTCTCATCAGCAGTATTTGACTGTCAGATGCAAACCACCTGGCAGACATGCAAACCTTTTGAAGGCAATTGGAAAAAACATCCATTTTTTCTAGACTGAGAAATCCCCAGGGAGGAAGCATGCTGAAATATGTGCTTTTGATATGTTTCTTATTAAGAGGAAAGGGATTTTTTTATATCATTTTAGGAAAAGGTATCAATGCTTTTGGAAACTTCTCAGGCAAATCACTCAGTTCACTCTTCCTTAGCATAGGCATCATCTTTGTCCTCATTAGAAATAAGCAGGTTGAGCAAAACTAACTTCATAAGCTGTTTCAAGGCACCTCTCCATTTATTACATCTTCTAATCGTAGTTATAAATATTTATTGTGGTAAGAATTTGCTTCCAAAAATTGAACTAGAACTCAAAGCTTAATTACCACACTTCTTTAACATGAAAATGATTCTCAGCTTTAACACACCTTGGTGAGACTTGAACTGATAATAATATAAATGTTTCTTTCATCTTCTTCATGACAAACCCAGAAAGCAGCTAGAGCCAGAGCTTCACAGTTAGTTAGGTCTTTCATACCCGTTGGCCTCACAGCACAGTTTTGACAACCATAGACATATTTTATGTCTGAGGAACGTATAATAGTGGCAGCAATTTTAGCAACTTGTAGGTTTTAACTGTAGAAAAAGCTGTAACATCTCCCAGAAGCATAACAGTATGATAAAGTTGCAAGATGAGGTGTGATTTCTCTGTGCCTTTTGTACATTACGAGACATAAACATAAAGCAGTCCTCTGACTTCTTTAGGTCATAAAAGTTGGGGAAAAAAAAATCAGTTTCCCTCCTCAATATACAGAAGTCTGTTAGTCTCCACTGTTCACACAGCTCTAGATTTTCTGGATTTGAATGAGGAACATATTTGAAATCCACTTTCACTGTCAGACGTGAGCTTCGGAGCACCTCACCTTCATTGACTCAAATACAAGGTACGTGCCTCTGTTAGTAGGAGAGGAGAAGGCACCACCTAGAATATCTGAGTAAGATCATGGGGGTCAAGAATGGCAATTTGATGCATTGTCACAAGGAAGCTGCAAGGCTACACTAGGCATCCATGAGACTTCAGACTCAAAGCAGTAGGAGATCCCATTTAGGTTGGGAGGGCTACAGCAAGAGTCTTTAGCCCTACTGTATTATGAACCTACCCATCACTGGAGATTTCTGCTAATGCTGGATAGGCATCAAAATTCAGTTCTCCTTCTACAGACATGGAGCTGAAGCAGCACTTGCGGCATAAGTCAAAATGGTCCTGTTACAATCAGTTACCTCTGAGGGAAAAAAAACCAAACATGATTCCTAGCATGTGTTCTATTTATGTCTTGTCATACTTTTGTGGGGGAGAAAAGTTATTAATCTCTTGGTGTTTCTGATTGCTTCACAAATCCATGTCCTTTAAAGTGAGAAAGGGCCATTACCCTCCCTCTCTCCTGACTGTGTCTCACATGGGTCACAGCATCTCATTACCAGTGCAGTAAGGCATATATCTTGCAAGTCGGGAATAAGGACAAAATAAGTCTGCCAGGAGGAAAGCCCTGCAGTGTTCCTCCTGCTGCATCCCCAGAGAGCAGTGGGAGCATGTTTGATGACTGCCCATCCAGCACTGGTGATGAGACTACTCCTCTTCCAGCCCAGGCAGGAGGCTCTGCCTGCCCTGGTCTAGGTAGTCCTAGGTAGGGACAGACCTATGCTTCTAGAAATATTTGCTTGTGAAAAGATAATGAAGTGAAAAATGTTATCTTAAACACCTCTTTAGATCACTGAATCCTCATAAAGCAGAACCTTTTAGTTTTGCTCTTTATTTTTTTCCCCTTGACTCCACATAGTTTACAAGCTTAGGATAGCTGAAAAATCCAACTTGCTTTTGGAGAAAGCTGTTTTCACTGGTGACAATTCAAAATGTTAGACTTATTCAAAACATGACATTTGCATGTCTAAGTGGATAGATCAGTTTCAGTGTGTGAGTGAGAAAGTCTGCTCATCTGTCACTGAGTTTATGGAAGTCTATCTTCTTGGAACAGGCATCTCTTTTTTTTTTTTTTAAGGTCCTTATCCACAAACTTCACCATCTCAAGTTACAAAATCAATACTGTTTTGACAGTTTGCTATGGTTTTTATAGGCTTTAGAGTAGTATATTGGATAATGAATGATTTGCTCCAGATTTCATTGTGTGATCGAGTTAACAGGGCCATCCAGAATATTACTCCTTTATACTGCTTCAAGAACTGCAAATATTCTTTCTATAGTAACATGCAAATACGATTCCTCACCTTCATGAAGTTAAACTCCAAGTAAGATAACTGGCAATTTCCTGTATCTTCCAGAAAGATTCCTTATTTTCTTCAGTCCTCAAGAGATCAGTTTCTCCTTTGTCTCACCTGTCCCATTGTCTTTTCCTGGTTACATCTGCTATGTAAGGGTTACTTCTGTCTCCACTGTCACCTCTCCTTCTGGATCTAACAGAGCCACCTCTGAGACCAGAACAATTAACTTGAGCAGATGGTTGCAATGCTCCCCAGATCTCCTGCCTGCAGGAGGCACAGGTCCTGCATGATGTGCCTGCATGTCATGGTCAGGGCTAGCACAACTGCACCACCCTCCCAGGTTTTTTGCTGTCCCCAAAAATGACATTTTACTGTTCCCACTCAATTCAGTAGAGCCTAGATTTGGCAGCTGCTCCTTCTGCTCAGTCCCCAGAAACTTGTGTCTGTAGGTATAGGCATCATGGGTTCAGACTGAACAATTTCTTGTCAGGTTGGCCAGGAGTGCAGATCACAGTGGTGATGAAGGGTGAGAGAAGACACATCCTCACCATCTTCCTCGTAATCACAGCCCTGCTATGTCTCTGCCTGCTGCAGCTGAAGGAAGAGCCAATCTCTCCATCTTTCCAGCCTTACAGTCATTCCCCTGAGGTCCCAAAGGCATTGACCCACTGTTTTATCTGAAAACTTCTAGTTTAAGATGTGCTCTGAGGAAAAAGAACATTCCTTTTCTTTGGGGTATATATTTCCCCCTGCACATCTCATTGCAGCCTGGTCTGTTTAAACATCAAAAGTGCTTGTGTAAATATATACAACGAGGCTAAGTGATTAGAATAAGCTAATGCAAATTTCAAAGACTCTTGAGCAGATCTGAGAAATCAAGACTGTCTTCAGTTTTATTTCCACAGCATGAATGGAAATAATATAACTAAAATACAGGTTGTGCTTCAAAGGAAAGCAGTGTTGAAATTCTAATGAGAGGACTGCTCAAAGGTGGGGAGGGGAACATGGCAGGTGGGGGGAATACTCTTTCCCCAGTTGTAGATGAATTTCATTTGTTCATAAACACCTTTAAAAATGTAATAATGTCTCTGCAAGCAATGAGGAATGCTTTCCCATTAACTTTTGCTGTATACTATTTTCACATCCTCATTTGTCCTCTGAGCCTGGCTTCAGCTTCACAGCCAATCCCTTCCCAAGCTGTTGCCCCGGCCTTCCACAATGCATTGGCTGTGCCCACCACAGAAGCTGAGGGCAAGAGCCATCTAAAGGCATCCCCAGCAAGGGAAGCGCTCCTCCAGGCACCACCCCAGCCTCAGCCACCTCTTTCCCAGAGGCAAGGACCCCTGTTTGGCAAAAGGAAACCTAGCAGAAAAGCAAAATACAGTGCACAAGTTACCTAGAGGTAAGACAGGGCAGTGGTGGCTAAGCATCCACAGGGTGCCACAAATCTGATAACTGCAGTTATTAAAGTGTTTGTGGTCTGAGCGTCTGCCCTGTCCCCCTCACTTCCCTGACGTGGCAGCGTGTGTCACCACTGAAGGGCAGGGTGGAGAAGGGACTCCGTCTCCCCTCTGATGGAGACATGAGGCAGCCTCATTAAAACATCCACTTCAGATTCACACTCACGAGGCAGCACAGCTTTGCCTGCCAGCAGTGAGCAGCAAGTTGAAAAAAACCTCCCGGGCTCCGGAGCTGCCAGAGCGGAAGCAGCTGCCTTCCCGTGAGGGAAGCGTGGTACAGAGCAGATGGCACATCTTGTCTCCCATCTCCTTTCCAGCCTCATTATCCACTGAGACCCAGGGCAGCTCCACAGCCCAAAGTGCTCATTTCCTCCACCATCATCACTTCCACCCAACACATGGTGGGCACCTCATCAGGGAGCTGATGGAGAGGTGGCACATCAAGGCTAGAAGTATGTCTTTTTTAATTCTGAGGATAGGCATATTCGTGAGAAAAAAGGTACATTTTCAGATCAATAGTAGGTGAACATTTCAGAAATAAAAGCCTTTCCCTCAGAAATGCAAATCATCTGGACTGCTCTAACATCTTCAGGGCTCTAATGATCTTAAAGCACTTTCTTTTTGCTGTCTGCAAAGCAACTGTAGCTTGACCTGTGAAGGACAATTTCATTTCAAGTGACCTGGAGAAGCAATAAAAGTGCAAAGACAATATGGAAAGAAGTGTTTATCTGAACACTCATGGTACTATTTTTATTTGTATCATAGAGATCATCAACCAGTTCTGTATGATCTTTCCAGTCTCTAGAAATTGCAATGTTCCACTGTAGTAAATGCACAGAGTTTAAGGTCAATGTTGAGCCATAAAAAAGCTACAAGTACAATTCAAGCATTTGCAACTATGGGCAAAACAAGAAAAAACGTACTTTGTACTCCATCTGGAATTCTACTCACTCTGTACACAGTGTTAATAAAATACAGATGCAACTCAGGCCAGTGGTAATCGAAAGTCATTAACATCAGAAGCTGTTCAGCGGCCTGTATGAATTGTATTTTGTTGGTCTTAGCCCAGTGCCCATTAGACAGACATCTACATTACAGCCAGACCCTTTGTGTCATTGGCAAAGACCAAGGACTGTAACGCATTTCCTCACTAAATTCCCCTTTTGGAAGTCGAGCTAATCACTTTTGGACACTGTGGGGTTCCTCCTCCCCGGCACCTATTGTGCTCATAACATTTGTGGTCTCTGAGGGCAGAACGTCCATCTGCAGGAGTGCTGGGTAAATAATAAAATGCAAATATGCATGGGCCAACCGAGAAAGCCACGCCTGATGTAAGTGCAGCAAGTAAAAACTGTGAGACTGTCTGGTTTATGCAGAGAGAGGTGGTACGACTTCACCACCTCCTCATCCAGAATTAGTCCCACATGCTGGCTGCAGCCAAAGCCATTGCTGCAGACAAAAGACACAGCGTGCCTGCAGTGTCTCTCAGGGCCCACGACATCCAGCACAGTCAGAGCTTTGCTATCTAATAGAATTCTAATCGATTAGAAGAAAAAGATTTGTAAGCACACCTCTCTTCTCTGCTGTGCAACTTCTCCCTAACCTTGCCTGAGATTTTAACTTGTGTGAGACGATTACTAAATTCAGAGCTTAATAGTGAGGCAGCATCTCCCATACCACTCTCTCTTGTTTGTCCTGCTCTCTATAAACCAGCCTTTAGCTGCATTTGGCATGAGGGACACATCAGTTTCCAGTCCACATTTTGCAGGATCACTCTTTCTGAGAAACAGAGTCATTTGCTGCCAGCCGAGTGTGCCTTAGCCCTCCGCTCAACCCAGCTTTCAAGCCTCGTTGGATCCATATGCTTCAAATGATCAGGGTGATTTTTCTCCTAGTTTCTGCATGGGTATGGCTTGCGGCTATCTCATCCATGCAACGATGGCCATATGCTCTTGTGTACCAGCAGGAGCAAGAGAGAAAAGATTATGATCTTCAGAGAACTGTGTCTGTCATTAGGGCAGCTGCCACCTTAACAGCACAGAGCTGGTGCGCTTTGAGTTTTGCTCTTAAGCCTCGCTGTTCTTCTATGACGTGACCTTTTGCACTCAGATTTGTCATGCACCTCACAGGTTGGAAATCATATTCTGAGCCATTAAATCCCCCAGTCCTATCTCGAATAATATGCTTTGTAGAAAAATTTCTTGAAGGCATTTCTGTGAAAATACAAGTAAATTTGGTTTTTAAGGCTGTAAGGATCTGGAAATATGTATTTGTTCACTGAGATGCTTTAAAAAGAGTACAAGGCTTAGCAAGTGAAAATAAAATAGGTCTGATTTATACAGTAATACAGTAAAAAGGCTGTGCAGGAAAAATGCAAACAATCATTTTATATATGTTTATGCACATTAACTCTCTAAGTGATTATACAGTCTCTAACATCTAGATTTTCACGGGGTTTTGTAATGCTTCAAAGGAATATAGTTGCAAATAGACAAGTATAAGTTTCATTTCTCTCATTTCAGTAACAGAAAATGATATTTTTGCTTTCAGAAGCTGCCTCTTCTGTCAGTTGTACTTACATTTTTCTTTGCTTTTATGCTGATAAAATTCCACTGACGTCAGCTATAGCAAACCTTCATGCTTGATAAATGTGTGAGCAAGAAGAGAATCAGGATCATACTAAACAAACAAATGTCAATCATCAAGGAATAAATGGAGTTTTTAGCCTGCTCAGAGGAAAGGTAAGTGGAAGGGCCTTTGTATAGCTCTTCCTCTGTGCTCAAAGGTAATATGTGGATGGTTTTAGCTAAATAAAAGCTTATTTTCTGCCTTCTTTTTTCCTTGTGTACTCCCAGAGGAAATGGTATTGAAAAGGCTAAAGCTACTGACATTTTGGTGTTGTGAAAGAGTGAGAATGTAAGCTAGAAATTAATGGAAATGCTCCCCTAAGTATATGATCCATTAAGTTGTTTTGCAATGCTGAGAAATGAAGCATAGAGTGTTTTGTTAAAGGCAATATCCCATGGGGATGAAAGCAAGATTAGGATCTTTCACCACATTCAACAGGCCAAGATCTGCCAGTAAGCATATAGGTATAAATCCAGAATACCTCCAGTTTAGTTAAAGGAACTCACACCAATGCAGCGGAGGACTAACCCAGGGCTTGTATCCCCAGTTTGGATGTCTCCAGACATTGGTTTGCCCAATGCTCTGAACCAGGCGGTGGCAGTTCACTGGCCTGTGTGCAGAGAACTTGAGCCATATGGAGCAATGTAGGACATCATGGGCTCCTCCTGCTCGTTCCCAAGTGAGGGGTACCTTGTTCAGTGCCAGGATTTACTCTAGTTTTCTGAGTGACTTTCATTTTATTATTACTGCACTGAGTTGCTTACCCTTTCAAAAAAAATGAGACAGTCGCTCACTGGAGAAAGGAGGTTGCACTATCACTCTGCAAACAACATTTATAAAATTCAGTCATTAGTACTTTGCCCACAGCTCTAGCACTGAAGGACAGTGTTTCACTCTGTCCTGGCAGAACAGATCGATTATCAGTTTTCACTGGTATGTATCTTGATGTGCTGCTGCCTTTTTCCAACAACTACTGACACCTTGATGCTGTAGTTGCATTGCTCAGCAGTTCTGTTTGCTCTGCCAGGCATTTAGCTATTCATCTGGTGCTCCAGCATATTTTCTTCTGCTTTGCCTACAGACCTGAAGGGCGGGAAAAGGACCTCCCAGGCTTGGCCTGAGATGGATCTGAACTGCTGTTTTCAGGGGTGCTCAGCTGCAGCAGGTTTTCTTTTCAAACTCAGAGGATGAAATAAAGAAAAATAGCTCTCTGGGGGTTTTCTCTGCATTGCATACCTGAAACCTGAATAAAAAGAGAAACCATTAAAAAAGTGCCAGCTTCAAAATGTTGTTGGCACTGACAGAACATGGCTAATCAATGGTGTTTTGTTGCTACAAGGGGAGCTTTAACTGAAGCTGTTTCCCCTTGGTCTGCTGCCAGGGACAGCAGCAGAGATCTCTGAATAGCTCAAGAGGTAAGGCAAAGGAGCCTGGAGGAATTTCTTTGTGGCAGTGGCTACAGACCAAGAGAAACCTCTCAGCCATGTACATTTTCTACAGTCAAAAGCTTAGTAAACATTAAAAGCAGGCAATACGCTGTTGAAAAGAAAGGCAACTCGATCCTCAAATACCCTTTTCACAGTAATCTGTCTTCAGGATTCGTGAAATGGCAGGGGAGGTAAAACACACCTGAAGACAACAGTTGGGTACCTCTCCATGTTTCCCTCTGCGTTTGGCATACTGGGATCTAAAAAGCAGCAGAATTATGAAACCGCAGTTGCCCAGAGTAAGGGCTCTCACCCCATTATCAAGCCAAGAAAAGATAAGACCTCAGCAGGAGTTTCGCTCTAGTGAAGACTCTTACCCAAGCACAGCAAGAAGTTTGTTTGTGGAGGTTAGCGTGCCTCCACCTGGGATTTCCCAGATGACCCCCATGCTAGAGGTGCAGCAAGTCTGATGCTTCCAAAAGCTGGCATGTGTGATGCACTCCTGGAGTACAAATGGATGGGTCCTGCACAGAGAGACCGATGCTCCCAGGGCGCAGCAAACTTGCGGGCCTTGCTTGGGCTTTTTTTGTAGGGGATGCTTCAGCCTCTGCTGTGGATAGGTCAGGAAGCCACAGCATCAGACTTGCAATGTCAGGCCAGATGCTGAGAGGCGATGTTGGTCCTACTGCACACAACGCTGCTTTAGGGCACCCCAGGCCCGTGACCCAGGGCTGTGCCATCCCCTACAGACATACCCAAAGGAGCTTCGACCCACTCGGCTCAGGCACCATGTGCTGCTGAGGCACCTCGGGCTCAGGGCGCTGGGGGCTCATCCACTGGCTTTGGGTTGGCTTTTTTACCACTTCACAGTTAGATCATGTTTGTTTGCACAAGCTAAACCCCCACACGTGAACCATGCAGCTGATATACTCCAGTTAGTATCTCTCATGCAGTATAGCAACTATGCTGATGTTGGCAGGACTGCTGGTGTGACCAATAATCGCATTTAGTAAGGGGCAGAGTCAGGACCCCTGTCATTTCACGGACCTAAAGTAACTCTCTTTCCAGTTCTGTCACACAGTTTTTGAAGCAATGATTTTTAATGTTTTTTCTGGAAATAAAACAGATGCTTTTAATAAACAAGCAGAGCCCTTGGGTACTGCATCTTTTTAAACAGATGATAGTGTGGCTAGAAACCATCTCTCAGTATGATAACTTTTGCCTTATCTCTAAAGCAACACATTTGCCTGATCAATCAAATATAAAAATACAATTTAAAGTGCCTATATTTTGGTTTTCTGAAACTCACTGTCACTGTTATTCTTCTGCCCTAAGCTGCAACATAATTTTAGTTAATAACCTTCTACTTCACCTTATAGTCCCATCAAGACTCCTTTCCTTTGAAAGGAACTGATTTGATTTTTTGGCTGCTGGGGGTGAGGAGAAGGAAAAACTGAGTTTGGAGAGGAAGCAGGATTGCTTTTGAGGTATTCTGTCTGTGCACATAAAATTTAGACAATGAGTAAACCTTTCCCATCTGTGACTGTATGCAGAAGTAGGTTACATTGCCTAGAGCAATTGCAATAACTCACTTGCCACTTTTATAGGACTCTTTTCTTTATTAGTTTTATGCTGATAACTTTATAGTTACTTTCCACGCATATAAAAAGTAGGTAATTGAAATCACAAAGGTAGCTTAATACCTGAGTTATCGTGTAATCACCTGTATGCATCTGAAATGCATAGATTAATACTATGTTAGCTCTTCCAACTGGCCAGTGGTATAGTTTATGTATCAAGTAATTGACTGTTTTCTGTATAAAATGGACAAGTGACTGAAGTACCTCTTTTTCTGACAAATTCTGTAATATTTAGGAGCACAGATTTAAGACCATGCAGTCAGAAGCTAAACTTCTACTGATAAAGGTGTGATGGGATAAACCTGGAACCCTAATGTTTGGATTAGTGGTATTAGTAAAAGCAGAAAATTCTATGAATCTACTGGATCTTCAAAGTGTTAAAGAACTCGAGTTTATTTATATCAAAAGCTAATGCTTTCATGGCTTACAGGCACAAATGGAAAAACAGCTTTCACCATTTTGGCCATGATGAAACATTTCACTGTGGCTAACAGAATGCAAGAGTGAAATTAAAGACTTCCCTTTTCACAACAGAAACAAGAACAAAACCCATGGATTTCTGGTGCAGCCAGATCTCAGGATTAATCTGATCTGACTAAGGATGGCATGCAATTCCAACACCTCAAAATATATTGCAGTATACAACAGACCTGGGAATTCCTTCTCCTGGCACGTCTACTTAATCTTCCACATCATCAAAAGGTATTCCTTCAGTCAGCATCATATCAGTTTCCCCTCCCCTGCAGAGTGTGGTCGTAACAGCAAACAGTTCAGCCAGGGTGCCATAAATTTCCGATTAAGATGGCAATAGAATTCTCACAGTATGTGGAAGCTGATTGGGCCTTTAGAAGCAATGTGAGGTATTTCGTTGTTCACGTAGTAACAATTGGAAGCAGATACTTGGTATCTCAGCACATTTCCAACTTTCCCAGGATCAATTGCACAACTCTCTTAGTTTAAATGACAGGAAATTATTGTTTGCTTGTTTCCTACACTAAACACAGGGGCAATCTGACCGGAGTCCACGGCCACTAATTCTACCTTTACATATATTCATTAATTTTGAGTCTCAGAACGTGGAAAGTCCTGTCGTTAGCAGAAAACCAAAGCACACAAACAGCTTTTTGTGCTGGTCTTTCTGCTCAGCTTCAGAGACAAAGGTGTGCTGTTAGCTCGGGTTTGCAAGGCTCTGTGCAGAGGTATTTCTCGAGGGAGTGCAGGCTCGGCAAGCAGCTGAAGCTTGTGCTCCTTGCCTTGGTCCTTGATTAGACTCCATTCTTTAGGCAGAAATGGCTCCCTGGAAACCAATGACTGGTGCTGGGCTGAGATTCCTGAAACAAGAGTTACCTTCTGCTGTTCCCAGCTGCCAGCTCTGGGTAAATAGAAATGAGTTGTACTTGGGCTCTCCTCAATTTCCATACTGTAAAAGCAACTTACAAGGCTTCAAATGTTTGATCTCACATACTGAATGATCAATATTAGTGGCAGAAGGAACACTGACATCGGAAAAAGGGCCACGCAAAGATGCGGCCCCTGCTGCAGTTAGAGAGGTGTGTCTGAGCCCAGCTGGCAGCACTCCCGAGGTCCTGCAGCCTCAAAGGAAGAGGTTGTCCAAAGAACACATTTGCCCAGGCCACAGGCAGTTTCATTGACACCCAGCTCATCCTAACACAGTCATGTCTTACCGGGCGCTAGACATCAGCTCCTGCAGTTCGGTTGAACCTAACGGTGAGTGGGCAGCAGTGGAAGAGAGCAGAGCAGAGATGGAGATGAGCAAAGGACTACAGCACACACAGCGTTGCACAGCACCCAGGGAGCTGAAGGGCTAGACTAGCCAGGTACAGGAACACCAACCCTCAGGTTTACTAATAATGTGGTTTGACAATATTCCATATATTAGAACAAAACGTAGACACTAGGCTTAGTCCAGTAAATAACACAACAGATCATTTGGCCTTTGTTGTCACCTTAGGATATGTCACCAAAGGACCTGAGCTTAGTTGGAAACAAAGTACCATGTCCTGCAGCCTCACAGGTCAGGTCACTGCTTGGGCCGAACACTATTTTTCTGTCAGCTCCAGCAAGGTCTGCCACCCCAGGGCCTGCTCTCCTGCTAGGCTGCAGCTTATGAGACCAGCAATGGAGCAAGTGGGGAGACCTCTCAACTTTCTCTATGAAGCTGGAAGCCAGTTGGTTATCTGAAAACTAAACATCTCCAACAGGATACGTTTAAATAGCACTGTAGGGGCTGTGGTTCATTTTTGCTGTTAATAATCTGATACAGCTATAATTTTTTTTTAATACCCAAAGACAAATTACAGCATATAAAAGACCATAAGGTTATATTTTAGTTTTCTAGAAGCTGAGATAGTCCTATTAATATATATGAAGGCATTGTAACAAAAGTGATTTAATGATAAAACATCCAGGGTCAGTAGAAAATATATATCATCTGCAAGTTCATAGATATAATAAAATAGCATAGCATAGGAGATCAGTCACATTTTAAATAGGATAAATGTTATTTATACTTTATGCTGCAACATTTTATATTTTGAAGCAGCAAGAAGGTGCAGCAGGACTCAGTACTTGTTCATGCAGCATCTGCAAATGTGCAGAGGGGTCGTGGCAGCTCATCTGGCAGCAACAAGCAAAGGCTGTGGTAATTACTGGGCTTGCTGATGTTGAAGGCCAGTTGCAGTGAGAGACCATGCTCTTCCATCCCATCAGGGAGGGGCCAGCCAGGCCCTGCTGAACGGTTGCAGGTGGGGGGGGGGGGAGGTTATAAACAGGGAAGCAGAGAGGGAAGTTGCTGTGGGCTTTTATGCTGCAGAGGAGTATTGGCTAGTATCCTGATCTGGAGTAATTTTGCCTGTGAGTGATGATAGCTTAGTTTTCTCCACGAGAAAAGTGTAACTGTCAGATGCAGCTGGTGGCAAGGAGAGGAGATGGTCTGGAGGCCTTGAGAAGAGGGGGAAAGCCTGTGGTGGTGAGTGGTTCCCCTGTGAGTGAGCTTTGGTGCTTTCAAGGGTGGATATGGGGGAAAGTAATGTGTCTGTGCATCCTCTACCTGAGCTTGGGGCAAGGTTTGAGCATCCTGTGGTGCAGCAGCCCTGATAGAGCCCAGGGAATGGCAGCTGTACCTCTGTGCTCCAGTATCAGCAGTATGGTGGGTGTACCCTCAGTTAGCTAAAGCCTACAGACTTGAACTAAGGTCAAAAATGTTGCTTGCTGGAAAGGCTTAAGCTGTTAATTTGCTGATGGCCTTGTGAAGTGTTGGACTAAAGAAGAGTAGCGTTCTCCTGAAAGTGTGATAAACATAGGCAGCACCTGCTATGTTTTATGTTGTCACTATCTGCATAGAAATGATTTCTGATGGTAGATCAGAGGAGCGTGCTTGTGCAATATTAGCATGTAAATGTCACGATGGGATCTCTGAAATACATCTAACGTTAAGGAAGTGGGTCCAACATGCAAGGAATGCAGTCTAACTTCTAAATTATTCTTGACGTTCCAAGTCTGATCACAGTGGTTGTGCGCACTAAATGCCTAGTAAGAAATTGTACAATGCTCTCTTTGAAGCTCCCTTGGAACTGCTAATCCTTTGGCAAACAAAAACCCTGAGGTTAAGCTCTGCATAATGCTTTCTTGGCCTGTACTTCCAGACTTAAGAGGAGGGTGAAGGAAAAGCCAATTGTGAGCATATGGTATTGTCTCTGCATCCCCCTCTTCCAAAGCGCTCAGTATGGCTTTGTTGTTCAGCTGTTGATAGGGTAACATCTTTATTTATCTTGCTGTTGCTGGGTTTTTTTCTTGCTTGAATCTATGCTCAACAGATTTTTTTTTAATAAGGAAAAAACAGTAATAATTAATTCAGTATAAGTTTGTGGACACATTCTAGTACCCCTGAGGAAGAAATAGAGTGAAAATACCTTCTTCGTGGGATTCAGCTTTGCAGTTGTTGTTTTTCCAGCCAGTATGCATTTAAAGAGAGGTAGAGGCTGCAGCATTTGGGTTTCTGCAGTATTCCAAAATAATCTAGTGAAAGGTCATGTTTCAGTTGTTACCACCTTGAACTGGCAGGAGAGCACACGGCTTTGAATTGATGCTGACATCAAGGGTGAGGTCCTTGCACATCTCCCCTGCTGGTGGGAAAATCTCAAAGGGGCTCATCCTTGTCTCTGCCATCCAAATAAGGTGCTGAATTTAAATCAGACTGCAGGCAGCCCAAGGGTTTATGTGCCTGACTAGCAGTGATTCACTTTCAAAAGAATCAACTTCTCTATGCCAAAAATAAAACAATAGGAAGAGCAAGGGGCAACTACAGCAGTAAAATATTTGTATTTCTCGTAAAAGAAATTGTGGGTCCTTGGCATTCTAACTCTGTAATATTTTTTTTTTTTAAAAATGTAGTAGTTTTGTAATGTGAAAATCTACAACAGATGTCATGTAACATCCTGATGAAGTCAAAATATTACTCAGGCCCTGTAGGCACTCAGTACTCATTTCAGAAGCAAAGAAAATTGTATTTCTGATTATGGCTAAGTTTGGGGAACACTGTGGAAGAATCACTGGCTTCAGTGTCAAAGAATAGTAGGAGTAGAGATAACTATAAAAGGCTTTCTCATGCTTTGCAGTTCTTTCTTCTCAAAAACCATTGTGCAGTGCTTAAAAATGGGACAGTTGTAAACAGCAAAACGACATGCTTATTAGTAGCAGCTTAATTTGGTGAGACTGAAATGTGATTTTTAAAATTTTTTTTTTCCCCCCACCATATTGCATAAGTATCTAATCAAGTAAATAGCTGCAGAAGACAAAGTACAGGCTTGTGAGCCTATTTTTGGTTTAGCAAAGGGAAACCAGTGGTTTCCATAGGATGATTGCTGTGACTGTGACATTCTCTTGCTGAATTTTTTTGTCTGTCCTGGCTATGGAAGCTAAAAAATAGGCTCTGCTTCAAATTCTGGATGTGTGGTAGCTAATTACGGTACACGTAATAAAGAAGTGTCATTAGTTATAAAATATGTTTACTCTAAGGTTTCATGGGTAGGGAGATGGAGAGTCCAAGCTGCAGAGGGCTGTTGCCAACTGGATGGCTCAGGCTGTGATTTTGTCAATTACTGTGTTTTCTATTTATGTACCTACAAAGCAGAGCCGATAAAATTTGTCTGTGTCCTAATTGCCCTGAGCTTTTAGCAAATATTTATGGACTACGTGCAGACTTTCAGGAGATGAGTAATTAAATTTCCACATCTTGTTAAATGTGTTTTGTAGAATTTTATCTCTTTCTTTAAACAGCTTCCTCTTTCTGTCTTGAAAGCACTTCCAGTAGAATTGTTGAAAATTAGAACAAATATTTTTATTCTAATGTAGCACATTAACCTCATGTTAAGCTTTGCTCCATCTTCCTCACTTCAGCTTATCCTCATGTTCTGTTCCATAACACCTCTTGACATCTTAATATGAATCATAGATACTAAAGATTATTAAATTGCTCTCAGGTAAATGGAAGCTTTGCCATTGGTTCCTCCGGAAACAGGATCAGGACCTGGATGGATGCATGTAATGTCTTGTAAGACATGCTAATACACTGTCTGCCTGAACAAATAGGACTCTAAGCACTTCTGAGGCTTGTCCTCTAGTTCTCTGCGACATGCATGCTACTACTTGATCAAATGGTAACTAAAACTCTGCAGTACGTTACGATGGTCTTCACTTTTACTTGCTGGAAACAAAACAGCAACTCTGCAACAGGATTGACCAAAAGACTCCCAGTCACAGGTGCTAAATCACACCTGAGTATAAATGACAATGCATTAAATCCACATGAGCACCCAATGAATTCACAATGAGCTGGTGCTGTCATCATAATAGACTAATGCCAGAAATGAGCTTACATGGGTGTCCAGAGCTCTGTGTTTTTAGGGTCTACAAGCACAATAAATATAATTGTGATTTTGATTCAAATTCTACTTAAGCTTTGTCACAACAGAGGTGAGGAAAAATGTAAGTGTAAGACCCTGTCAAGCTCTTGGTTTTGTGGAGTACTATATGTAACACTCAGATATTCCTGATTACATGTTAAAACTACCCTTCTATCAGCTCAGAAAGTCCTTTAATCGGGGATAGGATTTTCAAAGGAAAAGTCAGTCACGTACAGTCTCAGGATTTTATTTATCTGATTGTTGTCCCATCAGCAAGTACTGCAGTCTTAAAAGCATGGAGCTATGCATGAGGTATGGGTTTTTTTGTGTGCCCAGGCACTAAGTCCTGGGCTCCAGTGACTTGAAAAATCATCTCTCTTTGACAGAAGCAGCTCAGCAGTCACCTGAAAGTACTTGGTGGGTTGTGGCAGTGTCTTAACTAGCTTGAGATCCTGTGCATTGTAAGCTGTATGTCATCAGTACCACAGCATCCCCACCTTCAGATTCAGCAACAGCATAATCAGCTGCTGAATTCAGAAGAATAAGTAAATGAAGCTCTGATTTACATTCTTAGGTGTAGAGATGACATACTGCCCTGTCAGTGACCTACTAGCATTCCTCCAAGACACTTCAAAGTAGACTAATAGCAATGAAGAAAAATGGAGCTGACAAGATCAGAAGCTTGTCCCAGACTTGTTTTTCAATAAAGCCAGGATACATGTTCATTCTGTTTCATACTGTACCTCCAATTTACCTTAAGACAACCAAAATGATGCACTTTACATGAAAGCAAGCTCAGAGGACCCATTCCCAACAGGCCACATGCTTTTAACTTCACTAAATAAGCAGAGAAGGATGCAAAACTGCAACCCATAGCATCAAGTCCTGCCTGTCACAAATTGACCAACTCTATTAGTAGAAAACACGGTTGTGTTTGTCTATTCCAGTTTGAATCCACCGGATTACTTTAAAACAATTTAAACTTGCTTGCTTTGATCCCTCAAAGGCCAGCCACCACAGGTCTAATACCTGGGCTCTATTTCCAGCCAGGTTCATAGCGCAGGCATCTTCAGTGGTATGAACAGCAGTACAAAGAGAAAGCAAATAAATGTCTCTGTGCAGTGAGTGGTGACCTTGCTAAATGACTGCAGGTATCCTGAGCATCTGGTGTAGGCAGTGCTGGGGCCTTTTCTTAGGACAGTATCAGAGGAACACGCATAAGCTCTGGGGGATTATCTTGCAAGGATCAGTGCAAGGACATTTCAATGAGAAAATGAATAATTCTTAACTCTGATTATGATGATTAATTCTGTTATGTCAGCAGCCGTTGGCACAGCCAGTGACAGCAGCAGATTTCATACAGGAAAAACCTAATTCAAGAGCCAAGAACCTCAAAGGGGAATTTTGTGCAGTTAAGTAATAATATTAATAAATGACACGCAAGCAGCTATAATTTTATGACTATGCAGAAATGCACGTGCTTTCCTCGATGTTATATAAGACTTTGTACTGGCATGTAATTGTTTTGTATTTGAAACATCACTCAAGATAAGACTGGCACTGTTGCTGGAATTGACCAGCCACAGATGGAGACAACTGTGGAAGTTTCTGGACCACAAGAAGTTGAGCAGAAATCCTATCACAGGTGCCAATTTCACAAATAAGTAATCGCTGTTGAACTGGCAGGCATCCTGCTTCCCTCACTTCGAGTTTGGTTATGCAAAAGATGAATCAAGTCATCTATCAGGTACATAATTTAAGATGGGTAGATCTTTGCTAGCATCTAAAACTGGATGGCCCTAGATTTCAATTACTGATGGGGATTTGGCTTCCAGACAGTGTGTTAACTGTCTCCCTCTCCAGTTCTGAAGGCAAGCACTTGACATGCACTGATTGGGTCATGTCTCTCTCTCTCCAGTACAGTTTCTTCCCTCAGCTGCCATAACCAAGTTGTGCTCTTTGTCAGTTTGGTTTTGTGCTGGATGCACTCCAGCTCATGTCTCTTATGCAGTTGGTATGGGCAGCATTTAGGAGGGAAGCATCAAGGCCACGTTCCTCAATCATGTTTTGTTAGGAAATGCTCATTTGGCAATCCTAACACAGTTAAAAATTATTCTTGGTAGGGTATGCTCTGCCAACACATGACCTTTAGCTGTTAAGAAACAGTAGAGAAGGCATCACAAAAGCATGTAATTCTGTAATCAGTTCAGATATTTGACAGGTAACAAGAAACAGCTCTCTTGCATTTAAGCATGGTATTTAGAAAGCTGGAGTAATGCTTTAGGTGGCTGTCCTTGTATCTTCTCTGTCTGCTGTTCAAGCTGCTGTCCTCTCAACATTCCCCTACTGGAAGAAACTGAATACTATCATTTAGATGTGTAGATTGGTAATTAACATGTTGACTTTCAAATCGGAATCACTGCAAACACTTCTGCAGGGGTCACCTCCTCAGCTCAGACGTGCTGATCACATTTGCAAAGAACGGTGTAGTTGAACCCAGTATTTTGAGCCCTACTGTTTTCTCACCTTATCAATTCATATACTGGGGTTGTTTCCTATCAAATTTTTTATTTCTATGTATCATATGCAAGGAAAAGAGTTGAAAGCTAGGTAACAGAAGAAACCAGTCTTCCTTTGAGCTAATGAGAAATTGTCTTACAGATTTTAGTGGCAGAGAGGATACACCAACATTTTTATTGCAATACGATTTTTTATTACCTGGGGTGCTCTTGTAATAACTGCATATATCCCCATTGATTAATATCTAATACTAAAAATGCTGGAAAGGTAATGTTCAAGTACACAGAGAACTACATTGATCTGCCTTACCTACACAAACAAGGAAGTTATTTTAGTGTCAATTTATACTTTGTATACAACCCACTCTCTAACTATTCAAGGGAGATCAATACTTATGACAATTCATTAGAGAACAAAGTTGACTTTTATTGTGCAGACCAAAAAAAAATGCAGTCACTGACCCACCACTACATTAATTTTATGAAATCAGTTCACAAAACTATTGTAAAAAATAACTTAATCTCTGATGAGTAAATGGAAACAAGTTGTACAGCCCTCCAGCATTCCTGTATTGATAGGGTAAAATGGCATTGAATCATGATACTCAGTAACTCAAGGACAAAACCACCTTGGTTGCTTAGGGGAATAAAAACACTCCTGATTTCTCCCCCAGTCCCACAGCCAATATTGGTTTATACCCCCCCAAAAAAATAAAAATCACTTGGAGTTACTGCAGAAGTTCCACACTCTTTACTCTCTAACTTTGATATGTAAGTACCTGATAGAGCTACCCTACTGGCATGTACACAACTCAAGGGAAGCACTACCTGGCTCCTTCCAAGTGTGTTTAGCTTGCCATCATACCAAGCTTAATCTTCAGGTTCCTCATAATGTGCATACCCACTAGCATAGGTCCTTCCTAAATTCAAATTGCTGAATACATCTGTGGTCTCTGTATCAGAATCCTTCCCTCCCTCATCATTTTCATCTTCATCGTCATCTTCTGCTTCATATTCATCATATTCATCGTCACGATCACCTGCATCTCCAGCCTTGCTGGAAGAGAGGTTCTTCCAGTAGGCATCGTAACCAGAAGCTCCATCTGCATCTTCACTGCCAGTCTGTCGGCCAAACTTCAAAGAACGTGCTGCAGACAGAGGAAAATCATGTTCTCACCCCTCAACAGCAATTTGAGCAGAGCATCTGACATTTCTTTTCCATCCTCTTTCAGTACTCAAAGAGCATATAATGTTAGACAGCCTTTTTCTAAACATGACATTTTCGGATTTAATCCTTACTCTTGACAGAACCTTTCTGCTACACATAGTCTGTCCCCCTGCAGCCAAGTCTGTATAAACAATAACTGTCCCCAGAGTATGACTTCTGTTTTAGAATAAACCTTTGGTATTCTAGCCAAGAAAACCTGTAATTGGATGTGCTTTGCAGACACAATACATAGTGTGATTTATTCAAGAATGGTTGAGGTATATTGTATGTGTGTCATCCAATTGCATTTTGAAATTCATTAGCCAGCTTTCTGTAGACGAGATAAAGGCTTAAGTGGTGATTTTTTTTCCACCTTTTCCATAACTAAAAACTCAAATCAAACAAAAGCTTTCACTATACTGGAGTAAATTAATGATTAAGAATGAGAGACTGCTCAATTCTAGAACTAAAGAAACAGGTAGTTCTTCCCAAAATTAATGCAGCAAAGCTTTGCAAAACTGAAAGTAATCACTTTACTCAGTGTTCCCATGCAGAAAAGTAGTCACCAATGGTACTTGTGTAGCTTGTTAGCTAGAGAAGCAGGCTTACTTGACATGCTCAGATCCTTTGTCTGCTGAGTTTCATGGCCGCATTTAGGGCAGGGAGGCTCTTTTCCTTTTTCCTGCTTGAAAACCTTACTTCGTACATGATCGTCACAAAAACAAGCCTGTCGGGTAAAAGGAGAATAAAAAGGCTAAATGTTTTAATCATAGAAGCATACTCTTCAGCAAGAAGCCTAGAAAGAAGTGTCTAACAGCAGCATGATTTTCTGGCTGGGATTAAAATTTAATGAGCTCTGTCTGCAGTGGAGCTGAAGTCTGTGCACAGAGCAACCACTTCTGTGTTGAATGTAGTTTCATGGCTTCCTGGGGAAGAGGCTGGATGAAAGTGCTGATAGAGAAGTAATGTACTGGAGGACTGGATTATAGTGCTGCCCACAAGGAGCCTGGCAAACTTTGGTTTACACTGACAAGATTAAATAAAACACTATCAGAGATGTATGCCAGAACATAACCATGCAGTGACCTGAGGGCGAGAATTAGAGACTGAAATTTCACATGTGGAGCACCATGGTGCCAGTGAAGATATCTGGAGAAAGGAACAATTTTGGAATATGAAATTGATGCCATGGGAGTCTGCAGGGAAATGGAGGGTAAGAAGAGTAAGAGTAGGCAATGAACCAGCACCTGCAGAAATCTGGGCAATGCTGATGATGAAGCAGGTGGAACTTTTTATATAAAATTACTTCTGAGTGTGTAAAAGCCTGACATCAACAAATTACCCTGTGCATGTGTATAACTGGATTAGCTGTGGAGGTGATTTCTATTAGCTGCAATGTTTTCTGGTCAGATAATCACTTGATTGATTTTTAAAAAAAACCTACTTTTTAATTGTCTTAGTTCTACACTGGATCAAAATATATTCCGAAGCCTTAGATTCTGTTCAAGACTAAGGATTTGTTTTGGTTTCCCTTTAAAATAAAATAAAAAAAAGACCCAAACAGGTACAGACCCAGTTTAAACACAGAGGTCTGGACAAAGTGAAGACCACCTCACTTGGCATGAGGATGTGTAACACTGGCTTACGGTTAACAAGCAGACAAAAAAGCCTTTTTGTCCCCCATAAATCTGCATGCAGGCTTCAGAAATTAATATCAAAATTATGAATATTAATAAAGCAGAGGAAAACATGACAAGGCTCGGTAGCAGCCTTGGAGGCTAAGGAGAACAAATCTAAAATCATAGCTCCTTGCAATTGGTCTTTACCTTACAACGCAGGCACGAATGCTGCCCAAGCCTGTTACAGGAAACACCTGTTGGAAAAAATCAATATATAAAATTCAGTACTTGGAAACTGCAGATCTGTGATCTTTTTAAGACCTTGTAGAAGTATGTAATAATGTAATTGAGGAATTTATTTTTAATTCCCTAACACAACTGCACTTTGACACAAATCAGTCATTTTACCATACCATTCTATTTTACTAATTTTTTTTCAAGTCTAAGCTTCATTGCAATAATGTAATTTGATACAAAAAGTAGAAGTTCAAGGGGGAGGGAGGGAAGTGTAACTATTTCTTGAGTTTCCTAACTTTTAAAAACAGGAGTTTTGGAACCATATTGGTATTAAGTGATCAACTTGCTTTTCCTTTTCTCTCAATGTCAAAAAAAGGAGCCCTAGCATTTTACAGTCACTTTAAACAATGCCACGGCAGCCTGTAGTACCTTTATCTCATTTAAATGGGATGTGAGAACACTTAAAGCTTGTAAACTTCCAGACCTAGAACAGTCGTTTTGTTCTGTATTTTCTATCATGTCTTCTGGAAATATACTTTATTGCATGCAACTTTGTATGAAAAATCTACCTAACTGTGTTAAAGAATTGTAGGTGGCACATGAGCCGTGAAGAGCAGAATCAGTGCTCAAAATATAACTTGTCTTGGAGCTTCAAACTGGTTTCTTAACTCCACTAGAGGGAGTACAGTAAAGGCAGCCACACAGGAACTGGCAGCAACACCGAGCTGGGTGAAGTTACTCCTCCAGAAGAAGCAATATGTAATTTATCACTCTCTCTGCAAGTAGAGCCCTTCTGCCTTGCCCTACCCCTGTCTTTTGAATCTGAAGTAATAAATATTATGAGTTCTCCACATGAGCAGGACAGCCACAGGATTTAGTGCTCTGTCATGTGTTTAAAGATGGAATTAGAAATGCTAATACATATATATTCAAAAATTTCTGGAGTATCTGCACTTTAAAAAATTTCTCTCAGATAGTGGTAGAAAGTAACAGTACCTTTTTCACAGCTAGAATGGGATTTAGACTACAATTGCATGACTGCATTTAAAGGTCATGTATTCTGTAAAAGTTCAGGTTTTATAATCTTGTTACCACACAGTGACAAAAATCCTGCCCCTCTACCAAGCCTGCACTGTGCCACAAAACATCGAACAAGGTGAAAACCCTCAAAAACCAATTTCTCTATTCAGGGTGTGACATCACATCTGTGAATTAAAAGCTTCCAACAATTACTGAAAAAAACATTCTTGTGGAACAGCTGTTGCTGCTTCAATATTGCTACACAGGAAAATGTTCTGGCAGGGTACATCAAGGGAAGCTAATCAAGGCTTAGAAAATAGCTGGCTGGTATGAGAGATGAAAAGGAGACAGATTTCTAAAGCCAGAGACTATAACATTGAAATCAACAAATATTCTGAATTGGGAGAAATCAGTTAAGACAAGAGATTAGTCAGTTCTGAAGTCTTATATGTGATAAAGAGCCCCTTGAATTTCTATAATGACTGAAAATGTTGTAATAGTCAAAATGCATGCATACAAGTTTTGGAAGGGACAAATGCTTGTCTCGTGACAGAAACCAAACAGTAGTTAATGGTGGGTAGAAAAGAAATACTACAAAAGATAAATAATTTCAAACATGCATAGTCTTGGTTTGTTGTGGTGTTTTTAACTTTCCTTGAAATTTCCCTGTTTCAGCCAGAGATGAGTGGTGGACTAGCAAAGTCCATGATGCAATGGGCATCACGTCCTCTTACAAAAAACAGTTTCAGTTTTGTCCACACAATCAAAGTTCTAGAGGACAAAGTCTTCAGCTACCTGTTCTTTCCTCAGTAAAAGTGGACATGTATCAACAGTCACTACATGTCCACAGTCCAATGGTTAGTGAAGACAGTAACACAGATTTCATGTTCTGGATGAACACTATTTTTATTACTTCCTTCCACACTTGCCCTGTCACACTGAATCAGACAATGACTGCTTCCTGAGTTATGGCCCTCCTCAGGGCTTGCTGCTTTTGCAAACTACCCCTTCACCAAAATACAGGCCATCCACAGCAATCGAGGAAAGTTTAGCCAGACTAACACAGGTGCTATTATTTAGGACAGCTGTTTTTCACAGGGAACCGGTAACTAGAAATAGCTCGTCATACAGTCAGAGGACTGGAAGAGAGCTCCTTCTTGCCTGCAGAGCTTTGTGAAGTAAAAAAGCAGCATCAACAGTTTTGCTGCAGTCCTGGCCACTGCCAACACTGCACCTGAGAGACTCCTGGCTCCTGCAAAGGCCACGTCCCAGGGGAGGCCTGTAAAAGCCAGGAAGGGAAACAACTGCCATGTATGATCGGGCATGGAGGAAGGTCAGAGACAAAAGCTCTAGTCTAGATAACTGGATATCAAGAGCAAGCACATATGAGACAGGCCCTTTCCTCCAGTGGTGGTAAAAGCTATTAGGAAAAGGTGATGGAGAGTATTCTGGAGCACAGAGGAAGCAACTGGAGAGTCTGCTTAGCTGTGGTGAAAGGGAGTATGAATAACTAACTTACATTTAAATGTCTCTGCTTCCAGAACTTGGCAGCTGGCTTGATGTTCAAATTGATCATCTTCACAGAGGAAATTGTGACAAAAGGAGCAGGCGAATATTCTGCCTCCTAAAAGATTTATCAGGGCATAATAATCAGCAACGGGTGTAGGCATCAAGTTCTGCCCTGCAAATGATCTGGGCAGTAGTTTTGACTGAAGACCAGTTCTCCCTTCTGTCACAAATGCTTCAACAAAGTCCTACATCAGACACTGCCATCTATTATTACACTGACAAATACCATATATTCTACAATATAAGACAGCATAAGTATAAAGCAAGTATTATTTCTAGTCCTTTTCTTCATTTTAATTTGACTATGGCATTAAATATTTTTCTTAGATCACATTCTCACCCCCTTCCCCTCTGGATGCACACTTGAAAAAAACACTTTAAAGGATTCCACAAATGGAGAGCAGTATGGTTTGCTAAGCAATTGGGAATCCAGATACCTGTACTAGAACAGATGAATGGCACGGGAATGGTAGAAAATTGTGTGTTAACAATCTGATGCAGTGCTTAATTATGTAAAGCACTCAGCTGATAGGGCAGTTAATACTTTAGATTAAATAACCATCCCCAAATTGAGCACTGTATGCTCTTGAGCGTCATTTACATTCCCTACTGCATAAAGTCTATTTTTAAAAAGGGGAGAATGCCTTGCTTTGACCATATTGCAAGGACTAATCAGTGAAGATTAAAAATGCTATTTTAAAATACAGGTACAATAATGTAAGCAATGGGAAAAGTATTATTTAGATTTTCTTACTTTTAAGTGTGAGCAACTTACCGTGGTCCCAGACACTTCTTTCGCACTCAATACATTCTGCATCTGCAAGAGGGCAGATACATGCGTGTGTGCTGAGACACTTCCTCCCATGACACACCCAAGCTTCACAGAAATCACAGATTGCACCCTGCAATTACAGAAAGATAACATCTTGGGACTTCTGCAATACCTAGAGAGAGAGAGATTCTTACTCCATAACCCTGAATGTATCCAAGTATTCATTCTCTCAGTGGGTTCATTGAGTGAGAGAGTATGAACTGCATCTGTATTCCTATCAAGCTGCTCCACAGTTCATCTTGTTCATTTGATAGTCATTTCTGCAGGATTAAATATAATGCAAAATAGCTTGGTTTTATCTTTTTCTGTTTTTTACATTTCCTATCTTAAATCGTATGCATGAAAATTGTGTCCTCCAGCTGAAACCTGAGATCCATAAATGATAACAATGTTCTGGCAAAAATGCAATTTCAAAAAAGACCTGAAAAATGCCACTAGCTTCTTACAGCTGAGATCACTCACTCAGATTTTAAACCATGCTATATTCGAACAGAAGCTCCACAGAGCACAAAGATCAAATAACTCATTAAAAATGTTAGACACTAACTTTCATTTTGATTAAACTATAAGATCTACACATCAACTATCCTTTAATTGTAGCATTTAAGAAGCCTTCTCAGCCTATATGTAACAAACTACCAGATTACATGCACACAAAACTAAGAAAACCATGGTGAATCCAAACTAATTGTTGATGAAAATGTTGCATCAGTGAACACATGGAATGAGTTTAGGAACATCCGACTGGGAATGCCAGCTGTGTTACTGAGAAAAGCTGACTGCCAACTGGAGGCAGAAACAGGACAGAGGTCTAGTCCATACATTTGAGCCAGAGGCTATGACATGTCATACCTTGCTTTTCAGAATGGAGCAACTAACTTGCCCTTCTAAGAACAAAAATTCAAAGGCCAGAAGCTTTAACCATCTCTGTTAAACACCCCAATTTTTTTTTTTTTTTTAATAAAATTCCCCCCAATTCCATGGAACAGATTCCTCCCTCTGATGCTGATGGTCTCTGCAATACTGAGAATACAGCAATAAAAGTCCACTGGTTTCTACAGAACGATCCTAGATTTTAACTGAGACTGGTAATTTGCTATGGGGCATGTAAGCTCCAGTGCTGTTAATGCACGTGCTTAGAGCCTGAACCAACACAGATCTGTTAGCATCCAGGACATGTGTCAAAGTTTGCAGGGATTGAATCTAAAAATGCAAAATTTGGGTTTCCAGTATAAGGGGAAAATCAGTTTGTGATGGTAAGATGAGAAAAAAAAAAGTTGGTACGGTACATGCTATCATTCCATAAATGTTTTATCTTTTTTTGGGGGAAGATTTTCATAGAATAACCTCACAGCGCAAAAAAGGCTGTAATTTTGTATACGTACCACCATTGCTAGACCAGTACTGTACACACCAGCATGTTTTATGACACAATCTGAAGACTTCATCATGCATTTGGTTTTTCCTGTTTAAAAAAAAAAAAAGGCAAGTAAACAGAAGAAAACTATATATAAATAAGAAAAAAAATAGAATGAACGTTCATATAAAAGTAGTACTTCAACCAAATGCATGTGCTTGATTGTAAATCCAGGTAAAAATAATACAAACAAATGTCTGCAACCTGCAACTCACCCTCACATCTCCCTTAGATCAAATTAAGTATTGCCTTTTTTCAGCCAAAATCTCTTGCCCCAGTACTGATAAGGCAATGTATTGTCTTGCTCTGTTTTGACGCATTGGCAAAAATTTCAAAGAAAACAGACTGAAGAACAACATTAAGGTGAAAGTCAAGCAATGACATCTTCAAAAGTTGCATTTAAAACTGCTGCTAGTTCTATCCCACCATAAAAGCAGCATGTGCTCTGTGTAAGGCTGAGGCCATCTGAAAAAAAAATCAACATGGAATCATAGAATGGTTTGGGTTGGAAGGGACCTTAAAGATCATCTAGTTCCAAATGCCCTGCCAGGGGCAGGGACACCTTCCACTAGACCAGGTTGCTCAAAACCTCATCCAACCTGGCCTTGAACACTTTCAGGGAGCACCTGATGATTTAATTACTTAGAGGTACTTGGATACTTGGGGTTTTGGTGGTTGTTGTTGTTTTTTTTTAAAACCATGTAAGAGATTACTTCCTAGACAAAATAATTCCCTTTAAATGTAGGGGATGAGTGGGAGAAAAAGCCACAGTCTGCACTTAAGTTATTCTGACACAAGCAAGCAGTTAGGGTGACAAATTTCCCCTACTCTTTGCCTCTGACATAAATAGCTCTACCAGAAAGATTCACACTCTGTATGCAGTTATCCAAGAAAAAAAAATAAATCTTGTAGTTAGCCAAGGCCACTGCAATGGTGTTTTATCACTGATATAAGCTGCCCTGCCACAGACCCCTTTGGTGTCTCTGTTATTACCTGCTTAGAGAAACCAACAAAAAAAAGGGTGCTCCCTGCAAACCCATTCAGGAGCTGACAAAACCAAATTTTACTCTGAAAATGTAATTAAATCCCAGTATACAGCACCAGCAGAGTTTTGTATTAAATGACACTTGTAGGGTGAGGAAGGACCAGTGGTGGGCTGAACTGGGCAATGTAAGGTGGTGGGGGTATTACTGTGTCTGGAGCACTGCAATACAGCTACTTTGTTCTCATCCCTCAGGGACTTCTCTAAGAAAAATGCTGTTGGTTTACAAGGGCTGTGTCCAAACAGCTCTAATGGTCTTTGTCTTGGAAAACCATGGGACTCACTATAATTTTGTAGTTGTTATTAGGAATGCTCTACCTCCAGAAACATACTGCTGATTAAGAGAAATTCAACACACAGGAGTCAATTTGAAGATGTATAATATACTGTAAGACAGACAGCATGTTTTTAGTACTTCACTGCATGATGACAGAAGGAAAACTTATGAAGGATGACACACTGCCATTGCACACTAACAGCCTGGCTTCCAGAAATGCTCAGTATCTGCAGGTCCCAACAAAGGCACTGGAAGATGCAGATGTCAGCAGCTCTGAGAGTCAAACTACAAAACAGTCAAATTGCTTAATGACAAACCAAAATTCTGCAAGGATGTGTTGAAACTAAAACAAGAAAATTCACCTCAAAGTATGAAATGATTATCAACATCCTGCAAGCAAGCAGCTATTTAAAAAAAAAAGAAAGGGCATTTTAGCCTGATTCAGAGCTGAGATCTGTCACTAGAACTCCTTCTCTTCCGATTTCAAAGCGTCCGCCCTCTAGCATGTATAAATAACATGAGCAGTACATTACATTACAAAACCACACAATGTACCGTTGCTTTAACTGATATTAAACTGATCAGAAATTATATCATTCCTAAAAAGCAGCATTTATTGGCTTCTTGCTGGCAGTCAGAGCCTTTTTAACTTTGCTGCTGTTATGAAACAATGCTCCACACAGTCAGTCTAAGGAAATGGTTAGTCAGATGTTCTCAATCCTAAAAGGCAGTGAGACAAATTCTTCCAAAGATCAAACACTGAAGACAAGCCCATGACCCAGACATGCACACCTCTGGGGGTCAGAGGCATACGCATTAGTGCATGATCAAGCAGATCTCAAGGAGGATATTCACAGCACATTTAGAAGAACCTGCTCCAAAAATCAGGAAGGTACTTTAAGACAAAGGTACTGTAACTGCTGAGAGTTTAACACCACAGTTGGGACTGAGGGTAGCATGTTCTCATCCATTATTTCTACTTACCACACTGTGCACAAATGGGTAATTTCTGAACAGAGTTACAGAAGTAGCAAAAAGCTCTATTCTTCTGTCGTCTGCAGGGGTTAAAAAAAAAAGCAAGCATTAAAGAAAGACCTGTAAAATGTGTGAAACCAATTAATACTAAACTACTGGATTTAGAAGGGGAAAAATACTTACCTTTGGCACTTATCGCATTCCTAAAGAAAAGAAATTAAACAGTGTAATTATTTTTATTCTAGGTAAAATATATAAAATTTGCAGACCCCACAGCAACTCTGAATTAAGTTCTGATTAGGAACCAAACTTTTTATTCAAGTATTATACCTCTCAAACAAACATAACCTTAAATATAGAGGAAGGATGGTAGGAAGAATGACATCCTAGTGGCATTAAATAGAGTCAATGTATTATCACTGGTTTTACATAAAGTAAAATCAAGTATTGTAATATAAAATACTTTAGGTTACTTTACCATTGAAGCATTACAAGGATGTTTGGCTAAATCTATGTTGGCTCTTGAAGCCCTAATCTGCTTTTCACGTTCACGACGGTTCTCAGCTTTCTTTCGAGCACCAGTCTTCTTTTTAGGCATTTTTCACTATCTGGGGGGGAGGGAAAATAGGTATGTAATAAATGTACACAAAACTATGTGTGTATATATATACATGGATACACATGGCACATACAGCACTAAAACCAGATCTTGGAGTTCCCATGTTAACTGTGCTTCATCTCCATTCATTTCCTTTTGTGAAAGTTTCTTTTTGAACGTAGAACAAGGAGACAGTCCCTTCGGAAGAGTCATGTGATGAATCATGAAGAATCCTGTGATCTGGAAAGGACTTTGCTGTCTTAAACTTTCCGCTTTGAAGTGTTTTGCCTTAAAAAAACCCCAAAACCACTATGATTTGTAGGTTTGTTTGTGATGGGCCTCTCTGATTTTGGTTTGCCTTGTCTATTTAATAAAGACAATATTCAGCTCATTTTCACTTCTCTCTCTTCTCATGCTAACTACTTCAATCAGTTAAAAATCGTTCTTCAGGTAAGCGAAATGTGGCATACTGTAAAAATGCAAATTTCACACTTCATGAAAGCTTAGAAAACAAAATGTCATTATATAGATTTAAGAGCTATGACAAAGGGATGTTTGTAGTGCTTATTTATCATTCTAGCACATTAGCAATAATGAGGAGATGAGCATGCATTGCTTTGAAGATGCCACTCTTTCCCAAGAAGGGTTTACACTTAATTTAATTCCATTTGCTTCAACACGTGCATCTATTCTAACATTCTAGGAGGGAACCAATGCAATACAGTGGTGAGACCATCAGGCAATCAATCAGACCACTGCTCTGCTGTCATCTCCACAATGAACCGCAGTCCTCGCATATACTTAGTTTACACTGTGTTTATAATAAACTTGGCAAACATTATCCTGACTTCATGAAATGGACAACTGAGAGCTTAAAGGTGTGGTCCAATGTTAGAAATTCTCTCGTCAACACAGGCACTCAAGATAGATACCCTTCCTTATGCTCCATCTTTATCATCCCCTCACTGCTGCTGTTAACTATTGTTGGTGTTGTGTTCTAAACCAGATACAGGTTAAAAACAAAACAAAAAAAACAAACCAACATGCATTACCAAGGCCCAGATTACAACAATCTGATGGGGGAAGACAGCGAAAGGGACAGCAGGGGTATATGCTTCACGACCATGGGAATAAGAAAGCAGACAATGAAGACGCAAAAAAAAAAAAAAGCCTTATTGAACATAGTTCTAAAAGAACACTCCCAAGTCAATGGCCCAGGTGGATGCACTTCTTTGTGCTGTAGCTACCAAACCACACTTCCTTGCAGATGACAAAATGGCTGAATTTTTGGAAGTGTTTAGCTCTTATTTTGGTACCTCACCACAGTGCTTCTGTTTTGAAAATCTGGCCCCTCTAGCAAGTTGCCCTAAAATATATTGCACCGTACAACTAACCCACAGGTTTTTTAGCTGCAAGTACACTTAACAGTTATTCTTGCTCTGCCTCTGATTTCTGAAACTGCAGAAACATACTTTCAAAGAATTGATAACTGAGACTCAAGTGTCATCTTAAAATCTCAGTGTCCAGTTACTAAATTTGAAGAAAATCCCTACACACTTGGGGCTTGGCAGAAACCGGCCCACATGATGAGACAGCTCTTCCCGGGCAAGGGTCTGCTGATTCCAGTACCTCTATGGGTGGCTACCAGGGCCACTAGGCTGAGGAAATGGGAGGCACCTGCTCTCCCCAGCCCCATCCCTAACTCCAAGCAGACATGTAGACACATGCATGCTGGCATCTGTAAGGACAGCTGCAGCATCAACAGGCAGTGAACTGTAGCACTTAGACTTGGAAGAAAAATTAGTATCTTTGTTCAAAAGGCCTTGTCAAATAAACCCAACAATCCTAACTTTCCCAAACAGAAATATATTGTGCTGACCAAATACTAAAATTTGGTTTTGATAGCACACATAAATCAGTTTTCTCACCCTGTAGCATTCTGCATCGTGTTTAAATTGTATTAGTGTCATATTTTGTAGTCAAAATCATATTGCCGAGCTGCCTGCTGGCGACTGTCATAACTCTAGCGCGTGACATTTGTGACACTGAAGTCCAATATGAGGTTGCACGCTAATTTTCAAACTGCTTCAATGCTGATTTAACAACAGAATCTAATGGTTAGTATTTACGCCTTAACTTCTTCACATTACCCGATAATCAAAAGCACCAAAATGACAAACTGTTTTCATGAAAACAACTGTCTCAGTGACTACTGAGGACACAGATTATGAGCAATCTTTAAGATGGTTTTTAGAAAGTTGCACTCAACTAAATAACAACAAAACTGCAATGTCAGATCCTTTTAACAAAGCTATCAAGTCAATCCAGGCTTTCAAACACCATCCAATAAATAACATCATGCTGTAGATCAGTATTCTATCACTCTTTCCCTCTGAGCTTCCACTTAAGATGTTTGCTGTCTTTGCCCTCAGTTCTAAAATTTTTAGGGAATTTACCATCTTTTAATTTTCTGACTAGATTTTAATAGTGTTAGGATGCCAGAAATTATGATAGTAAAAGCTTTATTTATCTGCAATTCCTTTCAAATCAGAGTATCGCACCTTTTAAAAGCACTGGTCAGTTTTAAAATGCCTCTGAAGTATGTTCTACCTCTACTTCTGGGAGTGCTTCTGTAATCTGAGGCAGATGGATGACCCAAAAATGTACTGAAGTACCACAACACCATTACCAAGTGCTCAGACAGGAAGAACCCAGTGGAGTATGTCTGCAGTCCAGCTCCCCTCTGCAAGGTGCATGGGAGAGAAAAGTGCCTCTGGAAGACCTGAAACAAAAGGTCCAGTTATCAAGAAAATGCCTACGGTGAGCTACTCGCTTAAGATCTACCTGCCAGGAAGATCATGTGAATTTTTTGCTTAGTCTTTTTAAATAGCCATGCTAGCACCATCCTTTACATCTATGATGCTGTTGTAAGAGGAATTGCCCAGGACACATTGTCCAGAAATTGTCTGTGCCTGGTTCCCTCCACAGTCCCAGAAGGTATGACCCTGCTGCCCTACAGAGCATCCGAGCTCCTGAACTGGGAGCAGTTCTGCACATAAACAATGTCTGGCATCTAAATTCTGTTGAGGTTGTACCATGCCTATGCCATTTGTTCCCCTCTTGAAGACTGTCCTTGATGAGGTCTCAAAGACACACACTAAATTTGCAGCAGACAGGAAAACAGATTGCACCAGCAGATTTCTCGATCTTCTGTGCTGAGCACAACATTCCCTTGCGTCATATTATCTTGTCTTATGTGATACGCTAACCACCCTGCTGTCGCAAATACAATGAACAGCTGTAACAACCTATTCATTTTGGGGGGCAGGGGAACTGTTGGGTTACTCTTCTTGTGCCACACAAATACTAACATCCAAAAGAGGCCTTCCATATTTCAAGACTGCTTGTACTTGACCATCAAATAGCTTCTACCTTATGAATATTGATCAAAAGAGTGATTGGGCCAAAGTGCCCAATGGCCCTCTTGGGATAGGATTTATTAAATAAGCTAGGAGTACAAAACAGTTTTAAGAAAGGAGAGATTCATTTTCCCAAAACTAATGCCTCGAAAGCACAAATATATTCGTTACAAGCAGCGCTGGAAAATAAAGAACTTGGAAACGTTCCCTTGGAAATTAAGAATGCAGTTACCCACTTCGTATGGGCATCTGAGAAACCTGGAAAAGCAAAGAATGTAGACCCAGTAGAAGCTGAATTAAAACCAGGAGTCTGGCCAGTAAGAAAGAAACAATATCCTGTTCGTATGGAAGCCAGAAAAGGTTTACAGTCAATAGTGAATAATTTTCTTAAATATAGACTTCCACAAAAGTGTCAATCTGAATACAATACTCTAACCATGACTGTTTGCGAGTCATTGGACAGGTGTACGCCAGCAGACCAGACCTGAAAGATGCTCCCCTCCAAACTCCAGATGAAGGACTGTATATTGATGGATGCAGCTATGTTGTGAAGGGGATAAGAAAAGCTGGCTATGCTGTGGTGACACTAACTGAAAATCGAGAAGTTAAAGCATTGCCTCCAAATACCTCTGCACAAAAGGCTGAAATAACTGACTTACCTGTTAGTGGTATGCCTATGAAGTATGGAGCAGAAATTTTACACTCGCTGGAAGCAGTAGGGAAGTCGCTGTGATACGTTGTAAAGCACATCAGAAAGACAATTCGGATGTAATCCGAGAAAATCAGAAGGCAAATGAAGCTGCAAAACGAGTGGCACTTAGTACTATTTGTGTTCTAATTCCATCAAGGGAAATGCAAGTGGGGCCCCTGAAGTATACAGAAAAGGAAGATAAATTGGCTGAGTTACTAAAATGCAGAGTATACTACATGAGAATCACGGTAAATTTGCAGGGTCACATCTGATTCCATTCAGACTTCAACCACATCTGTCTTACCACTTTGCAAGCATTACACAAGCTTGCAGTATTGTAAAAATCTGTATTAGCAGTATTTCATACTTCATGTCGTTGCAGTCCACGGCTCCTTCTAATAACGAAACCATTTTCAAGGCACTGTGATTTCAATCATCTTTCAGTAACGAGGTGGCACTCTGCCACCGCAGCGTCCCAGGGCCACGGTGTCGGAGGGGCTGAGGTGTCCTCGGGCACGTTCCTGACCGGTTCCCTCCTCGGGAAACGCACCTCGCCGCCGCCGGGAACGGCTGCCGAGCTCTCACGGCCTGCTTTAAGGCAGTTCCGTGAAAGGCCGAGAGCGGGACAGCTCTTCGAAAAACACACGTACACACACGTATATTGCGGTTTTCCAGCTTGCAGTATTTTACCGTATTTTTAGGATTTTACCTAGACACCCCCCACCCCCCCCCACCCAGCCGTGTCGCAACACGTTTCCAACCTGGATCGCCGCGCTTCGTATTTCCCAGCGCTTATCTCTGGGGAAGCCAGCGACCGCTTCGCTTCCTCAAGCCGGGGAGCGGGACGGCGAGCGGAGCGGGACTGCCGCGCCCCTCAGCGCCCCCGACCCGCCCAGCTCGGCCCCGCGGCCGTGCGCAAGCCGGAAGCGGCGCGGAGCGGAGCGGAGCCCGGCCGGCCCCGCGCGGCGAGGCGGGAAGGTTCCGAGGCGGTGCCGGCCGACTCAGGCCGCTGTCCCCGGTGGGCCGCCGCCCTCTCCCCTCCTTCCCAGCTCGGTGGGGGCGAGCGGCCAGGGTCGGAGCACGGCCCGGCCCGGCGTGCTTGGATCGGGGCGGCTGAAGGGGCAAGGAAGCGGAGCCGCGGGCCTCGGGGAGCCGGGAAGGCCCGGAGCTCCGTCTGGCAGGAGCGGGAGAGAGAAACAAGCGCCAAAATAGCCCGCGCTTTCTGCTCACAGAATCGCAGAGCCCGCGGGTTGGCCGCCGAATGGTTGGGAACCAAGAAAGGGCACCATTTCCACACTGCAGGGAAAGGTGCTGCCAGAGTTTTAGGAGGAGACATCATAAAAGATGGTAAATATATGGATAGCAGAGGCAGCACTCTTAATCAGTAGTTAGCACCTACATCTTACGTACTACTGAGTGCTGGGTGTTAAAACACAAACTGCATTTGCATGCACCTACATCTTCTTGTATTAAAAAAAAAAAAAAAAAAAAAAAAGCCAGAACTCTTCACATTAAATTCTGTGTTCTGAAGCGAATCAGGAAAAAAAACTGGTGTTATTTTGGAGGTCCTAATCTTTCTCCTCACTTAAAATACGCTGTTGGTTTCACTGTGGTTGAGAAATCACTGAAAAAGTTTTTATTTGTATGGATGTTACCATTCAGTGGTTGTTCCATCCTCAACTTTTGTTTGCTTTTGTGGTGATTGCCCCACAACTTTCACTTGACAGAGACCAAATGTTAGGACATAGTCATTGCAACAATTAATTGTGATTGTAATTGATTAGGGCTGGCACCTGAAAAGTTATCTCTGAACTCTTTCGTTGGTGGCTCCATCTGTTTTCAGAATACTGTTTAATCTTAATGGTAGGAACGCCACGTAGCTTAAAAAGGGAAATAATATCTATACCATCATTACATCCTGCACACAGCTCTGTCTTGCCTGAGGTTATGCAAGTCATACTTTGCCACAGATCCACCTGCCTTTCAGAAGGAAAGTTCAGTCTATTTCTCCTTATTTCCCAACTTGGTCACCTAGAGGCTTGTAACCTAGCGGTGCTTGCTTGAGTTCTGCGAGAGCTGTGAGCTCTGGAGTTTGGTTTGGTTGGCAGACATGTAAGATACTACATAAGGTGTAAAGTATGCAGTGAGGACAGCTATATGGACTTGCTGCTCTCTTTTCTTTGTAGGTAGGATGAGCCCTTGCCTAACTCTTAATAAATGACATACAGCACAAGTAGAGGTGTAAGAATGTCTTTGACTCATTTTAATATCAAAAGTCCTTCCTTCAGGCATGTTTATTGCTCTTGTGCTTATTGCCTAGAAAACGCTTTGTGAAAACCATTAGATGATGTATCATATAGATATCTAAATAAAGATGACTGCAAGGATCACAGAGCAGTTAAATTCCAGTGTATTTTGTAGTCTTTTGCCTCGGAAGAGTTTGATACCTATTTCATATAAATAAGTCCTAGGGCACTGTTTTATTTTTTGTGTGTTTTGATTATCTATTCACTCAGGTGGGGCAGTTGTATTGCTTCACATTGTACTTGGTCAGTCACTTCTTACTGAAAGTTGGCTGCTAGTTATGGAATGTGATTTTGTCTTAATGAGAGAGGCAGGTATTCACTGGCCACCACTGCCTTTCCAGGAAGACACTTTCAACTTTTCTGAGGCCAGGATTTTATCTCCCACAACAAATTGTTTGCGTGTCTTCCCTCAGGATGTCATCTTCACACCAGGTTAGTGGGACACACAGAAAACAGCATTATCATTTAAGACAAAAGTTAATGATGATCACTGAACTTTTCTCCTTTTTAAGAAAGATGTGGAGAAGTAATTTTTAACTATCATTAGTAGCCATGGCTACATGCTATTTAACTAATAACCTAAGCAGTAAATATGATCTTTTATGAGACCTTAGAGCTTTTTTGTGTCATTCCCACTTCTTAATGAATGCCATTAATTCTTTTATTCTGGTTGTGCCCGTTCTAGTTTTTTAGACAGTTATAAATAGAAGAACACAATGAGGATAAATGATACAGCATTGGAAACAATTAAAAACAGAATGTTTGTAATCAATTTTAGAATAATTAACCTAGTCTGCTAATTTACTTTCATGAATGAATGGAGCTGTTGAAGAAAAAACTCATACAGATCCACAGAGGTGATGATTGTCCTCTCCTTTGAGTGGGCGTTTTTACATAAACACACGAGTGAAAGAGAGGCAAAAATCTAGAAGTATCCCAAGGAGACAGACAAAGATTTTTATCTTGGTCTCACTTAAATGGCTTTTAAGCAGCTGTTTTATTTTATCCCGTGAAGTTCTATCTGCCTCGATTATGTTCCCGAAACGACCCTCTAGATGGCAGGAGTTAGTCATTTCACTCATGAACACTAAAATACCTTATTTTCAGAACGGGTAAAGTGACCTAGGGCTGTAATACAAGTGAATTTAAAAAAAAAAAAAAAAAAAAGAAAAAAAAAAAGATGAGACTAGCCAATTTAGAGCTTACAGAATTTCCATTAGCAATACTGGACTACTCTCTGGGTAACTATTGTGAACTATTGTTGTTTCAGAGATACATGCAGAAAGCAGTGGGAGTTGCCTACCTTTAAGGTGTTTTCAGTGACCTTTGTAAGAGGAGCCCTGGAAGGACAGTGTGTGTGTCTCTGAACTATCATCATTCCATATTACCTTACAGAGAATCAGAACTGTCATGTTTTTGCTTCATGGCCACTGTCTGTCTAGCTGACAAAACAGGGCAAGACTCTGAGGGCCTCCCTACATTGCCCGACAGAGGTATTTGTCCAGTCAAGAGCTTGCACAGGTATCAGTGGCAGTCTTAAGCCTAAAGTGTGCTACCTGCAGAGTAAAAGCTGTACACTAGAGAGAACTGTCAGTGAAAGTCACTCTTGTAAACTAAAGGATGCAATGACAGCACAGCCATCTTGGTTGGTATTTACATGTTAAAGGCATACCCTGCAGCACGCATTGTTTTTCACTCCTGTTTCACTCTGCTATGCATCTCATAAAGTTAATTTCACCTATGCAAAGGGCCACAGGATGACAATAAATCAGAATCCCTCCAAAATAGATTGCTGTGCAGGGTGCAGAACATTGAAATTTGGGGTAATCTCTTTCCACCTCGCTCCCTTTTTCATTCACGTTTTGGAGTCATGTGGCAGGGCAGAGCAGTAACTCTGGATTACATACTGACTGCTGGTCAGATACACATTTTTAAGGCAGTAAATTTACAAACATTTTAAACAGGAATAATTCATTGAAGAGAAGTGTTGGGAACAGTGTCTGAGCAAAGGTGGGCCTTGCTTTTTCCAGCGATGAAGCTGAGTGGTACCATTGCAGCACCATGTACCAGCTCATGGGGACACAAACCATCTTCAGAATTGCTGTGGCTCACTCCTTCATCTGCTCATCTCATAGAAATTCTTCCTCTCCAGTGAGGGCATGTTTTGGGGATGAACACTTATTTATTCCTTAAGCTACTCAAGTAATAATAAAGGATTCATGCCCTCTCACTTCTACTGTTGAAAATTATTGAGATCAGAAAGGAAAATCAGGAAATTAGGTGTGTGCACAACCTCTTCCAGAACAGCATTATTCTGGGAGAGATAGGACCTTCATATGTAGTGACACTGGACTGTGCTGGATGCTAATGAAACATTTTTACTACCTCTTGCTGTAATATCTCTGTCCCTTTAAAGATACAATAAAGCATGTTAACTATCAACTAGAAATAAATACTGACCTGAGCTGTTTTAATTTACTTCTAATTTAATACACTGCAATTTCTTTTTCTCTAAATAACATGCTTGTTCTGATCTAATTAAGCCCCTATTACCTACCTACCTATTACTGTAATTATCTTCATTATTTCAATGTCTCCTTGCAGCATTCAATACATTTGCCTCCCTGGGGGTTGCATTGTAAAATGGGTGCAGCATATATCTTTCTAACTGACCTTTGAAATGGCATACATCAAATTTAATTTGTTTTTAAATCCTGGCCTTGCAGCAACTAACCTTAAAAGTCATGTCAATATTTGTTTGACGTAAGATAATTTTGTTTGTAGACATTTATCCTTGCTGATTTAACTACATAAAGAAAAGGGAAACAAAAGAACTTGAAGCAAAAATCTTTATTGGTGTCTACTGAATTGGCATGTTCAAATATAATATTTTAAAATAGGTCTTCTTGACTTAGGTGTTAGAAGGATTTTGTGTATGTGTGTTTTCCCCCTGCTATTATAACTGATGCTTACAATCATTAATCTTAGCCCTGGAGAATTGTTTCCCCTGAAATCTCTAAATGGTTATTTTGTCTGGTCAATGTTTGTGAAATGTATCAGAAGGGAAAAGAAAAAAAAAAAGAGAGAGATAAAAGAAAAAAGAGAATTTGCTGTTAAGGGATTAGAGTCCTGAGTCAGGGAGCCCACTCAGTTGCCAACTTTATTAAAATCTATTCATCTTTCCTGTGATATTCAGGTTGTATATTTTCACATTTCTTCCATGACTTCAACAAAGAACTGAGCAGCATTTTATCATCGTAGTTTGTTGGGGCTTTTTTGTTTTGTTTTTTAAGATGAAAGACATGCAGTAAAGCTAATGCTGGTATTTCTGTAACACATTTAATGTGGTATCGTATGTTAATTAAGATTCCTGAGGTGAGGGGATAGTTACTGCTTTTATAACAGAAGGGGTAAGCAATTATTATTTGTGATGGACAAAGAACTTGCTGGCCAGTGGCAAGTTACTAGTATTATTTTTCCATGGTGAGATTGTAATGTCGTAAATTATCTTGTTTCTCTTCCCTCTGACCCCATCAAAAGGCTGGCACATGGTGATAAATTTGCTGCATATGTGACACTAGGAGGCTTTGTGGGTAGAAGAGGGAGATACCTGATAGAAATAAACAGGAGCGCCTGTGTGACAGAAATGGAAAAAATAATAAGAATAAAAAAAATCAAGGTCAGACAGCAGAGGACTGATGACAAGAATTTCTCTCACAGTGCTGGAGGCTTGTCAGGTGGAAGTGACAGAGGAGAATTAAAAATGTGAGCGTTTTAATTGGTCACAGGATATGAGATCAATTCACCTAACTTCAGCTGTGTAATGATGAGCTTATGAGTTTGAACTTGTTGACTGGCCTCTCCCTCTAATCAGCAGAGACAGATGGACACCTGAAGGAGGTCAACCATCTCTCTCAGGACAGGATGGTCACTTTCTTCAGACAGCTAAAGTTAGGTGCCATGAAAACTGCCCAGGGTGCCTACCAAGTGTCTGTGCCAAAGGGAGTAATGTTCTAGGGTATACCGAAGGTGGTGTTTCTAGCAGGGCTAGCAAAAACATAGTAGTATCAAAAAGGTCTCCCAGGATATTTTCTGGAATACTTGTTACAATTACCTGAGTTCAGCCCTGATCTAAAATAGGGGCTGCACAGCTGCAGCTGTACCGCATGAGTGAAGAGATGTGTTACACGAGGACGCTAAAGCAGAGAGGAAGGAGAAGGAGGGGGTGAAGTTCCTATAGACTTCCTGCAAGTCTCCCTGTAAGCATGGACCAGTTAATACCTGTTAATCTTTGTTCAAGGTAAAGAATTCATGCAGTCAGGTGGAAGGAAATTTTGCCAAGGTCATTAGGAAACTTAAGAAACCTGGTGCGTAAGAGGAGGCAAAAAAGATGTGCTGTATCTGGCAAAAAGAAAGATGAGAATGGGTTGGGGTGGTTTTCCGTCAGTTTGCCAAGTAATGTGGGGGAGCTAAAAGCCCATTCTGGTGGAAGAGCAAATAGGAACCACACAGTGTGAGAGAGAGAACAACAGTGGGACAGTGTCAAGGTTCAGCAACTGTAGTTCTGTGATGTATGAAGAGAGCTGAGGTTGTTTAATCTGGAGAAGGGAAGGCCGGAAAGATCTAATTGCTGACTTCAAGGACCTAAAGGGAATTTACAGAGAAGGCAGGGCCAGACTCTTCTCAAGGGTGCACAGTGAAAGCATGAGAGGCAACAGTCACAATCTGCAGCAAGGGGAATTATGACTGTGTATGGGAAAAAAAAGTTGTTCAGAGTAAGAGTGGTTAAGGAAGGGAAAAGCTGTGCTGGAGCCTCACACACTGAAGACAAGAAACTTCTTGTCATTTAGAATGGATATTATTAAAATAACACAAAGAATTAGATTGGAAGGGACCTCTGGACGTCACCTAGCCAAGCCTTCTGCTGAAAATTTCCACATCAAATAAGGTTGGCTGGGGCCTTGTCTAGCTGAATCTTAAATGTTGTCAAGGATGGAGATCACACAACTGCTCTGGACAACCTTTTCCCAGGCTTAACAACTCTCCCTGAAAAGATTCTGAATAGGAGGATCCTGTTGACTTCAAAGGCAGTTGGATTATGGCCTAGATGAGGCAGAGTATTTGTTTGCCATCTTTTTCTGAAATATCTGTGCTAAGAAACTTAGCATTTCAGCTGTTCCATGTTTTTCCTCAGTTACTGAGCTGTGTGACAAGTTCCTCTTTTGTGTCGCTTCTGATCTTGATCACAATTTTTCTCTTTTAATTATGGCTTTTCCTTGTTCGGTAGAATTTGGTTGTAGAAATCTTATGCAAATACAAACTGAATGGTTTTCCTGTCTAATTATAGCTCCATTTAGATTAGACTCATGTCAGTGGTACTGAGCGCTGACTGAATTAAATACTGAATTTATTCAGCTAATGGAAGCTGAAGGACAGATTGTTTGCTTTACGGTATGCAACATGGATGGTTTAGCTGTTGGTTCAGAGGGCTGAAAGAGAATTTTTGCATCACTGGTTCACTTCCCTGATATTGCAGGGAGCTCTCTCATTACCTCTTTCACAAACTTAGCAAGCTCCCATCTTATTTTCCCCCACCATGTTTTTGAAAAGCATTGGAAATAAAGAACAGAATTAAACCCAGTGTTTATAAAAGCATCATGCAGCAATTCATCACATACTGAACTTCATATTGCAGGTGATGTAATACCCGTATTATAAATAAGATGTTTGAATGCAGGTAATTGAGTGTCAAATTTTATGCTCATGGCACTATGAATAACAAGACTTGGAACCATTTCTAGCCATGGACATCAGTCCTCAATATTCTGATTGATTTAGAAAACCCATTTGGTTATGTTCCACTGCTGTTAGGTGATATTCTGACAGTAGTTTCTATTCATTCTCATTTGTATTTTGTTAGATTTCATTTATAGCACAAAGTTGTAATAACAGTTCTATTGCTTCTCAAGTACCTGTACGTTTAGAGTTATTGAAGTGTCACTACAAATAGTCATGTGCTCACAATGTTCACTAAACTCCTTATTTATATTTATTGTGGAGTAATGAATCTGTAATACTACTCTGAGCTAGAGTTTACCAATGGGTGATGTATTGTGAAATATATTTTCATTTTATAATAAGTGTTCCAAGTGTGGTGGTTGTTAAAAAGCTGAGCAAAAGCCTTTTTGATGGAGTATAAGGGGGAATTGAAGAGTCTGTTTCACTTATTTTATTCTATTTATGTATTATTTAAAACACAGGTGGAAACCGCAACGCTGATGTACCTAAGGTAAACTCCAAAAGAAGGACAAGAAAAAAGCAAGCAGTTTCTGAAAAGAGCATCCTGGACTGGCATCTCATTTCTTTGATAATGTTTACTAGGTTTTAGCTCTTTTTGACAAGGTGGAGTTCTCTCTAAGTCATTGTAGTTGTGCAGTCTCTGCACTGAGTGCACGTCTGATGGGTCATGGGAGGTATCATCAAGATATTTGAGGTTGGTTGTTTTGTTACATTTCCTGCTACTGCCATGTCACTGGACAGTCGAATGCCATCTGCAGCTAGCATGTGGCTATGTATTTTATATGAAGTTAACTATTTCTCTACAGGGGATAGGGCCTTGAGGCTGTGAATTTTCTATTTGCATGATGATGAGTGAAGTTAGGTAGCAATAACTTTAGCTCACCGCCAGCTTCTCTTGGTCTGACCCACTCTGAGTAGCTACACAAAAGCTACTTGTGTAACAGATCTGAGCTGGAAGATGGATGGGGTGCCCCTGGCAGCCAGTATGTTACCAGAGCATTTTCATTTCTATCATTACCCATCTGAAGCAAAATGTTACTTCCACTTGTTTTTTTTCCAGTGGCTGCTTGGTGGAGTTTATTTGCATAGTGGTATTTTTGTCACTGCTTGGTTCATTTTAAATCTAATTTGTTTCAAAGAGCTCAGACCTTTTAAATGAGCACACTTTTTTCCAATATTAAATCCAGCTAGAACAGCCTAGAATGAATTGGAGCACTGGCCTAGAAAGGAAAGGCTTCACAGCCCATTACCAATCCCCTGAGCCATCTCATCCCCTTGACTGTCATGTAATGTTTGTTTAATGTAAAATTTCCATATAAAACAAAACAAAATAAAACCCAAACGGCAGAACAGCAGCTCTTTGGCATTCTGATATTAAAATGTGAAGGTAGTGAAAATTAGATTTCCTTTCATAAGTGCATAGCGACCTTAGGGGAACCCTCAGTGGGGAAATACCACAGTGGTGAGAAAAGGCTCAACTCGAAGGAGGAGGTGGATGAGCATGTTTGGCACTGTGGGCTGGAGTTGCTGGGGAGTTTTGTTTTCAGCTTCAAGGGAGAAGAGGCCCTTGTGGGAGCCTGTGAGGATTTCTAAAATAAGTGCTCTGGGCCAGTCTGTCGCTGTGCATGTTACCAAGTAAGTCTGGGCAGGAGTGTGTCAGTGTGTGAGTTACTGAGGATTGCTCTGCATAAGTAAGCACGTCATTTCATGAGTCACTGAGGATTTCTATGCATGAGTGACTGTTTCTGTGCTCAAGTATGAATAAATAACATACAGACCCTCCAGTCATTCTAAAAAGGTTTAATCAAGGCTATCAAGTAACTGGTTTGTCAAAAAATATAGCTTGATAAATTTATTCACGAGGTTTCAGGGACTAAAGTAAATTCAGCATCCCAGCAGTTCCTCCCAGGTTTTTTAAAGTTCCCAGGAAGATCAAAGCAGGACCCCTAACTAAGATCCTTAATAATGTAAAACCAAAATGGAGTCACTTGTGCGAAAGGTGCAAGTGATGTGTTCAGAGTCCTGTGCACATATCCCTGGCTGTGGGATGCTCCCCGGCTCAGGTGTCTCCTTGGTCACTGGTGGATCTGTATCAGGCGTGGACTGTAATGTTCATCTGTTGGTGGGCTGGGAATTTGGAGGTACTCAGCAATGAGGAGAGTAGATGTAAAACACATGTGACAGCCTGCAAATACTTGCTGAAGGTACTGGGAGAGAATTTCCAAGCTCACTCACTGAGTGTATGTTAACATTACGCTTTACCTAGTCACATTTTCACACAGGCCTACCGTGTCTAGTGCTTTCACGCCTCGTGCTGGCACCCAGGGGCACGATTGTGTCACAGCCTCCCTCACTTGCAGGTCTGCCATTTCATCTTCACCTCTCGGATGCCATTGCTCCCACCCCCCATAGTGTGGCACAAATGAAGTCAAATGAGGTGAGTAGGCCATTCTGTAGATTAATATAAAGACATTCCAGGAATGAACACAATACAAAGAATTGTATCTCTCGCTACAAAAAGGACATTGAATGACTCGAGCATGTCCAGAAAAGGGCAACGAAGCTGGTGCAGGGTCTGGAGCACAGGTCGTACGGGGAGCGGCTGAGGGAACTGGGGGGGTTTAGTCTGGAGGAGGCTGAGGGGAGACCTCATCGCCCTCTACAGCTCCCTGAAAGGAGGGTGCAGAGGCAGGGGATGAGTCTCTTGAACCAAGTAACAGCGATATGACAAGAGGGAATGGCCTCAAGCTGCGCCAGGGCAGGGTCAGACTGGCTCTGAGGAAGTATTTCTTTGCAGAAGGGGTTGTTGGGCGTTGCAAAGGGCTGCCCAGGGCAGGGGGGGAGTCCCCATCCCTGGAGGGGTTGAAGAGTCAGGTTGACCCAGCGCTGAGGGATCTGGTAGAGTTGAGAATGGTCAGTGTGAGGTTAATGGTTGGACTGGAGGATCTTCAAGGTCTTTTCCAACCCAGATGACTCTGTGATTCTGTAGTTAAGACACCTGAAGACTACCCACTGAGGTCAAGTTAGGAAGAAACTAATGGCTGAAAGCTCTTAAAACACAAGTTACCATGGTCTCTGCAGAATGGGCAGAGCCAGTTAGGTCCTGTGGCAGGGTGAGAGCGCTTGCTGGCCGTACACCAGCCTGTGCACCGCAGCCAGCCAGGCTGTGTCCCCGTGCAGTGTGCTGGGTCCTCCCTGTCACAGCCCTTTCCCACCAAGGGCTTTCACAGTGGGAAGCTCTGAAGTCACCCTCTGCTCCCAGGGGAACTTCTACAGTATGCTTGCAGCAGGCTGAGCTCTGAGTAAATGGACCTCTGCTAGGAACTTTCCTCTCTAATCAGAGATTTTCTAAAAGGCTATATTTTTTTCACCACAGGTGTCACAAAGTTGATGAGTGAGTCTGAGTTTGACCCCAAGAAGGCAAGATGCAGATTTTGAAACAGTACTCGTTAGAGAATGGTGTCTTTTTTTTCATTTCATAATTGGGTAGGCACAAGGGTAAGGAGTCTTGGTGGATATCTGTGCCAGGCATCTCTTAAAGAACACTGGGAGTGTGTCCTGAGAGAAAGCTAAAGAAATTATATGTTCTTTCCTCTCAGTAACCTGATCTGCCATTACATCAGACTTCCTTGGATTCAGCTTCAACAGCTGCTCTTCAGCCTGGTGCTGATCTCATCCAAATGTTTGGGTAGCTGGCAGATGGCATTGTTTGCATCTGAGGTGGAGCTGATGTAAAGTTTGGAGTGGTTTTCTTATTGCTGATACTCTATCCTTGCTATGTATCAATGTACACTAGAGGCTTACAGAGAACTCTGTGTGACACAGCCCATCTAAGAACAAAGCTGGAACTGAGGTTTTCACTAGCTAGCGAAAGCTAGTCAAATATTTTCTGCAGAGAGTTTGCTGCCATATCTCTGTTGTGCGGCTACATCTCTTGTGGAGCAGTTGCAACTAATAAATAGGGTGCGGGAATACGGCTGACATCCTTGGAAAAGAAGGACGACGAGATAAATGCAGAGGAACATGAAATACAATTATCCAGCTTGGAAATGGGTTGCCACACAATTCTCATTGCCTTCCCTTTGGGGAATTTTACAGAAACAGACCTTCCACTTTCATGCTCTGATGGAAGATGGCACCTCTATTAGCAGCCCTTCAAAAGCTTTTGTTCATTATTGTCTGCAAGATAACATCCTTGCTGCCTACCAAATAACTGGCTGACTGACAGGGCTGTGAGGTTTTCCCTAGCTGAGGCTTGTTGGCAGTTGACAGATGAGCACAACCTCTCGGCCAGCCCTGGGTAACCCCAGGGGTGCCTCCGCAGTGACTGGCAGCTGGGGGGCTCTGCTCTGTCAGGGCAGCCATAGAGGTGTCCAGGCTGGGCAGCAGCTGGCGCTTGTGAAGGCTGTGCCATGTCTGTTGGCTCACATCCTGGTTTCTGTCCTGAGCTCGTGGGACTTGGCTGTTGCCTCAGGTTCTCTTTCTGGCCTTGGGACCTCGGTGACAGGACCTTGGTCCAGGCCTTGGCCCTAACAAGTGGGCAAGATTGGTCACACAGCCTCAGGTTGGTGCTTCAATCCCCTCTCAGCCCACATAGTTACAGGGTTGTAGTGGTAAATCCCTGGTCACTTGTTGGTCTGCACGCCTAATCCTTTTGCTGTGTTTTCAGCTCTTAGCTATGTTTGCCTTTCCTGTTGCAGCTTTCATGCCTTTCATGCTGATTTCAGAGCTGATTCTTTTGAACTGGAGAAAAAGTAAAATTGCTGTTCTTCTTACACAAGAAATTCAAATTGCTAAATATCTCATTATTAATATATTTTGCTTTGAAATAATAATTTGTTCAACAAAACTGAGCAAAGTAAAACTGTGGAAGAGAGATAAAAGAAAGTACCCAGAATACTTGGTGTTTTAGTGCTTCCATAAGCTGTGCAAGAGAAAAGGGCAAGATATGCAGTCCCCTGTCACCTCGAACTGGGGAACACGCCAAGATCCCACTTGCAGAAAGTCATCACACAGAAAAGAAGAAAGCAGGAGACTTCTTTTCCCTTTGTTTTGAAGCACATTGGATTAAATCTTTGGCAGTAACAGATGGAACTCCCAACTCCTTCCTTTGCAATGGCTTCATGAAGTTATATTTCTGAGTAACACATAGCTGATGTAGCAGGTGCACCACTTAAAGCAGAGGCAACAGCTTAAAATCATGGTACGTGGTAGCAAGCTAGAGTATGGCATGGCCACAGACAGCAAGTCTGCACTGGCTGAGTCCTGTAAGAGAGACATAATGTAAGGCAGGAGAAGAAGGAACACAATTTCATAAAGTGGCACTAGCTAAACCGGGGTACAGTGTAGTCTCCACAGCACCCCTTTCCTTTGTCACTTGGGATTCTTTGCTACCTTCCCTGGTGTAGTTATGCCCGTAAAATTTGATAATGCAGGGAAAACTTGTGTGGCTTTAAGAGATAAACCCAGCTAGGCCTTTTGGCTCCTTATCTAGCCATCTGCAGGGAATCAGCAGGCAGAACAGATAAGCTGAGAGAAGATGCGACAAAGGATTAGTAGATACAGCTACAAGAAAGGCAGTTACTTTAGGCAGGAGATGTTTGGGGTCAAATGCTGAATTGAAGCCATGAGCAGAGAAATTTGGGGGGAGTGGGTTCCCTTGAACACTGAAGGAATCAATGTTTTGTATAGGATTTGTGAATAAAAAGGAGTGAAAACTCTGGCATCAATTTTTCCTCATTTCATGAAATATGCAGAGGATATTGAACTTTAAACTACCTAAAAGGGCCTGGATTCGCTACTGATTGCAGAGCTGTGCTGGATTCCTCTGTCTGGCTATAAAATAACTGATTTAGCAGAGTAATAAAGCTAGCATACTTTTGTACCGCTTGGACACTAAGAAAATATCTGTGCATATGCATAATATAACTTAGCAGACAATGTTCATTTGATGGAAGGTGGAAGATCTGAAATCTTACATTAAAGCTAATATTTGATACAAGAATGAAGAGAACTTGGCCTGCATAAAGTATGTTGCAATTTTCATGGGAAATACAGTAGAGATGTAAAACAATTGGAGTTGGTTTTGTTACACTCCAGGAAGTAGCCATAATAAGTTAGAAAATTTTAGATGGCATATTTTTTATCTCATTCTTCTTGATTTAACATAAAAATCTGTTTTGTCAGGTCAAGTAATCTAGTTAGAGCGTTCAGAGTAGTTGAATGTTAGACTGATTCATATATTGCAAAAAAATAACCAGCTCTCTATATGAGGACAAAGTCATCTGTTTGATAGAGCTAGTCTATATTACAGCTTTCAAATGTAAGCCACAACACTCTGCTTTTTGTCTGTACTGCAGGTTGAAAGTACATTAGCAGTACACTTATTACCCCAACATAATTCTTTTTCAGTTTGCTTCTCTGTTTTTCTAATGTTAGTTAACAGCAATGCTGGTTAGAAAAAGTGAGATGAGGACAGTCATGGGTAAAATATGAAATAAATATTAATTGTGGAATTCTTTATTTAAAAATAATTTTAAAGTACAATGACAAATATACTCTATAGCTGAAAAATCTGCATGTTGTAATATATCCATGAAATTAATTAATTTTCTTTCCTTTTGCAGTATCTGTCCTGCAAGTTTTTAGTATTTCAATAAATCGTAGCTGCTTGTGAGAGTAGCCTGACACTGGTGCTAATTGAATGTTACTGGATTGTTAGCTTTGATCTGTGATGAGGTTTCCATGGTGATATCACCAGATGAGACTATGGGCACTACAACAATTTCTTTGTGCTGATGTGATTCTGAACTGCCTACCTAGCTGAGGATGAAATCCCAGCTCTGCTGAAAATCAATGGGCATTTGCTGTTGATTTCAGTGAATTTGATATTTTCTCTATCATGACTGGTCTTGGAAGTGTGCTCTGGAGTCCTGTAGGTCCCAAATGAAGGCAGTCTGTAGTCAAGATAATACTTTTGTTTTGAACTGCTCGGTGTGTTGCTTGAAACCAGATGGAATTTGCTGACATTCAAACCCATTCCCAGACTGACCATGTCTCCGCATTAGATAAATTATCCAAGCCATTTGCCTCATAATTTAAATACTTAATCTGTGCTTATTTGATTTCATTGCATAGAGCCCTTAGAACTGAGTGGGACGATATTGCATGAGGGATCATGAAAATACAGAAGATGATTCCCCTTCAAAGAGCTTACAGCTGGATACAGATAAGCTTATGAGAAAGACTAGGAAAGAATGAGGTAAGAAGAATTGGCAGTGATCAAAGCAAATCGGCTGCCTGGCTACATAGGGTTTGATATTTTGCCATTTGAATAGGTGACATTGGTTTTAAGAAGGCTTTTGAAGGAAGACAAAGTGATTTTCTCTTCTCTGTGAAGCAGGTGGAAGGAAGCGTGGCAGTGCTTCATGGAAACTGAGTGGGCAGCAGAGACTGGCAGCGTGGGCAGAGGGATGGCAAGATGGGTGAGGATGCAGCAGTGGCAAACCCGAAAGAGACTGTGATGCCCCTCAAGGTGAAGTTGGTATCAAAAATCTGGTGTGACCAGGAAGGAATAACTAGTGGAGGAATATGAAGAAAGGGGAGAAGAGGGACAAGACAACATGATGATCTCATTTTAACAGTACTCCGACTTGGCCTAAATATGACAAGATTGCATTTGCCAGGACAAGACAAAAGGAAGCTCCTGTAAATCCATGAGATGGGTGAAGCTCCTGTTAGGACATGAGATAGGTTCCTAGATAAGAATTTTTAGGTGCAAGTGCAGTTAAGAAAGTGTGTAATTTTCAAGAGATTGCGTGAAAAGAAATTGGCAAGCTTTAGATGTAATCAGGGTAAGAGCATTTCTGGAGGGCTCCAAGTATAAAACAGTTTTCTGACTTTTCTGCCTCCGTATGCTAGTGAGACAGCATCATGTCAGATAACAAAGTGGAGAAGAAGCATTTCTGTAATATTTCCACTGATTTTTAAAGCCAAGAACAGGGCAAGGGACAGGTTGATTGTAGAAGGTCAAAAGATCTCTTAAGAAAGGACGTGAGCTGTGATTTTTATCATCCATTATTTTAGACTGGTAAGTAGTTGTTTCTCCTAGCAAGAAAAATGTCCCAAACAATATAACCTTCCTTGAACCTTGTGTTAAAGTTGAACTATCCGTGTGTGGAAAGGTTCAGAAAAGAAATCTAAGGAAAGTGAGAAAAGATGTATTAAAGATAAAGGTATATATTGTAAGAAATCACTTTAAATTTATTGCAGGTTTTGGTTGTTGGTTTGGTTTTTTTTTATAAAGAAAGCAAAACAATCTCAGTTATGCCGGCTTTATGTTCATTTCTTTTAACTCGTGTAAATATTGAGTAAGTCCAATACACTTGAGAAGATACCAAGTTTTTTCTTACTAGAAGGCAGAGAAACTGTTCTCATGGAGCAATTATGACCTCTTGCGGTCATCTGCTAAAGCTTCAGGTTCGTCCCAGGTACAAAGGAGTTCGAATTTTTATTAAATCGGGGAGAGTCACAACATTGGCTGCAACACCAACTATTCCTATACAAGTCCTTTATTTAAATGGGGAGTACAAGATTACTCTCAGAGAGTACGGTTTTGCCTCATTGCTAGAATTTCACTCGAGGTTTATGTTCTAAACTGAAATGGGATTTTTTGTTTTAATCCATGAAAGTGAAATTAAAAAAAGCAAATAAACTTTGTGCAATTAGATCCTTCTAGGTAAATATCCTATCAGTCTGAATTTGTGCAATCCAAACGTTGTGGCAGTGTGCCAGTATCCAAGAAAGTATGGTATTTTCACTTTTTATGCTGACTGAAGTAAAGAGACTAAACAGTCTGCATCAACTGGAGAAAAATGTATTTCTAAAATTACTTTTGTATAAATAATTTAAATTCACATTGGCTAGTGTTTTTAATGATACTTCATCTCACAATATTCCCTTAGAGTTACAAAATCACCTTCAAACATGTAAAAAGCTTGCATTGTTTAAATTGAGATTGTTTATGTTCAACTATGGTCTGAAAGTGAAAAATCTTTTGACTGAATTGAAATCTGGTTTAAAGCACCGGTGGGTTTGAGGAAGGAAACTATCTCCCTTGTAAAGCACCAAAACCATTGCTAGACTTCCCTTCTGCCTCTGCTAGGTAGCGCAGTATGCTGTGAAATGTGATGTGTAAGTAGCCCTCAGTGGCCGTGTACAGACCTAAGGTATGTCATTCTTCTTTTGTTCTGCATTGCCAACGTTAATGTAAAATCTGTAGCCTTGAAGATTGGGAAGTTAATATAAAAAAATTCTAATCTCAATATATCAGTGAAGGAGCACATCTAAACTTCTCAATATCCTTGGGAAGAAAGGCTTGATTAGAAACATAGAGATAGACTTCATTACCATGAGATGTCATTGTAACAGAGTATTGGAAAACTCAGAGCCTGGACTGTGACATATTTTAGGGTGCATCTTTCTGGTGGTTGATTCTAGCACAAAGCAAAAATCTTGTGCTTCAAGATTGAAGACAGTGATTTCTGGAAGGCAGTATAGTACGAGCTGGAGGCAATGATGAGAGGACAAATCACCTCACATCAGCTTATCACTTATATTTGTACCTTCCAACGTGTTTCCTTGTTTTAACTATTCAGAAGTGGGAGGCTGATTCACGTTGATTGTATGTCTGCTAAAATACATCCATTTCCGAGGTCCTATGAATAAATCACTAGGTTGAGCACCAGAAAAAAATAGACCACAAGAAGAAAGTGGTTTTCTTTCTGCACAAATCACTCTGATACACATGAAGGCAACACAAATATTTCCTAAACAGTGTGAAAATGTTGCCACTACCCGTGGATTGTAGCACACCAAGTATGTGATACGTTTATTTTCCACCTACCCTGGCTGCTGTATCTCCATAGTTAGTAGCTGCAACATTCCAGTGTGTTGCCTGGCCTGTTGTCCAGGACTAGTTGGTGTCCACAGGACATCAGGAGGTCTTCAAGAAAACCCAATTTAGAAACAACCACACGTGCACATTACTACACAGTCAGTCAGGCATGAAGCGGTGCCTAGACACAAGCATTGTCATGGTCTGCTCCTAACCCGTGTCAGTGACCAACACCTGACCATTGTCCCTACTCGCAGGTGGCCAACAGGCATAGGACACAAATGATGGATTTTCTTCTTTTGGTTTGGTTTTCTTTTTTCCAGAAGTCAGTAGCCCTCCAGTTCTGAAAGGCAGAGACATGTTTTGGTGTGGCTACTGCTTGTCAGCTCCCATCTTGATTTAAAATACTGGGAGGAAGCATGGGTCAAATCTCTGGGGTCAGCACTGAAAACAGCCTGAAGTAACTTTTATGAGCAGTCAGTTTCTTGGGGGGTTGGCCCACAGCTGCAGGTTTACTTTGAGGATGTCTATCGAGTGCTTCCTTGTAGTGAGGGATTGCATAGCTACCAGGTACCCCATAATTGCCCTAAAAGTTTTAAATATATTTACAGAGGAAGTGGAGCATTTTCATTCTGGTGAACTTTTCCTTCTGCTTTGAAACAGAGAAGGAAGATACAGATGATTCCTGCTCAGAGAGAGGACACTCATCCAGAAGACCTTTAAACAACATGAAAGATACCTTAAAAGATGATGATGATGATGATAAGAAGACATTCTTTAAGCAGCAGAACACTGTCAGAAAACACATTAGTATAGCTATCTCTGTAAAAATTACACATGCACATATCACCAATCATACGATCTTCCACTACTCTTAAGAGTATAAAGTAACATTTCTCAGTCACAGCCCTCCTTCCCTTCGCCCCTGCAGCGCAGAGCCCTAAGTTGCCCCGGCATGGTGAGGAGAGGTGGCTGTGAGGTTTCTCCTGCCTCAAGGTGCAGAGAAAGTCTCCTTTGCTTTCTCTGACCACTTTGGAGGTCCTAACAGACTAAAGGGTTGAGGGCTTCCTGACAAATCATTTCAGGCTCCTGTCTTTCAAAAACTTGCCTGAAGACTGATTTTCCAAAAGCTAGACTGTGAAACACTTGATATTTGATAAATATAATAAAATATTTATCTTAGACTTTGCTGGGCTATTTGGAAGCAAGCAGGAATTTGAGAAAAAAACCTTCTTGTTAGCTTATATGTGCCAGAACAGGTAGTTGCATTCAGTTACTAAACTAAGCACTCTGTTTAGGATTGAAGTGCTCAAGGTAAAGAAACCAGAACAAAGCTATGCTATGCCTAGAGAAAAGAACCTTAGATTTTTGCTAAATGCTTGTTTTGCATTTATATGTACCTTTTGTCATCTACAATGTGAGCAGAGCAGCCTTACCTTGCCACTTTTTGAAACATTTTGCTCTTTTTATTGATGGTTTGGATAGTAAGGGGAAAATGGTTTATAGCAGAAGTAATTTTTGCTTTTGTTCATGGGTAGCTTAGGAATCAACTAATTAATTTCTACAAACTTCCTTCGGAGATCAAAAATTACTTTGTAGAGTTTGAAAAGTATAATGGAATATAAAACCCTATATAATTCTTGAAATGCTAACAAGTTGAAAAATTACTTTTTTTTTTTTTTAACGTCTCATAAAACATGAACCTAGGAATGATGTCTGCTATTAAAAACAATATTAACAGTTTAGCGTTGTGGGAAATCAGAATAGGTGATCATAATGGATCCTCTTACAGGAATCCTAATTAGTCTTTACAATCTGTAACAAAAACAAACCCATACTGACTCCAGAAAAGCCTTTTCTTCTCCCAAGACAATGTTATAATGAACCATTATATTGACTTGTATGACAACAAAACTTTTGGTCTCTTGCAAAAAGAAGCTTTTAGAGAAGATATTGACTAAGGCATAAGCCAACTAAAGGTGCAATGTATTGAGGGGATTTAAGCAATTTGAGTTTAACTCTCTCAGACAACAGCAGTGTTATTGGTGTGCTCAATTCTATATGAAGAAAAAAAAAAAAAAAAGAGCTCACATCAGAGATTAGAACTAGAACTTGATGAACAAACTTCCCTGAATGACTTTTTTGCTAAAAGTACTTATAAATCATTCATCAGTTCTTACCCTGCATGGACTATTTCTCTGTTGTTCTAATTGTAGTGGTAAACAGTTTATAAATGTATGAGATAAGAGGACACAATACAAACGATAGGGCTATTATCTGAACTCTAAAGGTCTGAAGTATTGGAGTGATGAATTCAGAACACTCACTTTTAAAGACTAGCTTTATAGGAGGACAGAGATCTAAAGCACAAAGAGGATGAGAAGTGGTAATAGCCCAAAATTAATAAAACCCATCTGAGCTCTATCAGATTTTTAAGTAACATCTATGTGTGCTTTTTCCTTTAACTCTGTGTTCAAAGTTTTCATAGACTGTAGTTTGAGTTCGCGGTCCAGGTAACAAATATCCTTCCACTTAATTTAAAGAAAGATCCAGTGAAGGAAGTTAGAAAATGAGACAGCAAAATCCTGGGCTCTCATCATTTTCATGTGCTTGGCATCCCTAGGATTCAGCGTAATTTTCATTCAAACCAGTGGTAAAAATACTATTTGAAGAGGAATTTTAATATCTACATACAAAAGGGCTTCCTTTGAGTAGTAGCACTGCTTCTAAGAACCTGTTCAGTCACAGATTTGAGCAGCAAACTTTAATAGCATATGCAGGAACATCATAAAATGTGCTTAATGTGACACAGCTACACAGCATTTCAGCCATAACCTGTAAAAATGGAAGTCTGGATGTATTGAGTTATAAAACTGTGACAGCACCATCTGGTGTCTTCCAATAACGCTATTTATGCTATTTTTAGGGGAGGGGAAGGAAATAAATATCCTGTCAACTTTTAAAGCTAAGTTTAGGTAGAGACAAAGGGGTTTTCCTGGATCATCTAGTCCAAACCTTGCTATTTCATGCAATCATTTACTAATTCCTTCACATTAGTTTATCATGTCTCCTTTCATTCCAGTTAGGTAATTAGAAAACTTTAGTTCTGTTAATTAAAACCTTTTCTGCATTTTTTGTGCATTTATGTATGATCAACTTGCAGTCGTCTTCTTAAGTGATAAATCCTATTTTCCTTCCACTGCATTTAGCCACCCTGATGTACCAACAGAGGGCAACCATATCCCCTTCAGCCTTCCCCTTGTCACCAAGGTTTTAACTATTTTCATAAACAATTCTTCATTCCCTCACTCTCCTAGCTGCCCTTTTCTGTGTCTTCTGCACGTGCAGTTCCTCTTAACACACAAGTCCAGGTGGGCTTTCTGGAGGCCTTATGTGAGAAGATTTGTGTGCCCCCCATTGCTGCTGATCCTGTCTGCTAATGCATTTTAAGGCCACATTTGAAGGGGGCATGGGGGTGTTAATGGCATCTTTGTGACATTGACATCCTCATGAACCAGTATCCCAACCAATGAACTTCCAGTTAAGAGCAAAAATATGTATTCTTAGTCTGTAAATTCATGATCTGGCATTATTTACTATTGAATTTCATCACATCTCAGATCGATAAGGTTCTCCTGTATTCCACATATGCCTTTCTCTCTGTTGCCAATGGCACCTTATTTTATGTCTTCCATGAATTTCCCTTTTTGTTTGTATGCACTATGGTCATTAACGATCATGTTAAATATGATCCATCCCAGGAATCACTCTTGCAAAACCTCCATTAGTAATCTCACGCATCTGTTTTCAGCAGAACATATTGCTATCTTCCAGAATTTATTTGCTGCCTGTGTGGCACTGTATCAATGCTCTATTGAATTCATCAGCAAGGTGTATTAGTATAGGAAAATGCCCAATTAGTTCAGGTATATGCTTACTCTCTCTCAAGCAAGACCAGGAATCTGCATATGTCTGAACTGGGCCATATAAACTTTTCTACTGTTATCCTGGGTATATCTTTTTTTTTCATTATTACATTCAGAGTTGGTGGAAGTCTTGACAGACATTAGCATCCCAGTGTCACTGGGTACACTCAGCTTTTGATCTGGGCATGGTAGCTTTATGGAAGTGTAACACTGTAAAGGAAACATCAATTTGTAAGCAATCTCTGAATTATAGCTAGGATGTGCACATGTAGCTTGTCCCCTGTTACGCACCAATTGTGTGGGCAGTTAAGAGCTTCATTTCAGCAACAGTGGAAAAATTTCATGGGTGTCCTCTCAAAAGCTGAGCCTCCCACTAGAAAATCTTTCTGCCTGTCTGTGGCACTCAGAACTTGTGATGTAGCCTTGGCAAGGTGAACATTTTATTTTGTCGCTCTGCCTCATCTTCTACCGGTGATTGCTTAAGAAGCAAGATGCAAGATGTCTGTTGAGCAAGTAACTTTGTCCATGTGAATACTACCTCTTATGTAGCATATTCAGTGATACGTTTCAACCAAAATACTGTGAAGCAGGATTCTGCCACTAATAGGAAAACTGCAGTAAAATTTAATACATGCTGTCTACAATAGACAGTGTTTTTTTCTGCACAGTGACTGAATTCTATTTCTTTTTTGGCCTTAGAGAATGACATGTAGCTGGCAACCTCTGCTTTCAAGATCTATCACTATACCACAGAAGTTATGAGCCACCTAACTGGCACTTAGCATGACTCTTTTCATTCCAGATCACATGAACTTCTATCACGAGGCACAGATGATCTCTAATCACAAATTTCTATGCAGCTTCTGCAGTAGGTATCACTCTTTACACAGTCTTGGCTAATATATTTCCAATTTATCTGTTTTTTTTTAAAGAATCTCTGTTATAAGTTACAGCTTCTTTTAGGTTCTTCACAATATTTCCCCTGGAAGATTATTAAAACACTAGGAACTGACAGTGCTTTGGAGCTTGAATTCTTGCGTGTTAAGAAATTCTGCCTCAGCAGGGCTGCGCTTCACTGTGTGTTCCTGCCAGCACCAGACCAGCTAGCACAGATGCAGAAATACAAATTTGAGCCTTATCCCACACGTAAGCTACAGGCTGTCTCCTGTCAGTCAGGCTGACCGTTCAAGGAGGAAGATGGAGGTACCTGGATCTGATGCTAGTCACAGTAGTTCCCTCCCTTCCCTGCACCCTGTAGGCTGTGGAAGCTGGTAAGCTTAATAACAGTAGCTTGTTAGGGCCTGGGAAACCTTTGATATATTTGGTTACACATGCTCTGCTGTAGAAGGAGACAGGTAGGAAAGGAGCAGTAAGTAAGGTGAGCACTTGAAATCAAGTTACTGGTGTAGCACAGGAGAAACTGCCTGGTTGGGACAGCAGGGAGTGCTGGCCCAGTCCTGACCCTTTGGCTACCCTGCAGGGCTGCAGCTGGATTTTGTCCGTTCACTTTTTCTCCGAGTAAGACGATTAAATAACTCCCTTTATAGGAGAGCAAGGAAAATAACCTAGTAACAGGAGAAAAGTAACTTTTTGATATTTTTACGTTGCAAAGGAAAAGCCAGTATTTTGACTGAGGGCTTAGTAGGGCTCTACATGTGAGTAATGAGAAATGCGGAAAATGCTAAAAGAGCCGAGTGAGCTGTTACGGAAGAGAAAGAGATTGCAGAAAGGAGACATGTTTCTTTCAAATGTTCTTTATTTTTAAGAAGCTATAACAGAAGAAGGAACAGGCAGAAAGATGTTCAGCAGCAGCAGTCTCCTGGGTTCTTGTAGTTTACAAAAAAAGTCTCTATAACAAAAGCAGATGCTAAACAAACATGGTAAGACATGGCAATTTTTTCCTTTGGGACACAGGGAGCACTATCTCACTATGAAAGCTTAATAAAGGTCAAACAAGATAAAGCTCCTTTCAACCCTTTTCATAATTTTTAAATGAAAATTTCACTTTCCATATAAATTCTATTGAACCTTTCCTATAGTTCCTGTGAGGAGTTTATCTTGGCTGGAACACGGGTTTTTTGTGGAACTTTACTCCGAAGATTTCTTTAGAGCATCAGAGTATTACGAAGAATATTAAATTGACCTAAGTAAATGAAACCAGAACTACAGTAGCAACTATAGTAATTCAAGCAGCGTTACAGAAGAATGCAGCAGTATTCCAATCTAAGGCAGGATTCTGTAATGAAGTGACAGGCAATACGGCTATTAGCATATGAATAGGAAGATGGATGGAGTATTAACAACGTCAGTTAGGTCAAGAAAAGATTTATTGCTCGTTTAACCCTCTGCATTAACAAATTTACTGGGTTTTTTAACTCAGCACAGTACTGGCAGCGAATGGGTGAGGCGGTGGTATTGCTTTATCCTATGTTGGTCTCCCGGTGTTAACAGCTCTTCTGTTCTTCTCCAGCTGTAAACAAGAATCACTTTCAGTCTCATAGCTAGGGAAGGCAAAAGAGAGACCTGCAGAGAGATTATATTTCAGTTAGCTTTCCCTACTGTCCATCTGCATCAAGAAACCTTCAGGCTGCATTGAAATTATCTCTAACCCCAAGTCTCTCCCAGCTGTACCTGCTGGGGTCCTACCCCTGCGGGGGGGACGGGGGGACTCATCACACTCAATGCAGAGGAAACTGAGCTGCCGACCGAAACCTCCTGAGCGTAGAGAGAGAGGTGGGATTTCTCACCTACTCTGTGGTGTGTATTTTCCATAGGTTTGTTTTTGCCGGTGTTCAGCTCAGCACAGGACCTTTGGGTGTCACTAGGTCCTATATACAATAAGGCATCAAGTTTGCATGCTCTGAATTGCTTGCTGCAGGATCTTTCCATTAATGGTAAAAGGAGCCAATCCACCTAATTTAGGCTTCTCAATACCCTGCAATGCCATCTTCAGTATTCTTCTGGATTAAGATACCTAACTTCCATGTAAATCCCTACTTCAGCAGAATTTAGGCAGCCTAGTCATTCCTCACCTTTAACTGAAACAATTTCTAGCCATTGCCTTTGAGATCATTTGAAATTTGAAATTTTGGGTACAGACACACAATCCAGCACAATCTAAGCATAACAAATTACCTTTTAAACGAAAAAATGGTATAAAATAATGAATTTTACCTGTGAAAGGGCAATCTAACAAAGTATTGTGGCACATACTAGAGACAGTCACGTAGTGAATGTCAGTGTGTCATTTGCTCATTATCAGCTGTCAGCTAAATTCAGCTTCTGAGTTTCTGTATATCAAAAATCTGGAGCTGGAGTTCCCCACATGCTACTTCTACTTATTGACCACATTTCACATATTTAAGTTTGATTATGATGGTCTTGTAACTTTCTACAAGGTATAGTTCAGCTGGAATTAATCTCACTTCAGAAGCACGGAAAATGGGGAGGAGAATTTGTAATATGTTGTTAAAATCATATACAACACCTAAAATTCAGAGATACACCCCTCACCCCAGTGCTGCAGACACTGTAAAATAATTTTCAATAGCATATAAAAATAAAGATTGTGCTTTTCACTGTAATCCAGGCAAAGAGATGATCATGCTGAATGAGTGCCTTGCGTGCTTCTGTGGAGGCTAGAGTGGGGCAAAGGTCAGAGGGTTTGGGTTTTTTTTGTAGGAGAGAGCATTGGCTAGGGCAAAGTTGTGGCAAATGTCTTGCTGGCCTGGGAGCAACTGTTGACAACTGCTTGGATGGTAGTTGAAAGTACGGTGTTCTTGTGCCAGGACCAGAACAGAGCTCTGGGGAGCCAGACAAAGGGAAAACCTCAGCTGTTTCTGTGAACAGAAAGAAATAATATGGGAAGAACCTCCAACTGCTATACCAAACTGGGTGATTATAAGTCAAAGCATTAACATAGTAAATTGTAGTTCTGCTTTCAGCAACAAAGGTAATCTGTTGTTTTAATTGAGGAGTATTTTTAAGGTGAGAAGCGACCACTGGGTTATAAATCAATTGTGAAGAACTTCATATCTTGCGCTTAAATAAAGCATGCTTTCCAGTGGTATATTTTTGTTGTTTAATTTGGATATAAGAGTAGATTGTCTTTCATTTTCCAGGACAGTCTCGCTTTTCTCCAATGAGCAATCCCTGTTTAATCAGTTTGCTCTGTGTTGCTCTGTGTTTGCTCTTTGTGGCTCTATTTTTGCTCTACATTGCACTGTCTAGTCTAAGCTTTAGTTCTTGTTATGCCTTTATCCACTAGCTTAAAGAGCCTATTAGTACCTGCTGTTATATCCCTGTGATGGTACTTACACAATGTAATCATATTGCCTCTTTCCTTGAGAAGGTGAATAGATTCAGACCTGAAATCTCTCCTTGGAGAGGAATTATTTCAAATTATTTTTAGGGTTGCTTTCTTAACCTACTGTAGTATTTCAATATCCTTTTAAAAATACAGATACCAAAACTGGACACTTTCCAGTATCTGCTTCTCTGATGCCTCATGCAGAGTTTAAATCGCTTCCCTACTCCTACTTGTTACTCCTCTGAAACATCTGAGGATAGCTGCATCCTCTTTAGGCCCCTTTTCCCTGGGCGTTTAGCATAAGCCCTTCCTACTCTGACCCCCAAATCCTTCTCTGTGTGCAGAGTAAACTACACACTCCCCAGATCTGCTCCAGAGTGGCTGGCGGTTTCAGTCACCTGGAGTCGTATTTTTGCATTAAGCCCTATTAAAACACATTCTGTTTCTACTAAGCTCATCTTACCTGGTCCTTAATAGGTTACACGTGTAATGAGAATGTCATGTATCATCGAGTAACACACTTCTCAAAAACCTGTTACAGCCATGGCTGTGTAACTTTACTAACCACATGGATAATTTCCTCAGAAAAACATGAATCATGTTTGCTTGGCGGGCCACTTCCCATAAAAACAAACTTTATCCATGCGTTAGGTTTTTTTCTCTCTTGTTTTTCTTGGGGTTGGTTAACATTAGGCTAACAGGCCTGGAACTACTTGGTCACCATGATTATTTTTTCTGGATTTTATCAGGAAACCGAACACTCAGTCTTTCAAGATTTTCCTGTTATGCCAAAATTTACTTGAAGTAGTATCAGAGAGCTGGTTATTCTCTCTGCTGTCCTACGCATTCTTTTGGGATTCATGTGTGCCATTTCTCCAGGTCTGCTGTTTTTGTATGTTCTTAGGAGATGCTTCTTAATCTCTCTTTTAGGAGGCAGTAATCTGGCAAACACGTCCTCCCTTTCTTTCCAGATATAAACCTGAATTATTTATTGATCATTTATACCTTTTTTGCCTTCTCATCATACTTCTTACTCTTCCAAATATACAAATGCTTTATTGGCCATAGCCCTTCCAGGTATGAATTTTCCCCTTAATGGCTTTTGCTTCCCTTATGACATCTCAACACTTTCTAATTAATGTTGATTGCCATCTACTTTTGTCTCTCAATGTTAGTGCTACACGGTAATTTTTTCTTCTCAGTTGCCGACTTCACTTCTCCAGGAATGGGCTTTCGAGGAAAATTATCCTCTTGCTTGATGGTAGACTTCTTGCTAACCCACATTTCCCTATAAATGTCTCTATTTTATTCCCTTATTCACCTGTATGTTTTTCTCCCAAATTCACTTTTTTCAACTTCAGGGAAATAACTTGTTCAAAGCAGCATGTGTGTAAAATACAGTTAAGGCTGTCATCTAGATGTTTGCTTAGATCAGTGGCAGCTATGAACATAAACAGGAAACAGGCAAATACTGACACCAGCGACATACTCGGGCATCTCATCTAAATGAAAGGGAATGGTATTTCTAGCAGCAGGTTTTAATAATGATGGGGCTAAACCAGACAATATCTATTAATCCTGTGGGACATCCTTCTGTTACTGAACATAGTTATGGAACAGCAGAATTTCTGTTACTCACTTGGACTAGGACAGACAAAACATGGGAGTCAGTTGTGTTTTGACCCTTTTGAAAGGCATTTGAGTCTTGGCCAAAATTCTCTTGGTGTGTTTTATACATTAAAAATCCCCAAATCTGGTGTCATGGTTTAACCCCAGCTGGCAGCTAAGCCCCACACAGCCACTTGCTCACTCCCCCCAGTGGGACCGGGGAGAGAATCGGAAGGGTAAATGTGAGAAAACTTGTGGGTTGATGAGATAAAAGACAGTTTAACAGCGAAAGCAAAAGCCGTACAAGGAAGCAAAGCAAAACAAGGAATTCATGCTCCACTTCCCATGGGCAGGCAGGTGGAGCACGACTCAATCACATGTAACAGTGACTTGGGAAGACAATTGCCATCGCTCCGAACATCTCCCCTTCCTTCTTTTTCCCTCAGTTCTATATGAAGAGCATGAGCCATATGGTCTGGGATATCCCTGGGGTCAGCTGTCCGGGCTGTGTCCCCTCCCAATTCCTTGTGCCCCCCCTCCCAGCCTCCTCGCTGGTGGGGTGAAAGGCAGCAAAGGCCTTGGCTCTGTGTCAGCGCTGCTCAGCGGTAACTAAAACACCCCGGTGTTATCAACAGAGTTTCCAGCACAAATCCAGTACATAGCCCCATCCTAGCTACCGTGAAGAAAATTAACTCTATCCCAGCCAAAACCAGCACATCTGGGCTTTCACGGAGCCAAAATTAAACTGTTCTGTGTCTGTGGAGTTTGTTTCCAGGGGGCGGCTCTGTGGTTCCTTGAGGTTCCTTTGTCATTCTCTGAGGTCTCACCTTCCACATTCTCAGTGTTCTGGTCGGCTGCACACCCGATTTTGGTAAACGTGCCAGTCATTATCATTCAGAAACGTATAGCAAAATTTATTGGGTTTGTATTCTAAAACCCGACATACAAGCCATTATCCCTCTCAGCCGCGGGGCATAAGTATGTTATAACATCCACACTAGCAATTTTTTTTAGCTTCTCATCCGACAGCAGTCAGGTAAAGAGAAGGAAAAAAATTAAAAATCAAAGCTAACCCCACGGTTCGGACGTGTGACCAACTAATCGCAAAGCACCCCGAGCTCCGCTCCCTCTCCGGGAGGGACGGGCCCGACCTCCCCGGTTCCCCCGACCCGCCCCGGTCCCGTCGACCCCCCCCCCGATTCCCCCCGGTCCCGCCGCTCGGCCGGCAGGTGTCGCTGCCGCGCCGCCCGCTCCTCACGCACACGGCGGCCGCCGCCGCCCCGCAGCCCGGGAAGGGGGGGGGGTGTGGGGGGGCTCAGCCCCTCCGGCGGGGCCGGGCCCGGAGCGGGAGCGGCGCCGCGCCTGTATGAGTGTGGAAACCTCCCCCCCGTTCCCCGTTCCCCCCCTCCTCCTCCTCCTTGTCCGCGCTTTCCCCGCCCGGCGGCTGGCCGGGCTGCCAGCAGCGGGAGGAAAGCGGGGGGGGGGGGGCAGCCGTGCGGGCAGGGCGAGGGAGGGGAGAATCGGGGTAGGAGGAAGCGAAGGCGGCGGAGCGGGGCGGGGGGGAGGGCGGAGACGGGGCCAACGCGAGGAAATCAAACGGCCCCGACATGAATTAGGCAGCGGGCTGCGGAGGGGAGGGCCCCCTCCCCCTCCCCCTCTCCCTCCCCCTCCCCGCACGGCGCCCGGCGGGAGCAGCGCCGCCCCGCGCACACGCACACGGACACCCGCGGGCACACGCCCACCCACCCCCACACACGGACAGGCGCGGGAGGGAGGAGGGGGGGGGGGGCGGCGGGGGTCCGGCAGATGAAGATGGCAATGTCTGTGATTCAAGCGTGCCGCAGCCTGGCTCTCTCAACATGGCTGCTGTCCTTTTGTTTCGTGCATCTGCTGTGCCTGGACTTCACGGTGGCCGAGAAGGAGGAGTGGTACACGGCCTTCGTCAACATCACCTACGCCGACCCGGCGGCGGCCGGCGGCGCCGAGCTCCGCAGCGAGAAGAGCGAGTGCGGGCGTTACGGCGAGCAGTCGCCCAAGCAGGACGCCCGCGGGCAGGTGGCCCTCTCCGCCTCGCCCATCGACCGCTACGCCTGCGACCCCGGCACGCGCTTCAACGCCCCGGCGCCGGGCAAGAGCTGGGTGGCCCTCATCCCGCGGGGCAACTGCACCTACAAGGACAAGATCCGCCACGCCGCCGCCCAGAACGCCTCCGCCGTGGTCATCTACAACGTGGGCTCCAGCAACGCCAACGAGACCATCACCATGCCCCACGCGGGTGAGCCCCGGCCCCCGCGGGGCGCACCCCGGGCGCTGCGCCGGTCCCGGGGCCCGTCGCCGTGCCCGGCAGCTCCGCGGCCTTGGGGTGGGGGCTGCTGGGGGGCCGAGGTGTCCTCGCACCTCCTGGCAGGGAGTGGGGCGGGCGTGGGGCACCTCTCCGCTCTGCCACGGCGAAGGACAGATGGGCTGAGAGCGGCCAGGAGCGACGGCGCTCCGCGGGGGGGAAAAGTTTGGGAGGTGTAAAGTTTGGGTCTGGCCGGAGGAACGGGATGGGACCCCGAGCCCACCGAGGCGCGGCCGTGTCCTGAGGATCTCCTGGCAGGTGCCGAGTGGGGGCGGGTGTGATGGATACCGTCGGAAAGGGACTAGTTAGTGGTTATGGTGCGGTCTTGTCAGGAGGGGCAATAAAGTAGGGAACAGAGTGTCCCCTGTCTTGCCTGTGATAGCGCAAAAGCTGCGGGATGGAGTAGGAACGCCGAGTATCAGCTTTAGGGAGAACGCGAGGTGTTTTGTCCGGGACCGGGGGGGGGGGTTGGTTCGCTCGCCCAGGTGGACCCTCGGATGGAGCTTGTGCTCGCAGTGTCAGTACATGGGTGCTCGGGTCGCAACACGTGCTTGTCAGCTAGAACCGAGCAGAAATCCAGTCATCGGAAACAACCCAATCCTTGGCTTATGCCTGCAGAAAACGCTGGTTTTGTCACAGTGTTTGATCTGGAATAATATTGTTTTAAAAACAAATCACCAGATTTATAGTGAGGGACAGTGTTTTCTGCCAGGGGTCACTGGTCTTTTATACCAACAGCCTATGCCATGGAGACTAAAATGCCACCTATTGTGAAATCTCAGTTTGGTTTTCATCCAGTCCTTAATTGTGCCCAGCTGTTTCATGCCAGTTGAATCTTAGCAGAGTTAGGGGCAAATTGAAACACAGAAAGGCTGCAGAGCAGGATGTTACTCTAATGACAATTTAAATTTCCACAGTAAACTAGCTAGCATGGATGTGCTGAAAAACAATTTGTTGCCTAAGTATAATGCTGCTGATGCAAAAGTAATGCTTTTGGAACCTCTTGTGTGCAGCCTCTTTAAGAGATTAACCATTTATTTGGGCAAATTCATGTTTCTTTGGTAGGATTGGTAGAAGACGAGGGTTTCTTAGTATTTTCCATTGGTTTTATGAGACAAGCAACCCATAACCTCTTGAGCTTCTTAAAACTGCACTTTATAACCTGCACATGGTTTAGTAGCTCTTCAGATTATACTTCTTGCTACTTTAAGTATCACAGATTGTATACTAAGCAGTATAAAGTAGTAGGAGCTTGGCGTACTTACGCACCCTGAAAGTAAAGCTCAGACTGTTTCGAAACTTAAGATGCATCACTTGTTCTTGTGTAGTGAGTTTCTCTAAAACTGCCAACACGTTGGATCAGTTAATGGTTTGCCTGTTTTTAAAGTATGCATTAAGCTGGTTTCCCACACAAATGGTGTTTTATTAAGAAACAGTGGGAGTAAAAAATGTGTCTAACCTTTTAAAATGTTAGAGATTGTGTTTGTTTTAAAGTCTAGAATGAAGTAAGCAGGGAATCTTCGTTACTGAAAGTGGCCTCAGCTTTCAAAAATACAAACACTGTATTGCTTGTCTTGGGGGCAGCTTCTTTTATGTCATATGACTCCTTACAGTTTATTCTGAGAATCCTTTCTGAGTACTGAATTGATACCCAGCAGTGTGATTGTGCGGTACCAGAGGCTGAAACGAAAGGAAGCTTGCAGAAAATAATCCGGACTTGTTGAACATGGTCCGTGAGACTGAAGGGCTCTGCTGATTGAGTGTATGAAGTTGTCTTCGTTTTAAAGATTTTGATTCTGTGAAGTTGAAAACTGGTTGTTGGTCTTACCTTAGGGAAAACCTGCCCTCTGTGTACAGTCAAAACTCAGAGGAGTTTTAGAGTGTAAGTCTGTTGGAACATGAGGAGAAAAAAATTATTCTTAAATATTTGACAAACTAGCAGGGGTTCAGAACTGAATTTACCTTTATTCTTCCTCTTGTACCACTGTTATGCTGGGACAAAGTGAATGTAGAAGCTGTGTAAAATTATCTCTCTGCCTTGCAGCCTTTGACGTTCGCTTGGTCCCAGTCTAAATGATAGCACAAGATTAAAGGGAAGAATGAATCAGGTTCTTGGTTTCTGAGTTCAGCAGCATCTGCGGTGCTCTGCCCACACCAAATCCTGGAGTGGGAAGAAGAAAATTCCATCCTGGAAAATACTGGGGGGTGGGAGGGGAGGGTGAAATATGACCTAAAAAGCAATTTGAAGGTCAAAAGAAATATGATGTTACTCTCTTTTTTTTTTTTTTTTTAATTTTCTCCCACAGATTTTTTTTGAGGTTTCATATAAGCTTAAATAAAAACTTTCTATACAGAAAATAGTATATCCTGTTGCATAACAATGTGCTCCTGCCCTTACTGTTACTCTTGAGAGATGTTTTTCCTTATGTACATTCTTCTCTTCTGTATGCTTTGCCTTCTTTCTTTTACTACTATCATTTTATCTCCTTGTGCTTCTTTTCCTGCTCCTCTCACCCCTACTCTCATTTCTTCATCTCTGCCTTTGTGCTTCAGTCCCCCTCTTGACCACATTACTATGCTGCTTCATAGTGCTTTGCCCTTGCCACTTTCTTCCCAAAGCTCTCTTTCTCCTGCCAAAGATCTTACCTCACAGCTGTATGTTTAATTGTATTTCCTGTTTTCTGCTACAATGCATGCTAATGATCCTTTGCTAACTGGTGCCTTCTGATTTTAAAACCTATAGGCAACCATAGCAAGATAGCATTCTTGAATTTGAAGGACGGTTGGTAGACCTCCCAACCCCCCAGTGAAAACCAGAGAAGTATTACATCAGAGTTTGGTGTGGAAATCTTCAAATACAACTTTCCAGGATTGATTTATAACGCATGAGACAGGACAGACCAAGCATCCGATTTGAACCATTTCCATCAACATATTGAAAGCCTTTGCTTTCAGGGAGCTTGTACTTACGTCATTGCTTGCACATCCAGAAGAGTGAGGTAGAGTTGTGACATCCACGTTCACAGGGAACACAGAGCTCTGTGGTTCTTGTGCTAGGACACACTTCGCTTTGGCATCATCTGCTACAGCCTTTGCAAACTGGCTTCTTTATTTTTATTGTCTTGAAGTATGGTATAGGAGCTGTGCGTCCAACTTTGTTTGCTTCTTGACTAGGGTTTTAACCAGAGACGGAACAAAAGCATCTAGAATTTCCACTTCAGATGATTTTTATTTCTCTAAATTAACTGTTCCAGTAGAAAAGTACTTTAATAATACAGAGGATGTTCTTTTTCCTCCAGAAGAATAACCTGTGGTGTTGGCTATGGTTTCTGATTGGCATTTTTTCTTATTCAGAACAAATTTTCTCTTACTTAGGTTTGAAAAGGCTTTAGCCACTGTGTCTACATTTAATAACTTAGCGTTAATTGGAAGTCTTCTTACTACCTGTTGTAGCATATGTCCTAACACTTCATCTGAGCTCTGAATAGATACAGTAAGGGAGCCTTCCAAAAAATAATTCAAGGTGAGAACTTCATCTCTCCAGTTCTTATTTGAGGGAACCTAGGTTGACCACTTCTAACTTGGGCACCTGTCAGGAGCTTGGGGCTAGGGAGGGATGATAACTGCGACTGTACATGTGATTCCTAAGTGGGTAAAAAACAAGTCTTTAGTATTCAGTACAGTTTGTAACACTCAGTTTGAATTCTGGGGTGCATCAGAATATCTCACAGAATGGATACGATTAGTATGTGAAGTAAATTGAGTCCTAAGTATTTTGCACCAGAAGCATATTTGAGTTAGGCAGTTTTGCATTCTCTGTATTCTGCTTTTCCAGTCCATGCCATAACAAATTGTGAGTCACGTGCTGTGTGTATGACAGACCATTTTCAATGAGAGGCAGATGCCTCATTTTTTGTAATGACTCGTACACGCTGGCAGCAACCATCAACTGTATCTTTGAGATGGATCTCACATGTGGTCTAAGATGACTCTGACTTCTTCCCTCCCTCTCTGGCCCTCAAGTGCAGCATGTGCATGCCAGATTGCATGAGGAGGGCATGGCCATCCCACTGCAAAACGAGCTGCATCCCTCCACACCTACTTGAGCGTAGCCAGCCTTCATCTGTGCACATTCAGTTCAGTAACAGTTTCTTCCTTTGTACTGATATTTGGTTCCACAATCAATGACTAGTCCTGCCTTTTACATACTTTCAGATATGCTGGTAGTCATTTGGGCTTTAGGCTCCTCTGTAGATTTGTACTGATGTGCAAATTAAACACTGAAGTTGAAGATTTCTCTCTTTACAGACTTAATTCAGTACTGTAGTTACATTTATTCCTTTACTAAAACAGTTGTTTTCCTCAACTTTTGTTGAATTCTAACGAGGAAAATGTGCTGATAGCATTTGCACTGAATTTACGTATGGCTAAGTGTGAATTAATCGAGGGTTGGAGATTTCAGGCTTCCGGGGCCTGCCATAATTATTTTTTGTTCCAGGCACCCAGGATTCATTGCTAAGAGAAACCAACTCAGTAGGGGAAGGAGGTGCAGATTAGTGCATCTCTGAGCCTTATCCATCATGAAATTGAGGCATGGTGGAGGTGTGCTGCTGTCCTTACAAACCCAGAGATGCTCCTGGATCCATCATGTAGGTCTGGGTTTAGGTAGTTTTTGAAAATCCGGTATTGATACGTATCAAAATCAAGGTTGTATGACACTGGCTAGAGCCAGCAGTAGTGTTGACGGGCTGTCCTGCTGCATTCGCCAGCAAGGCACACTTCTGCCAGTTAGCTCTGCTGTGGTTCAACACTAGACTTCTCTACTGCCGACACATTCCGTTATGCCAAATGGCGGGGCGGGGGGGACTTTGTGATGTTAGGTAGCTGGTTTGGCTTTAACTGAGTTAGGATGAATTTGACCTACAAGGACTAAAGCAACAAAATAATCTTAGTCTCCGGTACTACTTGGGACAAGCCACTTCAACGGTGGGTCACTGAGTCATTAGATGAGATGCTTTTTGCCTTGTTGAATCTTGCATCTTCTTTCAACCTCACGACTACCATGTGTATCTCCTTCAGAGCCCATTGCAGTGAGTCCGCTGAGCTGTGGGTCAGGTTGTAAAGTACACCTTTTCTTACAAAGTGTTAAAATACTGATTCATTGAAGATTGCATTTATCCTCCAAGCTCACTGATTGAAAAAGCAGCTAGATTTCTGCATGCCCTTTGGTTATCGGCAGCATTTGTTTGCAGTGATATTCATACAAGTGCTGTCTTCAGATCTCTGCAGTAAGAAGTGGCACAGCAAGAAGATCTTCCTCAGAAACAAACCTGTTATCAGCATTGATTCTAACTGCTGCCTGTTAATCTGGAGTACCTCCTTTTGGTATACTGTCCTTAGGAGAATGGCTTGCCTTTGGTAAAGTGATGGTTTGTTCTAGTCCCATTGGTATTTTGGCTTTAAAATGGTGGATGTGAGCTTGGGTTATTAGAATACTGTGGCAGTCTGCGGCTAGTGTGCTAACTGTTGTAGCTCACTAATTCATGCAGGGATACTTCTGTGCTGCGTCCGTTCATAGTACATCAGAGCACAGGAATATTTTCAGCAAAAGGGGAGAGAAATCTACAGTTAGTTCAGTATTGGCACTAAGAGTGTCTTTTACTGGTGAGAGAAGAGGACACTTTCTACTTTTCTCATGTAAGCGAAGGACTAAAAGAACCCATTATTTTGCTGGACTTGTTTGATGAAGCTCGTAGTGCATTGTCATGTGAGATGACTGAGTTTCAAGTGACCTCTGCCTCCTTACACCACGAGCCAGGCTGATGAAGAGTTAGATCTTCATGAAGGAATAGCCCAACAACTTCTCCACTTCCCAATAAGTTGTGCATAGCTAACCTGCACAGAAAGAGCATTCATTTCAAGACAAGCCCCACTTCTGCCCTTTCAGTCACATTTGAGTACTAGTCACTTGATGGCTTCTTTGGTACAGAAGGGAACGAACAATACAATCATTGACTCATAGAAATCTGATATGGAAAAGACTGAGTAGTCCATGTAATCTGTCACCTTACTAATGTGTGTAGGAACACTAATAGTGCTTCCTACAGCCTTACCATCTACTGCCATCACAGTGCTTCTTGCTTAGCATTTTGGAAAGAAAAGAGTCTTGGGGTGCTTCAAAGCCAAACGCAGTCTATGTAAGCAGCAGAGTGGTACTGAGGCGAGAGATTTAAAACATAGGAGGATATTAAATAGCAATATTATATGAATTAAATATTACTGCAATATATGACTTTCACAAAGTCATCTTGGCAGGGTCATAACTGCTAAAGGATATGGTTTAAAACCACCCGTATCCATTGTACCACACAGTTTAGGGGAGTATATGGCAGTTGCAGGATGAAAGAGGAGGCAAAATATTTTTTAACTGGTTATGTCCAAGCAGTCTTACTTTGCTGTGTCTTGATTCCATAGTGGACTGTGACCCAGGACTTCATTCGTGCCCAGCTCTCTCCTCGTTTCGCTCTATAGTGTTTTGGTTTCTCTGGAAAAGAAATCTAGATGGATAGGCCACAGGTCAGCTGCTGTACAGTTTGACCAGGTCCTGAATATGGATGAGCAGGTCAAGGACCACCCACAGGGTATCCTGCTTGTTCATGAGTGCACTTAGATGTAGTATCTCAGAAGGTAATTCTCTTAAGAGCTCTGATTTCTGTTACCTGGAAGAGAAAATCCAAACCACTTAGGTGAAACCTCAACTTTTAAAATTTACTATATTAAATCTGCTAGCTTTGTATCTACTGTCTGACCCACTGCCCATATCAGTGGATGCCAAGCTTCATACACCTGCAAATTTGCTGATGAATTTGCTGTGAATTGAAGCTCATCAGAAACAGGCTTACTGCTCTTCAGTGTGTTTTGTGGACCCCTTAGAAGTAATTCTCCAGCCAGGATAGACTGAAAATTACTGATTTAGGTACTTATCACCCTGGTGGAAACAATGGTTTTTAGTTCAAAAATGGATGAGTGGAAACCATCCATTGCACCAGTTCTAGTAGGTGGAGAAGGATTGTAAAGGCTGGTTTGCAGCTGTGTTTTACAAGAGAGGCTTAACAAGGGCACTGTTTATTTTCTGGCTCCTCTTCAAGAAATTATTTGAGATAAACCTTAGAAAACTAAACCGAGGAGGACTGAAGGAGATTATGAAAAGATTAACCTGTTTGTTTTATTACTATTCTACATTGAAATATGAAAAGCTAGCATATTTGATTCTTTGCTACTTAAAGATATAATAGCTTTTTCAAATAATTGTTAATTTCTTTCCCCTCTCAAGAGTGACTTCTAAATAACATCAGTAAAGTGAACTGCCTGTTCATTTGCTTCTGACACTATAATCATAGTGATACTGAATTATACTGCTAGACCTAAGGGTCAGAGTTTTGATCTCAAATTTGATGTGTTTAACTGTGTTTATGTATGTAATAGTCCCTGCTGTAAATTGGAAAGGTAGCCCATTTATTTTAACCTTATTTTCAGTTTGAGACAAAATTGGAGGAAATTTAGTTCCCAAAAGCTAAATGACAGCCATGTAACTCCATAGAGTTGTGGTTTGAGTATATCTTGTATGCTTCTTAAACACAGATAGAAGCATTACATCTGCATAGGAATGTAGTTCCTCCAGGGTTACATGGAATAGGGTGAGTTGGCAAGTGTTCCCTTGTGCTACACACTTAATGAGAAACAGCTCTTAAAAATGAATTTAAATTCCATAGTGTCTTGAAGCCTTTATCATGAGAGAGGACCCCTGGCACTGGTGTGCTCCTCACAAAGCAGTTCCCTCTGTATGCTCTTCCACCAAGACAGCCCCTTACTTCTGACATATTTGTCTATGAACCATCATCATTTGTCCTTACACATTTACTTAATTGTATAGGATATTTTTCTTCCTCATAATTTGTTCCATACCTTGGGCTTCCTCCCTTTTAGTATGCTCTTTGGTTTGCCTCTTACTGTTCAAATCTCTCATTACAAGGCATCTCTTTTTTGCAAGTCATTGCAAGAATATCTCACCAGATAATATATGTATTTTAAAGAGAATTATGCATCACATTAATCCCCGTCTTCCAGCTTTATAAATCGCACATCATTAAACTGTGCTGTTCTATTTATTGCTTTATCTTGCCGTCCTTGTCAAAAAGTTCACTTCTAGCACAGCTACTTTTGTGTTTGAATGTGTCTGACGTTACGCAGCAGCACAAAGAATGGACTTAGGCCCTAGCAGGTAGATTCATCTTAACCTATATGTCAAATCTTAAGATTACTGTAAAATGTGTCAACATGAGTTGAATATGTGTGGTGGGCTGACTGGGTTCAGACCCAGTACAATAAGCTGTAAGGTTTTATTGTTTTGCTTAAATGATTTGTGGAGCACTTGAGAAGCTTTTGTACCTAGATGCTACTGTTGTACTGGCAGAGCAATTCCAGTTCCTCATGATCAATGCTCTGGGTGTCTAACAAGTTCCCCTATAAAAGATTTCTTGGATTTTCCAATTATGCAAGAGTTCTGTATCAGTAGCTGATAAAGATCTCTCTGGTTTTACATCCTGCGATGGAAGCTGAAAATGCTAATTTACTTGTTCATTACAGTATTTTCTGTTAGAAATATATTTCTGCTTTTCCTTTGCCCTTTCAGAAGTCTCTGTACTAAAGAATCTTAAATCTCTGGCCGTATTTCTGAGGCATGTCTGTGTTTGTACTAAAAAAAAAAAAAATCTGGTGCTTCAGTCTCATTCATGATTGCTTCTTATACTAGTACAGAATACACTTTCCCCTCTTGTGCCTTTTAAAGCTTTTATTATATGCTCATTGTCTCCTAGTTTTACCTGCCAGTATTGTGTTCCTTGAGTGAGAGAGCTTTTGCAAGATTTTGTAATCTCTGTGCCTGGTCTCTTACCGCTCTTCATATGTCCGTGTGTTTGAAGTACCATCTGGTTGTCCATGACATTCATACCTTTACTAAATACTGTATCAAGACTTTTCACGTGGGAAAATGAGGAGCTGTCTGAGTAAAATCCATTATGTCTTGTTATAATATTGCCTTTGATGTCTTTCTCTTGCCTTATTTTTCTTTCAATCCTCTATCCTCTTCATTTTCTACTCTGTTTTTTATCTCTCTCCCTTTTTGAGGTAGGGCACGGGTATAGTTTCTTGACTTCCCAGTCTTTTAATAAATCTTTCACTGGGACTTCTTACCCATTTTTTTGGTCTCCTCTTTCTATGTGCTCTTCACCTATTTTTCATCGCTTGTAGGTTTGGGTTTTTTTCCCCTCTTCCTCCTTACCCCTTACCAGGTTGACAAAAATAGTGAAATGCTTTACATACAGAGTTGACTGTAAGGGGAAGCAGAGCAGGATTATGCTCTTTTCGTTGCTTTTCCTTTGCAGCTGACTCTGGGTTTAAAGAGCATCTGCTGCCTGCTGCCTGCAGCTCAGGGTTGGCTCAGAAGAATGGGACACCAGCAGTCGGGAAGTGTGGCAGTGCCATTTATGACCAGAAGTCTGCCAATCAGGCATAGCATATTTGCCATGCATAAAATGTTTTTGTGCTGAACACTCTTAAGTCTTTTTCATGAATTCTTAAAAGACTAAGTTATGGTCCCCTCTATGTAAAGAGGCAGATCCTGCTCTTTCATGCTTTTGCAGAAGAAGATTAAGTTTCCCCCGCTGGGTGCTAGAAAAACTGACTGTGAATTTTTCTATCAAAACTGTTTTTCTTTAGTAGTGAAATGGATTTTCAACAAAAAGCTGTTTAGGAAACTTTTTGTTCTCCAGAAAAGATCTTACACTTCTGAGTTTAAAGAAAGATTTTATTTTAGTAAATATTTAATGTTTCAGAATTTCAGTTTCAGAACAGTTTGGTTTCCCTTTTCTTTTTTGATGATGTATTAACTTTTAATCAGCTCCTGCCAGCTTTAGACACTAGTTTCACCTCAGAGCACAGACCTGACTTCTTCCCAACTCAAATGTTCTTCTTCAGGAATCAAATGCGTGCATTTGATTACAAGCATTATTTAAAGAAGTTGAACTCAGGTGCTGAATATCTTTTCCCTGTGATGGTGTGCCAACAGCTTTCTGTCTTCCCATAGTGCAGTCCCTAAGCTATAAGATTTTTGGCCCTATATATCCTTACCAATAGGCTAGACGTGACTTTAGCACTGTGTCTAGATACAGACAGGAATGATACTTGGTATGAGGTAAAGATTGCCCTTATAGACCAAGACATAACAAGAATCAGTAGTTGTCAGTGGAAGTGAGACAAATTCACGCTTGTAGTAAGATGCAGTTTCCTAGATGGTTGCCTGTAACTTAATGTTATTTGAATGGGCATGGGTAGCTCTCAAAGTCTCATCCTGGAAAAATAACCCCATTGTCTGGTAAAATTGTGGGAGTATGTTTACAAGGAAAGTTATAGAAGGTGATTGTGGTAGTTCTTGATGGTTTTAGGGACGGTACCTCTCTGGAACTACCACCCAGCTCTTTTCCACACTTGGAGACTGTCAAAACCGCTCTGGCAGAAGCTCTGCACAGTGGGCAGAAGTAAACCCTATGGCCTGAAGCTTTTCAAGGCGAGATCTCTGCATAGCATGTATTTTATCACCTGGAAAGAACTTAGCTGGGTGACAGTGATCAACCAATGTCAGTTTGTTATTTCTTTGTGACTGTTGCTTATAGAAGAGGAAGCTGCAAGAAAATGCACTTGTGAGAAAAACAGTCTGAGCGACTTCTATTTTTTGTGCATGAAGATAGCCAACAAATTGCAGAATGCTGCCTGTAAGCCTCCACAAATCAAGCATTTGCTGGAGCATCTGTCTCGCATCGTAAAAGAAGTTGAAAGCCTTTCTCTTCCAAAACTTCTATTTAAATATTGAATGCCAGCACAAGGGAATAGCATGATTAAATGTAACCCCGAGCAGCACAGGTATTGCAGATGGGGATGAAGTTCTTCAGAAGCCAATATTACCATCATTCACTTTGCCAGAGAAACGGCTAAAATAGCCATTAGATGAAAGTCATGTGAATGAACCTGAATCCTGGAGGGATGAATCCATGTTGATGGGGGAGATAATAGCCATGGAAGTAAGGCATCATCACCAGGGAAACATTTTTCCTCTCAGAGACTGTGAAACTTATTTGACTAATCCATGTATGTTAATCTTCATTTCAGTTCTATGCTGTCTTCCATGTCTCACTGGTACCCACTGTCATGATCTTTGAAATCTTGTTTTCTGCTTCCTTGCGGTTTGTTCCAGTCCTTCCTTCCTTGCTGCCTTTACAGGTGGGAACATTCCCTGAGATGATGATGATCTTGGTCACCCCGTGCTCAGGTTCGAGCTTGTACATTTTCTGGTTGCCTTTAGCAGTTTTGCATGTGGCTTGGTGGTCTGAGCATGGGGGATTGTATTGCTCACAGAATATTGCCCAACTGGATCCATAGGTGAATCAGAGGAAAACTAAACAGCATGGGAGAGTAATGAACTACTTCGAAAGCAGTCAGGTTCCTCTAGTGCATATTGATTCTTCAGAAAACTCATCTGTCCTTTTCGCTCCCCTGGCCTGATAAACCCTGCTTAAGAAACCACGTAGGGAAATTTCTTTTTATTTTTTTAAAATTTTTTTTTTCTTAGAGACATTCTCTTTATCCATCTAAGTCCCAGGCAGTCTTTTTTTTTTTTTTTTCCCTATCCTAGTCTACTAACCAGGGCTTCTTGATTTGCAATTTATTGAGAGTCCATAGCCTATTTTTAATAGAAAAATATGACTGTATAACTACTTTTTTTCTGAATTTATAATTTCTAATGGTCGGTAGTTCAAGAAAACTTTTGGTAACAGAGAATTGATATTATCTGATTTCTAAATAGGCATGACCTATCACCTCTTTCCCTAGATATTAAGGGCTCTGTTCCCATTAACTAATTTATATAACCATCTTTCTGCTGTAAGCTTATGTAAAAAAAACAAAGCAAGCACTGAATTTTTAGTATAGAATATTTCTATTGATTATCTTGTGCATTTGATGTGTAGAATCTGTTCTTAGGTCTCAATCAATGCTGTTGAGTCAGCATAATGATTGCTGTTGGTCTTTTTTTCTGGACAATTTATTTTGTGTCCATAGATCAGAAATACCTTTTACCAATGCAAAGATAACTCTGCTAGTTTTATCACAAAGCTGTTGTCTTTGGCTCTGACTAGCCAAATCTATTGTGGATTAGCCTGCAACAGGAGCTGTTGTGCATATATAAAGCAATAAATTGTTGGTAATAAGGATAACAGGGAGGCGAGTGTAACTGTGTCTCGCCTTGACCAATACAGCAACTCCTAAAATCTCTTGCTTGCTATTAAGACTCATACTTAAAAATCACTTCTTGCTTTACTAAGGTAGTGATTTTGCTATCATAAAAGTCACTGTGAGGTTAGACGTTATTTCTAATGTCTACTTTACATTAAGGTAATTTGAAGAGTGCTTCATGTCCCAGTTCAGGATGATGTTTGCACAAATGGTTGTAGTTAAGCTTATGTTTAGTTCTTGCTAAGAATGGGCCAGAAGTTGAGCACCTTGACTAAATGTGACTGAAAGTGATTTTGTTAGAAAACTTCATCTGTGAAAGAGGTAGAAATGTCTGGTGTAGCCCAGAGATTTATTACTAAGAATGTTACTGTGGTAATCTTGTGGGATCTTAAGCCCTTCTGTAGCACTGTGAATAGTGAAGGTCCTTATAATAAGGTGGGTTTGTTTATAATTGTAAATACAAGATATACACTTTATATATTTCATAAAACAGGTGCTTTATAAATACCTAATAAATGAGATGCTTTAATTATTTTACGTTTTTCCAGAGATTGGCTTCTGCTTTCTGCGTTATCAGGCATGTCTGCATCACAGTAAGAAATGAAGGTACCTCCCTCAACTTCACTGAACACTATTCCAATTTCGTATGAGGAAGAATTGGCCACCCAAACCCTTTAAAACCCAGATGCTGTCTCTTCTTAACTATGTTTTATTTGATGTCTGTTACAAGTGAATGCAGAGGGACAATCATAGCTGTGAGAAGTGTCGACAGCTGGTTAGTTATTTGCAGATGTCTTAGAGATTTATATCAACCAATCAACTGTACTCGCTAGGTGAGCTAGAGGAGTTCATGTAATTTTGAATAGCCACACAGCTTTTCTTGCTTATCAGGAAGTTGCCTAATTTAGAAATACATACATATCTAAGGCCTATCAGACACACAGGTAGCTTGATACCTTATGCCTATTCCAGTTTGGGAGTAATTATTGTAATGTTTTGCGGAGTTGGTTCCAGTAGACAAAATTTTGCATCCTCCGTTTTGGCCTTATCAGTCTGTCAGATTCATTTTTCTTTGAGAAATTCAGGAGTGGTTTCCCTGATGTTCCTGATGGTCCATACCAATTTTGAACAGAACTTTCAGCCACTTGGACAGCTGCTGGGGGTACATTTGAGAGGATGGGAAGCTGTAAAAGTGTAAAATTAACAGATACTACTCTATTAGACATTCCTAACCAGTTAACTGCCATATTAAAGAGATCTGCCTGGAAATAATACAATACTTATTTTTAATAACCTTTAAGTATGTGAGCATGCTCCATGACAACTTCGTTAAAATCACAGCAAGACTTGTCAGACCAGGCAAATATTAATGTATAATATGCCAATATTAATGATTACCTGAGGTGACTTAGTAGTGTCTTCAGTACTCGGCAAAGCTGTGTTTATCAGCACAAGCCTCGGAGATCCTTCATAATCTCAATGTGGATGGACAACAGTAGGAGTGGATGTGATGAGTATCCATTTTTGGGTGCTATATTTTTCGCAGGCCTGGGTCTTAGTTTGCTTTCTCCTGTGTCTCCTTGTTTAATGTAACAGAACTGGAATCCGTCCATCAGAGAATTATTGCCGGTTTAATTCATTTGAAAATAAACCTGACGTTCGTGCTGTTTTCCAACAGTTGTCTCCACCTGGTAGCAAGAATTTCAGGATCTGAGAGTGCTTTAGGTCTTTATTCAAGTGCACAATATTCAGTCAGCTGCAAAAAAAATAATTACAATTTCGTTTTTATTTTCCATCTTTAATAATGGTAATGTTCCTATCACTGAAAGGGGTAATATACACAGCATTTAAGCACCCTCAGGCTACCGCAGTGTAGAGTTTCTACCTTTTTCTTGTGGAAAGATGCTACACTGTGCAGACTTGGTGTCATGGAAACGGAAAGAATGTATGAAGTTTTAAATAGGCCGATGAATTTTAGATCCATTTCTCTAGCTACTTTGAAGAAGCACACAAATGACTTGGCTAAAAAAGTCACAAGAAGTTCACAGGAAGAAAAATTTCCCATCACCAATATGATGGTCTTCATAGTTCTTACGTGGGGTATTGGGAATAGACTGAGCTTTAAACTGAATTTCCACAGGCCTTATTTTCTTTATGCAAACTGCTTTCAGGCCAGTTCACATGCTGATTTCTGAATTTTCAGGTTAGACATCATTACTTTAAGAGTCTCCCAGGTCCCCATGTCATTTATTTACATTTTTTTAATGTTCTTAAGAGAAAACCAATAACCATCCTGTAAAATTCCAACCCCCAGATCTTTGCTTTAGAAAAAGCATTATAAGTTTGCTGATTGCCAGCTATGCACTTACCTATGCCATTAATTTGCAACCTCTGCTTCTGAAATCCAAACCTTGCTGAAGTCAATGCCAAAACGGCCAAAGGATTTCGTTGCCAAGCAGTTAAAGCAAGATAATAAATACCTGAACTCATTATATATCTTCTGCTGCCCCCGTAGTATTTAACACATTGTTGTTAAGTAGAGAAAAGCCCCATTCATCACAACCCAACAGAAATAATACCAGTCTTTCACCAGCAATCTCCGTGAAGTATTAACAGGCTGCATTTTATATGAATTGCACACATCTATCAGATTCAGGTAACACAACAGAGAACACCAGGGCTTTCATTAGGTCATTTTGTAATTGAGTAAAATTATGGGCCAGCCTGTGAGTGCCTTGAAGCTGTAAGTATTAACTTGCATGAGTTTTCCAGCACGTTTAATAAAAGGTCCACCTGGCCTCAAGTGACTGTATAAATTATGTAGCCATTGTTACATTTATGATATAGCTAGAAGTTAATTTTCTTACCTTTTGAAGTGGTTGAGAATAGTAGGTCATGTCTTATGTGTATTTCTGACAGTGGGCTTCAAAACATTTTTCTGAAATCTACTGACAACTAAAACGTCGTTCTTGCAAGGCTTACAGCTTTTGTGTGAAATGAAAGGAATCCTGGGGGGGTGGGGGGGAATATGTGGTGGTGTTAGAGCTATATTGCAGGAAGAGGCTGAAAAGCTTGGTTTGCAGTATGCATGTGCCTGCTAGCTCCTCTCCCAGAACAGGGAGCAGTCAGGCTCACGGGAGCTGTGAGAGATGTTGCTGCCTGACAAAAGTCATGGTTGAGATAAAAGCTTCTAACTCTCGATCAGGTACTGGCTGCACGCACATAAAAACCGACCTGTTCTGTATTTGGAGGGTGAGAGCAGTATGGTTTTCACACCTTTCTTCACTAACTGGTATGCTGAGAAGGAGTGGCAATAATGACAGCGTTATCATGGGGGGAATTGCTTCAAGTGATGGTTGTTAGGAGAATGCTCAAAATTAGTATTTGCAGTCTCCACTGGAGAAGTGGGATCTACATTTTATGCCATCCATCTATATACCAAATGTGGACAGTTGTCACAGAAATGTGTGTTCTATTACAGAACAAAGTCTACCCACATTAAGCCTAGCAGAGGTCATTCCTTACCTGTTTCCAGTCTGACCAAGTTACAAGGCATTTAATAGGGGCTGCATTTGTTCCCGACAGAGGATTAGTTTGGTTCGTTGGTGAGTTTTTTTCTTTTTTTTCTTAATTTTCCTGGAAATACCATTCAGTTGAAGAGACCACAATGCAGGCGATACTGCATGGCAATTTCAGCACCTTTGTTCTAATATGCATATTGTGTTTTCAGTGATGCTGATATGTTTTGAGAGCTTGTGGGATTTTCAAAACCACTGCTATGTTAATCTCATTTGGCTCCTATAACATCCTTCAGATTGCTCTCTCTTTTCAGGGTCTGATGACAAGATATTGCATGGTGTGATTTGTACTGCAAATGGTTTATTTTCAGTTTTCACTACACCTTCATTTTGGAAATCTGTGACTGTTTAACCCCTTTGCAAGTCTTCAGCATGCCTTATTTCAGTGAATTTCTTTGCTAATCAAGATGTTTGCTAATGAGAGAATCTCTGTCTCTCAGTTAGTGTAGGCATTGCTTCATCCTAAAGACACTTTACCTTTTGATCTCTTTGATCCAAGTTAATTGTAGGAGGCTAAATGCAGACAGAAATATCAAATGCACAGCTCTGCTTGACAGAAGTGTTACAATTACTTAAAAGTATCAGAAATCAAAGGAGAGATCCAGATAGGGGATTCAGCATAGAAATAACTGGGTATTCGTGAAGTTCAGAATTTAAGCTGGTAGTTCTTTTCTGCTTGTACTTAGGCACTGGGTCATGCAAGGCATAAAAACTAGATGAAGAGACAGAACATACGCTGTCATATAAGAACCAAGGTACATGGAATTACTCTCCTTTCGTGACCTCTCACATATGGACAGAATTGGCCTGTGATGCAATTCAAAGAAAGGAATATATGAGCAGCAGGGATATTATCAGCAGAGGGAAATTTCCAATAGTCATGACTAGTATTCCTCCCTGGGAGCCTGTAATGTGGTTGTGGTGGGTTTTGGGGGTTTTCTGTTTTTTTTTAGGGAGAGGTGAGGGGAAACAGACATGCAAAATAGCATGTAAATGTCTGAAGCAGCATGATACAGCATCTGAGTTGCATGTTCAGGGATTAATTAGAAGTTACCATTAAGCTGCAGATTGGCTTAAATCAAAGCTTGGTTTGAAGTCAGCTGTATAACTTAAATACATCCCCTTCACATCTTCATCTGTGTCTTGTGTACTTAAATTTGGTGCAAGATTATTTTCTGAACATCTTAGATCTGAAGTGTTTCATATCAAATTCTTGTTTCACGTACTTTAAAGATTTATGAAGTTACATTCAATCTAGAACTCTAATCTGAAATTGGTGCATGTTCAGATAATTAGATTTCAGTAGGGGAATATTGCATTTACTTTACCTGTTGGAGAGAGATCCAGCATGGAAAACTCTTATAATCAGCAGGTACTATAAACAGATCTGCATTGGTATTCACTCGAGTATTAAAAATAAAGGATCTAATTAGCAATGCACTGTGATATCAGCATTATGTTAAGTGAATTTGTTTTCATCATCCTCAAAGCTTGCCGAAATCTCACAGAGAAATGGTGGAAACCGTGTAACGAACCATGTAACAACATCAGTCACAATTGTGCAAAATGTAGTGTGGGCAAAAATGTGAAGCCTGCAAATACTGACAGGTAACTCTTAACAGATGTTTTGTTTTAGAAATATGAGCACATGCAAACCACTCTGAAGAGATCATTTCAGTAGAGCATTGTGAATTTGTCTGAGAAGTATGTGCTAAGAGGTATTTATTTCTGACTGAATAGTCAGAAGCAAAGTCTGTATTGCCATGTTCCTATAAAAGGAATAGTACAGAGGAAGGACTCTGCCTGCTTAAAAGAGATTTGGACCATTTATGCACATAACTTCCATCTAGGCAGCTAAATACCTTTTTTTAGGAGTAGATAGCGTGAATCCGTTGCCCATAGATACAGATGTGAGTGTATGTCTATGTGTCCTTATTCACACACACGTACCTATAAAAATAGTAACTTCCTCCAGGGAGATTGGCTACAGCAGATCACCCGCACCTGGTCTTGAACTCACAGATCAGCCACAGCATGTAGATATGTGATACAGTTATTTTGCCAATGAGTGATCTATGTAGACATAAACACTCCTATTTTGAGTCCACATGGCATGGCAGTACTACTCTTGCTGGCTACTTTGGGGTTCATTTCAACTGCAGTTGTGCAGAACATGGAAAAAATGGAAAGAAAAAAAAAGCTTTTTAAAATTTCTGGACAGTTTCAAAGAAGCCCTTTTTCTGTGCTCTTTTCTGATGGGGTGGGGGGGTGAGACGAGACACACTAAGGAGAGAAGGAGGAAGAAAAATTACATCTCAGACAGCTGTGGTCCTTAATCTTTCAGGTCTTAGAATTTAAAAAAAATGCGTTACACAGTCAACTCATAATGCTATCCTGCAGCTTGTATATATGCATAGTTGTAACAGTGGGGACAGGAATTTGTCTTCTATTAGCACTGCAGAGTACTAGAAGCAAGAGATTCCATCTGGAGATGGGTTTCTCCTAGTTTCTGGGTACAAAAATGAAAGAAATGTTCCCATATTGTTCCAACTGCTTGATTGGAAATGAGTCAGAGTGGTCTCCATGTTCTCCATCTGGACATGTATACTCCATGATAAGCTCAGATATGAAATGAAAAAAAATCTGTCAAGGTGTTTAGCTTCTCATCTAAAAAGACAAGGCTGTTTGTAGGAAAACTGTAGAGATTAGTTTTACAGTCTTGGGCCCTCATGCTGAAAATACCCATGCAGGCAAGTACCTCATGCATATAATGAACTAGCTCAGTCTATTTATAGCTTTACTCAGTGTATGTTTGTACACAGATGGTGCTCCTTAAATTTCACTGAGCTGTGTGTATGAGCAGCAGTTCACACTACAGATCACAATGCCAGATAAGAATCCAGGTAGCAAGCAAATATACTTAATTAAGTAGATGTTCACAATTAGTTAATACAGTACTTGTGACTTTTTTTTACTGGTGTCTCTGCAAGAAGGATCTGTAGCTGACAAAACTTACAAAATTGCTTTTAACTACATTTTTAAAAATTTGCAGTTAATTTTCTTTACAAGGACAAATAATTAACATTCAATTTTAAGACAAAAGAGGGTGGAGCAGCCAAATCTTGCAGTGTGTTGGAAGCAGATTCCAACCTTCCAGTCTTCCCTTCTCTGGGTAGTAGTAGGTCATTCCCATCCCCATAGCACCTTGCTTCTCCAAGCTTGTTCTTTGCTGGCTGTGGTTCTCTGTCTACTCTTTCCATATGCTTGAACTCCCACTAAGATTGGTGTGGATTTCTTTTATAATAAAACTCTGAAATTTTCCTCTGTGCTTAACTGAAGTCCATTTATATTCACTTCTTCCATAAGCTATTCTTTTAATTCAATCAAAAAGTATCATTTTAATATATATTCTGAAAATCTACTTCAATCTACCAATTTATAGTTTTGTAAATCTCAAAAAAACCCATAGCTGTGAAGGGGGAACATAATGCAGGCAATGAATGCTTATATAAACTGTAGTGGGAGCAAATGCATTTCCCTGTGCCCGTCCCCTCCTATTGAAATAATAGATTTCATGTTAAATAGAAACTTCTAAAAATACACTTTTTTCCAGACACCTCCAGCTACTGAATGGTGTTTCATCTGCTGATATCGTGGTACTTGTGAAGGGTGTCTGGTACATACAAACGCACCTAGGATGGCTAATTTTAACACTTGCAAGGACAGATGATATGACTATGTGTAAGGCTGGCTGCAGCTGTCTCTGTGAGAATTACAAACAAAAGTTCATTATAAATCCACGCTAAAAGTACAGGGGTTTTTGTTTTGTTTTTTCTCGTGCAGCAAGTGTTAAGAAGCAGGCTTCCCCTGTGTGCTTTGTTACTTTTAAAAGCATTTGAACATACAAATGTAATGATTTATTTGGGTGGCATGATTACAAAGCATTTTCTCTGACTTTTAACAGGATAAATTACTAGACTGGGATTACATCAAAGGAACTGTAGGATTATTAGCATTACAAATCTGCTTCTTGATCAGAACTATTCATCACATTGAGCTCAGGGTGGTGGGATTAATATATTTCTGTAACATGAATGAAACCCATCTCAGGTTCTAATACAGCCCCTTGTGCACCACATAGAACTTGACTCTGCAAATAGCCAGATGCTATGAGGTGCTGATTGCCAGTTCTAAGCTAATGGTAACTTGCTGGTTCTAATTTAGGAGACATTAAAAGTTACAGGGAAGCAATGAAGAAGGGGATACTGCCTCTTTAGTCATAGCACTCACAGCAGTGGCTCTGTTTTTATGGTAGTTTCTATACATTTGGCATAAAACCTTTATTTTTTAGAAAACATTCTTTGTCACTGTTCTGAGAGGACAGAGTTGAAATGGAAAATGTCCTTTGAAAAAAATCTGCAAGATCATTTTAATGACCTTTTAATTTTTTCAAGACATTCATAGATATGTATAGTTTTTAATAGTTTTGCATTAGTCTGCTTTGTCTTGCTCTTCTGTCCATGGCACAGTCTCTGCTTTCTTATGTTTGTGAAGACCTCAGCTAGGCAATATGCTGCAGATTCTCTGCGGAAGGCCGGAGACACCAGGAGAGTTAATGACAAAGTGTATTTTCTTCAGAAGGACAGATGTCTTAGCAGCCTGTCTCCATTCTCCCGTGTCTCTTCCTTGTCTTTCTCAAAGTTACTCGTTTCCCACTCCCATATTGCAATTTTTATCCCTTTTAGCTGTTCCAAAATGAGCTGGGCTTTAAAAAGATATTTCAAAATTAGAAGAAAGTCTTGTTTGTTTTTTAGATCATATCAGACCTGAATCATCATGTTGGCTCAGCTGAGCAATAGGTGAGTTGCTGGTGCTGCAGCAGGAACAAGGAGCTGTTGGTGAGGGGGGCCAGTAGCTTTGTGAAATAGCTTTGTTCCCAAAGAGAGTGCATGGTGGAACTGCATATGGATTACATCTTGAGTTGAGCATGAAGCGCAGCTGTGTTTATTACGCTGTCTTGCAAAATAGAGCAGTAGTGTGCCGGCAAAGCTTAAAAGCCCCTTAGTGGCTTCCTAATCTGAGGTCACTCGAGAAAGGATTCCCCAGTTTCTGGATTCAACTTCCAGCTTAGAGGAAGGCCCTGTACATAAATGTGCTGTATATTCAAATGTCACTTGAAATGGTTTGGGCTACAGAAAACCAGTTGATAGCTTTGTTAGAGGACCAAGGAACTGAAATCAGTGTAAATAACTTACATGTCATATATGGGCAGTCTCACACCCACATAATGTGTATGCCCCAGCTTCCAGACTCAGGCTGCTGACATAGTCCTTCTTGCCGTACATCCTCAGGCTGTTCACGTTGTTTTTTTTCTGACAGCACTTCTGTCACACCAGCTGCAGCTTCCTGCTCCGCAGATCCTGGCATGCCCTGTGTGGTTTGGCTGGCTTGACGATATTCCCTGTTCCAGCGGAGCCGTCCCTTCCTGTAGAACATCTATCATATCCTTGATGACCTCCTGTCCCGTTAGCAGTTCGTTCTCACTTTCAGTCTCTTTCCTCTCAATTCCAACTGTGATTTGAAGTCATGTCACATGCCACACTGTTAAAGGGCATGCGTTAGCTCTTAGCCATGTGTTTGCCCGATCATGTTCAATCAATGCTTTTCCGAAGGGTGGTCTCTAATCTTCTTGCACAGTTTCGGTAGCTGCAGTTCGTTGAAACAGCTGTAGTATTCTGACATGTAGTAGAACAAAATGTAGAATGTCTGTCTTTCTATCCAAAACATTTTAAGGGGCAGGAGGAGATTTTTCAAAGAAAGGTAGCTGAGGTCAGGGAAGAGCAGTTACTTAAGCTGGGAAATCTGTGAATGCATCTTGGGCAAATCTGCCTGTGGCTCCTTGGTGGCAGTGGGGATGTTAATAACTCCCAATAGCATGTATAAATACAGTGTTCATGCTCATTCTTCACCTGATGTGGCTGCACGGCTGTTCATCTCCTATCCATACCCCAGTCAGATGTGGGGAGATAGAAGTAACCTGCATAGTAAGTGAAACTCTTCCCAGGGCTCTGATCAAGGCTAAAAGTTGCATCTTTCTATGCATCTCTCTTCTGTCCTTTATGACTTCAGTGAAAAATCAGAAATGGTTTTCTTCAGTATTTCTTACATCTACGTAACTTCCTTGTTGTAGCTTCAGGGGACCATTACTATTTTTTCTGCTCCACACTCCTATGGTCATCAGCCTCTACCAGATGATCAGAGGCTCTGCAGACCTATGAGAAGTTCAATTAAATAGCAGAAACTGAACATTGCAAATCACGTCAGGATTGTGAAAAGCTGTCTTGAAACTTAAAGTCCAGGTCAGTCCTGTCCTGGAGTTGTTGACTGTCTTCTGCACAGACCTGAACTGTTACAGGTATAGTTCAGTCTGTCTTTAAATTCAAGGTAGACCTTATTTTATGGACATATTTCTGATCAGTCTAGTACATGAGTACCCAGTTACACATCCCTTGCAATGAATGATGAATAATGGCAATGAATTATCTGATTAAATTTCTGTCTGTATCCCACTGTCTAGGCAGTGGGTAGCGTCTTCTCTTTATTGTTCTTCACATCTCCATTTGTGAGTTTTCTTGTAAGTTAACAGGACTGATACTAAATAATTTCAGACAAATAGAAAATCTAGTTCTGAAGCAGTTATCCAACTTGGAATAAGACTTGATGAATAAACCTATCTTTGATTAAGATTCTGGACATTTTTTAATGCATTTTAAATTACTAAAGTCCTTTTGTAGACTCTATATTTAGTCCTGTGCCGTCTCCCTGTCACAGATGTACCATTATTTCATTAACGTGATTTTCTCTGTAACTTTGTTAGCAGGCTTGGCAAAGGTGAAAATTGTAGCAATTGAAAAGGGGAGATAAAAAGTGAAGGTATTCACTGGCCACAGTAAAGAGTGGAAAAGCATTTTTCTCAGCAAATGAAAACGTTTTTTATTTTATTTTGCAGATGGGAGATGTAATATGCTAAAAATGCAATTTAATATGTTTCCACATCTCATTTGAACAGACATCAAGCAAAGCAGAAGATCTATATAATATCAAAGTACTTGGCCTCAGCATTGCATAAACATGGATTGTTATTTTCTGGCTGTTTTGGTCTTCCACAGAGACCAATACATACTTTACATTTAAAATATGTGCTTGCATTGCATTTGAAATGGGGTCCTTGTGTATTAGGAAAAACTACCAAAAGGTCTGTGATAGGCAGTAAAGAGTAGAAGCTACCTTCATTAAAAACTGCTTTTAGTAGATCAAATCTTACAGAGTAGATACAGATTAGAAGAGAAATATTTTGCCTCTTAGGTCAGTGAGGGTGGATGAAGGGTTAAAAAGCTGGCACTGGATTCTAGTATGAGTATAGGCTTCTTGTCAGGGTGCTGGAACACAGCATTAGTAAAAATATCTATTATCAAAATCTTGTTAAGAAGCACATATTCAGGCTGCAATTATTATATCTTAATGCAAGAAGAATACATTCTTTGGTTTTGACTCTGGAAGAAAAATCGGTTACCGCATTAAAAGACAAGAGGTGAGCATAATGAAATGGTATTGTGTGGTCTTATTCCACTTCTGCTTCCAGTATTAGTTTTTTAAGTGCCTTGTGTACTAAAGGCATCACATACAGTGCTAGCAGCACTGATAGATACTTGTAGGAGAGTAGTTTATGGCTCAAGGCAATTGTTTATTTTGTTTGTTTGAACTTAATCGCTAGTACAGTTGACTGTCCAACACATACCTCTGCATAGTTGGGCTGCCTGTGGCACAGCAGCCTTTGAGCATTGGAATAGTCCCGTCTGAAGTCAGAGACAACTTGTTGCTAAGGTTGGGCTTACAGTCAAGTACCTGTTGTATCAGGGTGTAGGGCGAGGAGCCTTCTGAAGGAAGCTAATAACAAGTTTCCAGGTTTCCTTATTGTGTAGCACATTGTCTCAAAATTACATGTGCTGTGCCATCATTTCACACAGTTTCATTGACTCATCAGAGGCTTGTTGCCAACATTGTGCTTCATCATTTACTGCCAGGAGAACAATCTTATGAAGAGGCAGGCGTGCATGTTATGGAGCTATTCAGAGCTCCAAACAGGATGAGTGCTGAGAAAGAGGAAATAGAAATAGAAATGACAAAAAGCTACAGATGTTTGGAGAGACAGAAGACTAACACAGGACCTGCCAAAGAAAGAACAGATAACAGAAAAAAATAAGTGAAAAAGAAATACAGGAGTGTGGGATGTGGTAGAAATCCTTATGGAGGAAAAAGGCGTGAAATATTTGTCAAGATAGAAATCATCACCAGACTGTGAGTGGATTATGGCATTTCCTAAGGTCTTTTCTGTTTCACCAGATTTTGGTGATTTGATTATATTTGATTTCTGTTTATACTTATTTTTCCAGCTGAATGATTGTGAGCTAGCAAAAATATCACAGGTTTATAGCCTTATGTAGGATTGTCTTATTGTAATGTTTGATAACATTCAGTAGAAGAAGAAAGCTGATGGTCTAGGGTATTTGAAATGTAATTTTCTCCAAGTATTTTAAGTGTGGGGTTTTTATCAGTATTTTGAAAAGTAGTACCTTTTCTTCCCTAGATCTGTGGAATCAAGTTCTGCTCTGTGCATGCAGATGTAACCCTAATATAATGAATACGCAATGACAAATCGGGGCCAAGCCTTGTCCCAGAAGCCAGTTTAAGGTATGCTCACCTGGAAAAGAGGTGTGTGTATAACCCGTGAGGCCAAGCAGCGTTACCCTGGACCGGGAGTAATAGCAGTGAGTGCTCAAGAGCATCAGCAGTGCCTGCATCAGCAGCAAAACTGTGCTCCTGGCCTCTCCTACTCTGTTTACTAATGCACCCTGACGCCCACTCTCCGTATCTTCAGTGTTACTGTTATTTGTGCTAGCTGGAGTAAAGTGTGACAAGTAGGCAGTTTCATGTCACTATATAGACATTCTCCTAGGCAAACTTTGTGGCTTGCCCAGCTGGGCAATGGTAAAAGGAGGCTATTGCAGCAGCCAAGGAGTGCCGGAGAGCACCGGTATCTGTTAGCCATCCTTCTCTTTTCCTGTATCTTCACGCTGTTGTTTCATGCTATGAAAACGTCCCTCAGGTTGTGATTCAACCCTGAGAAAGGCAAAGCACACGTAATGCAACTGTCTGCATCGTGGATCCTGTCTTTAGTATTTTTCCTTCTGTCCAGTCTGTACTTTTCATGCCAGCTGGAGAACCCTCCCTAGCACCCACTGAAGCCATCGTTGAAGGCTGGGGTACTCTGTATCAGGTCCTCTGATGCAGAAGCCTTCAGGAGGTGTTCATTGTCCTCAGTGAGGAAGAAACTGCTGCAGGTTGCGTTTCCATAAAGCTAAAGCAGAATCTAAACCAGCAGCCTCTTTGGGTTGTTTCCTATCTCCTCTATGCAAAATATCAGTGTAGGCCAATCACAAACTCCTCATTTTCTGTAGTGCTTATAAATATAACATTGTACACTTGTTAATAAGAAGAAAATGAGTTTGAATTTCCCTGTGAAATATGAAAAGAGGGTAATCGTACAATACTTCAGAGATGGAGGGCTCTGAGATGTGTTTTAATGTTACAGCTGTCAGCCTCTCTGTACATGCAAATGTCGTACTGTCAGAATTTAATAGGGTGAAGTAGATGAACAAGAACTCCAATTATAACCTCTTACAATTCCAGTTACTGTACTTTGGGTGAATGCATTTAACAGCAGTGCAGTATATGGCACCAAAAAAAAGTCCTTTGCATGTTGGCTGGAATCGTGCTGCCCATACAGTAGGGTAGACAAGGCACTTCCATTAATCCCCCTGTATTTGTTTTTTGTATTTTTTTTAATGAGTCTTTTAACCTTCAAACTGTCATTCTTATTCTTAGTCCAGAACTCAGTTTCTCTTGATAACTAGTGAAAGTCCCACCTGGCTAATTTAGAGGTCTCCTGGTTTTTAAAAATGGAGGTTTATGATAAGCTAAAGAAAAATAGCCTTGTCCCATGTTTTAACATTTCTGAAATATGTGAGATTAGAGTACTTAATATCATGAAAGAATTGTGATATCCATAACTGTAAGCATAAAATTCCAGTTGGTGTTTTTATTGTGTTTCTGAAGACAATTGCTCTGCTGAAAAATTGATGTAATTGGTGGCAAAGTCAGTAGACTTTGTAGATTGTAAAATCTGTTTTGCAAATACATCCTCACAAGAGAATGTTCATGCATTGAACTTAAAAAACCTCCACCCAGGTTTTATGTATCTATTTGAATATTGAGAGAAAAATCACAATTGAAATATTTTAAAGAATTCAGTTTCTAAAATCAAAGTGTTTCCATTTTATTTCCCTTTTGTGGTGGTTTGGAATCACAATTAAAGTTTATTATAAAATTATGTTTACAACCTGATGCAACTTCCTGTACTACTTGTGCAAAAACAACATTGTTTTTTAGGAAGATGGGCTAATTTATTACATTAAAATCTTTGCGATTTTTAAGATATTGTCTATATTTTGAAATCTATGCCATTTTAAGATATGAAGTTTATATCTCCATTTAGTCATAGTCCTGAGTTACAAACCATGGCTCAGTCCTGGAAACACCCAGGTGCCTGGAGAGGGAAAGGCTTGATGTCTCAGACAAGAAGAAAAATTAGTCCGTTTTACCTTTCAAAGGGAGCCTCTATTGTGTAAAGTAGCTTTGGTGCAATATCTTCTTCTAGTAAAGTCATCTCCCCTGTGTACAGTCAAATTAATTCATGCTTATGGTAGTTTTCTGCAAGGCTTTGAAAAGTTAACATTGCAAGCAATAATTGTCTGTCGGTAAATTCACCTGTGGCTGCCTGCACGCTTCAGCCTGTATCCTAGTGGTGTTGAACAGTTGTCCTTTGAAGGCCCATGTGAAGATTGGAGGGTGCTGAAGGTATACCAAGACTTAACAGCTAGAATAAAGCATGAGTCGTTGGTTTGCTTATCTTACTAAATTTGAGATACTAATTTACTTGTAGTTTAAGAACATTTGATATGCAAGTTATTGAAAAGAACTAGTTAAAACTTCAGGTGTCTCTTTTCTCTGAAATTGCTTGCAGATTAGGTCTATAAAATATAGTCTGCTACTGCAGTCTGAAATGTTAGTATTAGCATTAGTATATATTTCTGTCGTAACAGCAAAAGAAAGCAATTTGCTTAGAAAATCCGTGTACCTACTGTGGTCTTGTCATTTGTGTAACCTAGCAGCCTTGGTGTGTTTGCATAGGTTTGTGGTTGGTTTGCAGAGGCTTTTTAAATTTAACAAACAAACCACAGTTTATTACATATATATCTATTTCATGGTTACTAACTTTTTAAAAAATACATAAAATGCATTACCTATAAAATAAAATGTAGCTATAATAGATTAAAGTATTTAAGGGTATTATTTATCAGACATTTAATCAAATTCAGACCTGAAAAAATAATCCATATCTGGGCTCTGTGATAAAAATAACAGTGGGATATATTTTGATCATGAACTAAAATGAAATTCAGCAGTCTGTCAACACTGTTGATCTATTTCTGAATGCCATTTAATCTGGTAATGAAAGCCACAGTATCTTCCCCCCCCCTCCATGTTTAATTGGAACAATTTTTTTCAGGTGCTAGGCACCTGTGGCTCCAAATCAAACTGTAAGTGTCTTGTCTAGCATAAACTGAGAATTCTGCTTGAATCAGAAATGCTCTTCAACAAGTCCTTTTTATTGCAGAGATGACCGTCTGCCCTTGGAAGCTCTTGACAGTGCTATTTTAGGATGGTTTCACTTGTTAGCTCTGGAATGATCGGAACACAACAGCAACAAAAAAACTGATCTGAAACAAGTGCGCTTAACTCGAGCTCTGACATGCTGGTAGATGATTCAAAATCGTATTATATTTGCTTCAGAGGAAAAAACTTTGGAGAAAATAATGTGAACGAACAGTGGAAGTGGCATTTTAAGGCACGCTCACAGACTTTAATTCCAGATTAAGCTTTACTGTCTGAATGTCAGTGCACTCACTTCCTTGCCATAAAAAGATCCTGTCTATCTCTTCGCTTTAGTTGATTGCTGGAATGTAGAGAAAATGCTCACTCGTGGAGTGAGATACAAAATGAAGTGCTGCAGATTAGTGCAGTCAGAATTTGGGGTGAATGGTGTGACTTCCGTCTCTGAGAAATTATCCTTTTAGGCATTTAAATGGGGCTTGGGGTAGAGAGGTTGCTTTTTGGTTCTGTTTGTTTATTTAATGGCAATACTCATTTTATTCATAAAGAAATATGTTTGAGAGCAGGGTATGCTTTTCACAAAATGAGTGTTTAACTTGTCTCATAATAATCAATGCCTGGTTTAAGCATGTTGTGCTTATATCCAGTCTTAAAATTACTAGGAAAAATGCAAGTGAATTTATGGGCAAAAGCTTCTGCAGATTTACCTGCCTTCTTCCACCCCCAGCTGGGGCACTGAAGTTAAGAAATGAAGACACTGTGAGAATTTGAACAAGAAATATTAAAGTAAAAGCCCAGCAAATGCAGAATGTGTCACAGAGTAACTCATGCTGTCTTTGAGGAACAGCTAAAATATAGCAAGTTAGCACAGATAGCTTCAGGAGAAAAAATAGTCATCCCCAAACCTGTATCATATACTTTGACATAAACGTGAGTGTTTCTTCTAGTTACGCAGTAGGTTTTTGTACATGCTGTTCCTCATCAACTCCCACTGGAGTGGGAAGTTACTCTTGAATCTCTTGCAGAGCGTGAGGAGAGTTGGATAGGGCGTGCTGTTCCGAATGGATGCTGCAGTGCTCTCCAGTGATCCCCTTAGAAGGGGATATGCAGTAAGATGCATGCAGCACAGCCTCTCGCCACAGCTGACAAAATGGCACATTTTGGGGGGCTGAACCTGTTTATGCTAATAATAGGTGCTGGTTTTGTTCGGTGCTGCACTGAATCATTAGGAATACTTTTTTTTTTTTTTTTTTCTGAACTGCTCTGTCCTGTGGAACAGAAGTCTAGTAAAGAGGTATTTGAATTAGTTTGATTTTGCTGTGGCCAAATTCAGGTTAAAAGTTTGGTAGTTTTCTCTGCGTGTGGATTTTTTTTTCAGTACTGGCTGAAAGAAAAAAATAAATGCAACAAACTTTACATTTTAAGCACACATTCTTTTGCATAGGTATGAATATTCATTTGCTTGCTTTAACCACATTGAGCCATTGTAAGTCGGTTCTGTTGGATATCACTGCTCCAGATTGTGTGGGTGTTAATGAGAGGATTTACATTATTATGCATGCTCTCATTTGACATGAAAAGTTGCAAATAGTCAACAGCTATGACCTTCAGTGATTTAACTTTGGCTGCATGCATGGTCTTTTTTGAGAGATGCTAAGCACTTTCAACTCTTCTTTTCCTTTAGTGGAAACAGTGGCTACTCAGGACCTTTGAAAAGCACATCACAAATCTACTCGAAAATAGCCATGATCCTCAGAAGCCCATTTCTTGGCATAATTCAGCACTATTAACAAAGTAAAGGTGATTATCTCTGTGCAAATGCTGCAGTGTACAATTAAGGGCATAGTTTTGAGTGTTTCAAAAATCAGAATGATTTTGACCCTGGAATATGCTATAGCACATCCCCAGGCTGCCTCCTCCCAGAAAGCATCACCTTAAGTTTAATAATATCAAACCTTGAGCAACAAAAGCATTTTAAATTTGGAAGTTTTTCTAGCTAGTTCTTTGCACTATTTGGACTGACTGGCTCCTTTTTCCCATCCCAGAGATATTTTCCTTAGCACTGTTTATCTGTAATGATGTGTTCAGTGATTCTGGCCTATTAAGGATGTTATCACAGCAATGGAATAATTTTCATTTGCGTTTAGAGCCAAATACAGATACCTATAAATAAGCAAAATTCACTTTCTTCATCTATCATTGCAGAGGCATCTAAAAGTCAAAAATACAAATGAGACATCTACAAAGGAGATGGTTTTGTTTGCTCAAATTCATGAGATTCTGCTCCGCAGAACATTGAAAATAAAAAATAATGAAAGGGAGTGTGGTTAACAGGAGACCAGAATGGGGATGGAAAGTTGGAAAATGAACTTGACGAGGTGCGTGTCACTGTTGGAAGAGTTTCTGTAAATCACCAAGTTATGAACTCTAGGTGTTTGGATTGTCCCTTTTCTTTAATTTTAACATTGACCGAATAGCCTTTAGCAGGTCCAAGGAATGTGCAGTGCTTATTCTTTCTGTGAGAGTTGTTATTTAAGATGCAACAAGGCTCATTAGTATGGAGGCTTAGGTACCAAGAACACTTGTAACATCATAGCAGTCGTAATGAATTGACCTGTGCTCCCTTCAGGGTGGAGTGAATACTGAGAGCTTCCCAATTCTTATTGATCTGTTTTTGAAGAGTTTCCAGCGCAATAGCTTTGTCCTGTTTTCAGAGTACTTTCTGATGCATACTGAGGATTTGAGTAACGTGTAAAGTGCCTAAGTGATAGCAAGCCCTGGTGGGATAAAATTAAAACCTTGTAAGACTGAACTCTCTCATGAGAGATCCTGTACTCTGAAATGGTAAGGATGAATCTGCAAAAGATTATCAGTAGGACAGAACACAGATAAGATCTTGGCCAAGAGATGTACAATAGAGATGTACAAAGATGGTCAGAAATAAATTATTTTGGTGTATCAAGAATCTTGTTTTTATAACACCCTTTAAACAGAATTAAAATGCAAAAATAGGCAGATAGAGGATCTAGCCTTCTCTTCCGAAAACATCAAAGGCATGCTATCAGGTTTTTTACTGCTGGGTAATTTGTCTGAAGATAGTGATAGATCCTTGATACCCATTCATTTTGCACTTTGATAATTCATGTGAAAAGTTGGGGCAGTATGGCAGCAGCCTGTAATCAGTAGCTCCCAGGGCACTAAAAATCAGCGAGCTGTGCACTCAAGGATAGCCGGTATTCCCCATATGGCATTGTATTCTACACATTCCCCAGTTGCCAGTAATGATGACTGGGAGGAAAATCAGAGATACACTTTCATTTATTAACACATAAGTTCAAAAAAGAAAAAAAATCCTGCATTATTTGTATTACTGTGAATTATGCTGCATACAAATCAGTCAGAAGACCTAAGTGCTGCTTAGCTCATGGGAACTAAGTACTTCAGGAGGATGCACGAGGAAGACAAGAGATTTCAGGCTGTAGTTTTAGGAACTACACAGATTTGCCAAAAATCTAATTTGGGTGATGTTGTTGAAGTGGTATCTCTCATACTGGACCTCTGGTTTTGTGTCAGAGTTCACAGACTTCCACAGAGCTTCTGGTACAATCAAGAGGCTCTCTGAGCAAAATGTAAGGTGGAACTGGGACAATAGACTCAATTACTGGCTGTGGATTGCCTCTGTGTCTGTGTTGTGATTTCAGTGCTGTTGGGAAATGTTTGAATTTCATTGTCTATTCAGCAATTGTTTAGTATAGTTACTGGAATGTTTCATTAACCACTCATTAAAAACCTTTTTTTCAGTCTTCCCTTCTGCTGTTCTAAAAGCAGATGAAATATTTTTAACCACATCTGGCTTTTAAATTCTTGTGAAGGTGTATTTGGTCAAAGAAGATACTGCATTTCCCCCAGGGAGGCATTCTCTTTGGGTGAAGGTTTAATCTGAGTTGATGGAATTAAACAAAGGTTATTTAGTACTGCTTAACAAGCCAAGATTGATTAGTCAAGTATAAAGGCACTGCACTCTTCCTTTCTCTGAAAGCCTATTTCAGATCAAATTCCTCAGTTCAATGTAAAAGACTACTTGATCAGCTTGTAGTGAGCTGTAGCTAAATTGTACATAATGAGACAGGCAGTTGTGTGATGGAAGCATCTGTATGTGTGTATGAGTGAGAGGAGGAGGAGGGAAGGATTTTAGCTTGTTTAGAAAATAAAACGCATCATTAATCTAAATATGACAGTAGTATAAACTGTGAGAACTGTCTCCCAAGCAGGATGCCATAAGCCTGCTTTGTTTGCTGCTCTATGCCAGCTGCAATCATGTTTTTTGCCTAACTGCTGGTTCGTTTCCTGGTGCTTGGATGGACCAATTGCTGCCTCTGCCAGAAAAAAGCATTGCACAGAAAGACTGTCTGAAAAACATCCACCGAAAGAATAATCTGCTCAGATGCAGTGTGCAGTAGGAATGAAGGGGCAGAGAAGAGAGACACACGCCAGTTCGTCACCATTTCCAGCTAAATTGTAACATCATGGAGAGGCTTCGTGCCCTCTGCCTGGAGTCTTAGAGATGTTCACGTTCGGTAATGACGTGGCAAAGCTAGTGGAAGAGAAAGATTTGATAAGAAAACTCTGGGTGCAAAAGCTGGTTTTGTTTCAGTTTTATTCTTGCTGGGAGTGATCTTTAGAATGATCACCTTTCTATTTTGCTTCCCTTCTTCAAAAGGTAGATACAGAGGTAGTTACAGGACAGAATATGAATACCTAATAATCTCATCTATTTGTCACCTTTTGCATACATGGTAGTTTTCTCCCTTCTCTGAATAGAAGTTTTTCCTTTAAACATTCTGCAAGTGTTTTGTTGGGTTTTTGAAATAACAAAGAGGTCATGGGCGAGAGAGAGCAAAAGCTAACAAACACAAAGCAAACAGCAATTATGCATAAGAAATGCATGGAGAAATACACATAGTTTTACAGGAAGTTTTAAAATAAACTGAATATAAATACAGTGGAAGCAGAAGAGGCTGAACTGCTGTCAGGAAGATAATTATATAATTGATGGGCTTGTCTATGAGACTGCGTTTTCTGTGGTTTGATATATAGCTCCACTAATGAGGTAGGTCTCAGCCCCGGAATTTGGTCCCCTGTTCCATGTGTAAGGTTTAGATATACTTAGCTCTGTGAGGAATATGCCTGCAGCCTTTTGGAAATGAAATGCAGCTCTTCTAGGTAACACTCACCATGTCTTGCTTGGTTTCTGGGCCCACACTCTTTGCCACTTCCCATTTGGGGGAAGATGGCAGTGGGAGTTGGTACAAACAGAAAATCAGAGTCATGTTGTGCACACAGTGATTTGCTTCTCCTTTCCAACAGCAGTCGTGTTTATTTACATGTATTTTCCTGCTTGCTCTTGTAACTGAGTTCTCATTGAGCCTCCTTTGCAAATTAATCATACTGTTCATCTCATGCTTAAGCAGAAACTGATCTCATGGGCAGATTGATGCGCTGATGAAGTCTGTGAAGGTCACGAAAAGGATGAGGTGTGTGCCTGGAAGAATCAGGTTGTTTTGCTGTTGCGACACACGCAAGTACTGGTGTTTTGAAAAATAATTGAATCTAAGCTGATTAATGCATTACCTGGGAGCAATAAGATTACGCTGGTTGAAAATTGATATTACTGTTCTGTTTCATTTGAAGATTATTGGATATCTTTTTTTCCTTGCTCTTTTAGTCTTCTGCTGTCTGAATTCCCTTCATGTCTTTGTGCTTTCCTTGTAACCTTGTTCCCTCCTTGTGCGCACACACACGTGTGCATACACACTTCACAGAAGAATGCTGAGAAATTTCTAAGTTCCAGAGCTCTATCGCTTTCTTTCAGAGGGGCAGAAAGACGAGAGGATCCTCAGAATTTTTCTTTCCTCCTTTGCCCCTATTTCCACCTTTCCATTTTTGTGGGACAAGAATCCCACAAAGCACTATTTCTTCACTCACAGTTACTACTCCCTCCGAAGACGTTAGTACTGCAGCAGCCTGCTGGTGAGGGAAACTCTCAGACCCCCACTCAGTGAGTAGTGTCTCTCCACCAGGGCTTAACACTGACACACATGCCTGGATGAGTATTTCTTCTCAAGAGAATGATAATTAGTAACTAATAGCAAGACTCCAACATGCTCCTCTTCTAGCATTCTGTCTCTTGAATTGCTGTATAGTGTGCTAATTCATGTTCTCAAGTTACAATTAGGAGGCTTCAGATCTGGAAATGCTACATTTTAATAGGTGAGTTATGAATCATTAAAGTGTTTAGCAATTGGTATGCTTTGGACAGAAGCACAGAGGAGACTAGTTGTAAAGATACAGACCAGAAGTTCCAGATGTATATCCCAGTTACACATGATTGTGCAATACATACCTGGAAAAGAGATCCCAATGAGATAAGACAGCATCTGTTCACTGAACCAAAAGGACCTGCTTTTCTGCTCTGCCAGGCTGTGCTTTGCTATTTACGCATCAAAGCTGGCATTTAAACCTTTACTGGAGGTATGATTCCTTAGTTTTGAAAAGGCACAGATCTTGGAAAAACAGATGACAAAGCATTAAAAGGGCATTGTACTGCCAGAAGACATGGGTTACATGCATGCAGCCTCAGATGAGAAGCAATGCCACCAGAGTCACTGAAGCGTTACCTGACCTGGAACGGGATTCGGTCACTCAAACAGAGATTCCTTGTACCTTACAGGCACTGTAGCATATTACCCTGCTGTCTGCAGGGCTCACGGAGATCCTGCGTCATACCTGCCGGTCCTGTGCAGGTTTCTCCCATGCCCTGAGAGTGTAAAGTGGCGCTGGGCACCTCTCTTCAGGCTGCTGGATTTGGTGACAGAAGGAAGTGGCTGGAGGGGTGGAGGGGGGGCTACTGGAAGAAATGCCAGGAGCTGGGCAGCAATGAAGCCACAGCCAGAGCACATGATCAGGGGGGTGTGAGTGAGGCAAATAAAAAGAAGAGTGTAGGTGCTGAGGAGCAGGCAGATAATTAAAGAAACTTAAAATATAGGAGCCTGATTTTTATACATTGACATGTGTTTCTTGACAGAAAATCACGTTAGCTGCTTTCCTCCTGCAGTAACAGAAAAGTAGTTCAGGCTGGATTTCTCTTTCTGTAGATCTTTTCCCTGTGTATAATATGTTGCTGTCCTGTGGGTTAGGTTTGTTGACAAACGCCTCTCCAAAGGGCTGGCAGTCTGCAAACTCACTTATTTGTCAATACTGTACATGACTAATACTAACCAATTTGTTGCTTCAGAATTGTTTTGAAGTAGATTGGTCTTGGCATAAACAGATACTTTCAAGGAAGTATAAAGCCAAAAATAGAGGTAAAGAAAATATATGCAGCAGAGCCATGACTGGAAAGTCATTAGCAATGATGTCACTAACTAGGCCAAGCTTAAAAAAAAAATCCAAATGGGAAGAAATCTAGAATATGTGTGCTGCAGCGGGAAGCAGTATCTGGATAAGCCACTGGAAAGCGAGTGCCAGGTTTATGAATTTAAACAACAAGTTCATGCATTTAAAAATCTGGCTGTAAACAAAATGACTTGAGAGTAAGTCAGCTTCGTGGCCAGAAGCTGAAAGCGAGCGCTGCTCGGGACGGAGCCAAGCCAAGGCAGCGCTGCTCAGCGAGGCGGGCAAAACTGTGCTTTGTGGCAGCCCAGCCTGGGCAAGGGCCCCACCAAAGGAAGAGGCAAGGAGGGAGTGGGTGGAAACTAAGAGGCGAGGACCTGGGAAAGAGGGTTTTACGGGCCGTAGCTGCAGAAGGCCGGTGCTTGTGCGGTGCTTGGCTGCGTCTCCGCGGGGGCTGCCGAGCCAAGTGCTCCGAGCCCTGCCGCAGCACCCGCAGCTGGCCTGGCTCGGCCCTTCCTTGACCTGACGCTGTCTCAGGCACCTGCCTGGTTTGTCTGAGCCTAGAGCTGGCTCCAGGTTACCCACTGAATTACTCACTATTATTCTTAATGAGTTGCCGAGAGCTATGTTAGCTCAGATCTTTGCCAGCAATATGTGGTCACTACGTTTGAATTATTATTTTTAACTTTGTAAAGAAAGAAGACTGTTGAATATATTAAGTTGTGTTTCTTCTGGCAGTAAAAAGAAATTTCCTTTTTAGCACTGCCACGTCCCCTCTTTGCTACTTTTTAGTTATAGCATCAGTTACAAAACAGCATCTTAAAAGTTTTGCAGCTTTTTACACAATGATAAGATGGTGATTTCTTTCACCAAGGGAGGCTGTTGTGCTAGGAACCGACTCCGTCTACTCCAGCATCTGGAAGTGAAAAAGAAAACAGGCCCATTTTGTTTTGTAACTGGCCACTGGGGTTCAGGGGCTGCGGGATATGCCCAAGAGCAGGCGTCTCAGTGCCTGGAGAAGCATCAAATCTTGTACAGGTGTGTGTGGCAAGTTGATGTACTGACACGGTGAACAGGCACAGGGCAGCTGGAGGGGAGGTTGCTGAGTGACGGGGAGCAGGACTACACAGAGTCTCTTCCAGTCTGCATTTAGGTCCCACCCTTTGCAGCTAGTGTCTTTGGTAGCTCTTTTCAAAAATAGCTGTCGTTTTGGATGAAGTTAGTGTCGCATATACTTGTACAAGGCCCCAGGGTCATCTTTTTTCTTTTCCTAGCTCTAAATGCTAAAGTATATGCGACACGCTTACATATTTAAAACAGGTGTTACAAAAGCTGGTATTAGCAAGGTATCATGGCTGAAGAATAAAGATTTTTCCAGGAGGAAGAAAGGTGGATTAAGATTTTTGCCATAAACAAATTGGTTACTTAGCACATTAAATCAGTATCCAAGATCCGTAAATAACTATGTCACACAATGTATGCTTATTGTAGATAGCGGGGAAAAAAATACTGTTGAGAATACTGATTTGGAATATAAAGGCACTATGACTGAGTTTTAAATCTGCTTTGCAAGGGGAGTTTTGATATTGTTGAGTGCTATTTTTTCCTGACAAAAAGGTGTATTAGAAGGTGTCTAATACTTGTGTATCAGTGGCATTAGTAACCTTGTGATATCATAAAAATTAGTTCTCCTTAATGTAATCACTTCTGAAAAAGAAAACTACATTCCTTTAGATTTGTTATGCTGTTATTCTTTCATTTTTTATTAATACATTCCATATATCTTTTTTCCTAAACTTGCAGAAGATCAGTATGAAGCTGATCATACAGCAATTTAGCCTTTCTAAATGATCATTTAAATTTACTCAGCTTTGTCAATTTTGATACTTACACCTTTTCTGCATGATTTGTTACTGCTTTGCCTCGTATTTAAGCATTTTGTTTGCTCCAGGTATATGTTGAGAGAAATCTTTAATATCTGATGGCCAGGAATGTTTGACTGATTTGATTACGTTCCCTTGTTTGGTTTTCACTTTTTTCTCCATTAAACACAACAGTATATTCTTGCATATTCTTTCTACTTCCATTAATTGAGAAACTCTTGCAGAAGAGCTCATTGCTGCAGCCACTGCACCTCTGACATGTCTTTTTTTTTTTTTTTTTTTTGCTAATATTACAGTCATGGATAAATATCACAAATTCTGCTCCTGTCCTTGGCAAGGTGAGGTTATTAAGACTCATTTACAGCCTGTAAGAGTAGATGTCTGGAGATGAAGTCTAGTGCTACTAAAACATTAGTCTGTCTGTCTTGTTACTGATTGTTGCTGTCAGATAAGAAGACCTGTGATACATGTTTCTACCTCATCATCTATGAATTTATTCACGTGAATCTTAACCAGCATTAGTCTGAGCTGGAAGGCTAACTGGAAGGAGATATACACCTGCCAGAACAAAGAAATGCCTGGGAAGTTCATGTTGTGATTAAACATACAAAAAAACCCAAACCAAACCATGAATACAAAAGGTAGGCAGGTATGAAGTTAGGTTAACTAAACATTGAGCTCTCCAGTGTTCACTAGCAGAAACTTAAATATTTGAACAGAGGATGTTTTGCTTTTGTTTTCATTTTGGTTTTTTAGTTGGTTTCTTTTTTTTTTTTAATAAGCTATTTTCTAGCTCTGTTCACACTTAAGTTTTGAACTTTCTATTTCAGTGCTTTACAGAAGCCTTCTTTCACTGAAGCTGCTCTGCACTGCTAAGGGAAGCTACTATAATGTGACCTTTTTAGAAACTAATATCAGTATTGCAGAGGACAAAGCTGTTTCAATAGTCCTCTGAATTTTGAGCATTGAAAAGTGTCCCCAAATGGTGGAAGAAGTGATGCTAATTAATTCTTCTTAAAATATGTTAAGTGCTCTGATTAGTTAAGCGTCTTTAAATAAAGAAAAAAGAGGTAAAATTTTAATTAAATATTAGTAAGATTCTTATTTGTCTATACATGAATCTGTTCATATAGCATTGCTTATACCTAGAGAATGACAGCAGGAGTATCAGAAAGTAGAAGGAGAAAAGCCCAAACCCATTTTTTTAATGTTCCTTTCCCTTCCTTACCCACAGTATTGCAGTCCCCTGCTATGAATTTTATTGTAACCATTTCAAAATACTCTTTTACCTACCCTGATATAGTCCTTCCTCACATATTTCATTTCAGGCCTCCAGCCCTTTGAAAATGCAGCATTTGCAGCAGTCAGCATTCAAATTCCATCATTTAAGTTCCCCTTACCAACCCCCAAACTGAGACAAAAAAGTGCTGTAGGTTTTTTCCTTTGTCTCTTTCTTGTGTGAGATTTGAAAGTGTAGTCGTTTTAAGCTTTCTTTTCTTAAGGCTCCCCCCCCCCCCCCCCCAAAAAAAAAAAAGCTCTGAGGTCCAGAAATGTTTTCTAAGTAAAGTTTAGTTCCATACATAATACTTAATTCTTCCTTCATCCACAGTATCCTCTCATCCCCTTAGCACTTATATCTAGCTGCTCAACATTCAGATCATCTTCTATCTGTTTTTGGAGAAAAGATGGATGGCTTCCACCTAGCCATGTCAAAGTCTTTGGACAGGCCCAGCACCCTCACTGTTTTAAGAGGCTGCTGGAGCATCCCATGCCAAGAGCATCCTGCAGTCGTTGAGTGCTTTGTCACCCATCCCGCAGGCACTACCCAGAGCTTCGACAAGCTGTCAGCCAGGATACTAAACAGGTGAGGTTTTATATCAGGAAAGACCTGCAGAGTTGTGTATCTTCCAGTCTAATTCGTAGTGACGCTTGCAGTTGGGAGTGATGGGCACATATCAAAGTCAACAGGGAGAAAACAAAACCACCAACTTGCTAAATACTTTCATGAGTTTTCCAACCCTAATCTGACCTTCCATCCCAGTCAGGTTTTCCAGTTGTGTTTATGAGAAGTTAATCCAGCCCAATACGTGGAATTTCTGGGTACATTCAGGATTTTCATTACTTTTCCACAATGTGATTCCAGGTCATAAGATCAGCTACGCTTATTACAGAGTCCCAACAGAAACTTAAAGACACTAACTGCACTGTGTTGTCAGCCTTTTCTTTTCCCTCTCAGTCATTTCATATGTTTCTTTGAAGCTTTTCCTTTTTAAACCATCTTTTTCATTGAGGAAATGAAACTTCCAAACTAAGTGTGAATTAGTCCCTTTGTCAACAAATAACTCGCTGAAGTTCTGATGTGTTATGGATATAGTGTTCTTTGAGAGATGAGCTGTCATTTTTCCTCTGAAAACTCACTCTTTCACACTTTGTACTGCTAGGAAAAAGCTCTTGTACCTATTCCCTTTCTTCTTTTTCTCCCCCAGTGGAGTATTAATGAATTATTCATCCAAAACTCTCAGAAGACAAGGCATAAAAAGGAAGAGTACCTGAATGCCCTGAGATTTTAATTTTGCACTGCTTTTCACTAAAAAAATCCTAAAGTGATACGTACATCCAGGCCTGCAAAGAAGCACTATCGAATATATAATATGTGATGGTGGGAAGATCCATGTGTGCTTTCAGTGCAGGAACCACTGACTTATTACCAGTAGCTGTGTTTTTTAAGCATTCTATACGAAGCCTCATACGTTGAATATAAAAGCCAATTCTGTGGAAGGAAGCTGGGCTTTTTTATTTTGTCAAACTATAGTTGTCTTTTCTCTTGATTTATTCCCATATTTATCTTCATTTTTTCATTATTCCTTGCTTTGTGGTGCTTCCATGTAGAAACCTATGATAGTTAATGATAGTAACAGAGAGAAAGCCGTAACTATGTGTACTTGTAATCTTTGTTGTTCTGCTGGGACCAAAATTTCCAATACAGCATTAATTTCAAAAGAGCTTGTTTGGTGATAGAGAAGGCTTTTAGAATATTTACTTTGAGACTTTATGCTTGGTTGTGCCTAGTGTTTTTAAGACTTTGTTAAAACAGGAAAATAAGGAAATCTGGAAAAAGAAAGAAGGAACTAAGATGAGAAAAAACTTTAAAATATCATTTTTGATGGCAGCCTGACTTCTCTTAGTCTAAAGAGCTATTGTAGAAGAAAAGTCATAACTGAAAATAAAATAAAATAAATTTTCAAGTTTTTGTCTTGGTTCAGGCTTTTTTGCATTTGCATACAAATTAGTCTTAAGGTTCAAATGTGATGCTTTAAAGAGTTGTCAACATTTGTACCACCCTGCTTTTTTAGTTTTTCTTTCAGTGTGCTTCAGAAATTAAAATAAAGTCATGGAAAATTTTATTTCTCCTAACACAAAAACCATGAAATCCTCTCGGTTTATAAATGGTACATTTGGCCTTTTCAATTTTATGGCCCTTAACTGTTATTCAAGGTGATCGTGAAGCAGATTTCTAGTATCTGAGGAGTGCTGTTGCTCTTGAATCCTACTGCAAGTTACATTGCCTTGTGCTTTCTTTCTCCTGCTGAAAATGTGCCCCATGGTAGATGTTAAAGTATTGGTAGAGGTCTTCGTTCTAGACAGTGCAGAAAGTTGTTTTCCTTCTTAGTGTAATTTTACAATAAATGCTTTTTTCTCTCTCTTCTCATTCATCTCATTAATATTTTTGGATCAGTGTTTTCAGGGTACTTCAGTTACAAGAGTCCAAATTCAGGAAGAGATCTTCTGCCATTAGAGCATAATGTGATGAACCACTGTAATATTAATTTGTATGTTCAATGTGGTTCATAATATGTCGATTGTGAATAGTGATCGTTGTAATTAGAATTATAGTACTGTTCCCATAATTGTTTTCTTTGTCTAGATCCACTCCTTGTTTGTCCTCCACTCTGAAAAGCATGATCTAAGTTGGTATTAAAAGGCCAAGTTCTGTGGCATCTTATTTTGAAGGCTGAATGATGTAGGAAAGATGGATTAATGTTCTTTTAATCTAGAACATGGAAAACATTTTGTTTCGGGGGTTTTTTAAGTAAAAAAAAAGTATATGTCAAAAGTGGATTGATTTGAACAGGAAAATGCATGGAAATAGCAGAACATTTCCCAGAATTTTTCACAGAAAGTTTCATTTTTCATTCTCCAGGAATATTATTATTTATAATAGAAAAAAAAAATATTTTTTCAGTCTATATTGCATGGATGATTCATTCTACAGGGAACAATTTTTTAGTTGTCTGATCTGTCATCAGATATGTGAGTCCTCATACCAGTTTTTTCTGCTCCTAGCTTTTAGCAGCTTTTTAGAGAAGAATTGAAGACTACTGTTCTGAGCAAAAAGCCGTAATGATGATGATACAAGTTCTAACCAGCTTTCTGAAATGGGCTGTAATGAAGTTACCTCTAAAGCAGTATGAGAATAGATGTCAAAGGGAGGTAAATATACTAGAAATGTGTTTAGGAAAAAAAAAATGTTTTTACTTAAATATATCTATATTTTCCATTAATATGGAATGTGATTCTAATATAAGGTAATACAATGTAATCTGCTACATGTGTACTAGTAGCTCTGTTAGGGTTTGCTTGTTACCAGTTTGTTAGTATAATAATGACCACAAAACAATGCTTTTCTTTCTCCCATATTCTTTTATGGATTCAATAAGCTGTAACCCTCCAAAGCAGCCTTGGTTTATAAATGGACTACAGTAAAAATGCCTGGATGGTGCAGAAATATTTGGTTTGTGTTTTGTCTCATCAGAGAAAACTGGCCTTTGAAGTCCATCTTGCTAATAACAGGATTGTGGGAAGAAAGTAGGCAGAGAAATGGGAAGTATACAGGTTTTTCTTTGTTTATTGGACATTGGAAAGCTGATTTCTGTTGTTTGTGTAGTAAATCTAGGAAGATAAACGCATATAGAACTACCTTCTGTTACTCAGTTAACAATAGTTAGACTATAAGAGACAGAGAAACACAAAGGTAGGATAAATTCTTACTAATTAGTGTTAAAAGTAGTATTTTACCACCTGCTTCTGCTCAGCAGTTAGTCAGTCAGTTGGGTTCCTACTGGAGCATAGCAGAAATGGCAGAATTAGGCCCAAAATTTGAATGACAACCTTATGGTCTGTTTAGCTGCAACATTATGGTTTAAATGGAAGTTGATCCATCTGGTATTTTCATCCTACATCAAAAGCTCTTTCTTGAAAACTGTTTGTTATGAGAGAGAATAATTAGACTGTCTACTTTTATACAGGGTATTGAAATGGAAAACTGCGCTAAATGCTTATGTAGTTATGGACGAGAACAAGTCTATTGACAGTAGCCAAAGTGACGTGACATCAAATGCAACTCAGCAGAAGTTGGGAAGGTCTTTGCTGTGCATAGTGCTTTGGCTTTTTGCACTCTAAGAAATGCTGGACTTCCTAAGCCCCAGATTCCTGAACAGCAGTGTAAGAAGCTTCAGAAAGTAAAACACAGAAAATATATCATAATTACAGAGGATGTTTTTAGAGAGCATAGCATAACACAATGGAGTACAATGTGATGAAAAATGTCATTGAATGTATGCCTTGTAAATCTTTCATAAAATATACCCTTTCCATCTCACAACTTCTGTCAGCCTTCCATTTCCTGACTTTAACAAAGCTTCATTTATTAACATCAAACTTCTGTGTGGAGGCAGTGGGCACAGAAGCATCAACCTCTTTTTTTCTCCTGCTCCATGCATTTACTTACTTGAAATGCATTGTGAAGAGGATCCACAGAAGATGAAAAGGTAAGACAAGACGTTTTGTACAAGGTGTGGTCCAAATCCTTTTTCAGTCCAGTTGCCTCCAGTCTAATTACCTACTTTGTCCTGCGAGGCTGCTCAGACAGGAGGAGGAAGCTGAAGAATTAGGTGAAGCTGAGTAGGCTGCTCCCAATTTTCTGTTCTGTTGAACCAGTGCCCTGAGAGTGAGGGACTTAAACAGTGAGACCTCATTAAAGGGGCATGCTTCTTCGGTATTAGATTTTTCATCTTCATTTGGCTCTCACCACATACAAGGAGCCTCAGGATTGAAAAGATTTTTGTAGTATGCCATACAGGAAAGATAACTTCAATGTGGGGATAAAGAATCCCATGTGATAGATCTCTTGAGCTTAGAAGAGGACGGCACTTTTTCTACCCATCACAGTTCTGATTTTATTGTGAGTGTTTTGGCTGGTTAGTCACTTTATAAACAGAAAAAAAATGCAATGCCTTAACCAGATTTGCGGTATCTGGGAACTTGTGTGCTAATGTTTTGAAGAAAAACTAGCATAGAAAATCTTGAAGGCCACACGCATAGACACATGGAAGTGGGGGAGTCAAATAGCAACGTGTGCTTTTTGGCAGGGGCGACTTACATGTGGATCCTCAAATGCAGAATGCCTGAGCCCTCGAGCCTGAGACGTAACATGTGACATGGCAGATATGTAGTAGTGCTTCATCCAGAATTCCTTCTAGTTTAGACTGAAATTAGCACAAAAACCTCTTGACCAAGAAGAGGTTGGACTAGAATGCCAGCTAAAATTTTGGGCGTCTACAGATACATCTAAAATGACATAAGAACACCTTGACTACGGAAGGTATTTGATCATAAGAAAGACTGCTTTGGACTAGCCTTTAAAATCAGTTTGGGGGATCTTTGGAAATTTGGCCCTGTAAGTAGTATCTTTCTGCTTAGAGAAGGACCTAATCCTCAGAGGCTGATTGTGTACAGATCCAAGGATTTGGCTTATTACCAGTTTTGTATGTTAGGGATGCAAAAGTACAGGAACTTTGCAGGTTCTTTGCAGCCAGGGACAACTGAACTATATACTTGCAGGGAAAACAGTCAGGCTCTCCTGCTAGTTAAACTGCGGTGGATGAAAAGCTGCACATGTGGAACTTGACTCTGTTTCCATGGAAGTCTAGGCATTTTCATTCCGAGAAGAATAGGATCTGTTTTGGTTTTCCTTTCAACATTGGAAATAAGTGTCTCACAGATTTTTAAACTTTGTGAAGCATCGTTCGAGATTTTTTTCTATTTAGTATAATCTCTGCTTCCACTTTCTGATTACTGTTTCTGATTCTGTTTGTTCAAAATTATTATTGGCATTTTTAGAAAAAAAATATATATGCTACTTGGGTGGGGTGGTGGTTAATTCTTGAAGAGATTTAGTTGCCTTACACAATTGAAAGAATACATTTTTGTATCACTAAAAGCATCAGAAAGTGATTTATAGAACTTGAGCTAGAACTAAAGAGTGTTTTTGTGATTTCAGATCTGCTTTTATGACAGTATAAATTCATGGCTCCCCTAGAAAAAAAAATCTGAAACCGTATTATATCATTGAATGTTGCCTGTAATTTTTGTGTGGCAAAGAACCAAAACATCCCTAGGAAGCTGTATGTTTGTTTGTCTTTTTATTAACAATCTGTTGGCTAAATAAATTTCCACTGTTGAATGACTAAGACAGTCAAATATTTACGATGCAGACATAGAGCAGTTCCTTTTAAAGGCTGTGTAAGAAACATCTGGCCAAAGGACTGAACATCTTTTGTAACAGGAAATTTCTGGGATTAATGGTCAAAGATTCTGACTAATTGCAGGCACTAATTCTTAATGAGTGCCAAATCTACACCTGTTCACCTTTCCACCCCCTCCATAAATATGTTGCATTGATGATGAGCGGTTGTTTTGTAGTGTAGCTTGAAGGTCATTTTTCCTGCAACTCTGTTTTATTTCACACATCTGGGCACATCATGCACACAACAGCATGTCAGTGCTGTTATTCAGCTGTAATCTGGTGGCCCTACATATGCACTAAATCAGTTCCTTAGGCTGTACTTAAAATTTCTTTTTGTACTTTTTGCTCTGTATTAGATAATGTAGTCAACTGTTTTGTCAGTTCTTCAGAATTTCAGTGATTTTGTTCTGAGATGACTTCCATGCCCTTCAACACATAGCATTACAGTGTAAACAAAGGCGAAAGAGTTTGAGCTGACAATTGAGAGTCTGGATCACTACTTTTCTAGTTTTAGATGGATTTAACACCACTGTGGGGAAGCGAGCTCAGGGAGGAGGTGCTCTACAAATCACAGTCTGTATCTGGCAATGAAATTTGCAGAGAGTAGGCCCCAAATACCCCTTCCAAGCCCAGTCACGTGCAGATCTCACCCCTGTAACCTGCGCTGATTGCTGAGGTACCTGTGCTACGCTGTGCCTTCGCCCTCAAGGTGCTACACAGGCTTTCAGAGCGAAAATCCCTCATCTGCACAGTCCCTATGGACCAGTTTAGGCCAGGGCCTTCCTAGGTGTTTGGGAGACTTCCAGCAAGCATGCAGATTTGTTGCACGGAGAACCTACGTATGCAGTGAGTGTCGCAGCACAGAGCGAGCTGAGTGTCACACTGCAGTTTCAGGCTCCTGGGCACCTGCATAGCGACAGGTCTCCTGGGTGTAGGGGTCTTCAGAGAGGGAGCCCCAGAATATAGGGTTGTGAAGATATCGCTGCTTGAGTCTTCAGGACAGAGATGGAGCAGGGCAGGACCTTTTAGTGTCGGCTTTCTTCAGGTGCAAAGTAGCAGGAAGGCAGTCCTGAGAAAATATTCGGCTTTAATATTGTAATGCGGGTATGCCAGAGAAATATAAGGGAAACAAAAAGATGTAGAAAGGACAGCCTATGAGCAAGTTGCTTGCTGGTAAGGAAAGTAATAAATGGGATATTTGGTAAGCTAAAAGTAGTGGCACATCCTCAGTTTAGGTTTACGATAAAGGAGTTGCTGAACTAAAAATCAGTAAGGTGAAACTTTCACTCAAGTGATTCTGTAATGATTTCTTAACTCTATAAAAACTTCCTCTGTCATGAAATGGGGTACGAGATAGTCTGGGGTATGACTTTTAGAGTCAGGTACTTCGCAGTACCATTTGCACATCTCCTTTCCCTTTTGCAATTACGAATGTAGGCTTTAGTGTACTTTATAATAAAAAATATTCAAAGTCACATAGAATAATGGTTCATTTCTGAATCCCTCACAAAACAAATCAAGATTCTTACCACCTGTGTAAATGTGATAAATCACAAAAAGCAAACTCAGGTCCTAATTTTGAAAAGCCTCATGCTGCTGTGATGTTTTTGGCTCGTTGCTGTCCAGCTGCTCTGGAAAAGCAGCAGCTGCCGTACTTCATTGCCTGCTTCTTTCCTGGAAGGTGCTTTATGATTTAAATCACTTGTTCGGGTGGAGAAAAGCAGATCTCTCTAATTCAGCAACAGCCGTTTATATTGACTTGACACCAAGAAATAAAACCAATTGAAAAGGATCACTGCAAGGATAGAGAAGAATAGGCTTAACTAATAAAAAGCTGCTGAAAGCAAAACAAAACAAAAAAAAAAGGCGACATACAACAAGGGTTAACTCTCTACTTCAGAACATAAAAAGCATACACAGTTTTATGCATTTAAAAGTGTTGTCTGGTTTTGGGGGGCTTTTTTTTTTTTTTTTTCAAGGCATGTTTCTATAATATATATTGCTTCTAAGTCTAGAAGATTCTTTTAAATCAAAGAGCAGCATCCATGTGCTATGTGGGCATTTTAAGCAGAGAGCTGGCTGTCACCACATGAAATCCTTTTGCCTTTTTTGGCTGGGAAAGAAATGCTTCCAAACTTGGTACAAAGGCAAGAGGAGGACCAGACTATAGAGCCTTGTATTTGTGACTTTTTCTGCCATGTACTTTTAGCAGAGTGTGGCATAGCTAGTGGGTAGCTCCCGCCTCCCCCCCCCAATCAGATTATCTAACGGTTAATCTGTTTTGTTGATGTGCTGAGCGACAGCAGCTCATTCAGGAACAGACTTGGGGCAGGAGGGGGGGGCACTTCTGAGAGCAAGCTGTTTCAACCAAACATTTTCCTTTTAGTGATTTGTAGGATTAAATTTCAGGCTGTTGCCTATGGAACTTGGTATTAACAGCCAACGCATTCATGTTAGCTTTTCTCCTGGGCTTCCCTTATGGAAAAAAAATAGATCCGTACTTCATCAACATCAGTCTCCCTTGACCAGCTTATAAAGCTGTGATTACCCTTTTTCATCACCTTTTAATACTGACCAAAACCTAGGTGGTTAAATTCATAATCCCGTCACCTTTTTTCTTTGTGTCTGTGTGTGTTTCTTCTGCAGCATATACAGAATAGTTCTGAAATGAGCTGGAATTGATCTATGCTACTGTTAACCTCCTTCCTTTCTAGACAGGTAATTACTGTTTCTTGGCATATGTGTGTATGTAACCATCCATATTCAAGCTATGTAGCAAGTCTATGTCCTCCTCACCTAGAGGAAAGGTGTGAATATATGTCTTGTTTTGTCAGCATTTATTGCATTGTCTCTCTCTTGTTTCAGTGAAGTCCGTTAGCCTGTAGATCTTGATATGGCTCCTGAGTACCAGTTTATATAGTGCCTGGTAGTTTGTATAATGTCTGTGTGGTGAAGACTCTCGTCGTTTTTCTCTCTTTCCATGGCTTAAAGGGGGACAGGGAAGACCTAAGTCTAATTAGAGTGAATGAATCTGTGTCTTGTACGTGCTGCTCGGAGGCTTTGCTATCTCTTATCCACATTACTGTCGCAGCTGAGGAGCACATCACAAGGGCACCCTGGCGTGGCCCCCGAGTGCTTTTACTGCAGTGTGTTTGTGCAGGGTGAATCCAGACTCTGCGGCTTCAGCTTTCACAAAGCCTCTTCAACAAGGGGGAAACAAATTACGTTAACTAACATGTAGCAACTGTCAGGAGGTAGAACCCTAAAGAAATTAAGACAATGTGCAGTTCCCGCAGGTTGCAGCAAGTGCTATGGGGAAGCTGAGAGATAATCAGAGCCTGGTAATAGGTAGTTTACAGATACCTTGACTTTTCCAGCACTGCATTTTGCTTTAGTCTATGTGTAACTGATGTAAGAATGTATTTTGACATCATAGAGGTGAAATTTCAGCCAGTACAAACAGGGCTGAACTAATAACAGCGTAAGGGAAAAGTCAAGAATTAGCCAACCTTGCCAGGATACAGGAAACCTCAGCGTGGAGTCACAAGGTCATAATGTGTGTGTGTATTTTATTTGGGAATGCTGTATTTGCTTAGCTGGACCTGCTAAACATGTCCTAACCACTATAGGGATGCGTCCAGTCTCATTATATACTTACGTTATTTATATCTGGATATTTCTGTCTATGGAGTGTATAAATTGCATGATACTTCTCACCATGGTGTTTAGAAGATCCTGAACACAACAGATTGAGAGATGCCACATGGCCTTTTGAAAGGGCTCAGTGGCACAAAATGCTGGAAGAAGCTCTGATTCTGGTGGTGAAAGAGAGGGCACAGTGTCCATGCACAAATGTGATGGCTTCAAGGATTGTCCAAGGCTGTGAATAATCTGGGAGCCACCATAAATCAGGAAAGAGTCCCCTTGGGCTACTGCATTGATACAGGTGGATTTTTAGCTTCTAGACAAATAGCTAGAAGGGTGATGAGTAAACCTTCTCTGTCTGGATCAGAGGTGTTGGTCTGCCATCCTCTCTGTTCCATTTCGAAAGGATGGCAGACAGTGGTGACTGGACCAGCTCAGGTTCTTAAATCCGCTATTTGTCCTCTCTGAATTTGCTTTATTCCCATGTTATTTTTCAGGTCTGTGTTACGTGTGCCTCCTGCCCCCACCCTTATCTCTATTGTAAATGTAACCCTTTCACTCTCTTTAATTATCATGGTCAATCAGTCTGTTTCTAAGTCAGCATCTGTCATTCTGACAGGTTCATTGTGGAGAGACACCCTGTATGGTGCCACATGTTATCCAGCCCCAGCCCTCATTCCCTCCAATTCAGCAAGCTGTCCTGAAAACCCCGTTGAAACAAAGCACCCATGTGGCCTTATTGGTTTAGCCACCATTTTTATTACATTTTGAAGCCCAGCATCAGTCTCCCTTGGCCCAAGATACAGGACTACAAAAGTCTTCTTTCTTTACAGTTCCAGATTTCTACCCCTTTTGGATCATTTTTTTCAGTTCCTTCTAATTAGACTAGTGTAACTCCAATAAAACTGGTAAGGATTTGCCATCAGAGTGTTTGGCTAATACTGTACGCCAAACAAAGACATTTTGAAGATTAACTGTGTGTGTGTCATGAGTATGTAAATGCTTACTATTTGCTTATGTAACAGGTTCTTTTAAGTGGTGACTTTTGATAGCTACAGTTCAATGTTACCAACTGTTCCTTTCTAAAAATGAAGAAATCACAGGATAGCAAGAGCAGAAATTATACTTTTGAATGTAAACAAGTTGGTTTTAGGCAGTTAATGAATGAAGCAACTATTGAGAGACATAGAAAGCATTGTATTAGTGAATAGAAATGTGAAGAGTCATGTATAATTCAAAACCAAATCCCCCAGGAAACGTTCACATAATGTATGTACGTGAACTGTTGAGAGGTTTAATAAACAAGGAAACTGAAAAGGGCAGCATTTGCTGCAATCCAGACATCTTGTTAATGCATGCAGGTATTTGCAGCCAAGCGAAGGAACACTGTATTTAACACTGAAGTTTATCTGAGGGAGAAAAACAAGACAGGGAATTGATAATACCACAGTGTTAAGCACATTAAAGTAATACAGCAGTCCTCTATTCCTAACATGCAAGAAAATGTTGTCAAACCTCTGAAACCTTTTGGGATTCACTTTCTCAGTCAGGATTTCTAACCTGAACATCTGAACTTGCTACAGTCCAGCAGTTACACATTAGTAACTGCAGAAACCATTACTAATATACAACCTGGCAGCATTTGGCTTATTTTCAACCAGCATTGTACATGTCATGTAATAGTGATAGAAGAGTTTCAGTTCCTTCTGTGGTAACTCCTTCCCAGGATCTTGACAAAATGGGGAGCTCTAAAAACTTCATGTTGTAATCAAAAGCTCCAGTGAAACAATCTTTGTTCCAAGTTAAAGAGTAATGTCATTAATCCATGAAAATCACTTTGCATGTTTGGCCCAGATGTTACCTTTTCCCACAGCTAAATCTGAAATGGGAATCACCATCCCATCAAAAACCACTGATGCAGATCTACAGTGTGATAGGTAAACTTTCTTTCTTGAAGGATCCTACTGCCCTTTAGCATGTTTGGTGGCACTCCCAGTCAAGCTTTATGTGGGAGTTATCACCAGCTTTCATAGGCTACAGCTTCCAGTCAGAAGCAGGACTCCCTGCCTTGGGATGACTGCTCTGCCCCGTTTCTCTGGGGCTAGGTGAAAGTCAGCTTTTGCTTGTCTCTTTGTGTCTGCTGTGTGCTGTCTAATCTGCCTGACGTGAGAGAACTGGTTTAAAAGCTGCCCACGGTATCTCCTACTAGAATGAAGTCTGAAGAGATCAGACGGAAGAGAACCTTAATTTTTTGCATGCAGGGTTTGGGGTTTTTTTGTATTTCTGGATGTCCCTGTACCTCCACACATACGGGGCATGAAAATATAATGGACTGACATGTATTTCAAACCACTAGGTCAGCGCGACTCACTGTGCTAATTGCTTAGTGACCTCTTTTTTTGGATCCTTGACAAAACTTGTCTTTTCAACAACACTCACTTCTGCTATGACCTCTGATTATGGATATAAAAAAATTATTCCGTTCTTCGTCTTTCACTTCTTGTAAACAAACAGGTGTTGATTAGTGTGATCATTATACCCTGAGGGCTTTCTGTAACCACTTTTCAAGTAAGTCTGTACTGAGATGAACAGCTTTGTGGTTCAGGGCAGCCTTCAGTATGTGGAGATCAAGTTCCTTGGTCTCCCACAGATTTTGTTTAATGACAGTGGGTGAATTGCTTTGGAGGGCATTCATTTTATTTTTTTTTTAACAGAAGTTTTCTAAAAGTGAGACCACTAACCTGAATGAGTCAGGTGGGATCCATTTATTGTTGAAGAGGCAAGCAAGGCATCTGCAGAGGGTGAATATCTCCTCTCTTTTGACTGTAGGAAGAGCCTCAAGGTAGCTAACTTGTTACTGTGTTGAGGTGACATTAATTCCATGTTATGATTTTAAATCAGACCACTCACTGATTTTGATGGGAGCACACCTGAGCACCCTTTTATTTCCTTTCCTGGGCACTGACTTGTCCAACCTCAGGCATCCCATGTTTAGAGTACTAAGTTTAACTTTTCTATGTTTTTCTTACTTTCCTCTAACATTTAGATTGCCATATTCAGTTTTTGAGATGAGACTCACGAACAACTGATCTACAGAAGTGTCTCAAGCAGAATGCATTGTTACTATGGTTTTGGTTTTTTTGGTTTGGTTTTTTTTTTTGGCAAGTACATTTCCACTAAATATTTTTAGGAACTACCATGGTGCCTGTAAGTGCTACAAACTAGAAACTGAGAGAATTGTGTAAAAATAGCATTGAAAGGCACCTCAAAAAGTCTTTTAGGCCATCTCTCTGCACTTCAAGGTGGAAGCAACTGTTCTTAGGGGTCACAAAGTTTTGGTTTGCATCTTTAACTTGAGTGCTCTTACTCACTGGTGATCTTTCTTCTACTGGCTTACATGTTTTTCACAATGCATCAAGATTTTTAAAAAGGCACATCTTTTTATTAAGCTAGGTGCATTTTACTTTATTTTGTTTGTAGATGGGATAAATACTGTCTGAAATGGCTGTGCCATATACATGGGTCTTCATCTTACATTGTTAGTAACCTGACAGTGCTCCACAGAGCAAAGCAGTAGTCTGTCTGCAGGGAGGAAAGAAGGTCTAAAAGAATTCACTAATAAACCTGAAATCTTTGTTGATATATTTTGTTTGCATCTCAGTGCTGTGTTGAAAGAACATTCAAAAATTACCACTGTAAGTCTGGATAAGAGAATTTAATTTCATTCAGTTCTGGGTCTTTCTTATTCTTTCTCTTTTAGTTTCTGGAATAGCTGTCCAGGTTTAAGTTTCTGGAGTATATTTTTGGCATGGAAGACTTGTATGTGTTAACTTTTAATGTACCAATCTTTGAGACTGCCAGGTTCACCTTCTGGGGAAATTTTATATAATTGGAGCATCACATAAAGCATGTTGTTTTTTGGCTGAATTCCTTTAAAGTCTTTGGTATTTCCCTCTTTTACTTCTGAAGTTCCTTCATTTCATGTCATAAATAACACTAAACTTGCTTAATCAGTGCCCATTAATTGCTTCAAGACTGGGTGAACAGAAACAAAAAGGGAAGTGAGAGAGGATTTATTCAAACTTGACATTAATGTGAGCAAGCGGCACTCTGAGGCACTGCCCTAAATACTGAGAACTCCAAAACATTTACAAGAAGTATGGAACTGATGTGCTACTTTAAAGCTATCCTGTACCTAAGCAGAATCAGAAGAACTAGTAGGAAAGGCTGAAGGTTAACAGTGCTGCTGTCTGATGACGCAGGGATTTAAACATCCAAGTGCCCAAGTGTCGCTGCTAAATGTGTATATAATACAGCAACTTTGCATTTAAAAAAGCCATACCCTTGTATTCTCAGGATTATCATCCTTTAGGAATGTGGGCTCTCAGGAAATCGGTTTTGCTTTCCACAAGCTTTGGCTCTTCATGCAGCTGTGGCTTTGATGGAAGAGTGACCATACCTCCATGGTTTCTGCTGCCCTTGTCTTGTGTCGCTGCTTGCACCAGAGGTACCCGGTCAGTTCTGCCTACGTGGCAGTCACTCTGTGCTCTCCCGTGCCTTCTGTGGGCACAGAACGATGCCATAAAAGCCACAGAACCATGGTTTTGAGACTTTTACGTTAACTGTTGGAATAATTCTGAGGTTTTTTGCAGACTTTGTATTACATTTCCAAATGCCGTATGAAAGAATCATCTGTGTTCTTTGAGAATCTTGTATCTCTTCAAGTACTACGTGAGGACTAGGTGTTTCCTCCATGTGGTAGTAACTCTTGGAAAACCAGGCTAATCCCTGGGTAGTAGATAGGAGTGATACAATAATTGCTTGATTAGTCCAGAGTACTTCCCTATGGGGCAGGAAATACTGTTTTATTTCTTGATTTCATTTCCAGCTTTTGCTTAGTAAATGTCTTGAGATCCTCTGAATAAAAGTAATTCCAGGAGAAATGCACTAAAAGTTTGCAAACAAAAATGCCTGAAATAAAGTTGTTGGCTGATATTTTCACGGAAGGAGATTCACTCTTAGCTGCCCTGGTGTTATAAATAGTGGTTTTTAAGAAACACAAGATTTTCTTTTCTCAATGTAGCATATACCAACAGAAATATGGAGTTCTGTGTATATCCTACATATCCTAGTATGGTCGGAGATATCTCAACTTGATTCAAATCATGTGTTTTCTTAAGTCTGTGTTTCCAGTGAGAATACTTGAAAGGCTAAGAAGCATTACACGTAAGAATAAAGAAGATTAATTTCTTTGTATCATTCAATTATGAAGCATGTAGCTCTGTAGGATTTGATAACGGTCACATAAAAATAATAGTATCTTCAAAGAAATATAGATATGTTATATCTGAAAGGCACATCAGAGCTATAACCCTTTTCTTCTCATCATGCCCACATGCTTTTGACAGTGTGAAAAGGGATGTGCTAAGCAGATGAAGAGGGATTTCTCTGTCTGCAGGGGAATGTTATTCAACAATTATAACTCCTTTTACGTAACTCTTTGGAAATCACATCTCTGAAATGAGATTGTGGAGTTGTTTTAGCCAGGGCATATATCTGGCAGTGATTCATTCATATGCTGTTCAAACAGGTACTTCATGATGGCTGCAGTTCTGTTTTACTGACAAGGACAACATGTAAAATGTTGGGGCATACTGTACGTTTGCTCTTACACCTGCCAGGACATTTGGGGCCCTGTTCCCTTTCTCCAGGATGTCTGTAACTTCCATATATAATCAATAGGAATTGCTCATATCCTGTGCTCGGAAAATAAGGCCTGTGAGCCAGTCTAGTAAAACCTGTTGTCTAAAGAACAGTGTATAAATAAAAATACCCAGCTCTGCCAGTGCTGGTAGATGTTTCCTTCTGTTCAGTAGCTCTTCCATAGTTGATTTTGCGTACTAAAGGTCTGGTTCTGCGTTGTTTTAAGCCAGTAAGGGATTTAACTTTCGTTTTACTGGGGGGAGAACTGGCCTTACTATAATCATAAGGTCCTAGAGCATAATTGTTTCTCTGTATTGCATTAGAAAGCATTGCAGTGACTTCCTCCATGTGAAATCAGGAGAGATGGACAATGTGCCTCTATAGAAGTATAAATATTTTTCTCCAAGACATTTAGACTTTCACATGCTGTTGAGTGTTGGTTTTTTTCTTTTCTGCTGTGAGAAGGCCTGCATATTCAAAACATTTTCAGGCTTGATGTGTAGTTTTAGCTAAAGGGTGGGTGTATCTTGCAGAGCTTGAGGTTTGGTTAACAGTGCCAACTATTTCTGGGTTCACACAGTTCACTCGTCTAGTTGAAGCCTGAAAAAACACTTCTCCTGTATTTAATTTGTAGAGTTTTTCCTCTTTTCAGTTTGTTTTTATTTGTTCTGTTTCTTGTTTTGAATTAGGATTTCTGCTCTGTGCTCGAGTTGGAACATCACCTTATTGAAAGATCATGTGTGTTTTGTAATGTGCAGCCTGTGGTGCCTCTCCAGTCGTGCTCCTGGAGCCAAGGACGACCGGCTCAATAATAAATATTAAGGAATTCTTTAGTGAGACCGTCACACGTAAACAGCACTGTCTGGCAATCTTGAACTTCCCATCAAATAATTGCATTTCAGCACTCAGATTACTTTAAATCCAAATGCAAATGAGAGTTACAGTTGCCATGGCAGGTATTGCTGACTGTACTGAATAATCACACACACGGCCATGTCCTTGCTGAACGCTTCTTTGGACTTCTGTTCATGCGGAAAGAAACCCAGTAAAATTCATATTTTGTAAAACTCTGTTCTCGTATTAGCTGAATGTGCTTGAAATTATCCCAGGTAAATTTACCATCTCTAAAGTTCAAGGATTCTGAGAAGCTGAGGTGCATATCTAAGAAATCAGAGTGATTTTTATGTTTTTTCTAATCTGATCTATTTACTACAGGTAATTAAATTGCGGTCAGTTTCTCCTGCACTGCCTGAATAGGTTTTTCAGCTCAAATGACATGTTCCCCTCAAAAAAGATTTTTTTCCCTGTCTCATCACCCTTGCAGCTTAAAAATTTGTGATTTATTTCTGATTTGAAAAACTACCTTAAGACTCCAGCTATTGATTCTGTTTATTTCCAGGTAGACAAAAGCCCTCTTACTAACCATTATTTTCTCTCATATACATATCATATAGATATGTATGTGTATACATGTAATCATGTCACGTCCTGGTCCTGTTTTCAATAAACCGAACTCTCAGTATTCTGCAAGTCTCTGCAGCCATGAGCAGCTGCGTTATTCTGCTGTTCCTCTCAGTTACTCTTTGCTTCTGCTCACTGTTTCCTGTTTATAAATTCCAGGATGGTAGTTTTTTGCCACAAGGTTACCCTTGAACTCCATCCTGATGTGACACTTTTTTGTTTGGTTGGCTGTCCTGCCAGAAAAAACTGCTTTGCAGTTTTCAGGCCCTTTGGGGTTTTGGTTTTGGTTTTTCTTTTTTTCCCCCCCCCCCCCCCCCCTCGTTTCTTTTTTCCCCTTTATTTGCCCATCCTGGCTTCTTGGTTCCTAGAAACACTACCTTGCTTGTAGGTGTGCATTAGGAAATGTGCAACCCTCCCCTGCCTTACACTCTGCTTTGTTATACTATCTCATATAATAAACAGAAACTGGCTCTATTGTGGTATATGGTTGGGCTGGGTTTTCCCCAGGAACATTACTAGGTATGTGTTGGGAGTTAAACACAGCAAATGTAAGGACTAATGTATCAAAAGATAATCCTTATACTGTGTTGAGTTATTAGTGAGTTAGATTGCTCTCCCCTGTGCTTTGGCAGAGCCAGAAAGCAGGGCTTGCAGGCTAGAGTGTGAGTGAGCTGAGGAAACCAAAGCTGCATTCACAGCTCTGGTATTGGTTTTCTCTGTGACTTGAACACCTTGCCCCGCTCTCAGCTGATAACGTTTACCCACTACATTACACTACTTAAGAGAGAAGATGATGGTGTTACAGCTGCAGAGAATAACATCCAACCTTTCAGTGGGATTAGAAGCAATCATTTATAGACAGGGTCACATGCAGAAAAGCTGAATCCATGGTGCTAGCCAGGTTAGTTCAGCTTGCTGGTACTGCTAAAGACTGGTATAGAGAGAGCCTGTCATAGTAAAGAGAGAATTTTAGCTGCTTGCTCCGTGAGTCAGGGCTGAGCTTCGTTGTTTGCTTTGACTGGACAGTAGCAGACAAGGTTAAATCATCCCTACCCTAGACTACGGAGCTGACATATGAATCGGTCAGTCAGAGGATTATTAGCTAACACCAAGATAATTCACTTGGGAAAAAAACAAACTAAACAAGTCAAAAATCTGGAAGTCTACTTAAGCAAACCCTTTGCCACCCCAAACAAGCATTTTTAGGTGGCTTTTTCTGAACTTTGTCTCAATTGTTTTTAATTATGTCTCTATTCCTGTTATTCTGTCTCTGTTTTATCATATAAAACAAACCGTTACTGAATTTTGTATTTAGAAAAACCTGATACCATAGTTAAAAAGGAATTTGTTGCTTCCTAGACCTTTTCCATGGTGTACAAAGAGGCCCTGGGAGTTTGATTTTACTGTAAAAGCTCTCACATTCTCTGAAGTTGATGTTCTTAAAAATTATTTTAACATGGTTTCATTGATGTAGGTAATTTAACTATATCACCTTGAAAACCAATTTTATTTCAGCTTATGCCTGTTCATAATGTAGGAGAGACCTAACATTTATCTTGGGCTTGATTTCCACCACCCCACACACACCCCACCATTAGAAATTTTAAGTGTTGTTTACCCTAAGGGATTGTAGGGACAGCTGGAGACTTGCAAGACTAACAGTGTTAGAGACTAATGAAATAAAACTTGATTTCTTGAGAAAGGAGGTGAATTTTATTATCTGAATAATATGGGGTTTGCCCTGATTTTTGTCTGATTTATGCTAGTTTAGTCTTTTTTATTTCAGTATGTTAAATAGGTCCTCAGTTTTAAGTGGCTTTTAAACACACCACCTGAAAATGAAGGCCCAAAGATTCAGCAACTCTGCCCCATCCTCAGGATAGAAGGTTTCCCCGATGAGGTTCCTGGGTAAACAAGATCTCTCCAGCAAAACCAAGAGAGACTTACTATTCCTGTTTATGTATGTCTGAGGTAAAACAAATTAAGATATGTCTCCCTCTGTTTTGAGGTGTTTGCTTGATTTTTGTGTATTTAATTAAGGAAGTCACTTGCATTTTGGTTTTTAATAGCTTAGAAGTGGACAGAGGCTACAAATGTTCCCCCCAGACTGGTGTATGACCTTGACCAGGCTGAGGGCAGTGAAGAAACCTGCAATTGAGTTGGGTGACATTTTGCGGGAAGCAGCTGACACAGTGCTGCACTTTTCCCTTCCTTTTCTTTCCCGTGCTCCTCTTGCCTCAGCATGTGGAGGATGACTTCTTTCCCTTTTCCCCAGATCCAGGAGACTTGCAGTGCTGGGTGCCTGCCTTGCTGGCAGGCAGAAGGTTGCTTTACAGGCAAGATGTGAGGCAGTTGCTGGACCCATAGGAGTGTGCCTTTTTCCAAGAGTTGGGAAGGCATACAGAGGATTACTTCAACTGAGAAATAAGGACATTTCAATATTTCTTTGTATGATTTCTTTCTGAATGATTTTGTTATCTCTGATTAAAAACAAACAAGGGCTAATTCTACAGGAAAGCTAGGCTGCTGCTTTTGCAGATGTGCAAAGATTTATGGCATCAGTCATCCCTGTGACGCTAACGAGAGGTGACAAAGTTTCAGGATTGTGGCTACAATTTAGGACTTGAGCATAATGATTGAAGCCTTTTTTCTTCCTAGGAAAGTCTTTAAGATGGCATCAACTCGAAAAAGTGTTGGCAAATGTGCCACTATTAATCAAACCTATCCATCCCCTATATGGAAAACTATGTTCAGAGGTATGGAATGGCTTCCATATGAGGAGCAGCTGAGTAAGACAGGGACCGTTCAACTTGGAAAAGAGATGATTAAGGGCACATATTGTAGAAGTCTACAAAACTCCCATAAAAATCTAATGGCACTGAGGGATGTTCAGCAATTTTGGAGGGTTTGGCAATGTGTCACTGATAGTCTGCCTCAGATTTGGCTTGTTTCATTTTGCTGATGTGTTCCTGGCTCTCTGCCTAAGGTTTCGCTTACTTGTCCTTTTTTTTTTTTACCACTTATTTTCACTCTTTCTTTTGCTCCATTTTAATTCATTGTTCTTATTAGTTAATTTTAATCCCATCCCCCTGCACAGTGTGATGAAAGCAGTTAGTGGTTTTGCACCTCTGGGGAAGTTTTATCTGAGTGAGGAAAGAGGAAATCCCCTGAAGTAATTTTACAAAGTTCCCAGATTGCTGCTCCAAACCTGTTTCTTGCCCAGCTAATTCAGGGTCACTTAAACTGGAATATGCCCAGCAGCATTGCTTAAAACCACACCAGATGTGCTGTGCTGTTTTCTAGCTCTTTACTCTTTCAGTGGTCTGTGCTTTTTAAACCTCAAACCACTCCAGCCCATGTGGAGCCACCAGAGTTGTAGTATGTGGCTTCAACTAGAGTTGTCTTTATCTCTTGGTTTGGGGATTTTCTATGTTGAATTTGTAGTCAGTGGTGTCTGAGGGCTGCTTCTGAGAAGCTTCACCTTCTCTGGACTAAAACAGATGCCCTGTAAGGCTGCTCTGGCAGGTTTGATGGTGCAGAAGGAGAATGTGCACAGTCGTGCCTCTCCAAAGTAGCAGGCAGTGTCACCACGTCCCCTTTCCCCCACCCTGCAGCCCATGGTGCCTAGTCCTTGGGTTAGTCTGAAAGTCAGGGAGAGGATTGCGGGGAAGCTCAGGCAACCTCGAGCTGGCCCTGAGTAATAATTTGGGTAGTGAGATGAAGGACCTTCAGCAGGAGCTCTGCCAACTGGTGGGGTGACCTGCTGCACCTACGAGGTGCTGGGGGAGATGGGGAGGGTGCAGGAGAAATTGGGGGTCAGAGCAGCGCCACAGTGGGGGCCCTGCAGTGCTTGGGGGGGGGGCCCGCACCAGCCCATGGGTGCTGCAGTGCTTTTAAAGCTGCTCAGACTCGTGCTGGGAACTGATGTAGTCCCAGTCATGGGGACTGGTGATGAGAACCGGTGATTAAGAAATACTCATCTGGTCCCCATCTATTTCCTTTAATGAATAGTTTTCAGCCAGAGTTGTAGATGAAGTCTCATGGGTTTAAGAGGTATTTTCAGCTGTGTTGAAAGTGTTTGAAACATTGTTTTAGAACTTGGGCATTTCAGTTGAAATGAGATTTTTGCACGTGTCTTTCTCTCCCTCTCTTTTTTTCCCTTTTTTAATGGCTTAGAAAGTTCCTAATGATACTTTTCTCTCCAGGGTCAAATGTTGTTTATTTTGCTATAGCACTAATATTTTTTTATAACTTTTTCTGATGTTATGAGTAAATGGGCAGAATTTGTCACTACATCAAAAAGACCACTGATTCTGTCTCTAAATTTAGATTAAAAGCTGTAATTGATCTGCATCCTATTGGCTACATTTTTCTTGTGTGTAGTCTCATACTTCCTAATTTTCTGTGTATTTTCAATATTCTTTGTTCATGAAGTTTGCAACACACGAACAGCACATAACTCTTATTAACAGGACATAATTCCATATAGGTTATTTAACGATGCAGACAACAGCTTCAGTTACCTCCAGATGTTTCCCTCGTTTTGAGTATTACGTGCATCATGGCGCACCTGTAGATTACATTTCTACCGAACGTGTTCATGTGCTGTCAAGGTGTGGAATTAAAGTTTGGAAGAATGAATTGCAGGTCGCTGATGCAGTTAGCTGTACCAGAGGTAGCTGGCCTGGTGTTTGCAGTGGGAAGCTGTGCTTCTTGCCAGGGTTCACCAACTTGCATCCCTCCTGGCCGCCGGGACTTCCCCGTTTGGTGTCTTGTGGCAGCAGTCATAAGCAGCAAGGGGTACTGCCTTCCTAAACCATTTGAGTATGATCAGCTGACAGGTTTTATGCCATATTCTGTGCAAGGATCCTGATTCACCCCAGTATGGGCTTACCCAGGGAGGGATACAGCATGTCCCCATGCAGGGAGTGGACAAGGACAGCATCTACCAGCTCTTGCAGAATTGCCCTGCTAGCAGAGGGAAGGGCACCTGGGGAAGTCAGGGTTGTGCTGAACCCTGCCCCTCTTTCCAAGGAATTTGTGAGCAGCTTCAGCCATTCTGCTTATTCATCCTGCCTTGGAGGAGAATCGGTGCTGCTTTCCTGTCGGGGATGAGGCTGGGATTCAGATGTTCGGCCCCTACCTTTTAAGAACCTTTATCGAGTTGTTCAACACACTTGTTCTAGTTTCCCCATTTGTAAATGAAAATATATTTATACCTGTTCCAAGAGCACCAGGCACAGTAACTAGCTTGTGTTTGCATTGTACTCTACCCTGACTACGCAAGATGCTATTTAAGACATACTTTCTTTTGGCACAATTCCACAGAAGATCGCAAAGCAGCTTCTGCTTTAGACAGTGGGTGTGTTTTGCCACAACTCTGAAAAGGTTGTATTTTACTAATAAATTATCCCCATAGCATATTTTGCTATGAGTTGGAGCATATCCTAGCTGCAAGGCCTGCATCAAGGAGTCTGTTTGGCCACCTTGTACATGAAAAAATCATAAAGCATTGCAGTGCAAATTCCAGAACAGAGAACAAGTGGCATATGCCATTAACAGTGTAAATTGTTTAAAAACCAAGGGAGATATCTAAAGAGGTCTTCAGTATAAATTATTAGCAGTTTTAATGAACTACTATCCTGGTTAAGATAACAGAGTCTCAAAAATTTGTGCCTTGGGTTGGGTTGGGGTCTGCGGAAGCCTCTAGGAGAACCGCCCATTTTCTGTAATTAAGTGTAAATAAGTAACACCATGTTGGTTCATTAGCGTTGGTTAGTTCAGCAGACTGATGAGCTGACACTGTGGGAACCAAGCCCAGGAAAAATGCAGCTATCGTGCTGAATTTCATTTTGTAAGGTTTGTAGCTTTTTACTTCTTTTTTCTTTGCTGCAGTTTCTGCATAAAATCAGAGGAAGTCAATATATTCTGAGCTCTTACAGCCTTGGCAAGATCAGCATCGATTACAAAAACATGAACAGAAATTTCTTTGTCTCTAAACAGTAATAAACAGTGGCTGATACTGCTTTTCACAGGAAAGATCACAGCCAGAAGCATCTTGCCTCTCCTGGTTTTAGCATTGAAAGAAATGAACCGAGAACAGCTCTGCTGGAGGGTATTGTTGTTCACTTCGGGAACAAATACATAACTTTTGTATCCCTTACTTAAATACTGTAGGCGGTCATTAACGTCAGTAGGTCTTTTTTCTTTACAGGTCACTTAATTATCCTACTAGATATTTGTGCTTCTGCAATGAAAAGTGTTTTGTAACAATAAGGTTGTCTAAGAAAAAAAAAAAGAAAATAGTTTACGTAAAAGAGTTTCCTCCTTTTACAAATGGGAAAAGTGCTGTAGGGAAAAGGTGTTGCTCCTCTCTCCATGGTTGCTGCGTTTGCCTTTTAAGGAAACTTGATTTACAGTTAAATGTTTTGGAAGATGGGCAGAGGACCAAGGCGAGTGCTAACAGTGCCAAGGAAAAGCGGGAAATGAGGGAGAGGATAAGTTGAAGGAAATATCTCTCTGCTTTTAAACAGAGAAGGAAAACAAATTGGAAATGTGGGTGGGGGGAGATGAAAGCATGTACGTCATTGCAAAGCAAGGGCTCAAGAGTAAACAAAAAAGATTATATGGTGAAAACTCATGTTCTGATAGCTTCAGTAGCTTGCTATCCACTAAAACAAGGCTACGTGCTGCTTTGCTGTCTTTGCTTCTGGCCTTCCCCTGCATTTTTTCCTCTCGGGCTGGGCACCCTGGAAGGGGGTTAGCTCTGCCTGCCTGCTGTGTCTCAGTTTTAGCGGTGGGGACAGAGAATGGTCGGGATCCTGCTCTCCTTCCCCGGCTGGCAGCCTTCCTCCTCCGCCTGTCAAGGTGGGAAAGCAGAGGGGGGCTTCTGCCTGGGGGGGACCTGGGGCCCAGCAGTTCCTGCGGGCCCCACAAGCGGGTAGACAGAGGCTTCTGCATCCCGCCCTGCTGCTTTCCCTCACTGTAGGGTGAAATCCTGCCCAAAACCTCACCAATCCCTTGCCCTTGGCGACAGCGATCCCTTTCTGGGATGGCCAGTGAGGGAAGAGGCAGACAGCCCCATCTGCAGGGCCCGGGTGTGATGTTGGGCACAGGGGGTGATGCAGTCTGTCCAGGCCAGCAGGTGCATCTCCTGTCTTGCTCCTGCTTTCCTCTGCTTCGTGCCTGTGCTCACGTCCTGGTGGGGGCAACTATGCTCGAGTATGTGGTGCATGCCTCTGAGCCACCAACCCACCCCCTGCCACCACAGCAGAAGCACACCCTTCTGCCTTGGGTCAAGCCTGAACTGGGGCTTTTTGAAGCAAGAGACACCAACTGACTCAGCCCCAGTCCTTTCATGTTCATCCCCAGTTGCAAAAACAGGCATAGTTTCCCCACTCCAACTCAGAAAGGGATGTGGTATAATCAGACCTCTGATTCTGGCCCTGTTGTTTTGCTGTCATGACTTGACTTACTCTTTATCTCTCCAGGGGGAGATACAACTTTCAGTTCCCAGTTAACATAAAAGCAAGTCTGTGGTTTTGTATTTGGCACAATTCCACTTTTTCCACAATTTCCACAATTCCAATCTTGGTAAAAGCAGGTCCATCTGTCCCAACATCATGTTTCTTGTAATGGCAAACGGCAGCTACTCAGGGAAGAGTATAAGCGCAGGGTGAACGTTTAGTCCTGCTGTCCCAGAATCACTTTCCCAGCCTCCAGCAGTTTGTGGTCCCCAGGTGTCTTGTAGTTGGTGGCTCTCTGATGTTTTGAACACCAAGATCCTGTCTTTTAACCCCTTGTTTTCTCATGTGAGGCCCTTCCTATTTTATTCAGAGCTGCCGCCTTCGCTTAAGAGCCTTTGGTATGGAACCTCACTGAATAACTCTGGACAACCCAATCAGTAGTTGCCCATTTCTATTATGAAACCTCATTAGAAGCTGGTGTCCTTTCTAGTCCTATGGCGTTGAGACAGTTTATACAAGAGATTATAAATGACAGTTTGTAGTCATTTCACCTATGATATATAGTGTATTGAATATGTATTACTGTTGCTTACTATATATTGCTCTTTTCTGTGCCAGTTTTTTCTGTAGTCTCATTTACTGATACTTCAATTTGAGACCAATGCTGTGAATGCCCCATAAAGGAGAGTTCCTGTGGGGAACTGTCCTTTTACCCAGTTTGATTTATTGCCAGTAATGGTTCCCAGTTGGCCTATGTAAGTCTAGGATGTTGTTTAAACAATATTACACTGCTGCTTCTCTGAAATGTGTGAAGCTCAGACATCAGCTTTTCTAAAATATTGCTTTGGCTTCCAAAGTAAATTTTCAGCTCATAAAGGTGTAATTTAATCCTATGTTTATTTTTAAGGTAAAAAAACAGGTAACAACTGATACTCTGATCAATTTATAATTGCATTATACAGAACAGAAGAACTGGCATTGAAGTCTTATTGGATGGTCTTAAAGACTCAGAACCCTTGTTGCAACTATGAAAATATTAGAACAATTTACATGGCATTAAAATTTATTTGAAATGCCATCTGATTAACCTACATATCATTTCCCATGTAATTTCATTGTAAAGAAACCAAACACTAAGCAATAATACTTTCAAAGAGAACAAGATCTGTAGCAAAAGGTAGCATCTTCTAATAGCCCAACAGACCATTCTGGGCTATAGCTTAGACAATCACAACTAGAGCACCATCACCATGGATTTCTTTTCATTCTCTTCAGTAATAATTTTTCAGGTGAGCTGCTGTTCTGAAGGGCGGGGTGAGGAAGTATTCTTTAAAAAATTATGACTGTGCTTTGCTCCAGATTTATTTGAAAATGTTACACATCATCCAGATCATACCGTAACGTTCATTCACGCAGAGGCAGGCAGCAGCAGGGGCTACAGCAGGAAGGCAGGGCCATGCTTGGCAGTACACTGAGTCCTGGTGCAGAGCGAGCGCTGCGGAACTCAGAGGAATTGCCACTGCTGAATTGGCTCCACAGACCACAGGCTGAACTCAGGGAGGAGTCTCCAAAGCTGTCAAATTGTTTAGATCTGCCTTTGTTTTGCTTTTTTCCATTAGCTACTAGTTACTGAAATTGATTCCTAAGAGTGAAATTATTTTTTCAAGAAGTAAAGGAAGAGTTGCTTAGGTTCTTGCACCCTCCGATGAGGTTTCTGGTCTTGGTCTCTGAGAAGGACGCTGTTTTATCAGGGCAATTTCTGAACTCTAAAATAGTGTTTGAGTTTTCAGTTACAAAATCTGTAAAAGGAGGAAATATTTTAGTACTTGAATTTGATGTACAACCTAAGAGAAATCCTTATTTACATCTTGATAGGATATCTTGGAGAAGACTCTATATGCCTCCCAAATTGGAATTCTATTCAAATAATGCAATTAATTATTCCTCTGACTTCTGGCAGTTGCCAAGCATGAAGAATTAAATCGTCTCTTCTAAGATGTGTCAGAAACGTAGCACTTTTTAGAGCCTCCATCAAAAATTGTCAAAGCATTAAAGCAGCAGCCCGCCACTGCTGGGCCTGACTGCTAATTAGGAGATCAGAGGACCATTTTCAGTATCACCCCTGAAGCTCCCAGAGCAGAATCAAGAAATATCACAGGTTTGTTAGCACAGCCTGTGGCCAAGGTGAAGAATTTACATACATCTTCTGACTGTAAAATCTGTTCACTTCTTCTACAAAAGCCACTGTTACAGAACTGAAGTCTGTCTTCTGTCACCAGAGAATAGATTGTTACACTTGAAAAGTTTTGCCATTTTGCATGAAAGCATCCCGGCTCAAATGTATTTCTGTAGCCAAGTACTGTGTGGAGGAGGAAGGTTTGAAGAGGGTCTTCCAGGTCTTTTTCTGAAATGCGCATCTTGCTGTTGAAAACGCTCTCTGACTTCATTGCAGCTTTGCAGCTCTGTCATCCACCACCACGTGTAGGTGTCGGAGGGTGGCACTTTATTAGGAGATGGGACTCCTCCTGTGGGCTGGTGTGAGGAAGAGCCCAGGATGACCCGCACAGGAAGGTATAGTGCTTGGGAGATGCAGCATATACTAATTGCAGAGCAACTCTGTAAGTGAACGAAGTAGCTGCAGCTTGGTGTGGCTGTTGTGCCATTGATGGACTAGCCACAGGGCTACTCACTTGGCCCGGTGACTGGAAGGAAGCTGAGCCTCTCCACAGCTCTCCAGCATGGCCCCTCTGGAGCCAGCGATGCCCAGGCCTGTCCAACACCCACTGATGACCCTGCCAATGGTCTGCCTGCATAATGCCATGGGATGCAGAGCCCAGAAGCAGAATGGCTGCCTGAAGAATTGCAGCGCATTTTCTCCACCCAGTAATATTTGGCTAGGCGAATATGCTTCGGCAAGTTAAAAGTGACTTAAATCATCCCAAATGCCTTTAAGTTCTACCTTACTTGTCCTGTTACTGGCTCATAAGGAGAGAGCACTGATATGCTGAATGTTTCCTAAGCCAAAAAAAGAAGAAAAAAAAAATCCATTCGCTGCAGCATGAATACCCTTCATTTATGAACCTCTGATTCACCCTGACAGCTACTTAAAAATTCATGTCAAACTCTGCATTAATCTTGGCAAGAAAAAGGAAAGAAATGTGTTACGAAACAAGAGTGCCACAAAATGCAGTTACCATTGTGGGTGTGTTTAATGAAAGGCATCGTTAACATTTAGCACACCAGAGAAGCATCGGTACATATTACCAGATACTTTCTCTTTTTTGAAGTCTGTTGCACAAATGTGTACTCGTACGTAGAAATACATCTCTAACGTTGATGTCTCATTACATTATTTCCCTTCTTTAATGTGTATAATTTTCATGTTTGTCAGAGCTTCTTGTGTGTCGTTAGATACTGAAGCTGAGAGAATATATTTTGTTGTATAAGGGAGGAAAGGGAAATAAATTACTTTATCTTTCTTTTTGTAAGATTTTCTTCCCAATATTGAGCATATTTGAGACAAAAACTTAATGACTTGATTGATCAAATAGCATTCTCTGTAGTGTCTTGAAAAAATTATCATAAACTCATAAAATGTTTTTTTAAAAATCCCGATTATTATTTGTTGCCGATTTGGTTATTTTTTTCCAAGAATGCTTCCTTACAACTGGTAATGTTTTCCAAGAAAATAACCAGATAGCCTGAAATTTGAATATATTAAGGATTTGAATAAATAAAAGCAGCTGCTTTCGTCTTGCAATAGCCATGTCTTCTACTTTGCATTTCTAAAGGCAGTTTTACTTAGTGTATATCCATGGCAATTTACTTAGTATCTTGTGGTTTTTCAAGTTATCTTAAAAGGCTCTGGGCCCAAGGTGGCAGTAGACCATCCTAGCAGAAAGAGGTAAGGAGGAGAATGCAGAGAAGGGAGGCGTGTGGCTGCACTCCTGTTCAAAACCAGTTATGTTTCCACCATGGATTGAAGCCAGAAAGGGCAGGTGATGAAAAAGAGGAATAATAATTCATAATAAATTATGAATTTTTTCTCTCTCTTTTTACTTTTTTACTCTCTATTTCTACTATTTTCTCTCTCTTTTTACTATTTTAATCTACTCTCTCTTCTATTAAAGAGAGAGGACATTCCTGTGGGTGCTTGTTTTATTATTACAAAAACATTACATTCATAATTGAAAAATTGAATGTGATTCATTTGCATCATGTCATATCTGACCTGTGCTCATTATTTATAGTTCTCCAGAAATATGCTAAGCTATATTCAGTTAAATTAAACACATTTTTAAAGAAATTTAAGATTCAAGATAATTAAACAGTTAAGATACCACCTATATTTTCTGTTGAAAATGGTTTTGTCTATACTTCACATTTTAATAGGCTTACAGGTAACATAATTCATACAGTGTCCCAGATTGTACTGAAGATGATGTTAGAGCTCTGTTCCAGACAACTGGATGGGTCAGAATGGTGGTTTTTGAGAGTTGATGAAATTAATTTCAGTATTTTTAGCTGTGGGATTTTTCACTATCGGTTCTTTTTGGCTACATGTGAGGTGGTTGCTTTGGTTTTCTTGTAGAGTGATTTTAATTTTTTTTTCTTTAAAGAAAGGGAAGAGAACAAAGGCAGGCATGTATACAGCTAAGCACTGCTCCAAACAATTTGTCTTATTGACTGCAGGAAAATTAGTGGCATGGCACCAGTGCCCCTCTCAGCCACTTTGAGACTTGGCAAATTCTCCCTAAGCTGTTAGGGTAATGTTTGCATTAGCCTTTTGTAATAAAAGGGTATCCGAAAAGTTGCAAAGGTAGATTTATCTTGGCTGCTGAAAGTAGTAGGCTCTTCCTAGACAAATAAAGTGAAATAGCTGAAAATTATTAATGTTTTATGGAAGAGTACCAGCAGAAAGGTTAAGTTTCCTATCATGGATATCTAAAACTCTTGACTCAGCCAAACTATTGGTTTCTCCCTGTTCACCGACTGGCCTGCTCATAATCAGGAAAGTGTTATGATGGAAAGTCTCATGAGAGAAAGAGTGGGGGTCTTTGCACTTCTACTGCAAGACTTGAGAGAAGGAGGGTTCAGTTCCCAGCTTTGCAGCATATTTCGTGTGAATAGCAACAGGCTGTCACAGCTGTTTCGGTACCTCTAGTTGATCCAGGCACCCAACAGAGTTGGGTAGTTTCTACCATGGTTAGTGTTTTCCACTAACCACCACCCACCTGTCTGCTTTAGTATATACAAAATCCTGCTAGACACCTCCTGGTCTTTAGTATCCAAATACCTTTGAAAACCTGGTTTACACCTCCCAGGGGCTTTTGGTGGAGAAATATCTGACCTGGACCATGAGGACCAGGTCACAGTGCTGCATCGGTGAAGCTTGGGTTGGATATTAGCTTGAAAGGGGATGCCGTTGGAAACACAAGTTGTCCTCTCATGTCTCCATTGGTGACCAAGCAATCCCTCCCCACCTCCACAAATGATCCGAGGCAGGCAGTACTTTGTCCTCCTGCCACAGTCCAAATACAGGTAGCTGTGTAGTTAACAACATGCTGGCTGATTTCCTGGGATTTTAGCTGAAATTCTGAAACACCACCCCAGCATTGTCTCTCTGACTTCAGACACCCCCAGTTTCTACCTTTCTTTCTAAATGCCATTTTGTGATCATTTCATATGCTGTTGTTTCTAGCATGTTTCTACATTAAAATACATCCTGTTTTCCTTAGCTGCTTAGTACAATTCAGGATTTAACTATTGCAAAGCATAGCTTACATGTAAAAATATTCTACATACTTGTTTGATGAAGTGGAAGAACAGAATATCCCTAATATTAAACCATTAAAAAACCCTGAAAAGGCATTTAACAAGCTGCCCAATCCCAGATATTTTCAGACTATATTTATTATGTACATAGGGGACATAAAATTATGAAAGGGAAATAGTTTCAGCAGCGTGTGATGCAAGTAAAATGAAACAGCACTGTACAGACAGGAAAACTGGTGCAGAGTTAAGGCTTGATAGATTGGTGGAGGGCCTATTTCATAAGGTCATGGCTTCAGAAAGATTGGCAGGACTGTAGGAAGTCCTTGCCCCATCCCATTAGTGGACACCCCTTTGCTACCTCAGCTGTGCTGACTCACGTCCTTCTGGGGCCATGCTGCAAACTGCTCCGGGGACTGATCTGGGCTGTGTCTGTTTTTTTTCTGGAATAAAACGGTGCTCTTGGCTTTAAACTTGGCACCAGTTGATGAGTCCAGCTCCCAACAGGGGCTCCCAGACATCTGTGTGAGCTCGGGCTGTGGGGAGCCTCCATCAGCACAGGGCAGCGGTGGAGCTGGGACTGTGTCGAGCTGCTCTTGTCCCTGTGGGCTTCTCCTGTTGCCAGTCCCGGGCGAAGGCAGCCCCTTCAGGTTGTGAAGCCATGTGGGGATCTGTGATTGGAAGCATTTCTGATCTGAATGCAGAGTTTGGAGGGGCTTTTCTGACAGTCTCGTGACCCTACAAAATGGGCTATGGTAAATGTACGTGGAGTGCTGGGTAGCAGGATGCCTTTCTGCAGTGCTTACAGCAATATCATCTTGATAAGGTTTGATAAGTAGTGCTGGGAATCTATGTTTATGTCAACCCGTGGAACACATTTTACATATCTCACTGAGATTAGTTTATAGAAACACTCTCTGTAACTGGTTCCAGTTGAAACCTTTACCAGATCCATCTGACTTACCCCTTGGTAAGCAGGAGGGGAGAGCAGGAGAAAGGGGAGAGCCTTTTTGTCACTGTTTTGCCTTTTGGCTATCACTTGTTTTACTTAAAGTTTCTTTTCTCTCTCTCCTGTCTGGTAGGCCTAGAAGATGTTGTAGCAATAATGATTCCTGAACCCAAAGGAAAAGAGATAGTGAGCCTCCTGGAGAGGAACATTACTGTGATGATGTACATAACCATCGGGACACGCAACTTGCAGAAGTATGTCAGCCGGACCTCTGTGGTGTTTGTCTCCATCTCCTTCATTGTGCTGATGATCATCTCACTGGCGTGGCTGGTCTTCTATTACATCCAGCGATTCCGCTATGCAAATGCCAGAGACAGAAATCAGGTGAGCAGCAATGAATGGATGTTTGCGTTCTCAAAAAATCACCATGGGATTCAGCTTAAAAGTTGAGGAAATGGTGAATGTCTGCTAAAAAAGACAAACCAAATCTAAAACCAAAACCAAGGAGGTGAAAGGAATGCAGATATAAAAATGCCTGTGTTTGGGAAAAGCCAGGATTTCTGTCGATATGGATGGGTGTCAGGAAAAAAAAAAAAAAAAAAAAGTGTATATATATTACGTTTTTTTTTTCTCCTATGCAAAACACACAAGAAATAGACAGAAAGTTGGTTACGTTTATTAGTAAAAAGATTGTCTTGGTACATATAGCCAAGTGACGTAGAAATGTATGTAACTAGTGACCCTTGAGATCAAAATGATGACTGAAACAGAGTGAAATATGTGAATTTGTGGAAACAAGGGTTCACAATAAGTGAAAAAAGAAAAAAGGAGCAGAAAGTGTTTTCAATTTAATACTTCTTTAGAAGGGTCTTGGGCTTGAAAGGCAAAGGTGTCCCTGTTCATTTGGCAATGATCACTGAATATATAAGTGCTGTAGTGATAGCCATTGCCTTTGGTTGTGGCATCTTGTCCAAAGCCCCTGAAAGAGATACAAAACCTACAGAGCTGGAGAGAAGTCAACAGCAGTGGGAATGAGCCCTAGGTCCTGACGCGCTCTGGATTTTTAAAGCATTGTGCATCTTTATGGTAGTTCAGCAGTGAATAATAATAGCAATAATAATAATAAATTTAATCTTTTCTTGTCTGGATACAACTATCTTGGCATCAGCAGAACTGTGAAGCTGAGGCTTCTACATTTCATTCTAATGGTACAGTAGAAAATGTTATCAATGTATGAAATCTGAGGAGATAACTGTTTTACTGCAGGGAAAAAAATGCCCTGTAATTCAGAGTTGTTTCTGGACCCTTAATAAATTACTGTCAGGGCAGGGGGAGGGTTGCCTTGCTTGCTCTGCAGAAAAATCAAAACAGAGAGTGTTAATAATCATCTTGTAGAGAAAAGTACTGCCACACACTCTGTAACGTATACTTAATGTATAGGGATCCCTCCTCCGTTGAAATTCAGGCATCCTCTGAGATAGAGAGCAGCTGCTCTGTATTTACAGACAGAAGGAATATATTTTTCCTTTTAAATATACAGTATGAAATTTTGGATAGCAGGAATGAGACTGTCCCAGCTGGAATTTGAACATCACTGGCAGCAGATTCGCTGTGACTGTAAGGGTTGTGATAATTTTTAGATGCTTTAGCTGCAGAAGCACATGTGTGCCTAATTTATGTATGTGAGTAGCATAAGTGTGCTTTCAATCAAGTAATTATACAGGCAGATTAGCAGTGTAAATAGACATACATAAACATGAAGCCCAGCAAAATAAGAAGCTCATTCAGGTAATATGCTATAGTTTCAAACTGATAGGTTTAGACATTCAAGGAGATTTCATTTTCAGCATTTTTCTTTCCAGAGGTTGACAAGACTAACGTGTGCACAAGCAGTTGTCCTGTGCAGACATTTTAATAACTTTGTTATTATAGTTCTGCTCATGGGAAGAAGAAGCAAGCATGCCTCCTAAACAATTAGTTATTATTAATTTTTTGCTGAAGCTTTAATAAAGATATGGGGCAAACTAGAATTTCTTCATGCTGTAATAAAGATATGGGGCAAACTAGAATTTCTTCACGTACTTTCTTCATCCAGTTATGCCTGACATCTCTTAATCTTTTTATTAGCTCTTTGCCTATGAAAAGCAGTAGCAATATACAGACAAAGCTCAACCATTTGTGTTAATGAGTTGCTGTGGTTTTGTTTTTTTTCTTTTAGTCATGCCTATGAAATATAAAGACGTAGGTAGTTTAGAAGAGCTCATCTTGCTCTTACTCTATCCATAAGGGTTCCTCTCTGTTTCCCCTAAAGTTCTGCTTTTTTTTTTTTTTTTCTTTGACACTTCTTGTAGCACAAGGATGGGATCACAAAGTTCTATGTCAGTATCTTGGATATTCAGATATATACAAGAAAAACTGTGTTGCTTTGTTGGAGCAAAATTCTTTTGTCATTGTGCTTAATAGCTTTTGCCATTATAACTTGCGTGTGTCTACGAAGGTATCGTGCTTACTTATTGGAAAGCCTTGCATGTGTTATAAGCACCTTTATTGCTGGCTAGCTTTAGGAAAGATGCTTCCTTCTATTTGTATTTGATGTAGTCGGGCTAAAGTTTATCTGAAGGTTGAAATGTTTGGATAAACAGAGCATCAGATGAAGGGGGAGCCAGCTGGCCTATTCAGAGAAAGTTGTGTTACCGGTTCCTACACTGCAGTGTGTTAAAGTCTGACTATGTGAACTGACTGCCCTGTTCTGAAAGTGTGAAAAACTGTGACTCATTTATTAGACTTCTGTTAAAATGAAAAGAAAATTTAAAAATTTAAAAAGCTTGAATTAATTTTGACATTTGAATGGTTTAAAATCCCCCAGTTTTAAAACAGGGGCTTGGAGGACCTATGTTTTCTGTGTCAAATAAGAACCTATGTCTACCTCTTTGTTAACCTCTGCCATGCCTGCCCTTCCTAGGTTTGGCTGATACTGGAGTTCCTACCAGGAGCAGTTCAGCCTCCTCTGGATTGGTAGTCTGGGCGCCATGTTGAGGGAATGGAACAGTGTGGCTGACTGGTAAATACGACTGGCAGAAAAAGCTGTTCTCTCCAAGCAGGAGGGCTGTTGCGCTGTTACATAAAAGCAAGGTTTCTGAACTTCTTTCCTTGGTCTCTCCAAGTCTCCCTAAGTCATCTTCCATTTTGTCTCTTCCAAGCTGACCTGTTGCAACTATGCCTTCCTTTCTTGAAAAACATTGTGTACTTTTGTCAAGCCTGATAACCACCTTGCTTCCTTGTTCTCTTTTATGTGGTGACCCTCCTTTCTAGGTCCACTTCCCTTCTTGCACACGGCATAAATTGCTGACCCAGCAGTAAACCCAAAAGGATCTGATTTAATTATCTATCAAGAGTCCAGCTAGTGAGAGAGGCAGCTAGAAAGACTGAAGAATCTCCTGGCATCGCTTCCTGTGACTTGCTAGTGTAACAAAACCTGGATGTACAGCACATACATGTTCAGCCATTACTCTTCCTCACCATGTATGCAAAATCCAGGTTCATGTGACAGAATGAAGACACAGCTTACTCCAGTTAGGTGCCTGATACTGATGAGCAGAGAATCAGGACTTCAAGGATTCTCACTAAATGCCCTGGCCCATTCGTTCCAATGTGGCTGAGAATTAATGCAGTGGAGCACAGATCTGTCTTCCGTTATGGACTTGTGCACCTGCAGCCAAGGGTGTCACCTACAAATATGGTTAGATTTCAATTTTGATTTTAATACATTGAATTTTTAAGGGTATCTCTAGCACAGATGACTGTACGATGCATGTGGAAGTAGAAGATAGGTAGTAATATTCACCTGGATGAAAATCCAAGGCCTCCTCTTTTTTTTCCCAGCTAACAAGATGTCCAGGAAGTAAGTGACTGCCCTGATGATACACCCTTTTGATATGAAGAGGATAGATTTGTGTAAGGAAAGCATAGGCAATCTGCTTCCTCAGCAGCTTGTTCCCTCATGAAGATGAGGGACTTTCTCTGTGAAAGACTCTGGGAATTGTTTGCATCAAGAGACATCAGGTTGTAGAGCTAATTGAAAACAGTTTGGAATTACATGACAAGTTAAATCCTGAAGATAATTCAGCAAAATGTGACTTGCTGTCTCAGCACTGTAACAGCCAAGACACAGGCTTAAGAGAAAAAAAGATAAAAAAAAGCAAAACAGCCCTGTCAATGTGTCAGATTTCATATTTCGCCAGTAATAATAGAGTTGTCCTTTTGTTGTCTGTGAGACATGAGATGGGAAGATGGTGAGGGGATGATGTTTAAATTCCAGACCTGTTGACCATATTTCTTCCATGTCATTTCTTCCCATTGGTTTCTTGTTTTGAAACCAGATGGGCTCCATGACTTTTGCACAGTAGTGAAAGCTAAAACAGACAGTGAGCATTCTGGGGCCGAGGAGGGTCCTCTGCATACTGGGTTAATCTCCAGTGAAGGATCTACTTTAGTATATGACTGGCAGCATGTGGAGGGTCAAGCAATTATCTAAGAAGGAAGACTGCTGGCCATGGCTTTGAATGAGAGTTTGGAGCCATTGAATAGAGACATCAGTCTTTGAAGCTGTCTTGGGAAGGTGCTTCCATGAGGGAGCCTGAAAACTTTATCTGTGGTACAGGAGATGCGTCTGATAACTTGTCCTGATGGTGCACTTCCTTCTGCGCAAGGCGATCTCCTCCCTGCAAAGGTGAACATTTAGTAAAGAGAGAAGCACTTACCATCATTTCTCTCCTACAGCACCTATGGTCATTTTACTTCCTCAGGAACAGACAAGCAATGCTTTCCATGCTACTGTCTCTTCTTTTTAATTAGTATCACCACATCCACAAGACCACTGCATCTGATATGCTTAACTCCTTCCAGTCCAGTACTGAATGTTACAGCCTTGCTAATGAGATTATGAGATTTATGACTGTAAATCTCTAAGCCTCAATTTAAAACCCTTAAACTATTGTAATGCCTCTTATCTTTTAGAGGAAATCATTAGATAGTGATAGCATGCCTTTTGTTCAAATGGAAGCATCCTTTGAAAGTATAGCTTTACTCTGAGATATTCCTGTTCTTTCAAAAACTAAATTATTCTCGTTTGCATGTAAGTCATGAACTTATCTATTTAAGATAGATAAGAGAAAGCAAACATGAAAACAAACAGATCAAAGATGTACATCAGTCTTTAATCTTGTCCTTTCCTCTTGAAGAACGTGCAAAAAAGGACTGAGACATTTCATTAGTTTAAGTAATAATAATGATAAAAAGGAATCACAGGCAATTCCTGAAACGGGACATAATGGCTCATGTCTTGTTCTCTGTTATCAGTCTCTCTTTGATTTATATTAAAGAAACAAATAGCTGGCAAGAAATGTTTCCAACTCTTGTCTGATCCCTTTATTTCAGGGAGACCGTGAGAAAAATGTACTACAGAAAAGATGTTGTATAACTACAAGATACTCCCTCACATGTAGTAATTAGTTATGCTGGAAAGCTCATATGTAAATCTCATATGATAGCCAAGATCATTTTCACCTCTTTAGCCAGATCTGAAATGGCTCTCCGCTTTCAGCATTGCGTTTTGTCAGTTTTCCATGTCTTTCCAATCCAGGAAGCTTGCTCTCTAATTCAGTGATTTTAATTGAATCTGAAGAACGAAGTGGTAATTTATTAATCGTATCTATATGGTGTTTAGGTCTCACTTTACAAACTACATCCAGCTTCCTTCTGGTTTTGGTTTTATGCTCTCACCCCCTCCAGCTGGAAATCCTTCCTGCTGACAGGCCCCTCTGAACTCCAGTACAGGCGATGTTCCCAGCCTGAAAAGTTTAATGTCTTCAGAGTCACCAAAGCCTCTAAGTCTCCCTCCTATCTAACAACACATGGCTGGAAATATGGATGGGGAGGAGAGATGAGGTGAAGAGAAACATTTAAGTCATTTATTGGTGACAATTTGCGATGCAGTGGATCATCAGCTGTTATAAAATTGTGACATCGGAGTAGGTGTTGGTGCATGAAACTATACAAGAAAGACGTGAAAAAACTGGGGAGGGCCCAGAGGAGGGTCATCAGTACAGTCTGAGGAAAGGCAGAGGGAGCTCGGCTTGCTGAGCCAGGAGGGGAGCAGAGGAGGAGGAAGGGCTCTGCTTGCAGCCTTCAGCTGCATAGCGGGTGGTTGGAGAGGGAGCAGAGGCAAACTCTTCTCAGAGGTTCACAGAGAAAGGACAAGGGTAGTGGTCACAAACTACAACAAGAGAAATTCCATTTCTATGTTGGGAAAAAAAAAAGACTGTGAGAGTGGTTAAGCACTGGAACAAATTATCCACAGAGGTTGTGAAATCTCCCTTCCTGGAGATTTCAGAATTTGACTGGACACAGCTCTGACTTTGAAGTTGACCCAGCCTTGAGCAGGGGGTGGGAGTACATGCTCTCTCACAGACCTTTCCAGCCTGTGAGTCTGTCTCCAGATTCCCTGGTTGTTGGGTAAGCAGCCAGCTCCTTGGAGCACTGATAGAGGCAGAGGTTGTGGAGGTAGCTCTGCTGAGCAGTGACTGTATGAACTGCCCCTGATTGTATCTTCTCAGCCTCTTGCAAGAGGCAGGTACCTCCGTCTTCAGCATCTGAAAACAGGGTGTTTTGCGTCAGGCTGTTATTACATACTTTAATCCTGTGTGGCTGTGACCCTGCCAGCACAGTAACAGTGTTTTGGAAATATGGGAGAACAGTCAGAGACATCACGTGGCAAACAATTCAGGGTCCACTGGATGGAAAGATAGAAAGGCAAAGAACAAGCAGGTAGTTATGTATGGATAGAATGTTAACTGCAGGACTATATAGTGCTTTACCTGTAAGAAACAGCAGATGATTTTGCCTCATTTTTATACCTTACATTGCGCCGATAAAGTAGGCAACTCTGTATTGCAGGAAAAGAGAACAGCAGAGAAGATTATTCATGGGTTTTGTGGTTAACAAATTAACAGCTTGCTTTCAGCACTTATGTGTTGCTGAAGATCATGAACTAGTTCGGGAGCAATGTAATAAAGACTTTCTGAATCTTAAAACCAGTGTTCACTCCACTTACTAGCCCAGACCTCATTTAATAATATATGTTTTACAAGTGTCATTGAAAAAAAGAGAGGGAAGAAGTAGGATATCCAGATAGTGGACTTGTTACATACATTTCTACTCACTGGAATAGTAAAGGTGCTGTGGTGTAATATCATGCTGGGCTCACATGCAGTCTCCACTGGAACTCCATTAGAGTAGCTTTGCCTCATCAGCTGTGGGTTACCCGCAAGCCTAAGAATACCTACTGTGCCCTTATTATGAATAACAGTATGACTGACATCATCGGTTTATATTTATGCAGCACTGCCCCGTTTCATGTACAATCACTTCAGATTATTAAGAAGCCTAGGGAGAAAAGGTGATGAATTCTGCATGAAGAGATACTCTTTGCTTAAGAGCAAATTTTGTATTACAGCGCCGGCTTGGAGATGCTGCAAAGAAAGCAATCAGCAAGCTACAAGTCAGAACAATCAGGAAAGGTGATAAGGTAATTTTTCAGATTGCTTGTTACCAAATGAAAGTCTGTGCTAAGGATTCCTTCAGACCACTGGCACAATGAGGCAGAACAGAAATGGCAATTGCTTATTTAGCTACTGTATCCGTGAGGCGCGGAAGGAATGCTGGTAAGCAATTTATGGATGGAATGGAGTAAAGAGAGAAGAAGGTGATTCTGTGAAGATGCAGAAAAACCTGAAAGTTAAAACACCCTAACTAAATCTGCATGCTTTCCAGGGCAAGTTTCCAATTGGAAACGTCTTGGAAAATCTGACTTGCTTGTCTTGAAATGCATTATTGGATTTGCAGCATGCATCGGTGATGGTTTTACTTGGGCACCTAGGTTCTTGTATGAAGAGATTAGCTGACAAAATCAAAAAATGAAAATGATGAATGTTCTCTTTCCTGTAGGAAACTGAGCCAGACTTTGATAACTGTGCTGTTTGTATTGAAGGCTACAAGCCCAATGATGTTGTCAGAATTTTGCCTTGCAGGTAAGTTGAAGGTTGCAGCTCTGATAGTCTCTCTACTTCAAGACAGGCTCTGTTCTCACAGTATCACACTGATGAGAGCTTTGGGAGGGAAGAGTGAGTTGATCATTTTGATTTATTCAGAATCTGTTAGTAAAGATATCTGAAGTGCCTCTTTATTCAACTTAAAGTATTAATGGTGGTGAGAATATGAGTTTACTATGATAGAAATTTTCTCTGATCTGGGCCTATTACAAAGTCTTCAGTAGGATTTTTAAACTAAAAGTTTTGATTCCTCTATTTTCCTCACTGGTTTTATATCAGTCCAGAATAAGTGTCTTAGAAGAATCTGCCCCTGACTTCAAGGTGAGCTCTGGGCACAGCAGCCAGGGTAGAGCAGGGTCCCGCTCCCCATGGAGCTACTTCTTTTCCTGGGCTATGTCCAGGTGCTGACAAAGGTATGACTTCTATCCAAAAAACACCCAGCCATTAAACATGTTCAGTTTTGGGCGCCTCACTACAAAAAGGACATTGAATGACTCGAGCGTGTCCAGAGAAGGGCAACGGAGCTGGTGCAGGGTCTGGAGCACAGGTCGTACGGGGAGCGGCTGAGGGAACTGGGGGTGTTTAGTGTGGAGAAGAGGAGGCTGAGGGGAGACCTCATCGCCCTCTACAGCTACCTGAAAGGAGGGTGCAGACAGCTGGGGATGGGTCTCTTGAACCAAGTAACAAGCGACAGGACAAAAGGGAATGACCTCAAGCTGCGCCAGGGCAGGGTCAGACTGGCTCTGAGGAAGTATTTCTTTGCAGAAGGGGCTGTGGGGCGTTGGAATGGGCTGCCCAGGGCAGGGGGGGAGTCCCCATCCCTGGAGGGGTTGAAGAGTCGGGTTGACCCAGTACTGAGGGATCTGGTGGAGTTGAGAATGGCAGTGTTAGGTTAGTGGTTGGACTGGAGGATCTTCAAGGTCTTTTCCAACCTAGATGGTTCTGTGATTCTCTGGAAAGAGATAGGCTGTGTAGAAACAGTAAAGCAGAAAGAGAATGTGACAAAGACCACGTTATCTGTTGCTGCCATGAAAATATTCTCAGGCATGTGGGACATGGAGGTGACAAGAAGAGCTTTGCATCTTGTGAACATGCCCTGTGCAGCACATAGGCTCACAGTGATGCAACACAGGAGTTCAGCCTCTTGCCACCTGTAACAGCTGTACTCATTTCTCTGTGCCACTGTATTGTCATCTGTGAAGTGTTGGCTAATGAAGGATTTCTCTAAGGAAATCAGTTTCTTAGGAAATTTCCTCAGAACAGTGGTTCCCCTAGGAGAACAAGAGCAAATCTTTGATTTCCCTAGAAATAAGAATCTCAAGTGCTGTGCATACAGAGCAGAATTTTTTTTAATAGTTTCTTTCTTCTCCTGCAGACATGTTCACTGGTTTGAGAAAGAGAAATATTTGTTTCTTTTCCTTCTGTGTTGTTCCCTAGTAGATATTTGAATATTACAAGCTGCCCATTTCTGTTCATTTATCTGACTCGTTAAATCTGTTTACTTCCATCACTAAATGGCAAACAAAAAGCAGCAGATTAATCATAAACTTGACCTACTGTAAATCCCCCCCAATAACAAATTGCATGTAAGCTTTTTTTTTTTTTTTCCTATGAACACACACAAATGCATCACTTTGTGAAGCAGAAATACAGACAAATGAGAAATTACCAGAAAATATGGACCTTGGTTTGCCATCAAGCTTGTTTTCATGGAAGCATAATAAAATTGGAAGTTTTGCACGATAGAGATAGGCAGTTTTTGGACGTAGTTATACAACAGCAAAAAATATGTCTAAGCTCTAGCTTTCACTTGTGTCTTGCCTCATAATTCAATGAGGCTCCAGTCAGACTTTGTCATCCACAGTGTTGAGTCAAGCAGAGTGAATAGGAAACGCATAGTTAACAGGTGATGTTCAGTTCTTGGCTGACTTAAAAGGTTGCCTAGAAAATGACTCATGCTAAAAGGCTAGCAGCAGCAGAACTGTCTTGTAAAATACTCACAGTTCAAGCCTCAGCAGTTTTGAATTCTAAAAACTCTTTCTCAAGCAGCTACTTCACAAACCCTGGCTTTCCTGCTATACAAATTGTGAGGGCAGTATTTTACACATTCACATGGGTTTGGACTTTCAAAACAGGAAATGGTAGAGATGATTCTTTCCGCTGTCTCATCTCCTCAACAAAAAACAAACAAACAAACAACCCCCCCCCCTCAAAAAAAAAAAAAAAAGGATTAATTTCTCTCTCTGTTAAGTGAGTAGGAGAGTGTTATATCTTGATAAAGACCTACAGACTCTGTAGGTTTCTTCCCCCAGCATCCTCAGTTAAACTGTGTGCAGTTCCTAGTATGGGAACCTCATTAGACTGCTGTTTAATAAGAGGCTGGTATTTCACCAAGCCTTACAGAAGCCAGCACCATGTGACACCAGTGCTGGCTGACCTTAGTGTTTCTATCCAGGAGGTGCTCAAGATGTAGAACTTTCTACCTGTAAAGCCAAATATGCCTCAAGAGCTGCTCATGAAAGATGCTGCTTTCTACTGCAGGCAGTACTGGGAAAAGCACTGCTAGCAGGCACACTCTGTGTAAAAGCCCTGTGTATCTTGAGATTTATTTTTAAGGCTGGTGGAGCCTGAATCTGCCAAGAAATTGGTACCAAAATTCCGCTAGCCCATATTGCAGTGGATGAGCTCTGAAGTCGTGTAGATACTTGTTTACTAGTACATACACTGTTTCCCCAAATGTCCTCCCTCCTGCTGGCAGAGAGCCGACACTGGGATAGCCTATTGTTATGTATCCCACTCTGGAGAGCTAGGACGAAAATTCCAGTTAACTTGTGCTTCTTCCTCTCTGTCCTCTTTAGCCAGCTCCCACAACTGACTGTATTAATAAACCTCACTCTACAGAATGTATTAAATAAATAAGAACTGACACTTGATAAAAAAAGAAGCGTTGGCTTGCAGCTGGCTTTATGTTTAATGGTAGCAAACATCACTGAAGTTATCTTCGAGGGCACTGACACAACATCAAATGTAACCAAGTTCATTGTTCCCAGAGTGACATCTCTTGTCATATCCCTGGTTCCTGCTTGTCCTCTATCTCTAGCTTCAAAACGCCTTCGTCTTTTCTGCTCTGGCTTTGGAGAAGTTACTGGTGCTGCTGCTCCCAGTGTGGGCCTTTTACTAAACTTTTACTAACTTTACTAAACTTCTACAGAGAGGCAAGACAGTTCTTTCAACGTCATCTCTACTGAGTACTTCATGAGATCTTTTTTTGGTTGTTTCATTTCTGTCAGCAATAAATGCACTTTCTGACCCCATTCCAGCTCGTTCCCTTCCCCTGAACCTTCACTCCATGAACAACTGTGATTTCAGAGACTGCTGCACTCCTTTCTCTTTTTATTAGCTTTCTGTGAAAATTATTTCATCACACACATTTTTCCCTTTGATTCCTTCCTGTCAGTTACCCCCATCATCATCTTCTTTTATCCTTCCTTCTTCCTCAAAAATAAACAACTAATACTGTACGTGCATCCCCAGAAGCCCAAACCTTCTCATTGGATACTGCCAGGCTGCTCAGTCTCTCACCAAAACCCTTCTCAATCCTCTGCTTCAGCCCTATGTCTGACCCAGGCAACTGATGCTCTTAGAGTCCCTAGGGAGGTACCTTTCTTTGTGCTTTTGCCTCCTCTTCTCTTCGCTCATGCTTTTCTTCTGAGAAAAATTACATGACTGCTAGGTTTGTTTGCGTGCAGTTTAGAAAGTTGGGGCTAGGAGTAGAAGGTGCCAGTTTCCCTTACCCTGGAAAAAAAGCTTTTCTAAATTGTTGGCAAGCTGAAAGCTTTACAATAGTTTTACATCAAATTATTATTATAATTTTGGGCTGACCCTGAAATGAATTTTTTTTTTTTCTTGTATGATTAAAATTGCAGATTTAAAGAAAATTTAAATACATTTCAATTTAGATAATAGTAAATTAAATCCTCTGGGATTTTGAGGTTCTCTATCTTCCTGTGCGTTCTGTGAGCTTTACACAGCCGCATGCAGTTGCAGAGTCGCAGAAGAGCACAGGAGGGATCCCAGGAGGCCACCACCTCTGGAACAGCGACAGGGGCACTGGCCGTGCACGTGTCATTCTTGAAAGTTTTTTTCAACACACTCTCCAGTTTCCCAAGATGAAGACTCTGCAAATTCCACTGATAATTTACTGCAGTGCTTTGTTACCCTGACTGTGGTGAAGCTTTTCCTGTTGTGTAACCTGGATCTCACTTGCTGCAGTTTAAACACGTCCCAAATGTGACCAAAATTTGGTGTGTCTTACTCCTAGGAGAGGTGAAGAACAGTTGTTTCCTTTCTCCTTATGGAAGCCTTTATTTTGTATGAGGATTGTTACAACATCTCCTTTCCCCTCGCCTTCCTCTCTTTCAACTAATCAATTACAATTCTTTTGAGAAACATTTCAACCCATCCAAATCTAGATAGTTTTGCAATGCATGTGGTTACACACAACAGAAAAGAAAGAACATATTTTTTTCCAGCTCTGACTTTGCCAAAGCCATGTCCTGACCCTGTGCTTGAAACTTCTCTCTTACTGTCTCCCTGTATGGGTCATTACTTCTGAACTCATCCATGACACCTCTACCCTCTCCTTCCTTTTAAACCTTGCATCAGGCAGAACTGCAGAGGGAGAGACATTTTTGTTGCAGTTGATCTTTTTACATCTTTGTCTTACCATGTGACAGTGAAATATTGCAATTTCTCTCTGATCTTACCTTGTGCTGACCCTTATTTTGCCTCAGTTCAGAAGATAAACCTATCAGGACATTAAACAATTCACAATTTGTTGAAAGCCATAAGCAGATATATAGTGCTGTAGCTAATAACGAATAAAGCAAATCCAAATCTGCAAAGCCTGCCACCTCACTTCTCTGCACAAATGTTTATATCTTCAAAAATAGATATTATGAGCACTCTAATTATATAATTGGTACAAAAATTTTAAAATGCAAATCTTTATCTGATTTTCAGTAAAGTTCCATTTTTCTGTAGATTTCTGTCAAATAATCAAGTTCCTTTTGTTGTACATGTTAAATCTGAAATTAATAGAGCCATAGTGCACTGTGCTAATTTAGTATTGAGAAGTGCAAAGTGACATGATCTGTCATGTTTTTAAATTACTCAGCATTGGTAGAATTTAATTTAAAATATTGTTTATTGAAGGCAACTTTGGGAACACTAGGCTTCAGTTTTTAAAGTCTCTCAGGCATGGAAGTTCCAAGCTTTTGGTTATTAACAAACATTATGAAATGCTGCAATATGAACCTCAGCTTGACTGAGACTTGCAACTTGAAAACAAATGGGGACTTTCTAGTCTAAGGTAAAATGGCTTGGTAGAAGTTACGTACTTTTTACCCAAAAGAAGTTTTGGAAATCTGTTTTTTCCAAGAAGATAATAAATATCTCAGATCTTTTAAATGTACTGATTATTTTGGCACAAACATGCTTCAGATGTTTGCCATTAAGCATATTTGTTTATGAACTTGAGTATAAAATTAGAGAAAACCAATCACAATCAAGAATTTCATCATTATTTCAAATAGCTGAAAAGCAAGACTTTCACTACCCTCTGTGAATTAACACACCCAAGGAATTCTGTTGGTTAGACTTCTAAATGTGAAGTTACCCGTGTCTGAGGACTGTATCTTTATGCTTCACCTGTTCGAAATACGTGCCTGATGATGTGCTGAGTATGTCCCTCCTGAGATAAAAGGGTTATGCAGGACAGAGACCAAAATGTGGTGCATTGTGGTTTTATCCAGTAAGGCTTGTTTAGAAGGAGGCTTGCGAACTGCAGTAGCCTTAGTAAAGCAGTGGTTTAAACTTCAAGTGTCACGATACTTCATTTGTGTTAATCATGTTGACGTACAGGATCAGATGAGGTTTGACAAAGTTCGGTATTGCAGCCAACTGATATAATTAGACTAGATCAAACTTCCAAGAACAGATTTGCCTTTTCCCATAGTTGTGTGAAGTCAGACCAAGCACAGGAATGCGATAATTTGCCATGTAGCTTTGTTTCACAAAGGACCTGTTTCTTCTAGAGGTAGTGAGAAAAATCATTGCAGTGAAAAGAGTAAGATCCTGAGATTTCACACAGTTGGGGCTTTGAATTTCTAGTGTTATTTAGGACCAAAGCCAGCTAGTAAGCCAGCCAGCCAGTATGTGGGCCGGTATCGTGTTAGTAAGAGCCAGGGTTGCAAATCGATATTGATGAACGTGCACCTCAGTATCTTCCACCAAGCTGAAAGGCCATATGTATCTTGTTGTGTGAGCAGCCGCGACACAATACAGCAACTAACCCATTCAGCTGAATACGTACCACTTAAATATTTAAAAGTATTTTGGTGCATTAAGTGATTCTGGCTTTCTCAGAGATTGCATTTCCTCACGGAGGCTGGTCCGTGCCCTGCTCCAGGAGGAGCCTCGGGCAGCTGTGAGCTGTGTGCCCCCCCGGTTACCTGGTGGGTTTGTATGGCTGTGCTCTACGAGCAACGTGCGTAGGGCAGCAGCAGCCCAGGGAAACACGGCCTGGGGACTGCTCAAATGTAAAAGTTCAAGCAGACTGAAACGTGACGTTCAGGCTCTGCCAAGTAAAATGTGAGACACCTGTTGCAAGCCTTAGAAAGGAAATTTAGAGCTGATCTGTATGGTGTTTCAAAACAAGCAAATTAGTCTTAGTTGGCACCTTTTGTGTATGTATATTTAGCCTCATATTTCAGAATAAAATACCCTCTTTAAATTTTGCCAAAGTTGCTATTATTAAGTTATATGAGGCAGCTGGACTAAGGTCCCTTCCAACCCAACTATTCAGTTAATTGATTAAAAAAGATTTTTAGGAAGGCAAGTAAATTTTCAGTTTCCTCCATGCCAGTGTTCTGAGGCGATGTGCATGGTAGGAAACTTTCCTTCTTTTCTTCAGGAGGGGTGGGGCTGAACAAACTTCACTGCCTTGGGCTGAGTCCTGACTGCTCTACTTGGCCTACCGAATGATGTTTCTTAAATCCAGAGCCCCACATTCCTGCATTTTATAACATTTTTCCTCTGTAACCCACAGGGTAACAGAATATGCTCACAAGAGAAAATACAATCTGTCGGTCAGATACACGCACTAAATATCTCTATATTCAATCTCAGTTTGTCTCTGGTAAGCTAGGCAAGAAGCTTTCAGTTCCTCCATGTGGATGGTGTCTAAGAAAAGTGGCTCCCAGCAGCCTCGGGGTTCTGGAAGTTGCTTAGTGGTCACTTCAGAGCAAGCACGGGATTAGGAACAACCCCTTCAAGACTGGAATTGTGTAGGAGCTCACTCTGATGGGCGGCTTCTAAAGATCAGGAAAGTCAGGAAGAATGTTTTTAAAATGCTTGCACTTTGCTGAATTCAGAAGCAGCATCTGGTACTAAGTGATAAATTGTGCCATGGTGGAGTTGAATTAAAGTATCCTGTTTTTCATTGCAGGCATCTTTTCCACAAGTCCTGTGTAGACCCCTGGCTGCTAGACCATCGTACCTGCCCAATGTGTAAAATGAATATTCTAAAAGCTCTAGGGATCCCGGTAAGCATGTTGCAGAGCAGCCGCTTGGGGCAGGAGGGAAACACCAGCTACCTGGGTATATCCGTAGCCCTTTGCCTGTCTGTTCCCATCCTACTCTTTGTGTTATGTTATGGATTTTTTAAAGGGAGTACAAGCTGAAATGTCTGACTCTACCCTTTCCTGCACGCCGCTTTTATTAGCAAGGAAGAGTGTGTGTATGGGTTTGGTTGGGTGTTGGGATTTGTGTGTCTGTCATTGCCTGCTTTGTGGAGCAGAGGATTGTGTGCTGGTGTTTTGGTGTATTTATAGATTCTTTCACATAGCTTTTGTTTGTGTTTTAAATCAGGACTGGATTTATTTTTTAATCATGCTCTCAGTTCAAATCTTGAAGCAGAAGGTCTGTAAATAAAATTTTCCCAGCTATACTAGTCGAGGACAACCAGTTGTTCATTCTGGGGAGCCAAATCTTTTTTTCTGTCAGATTTCTCTTGAAGTCTATCTGTAGCAAGCTCTGTATTCCTAATTCGAATTAGGGAGCATTTCTCCCAGTAACTACGCATGTGGCAGACCACATGACATACAAGAAATTGTTAAGCTCTTTGTTTTTTGAAACATTCAGACATTGTTAGAAGCTGCCAAAGCAATTGATCTTTTTAGGTTGTGTGTTTACATTCAGAAAGTCCATGTCCTGTCTGCCATCCAGTTTCCTAACCTCAGCAATCAGAGATCAGGGGCTTCACCAGGAAGAAGTGAGTCACTTTCTCACACCGTGCGAGGCTTGCCACATGATAGTGAAGTTCAGTACTGACACCCCACCGGTCGATGCATTAACAGGTGCTGTAAATACCCTCCCCGGTTACAGATGGTGGCATGCCAACTCACATAGGAAAGAGCTATATAAAGTAAAATAGCTCATGTGAGCATACTGGGGGAGCTGATGCAGCCATTCCCCAAGAGTTCATTTTCGTGGAGACGAGGAAGCCAAGCAGGTTGCTGCAAAAAATGTTCTGTAGCAAGTGGTGAGGTATGTTTTTACTGAAGTAGGCAGATACATTAGTCAGCCTAATATAATCCAAGCTAAAAACATGCAACAGGAAAAAATAAAGTAGAATACTGTAGTTAGGGTAACATGTCATTACAGTTGGGCTATTTTTTCTGCTAAGCATGTATATTATCTTTAGAATATTAAAAGATGATACAACTTAAATTAGTATTTGAGATGTCAGAAAAGGCCAGAATGAAGGCTGGCTCTGCCATTCAGCATCTCTGCGCCTAGGCTTAAATACAGGAATTTTCCCCCAGGGTCTATGTTTCGGTTCACAAGCCTGCCAGTGAGCAGTTACCCAGGATTTTGACACCTCTAATCCATACCCAGTATACTGTTCATGGCTTGCTTCTGCACTGTGCAGGACCACACAATTTCTGCTCTCATACTGGTCTGCTCATATTTTGGCCCAGGCATTTCATTAACATGCTCTTCATCAGCTTTATAATCAAAGGGATATAGACAAATTAGACCTCAGCTTTTTGGAGGCCTGCAGTGAAGTGTTAAGGTCTTTTCAGAAAGTTTAGTACCATTAGTATTTACATCCAGAATATGGCTCTCACCGTCTTCACTGGCAGCTGCTGAAGTCTAAGCATGTCCACAGACTGTCTGAGGCTGGGTACATTGAGGGGAAGGGAAAACATGCCCCAAGGCTATGTGTCAGGGTTTTGGTTTACACGACTCTCTTTTACTACATACAAACCATGGTGGGTAAAAAACCTAATTGCCAGGAATAATTAGAAGCATGATTCAGTTTCATCAGCCATTGTTTTTCCTCTCACAGCTCCGTGTCTTGTTCTCTCTATATGGCGCAGCAGAAGGGGGATCCATCCTGCTCCCTTCACTGAAAGCTTCCACATGGAGCTTCTGTGGAAGTAATTGTACTGGGCATGTAATTAAAGATACTGCTGTAACCAGCATAAACAACTGGGTCAAATTAAGATTTAAGACAGACCAGTACTAAAGCTGATTCTGAACACTAAAAATCAAGTGCTTGGAAGTTAGTCTTCCACTTGCAAAGTTTGTTTAGAGGATCTTATTATATGAATTTCTGTAAAAATTTTCCTAGGTTGTTCTAAGAGACAACAAACTGAAAACAGCCTGCTCCATCATTCAGAGGAAGCATAGTGGCTCCCACCCCCATGGATCATTGGGTTAGGTTCTCAAAGGGAGAGCTGCATGCTAGAGCCTTACCCCTTGAGGTGGCTTACAGTAGGAGCTGTTGACTATGGGAACTGGGAGCAGACGGCCTTCATGTCAGGGGTTTCCTCTGGCTGTTAGCAAAGGAAGTAGGAGTCTAAGAGCATCTGGTAGCTTGGGGGTTAAAAATTCCTATACTGCTATCAGTTGCTCCTTTTCCTCTGTTTTCTCTGCCTTGTCTTTCTAAAATACACCTCAACTCCTGTCTCTCCGTCTCCAACCTCATGCCCTTTCCAGCTTCTCCTCTTTGTAACCCCTCTGCTCAACCTTTATTCTTTGAGCTCCTGCCCTGGTGTTGCTGCTTACACTCCCTGCTCAGCTCACAGGACCTGTTCTCCACCCAGACAGAAACTGTGTGTCCTCACCCTTCTCTGCCTGCCACCAGCTGAGGGCAGCCTCCGGGTGGCATTGGTCCTGTGGACTGCTTTCTGGTGCCACCATGAGCTTGCAAGCACTATGCAAAGCCCTCTTCTCTTCGGAGAGTGTAGTTGTGGGTCCAGAAGAAGCCACCAGCCTCTATCAGCACACATGAGCTGGTATTTTCAGAGGCTTATAACTCAGCCAGATGTTAGTAGGCTGTTGTGGGAAAGGACATTTCCCTGGAAGAAGCTGTAAAGCTCTAGGGCTTCTCAGTGAGAGGTGGCAAACATTTTTGTAGAGTGGATAAAGCAAAATTCCATTCCCTAATCACATTCTTGAGTCTTGCTGAGCCATCTTAGCTGAAATTTCCACACACAGAAAAGCAGCCGTAGGCAGGCAACAGTCTCTGATGGGAGACTTGAGCACAAATTTGCCGAAGTCCTTTTGCAGTCTTTTACAATGGAAGGGATGAGGAAAGCAGGGCTAATATAGTGGGGGTTTTTCAGCCAGCTGCATGTTTGTCCTATGGTGGTTGTTAAAGAGCTGACTTGTGTGACTGGATATATTGTGCTTCATTTAGCAGGAGGACTCAGGATTTTCCAGGAAATGACTGGTTAAAATCCAAACATCTAAATGCTTTAATTCAATTCACATCTAAACTCTCCATTTACTTTGTATCAGTGACTTCAGATATTATCTGCCCTAAAACCAGGTTCCCCAGGCTGCCATGAGGCACCAAAATTACTGCTCTCGTTTTCACGGTAGCTGAGCACCCTGGCATCTCCACTTTTCACCATGGCTCTCTGCAGCTCCAGAGGATGATTAACTAACTATCTATCAGCAAATGGTTGGCATAACCTTTCCCACTGTCTCTTTGCTGGTGAATTCAGCTCAGACTATACCTCTTTTGGCTGTAGTATTTGAAATGAATTATCAGTGTCTTTCAAAGAGCTACATTGCTATTAGGATGATCATATCACACTGAATAGTTTCCCTCTGGTTCTCCCTCTTTTCTGCAAATATCTGCTGGATATGCAGACAGCTGCATTTTTGGCATCAGATTGGATGACTTGAAGCTATTCACTAAGAGCCTTAGCCAAGCTCTCAGAAGTCAATACAAAGCCTTCCCTTGACTTTAGTGGAATTGTGCCCTCAAAGCACTTACATGCAGGGAATGAGTGAAACCAATATAATTAAACTTCGCAAATGTATCTGGGTCACTCTGACGGCAGAAGCCATAATGCATTTTTTCGATCAGTATTTCATATCCTTAGTTTTATAGTATGCTGCTTAGTTCGGGATATTTTTTCCAACTGATTCAGGAGTAAAGGGATTAATTATACTGAGCAATGCTATTTTTGCATCTTTAATGTTTGATTAGGCTTTCAATTATAATCCCCCATTTTTAAAAGTTTAAAAGTTAGTGATAAAACCCCATTCTAGGAATAACTGGAATCAAAGCAAAGGACAGACAACTGATCCCCTGAAAAAATTCTGAAATAGTTTTTCCTGGAGTAGAAAAGAAAAAAAATGCTTTTTTTTCCTTTAAGATACACTGCCTTCAAAGCCAAATATAAGTTAACAATGAAATTCTGAAAGCATTTGGTATAATAGCTAAGGGTGAGGGAAGGAGTGATAGATCTAAGGAATAATTTTGGATCCAAGTTCTGCAGATAAATGATTAGTATTTCACTTTAAAAAGTACAGGTTCAATGAGTTTCATTAAAACTTGGTATAGCTGCATGTGCCTTTATCCCAGTTCTGAGGAGCTCTCACTGCTTGTGGATCAGACTGGAGCCAGACAACGACAATTCTAATTTTTATCCAAAACTTCAGTTTGTGGATACAAGTCACCTGAGGATTGCTTAAAATGCCTGCGTTTTTCATTAGGAACATTTGTGAAAAAATATTTATGAGGTGGCAACAATCAGACAGGGAATGTGTGGGTAAAGAGAAAACATGCTTAGTTTCTGGTTCTGCAAAAAAGTGTAAGCATATGGTAACCATCTATGCCCGAGTTCAAAGGGATTATTCTTGTGCTTAAAGCTAAGCCTCTGTTTAAGTCTTTGCTGTATCATATTTTGTTTGGTTTCTAGGTGCCTGCTGTTAGAGATAGGCAGGTAGTGAGATTTTCAAAAATGCCTTAGCAAAGGAGACAACTAAACATAGTAAAAATCGGATCCACGGAGCAGAGGACTTTAGCCATCCAGACATTGGATTTCCATTCTAGCAGCTTGAGCCCCATCTCTGCTTAGTGCTGAGCAGTGGGAAGGCAGAGGGGGCAGTTGACACCACTTATCTTAGGGTGGGATGAATAACACAGCAAAATTGTCTCAAGCCATTAGAGGACACCTAAGTGACTGATCCAGATTAGCTGTCTGACTCCTTCACAATAAAGATAAATGAGAACAACTTACCTTTATGTTTCCTTACTTAACAAGGTATCCGTGTAATTGCAGCTCAACCTTGGTATGTCCTTCTGTCATTTTGGAAGCTTTGCACTCTCACACACAGCATCCTCGTTTCTGAATTAGCCTTGGTTTTGTTACGATATGTTAAAACTTCAAAACCCAATTCTTGAAATAGTTATGCAGACAACTTTATGCCTTGGGGAGAAATAGGCCTGGCTCTATGGGCAAATGCTGCAAGAATCTATTTCCTCTTAGAGGAAAAAGAACTTTTTTGACTCGTATGTTTGACAACCGGTGTTTATACAGAGCTCCACAGAAGTCACTGCTGTATGAATGGGAGCATCAGGTTTATAATAGGCCCAGAGAAATCAAGGGTAGAAACTAGTCTTAGATACAGTGTCTCTGAACAAATTATCATCTTTGCTGCTCAGTGCCCACTTGCAGTCTCAGTGCTCTTCGTGAGCAATGCTTAGGACACGGTGCAAAAGGTGGGCACCACAGCCCCTTCTCATTGCTGCCCTAGAAGGTCAGTGGAAAAGGTGGACACGACTTGAAGAGCTTGGCTCATTCTGGAGGTGTTGGTGCATTCACTATGTAACTGCAAGAGAGAAGTGTCTAAATTCCCCAGAACTGGGCTCCATCCTTGATCTCTCTGAGTCGGGAAACAGGAAAGACTATGGAACAAGTAATACTCTTCAAATACCCATTATTGCTTGTTTCTTTTCTCATAATTTATTTTGTATATAGCCTTAGCTAAGGAAAAGATCTTTTGATGTTAAAAAACTGTCTTATAAACAGCTTTAACTTCTATTTTTGCACCCCACACATAGATGCGCCCACAGGCAGTTCCCTTCAGTTCCTGTTCCTGAACGCTCTGATATCGTCTCTATAAAATGTGTATTTAGGGAAAAGATAATCATTCCCCTTTGGCTACTGTCTCTATTTACATTTGTAATCTGACTCAGCAAACTGCCTATGTTGAACAGATCATATCAATAAGTGAATTACTTCTTTAATGTGCACTCTCCCAAACTCTTTAAAAAGTATAAATAAGAATATTTAGAGATTGTAGGTGACATAGTTTAATACTGAATATTTCCAATGCATACTTTGAGTCTCTCTTGCAACATATTGTATTAAGAAGTTTTAAGTACACGAAAGCAAACAGTGTGTGTTTATTCATCCTATGTTGCCATTTTCAGTACTGAAAGAAAGTGAAAAAAACTAAGGAAGTGGGAACAGGTAAATTAAGTCTTTTTATCAGGTAAATGCTGAGTTTTCATCTTTTTCTTCTCTTTAGCCAAATGCAGATTGCATGGATGATATACCTCCAGACTTGGAAGCATCCATAGGAGGACCACCAACCAACCAGATAACGGGAGCCAGCGATATAACAGTGAACGAGAGCTCCGTAGCCCTGGATCCCCCGATGCGGACTGTGGGGGTACTACAAGTCATCCAAGATGTAGACTCCTTTCCCCAGGTCGGGGAAGGTAACTTCACAACAAGCAGTAAGTTCCTCTTTCTGGCAGATTTTGCACTGAAATAAATGTTTAGCAACCTGAATCACAAACCGATCTCCAGTGCGGGAAGAATGGCCTTTGAGGGCTTTTTCACTGGAGCAATGGCCTTTCTTTAAGCTCAGCAGAAATCTACAGAGTACGTAAATTTAAATGCTATGTCATTCTGCTGTACTGCAAACATTTCCAGCCTGTGTGCAAATTGGTGTGTTGAATAGCAAACTCTAATTGGAGTCCCCTGCATGGACAAAACAAGCTATTTCAGTCAACACAAACCAATACAAACTTACGGTCATCTTCAGATACTGTTTACAGTAAGCAATCCGTGATAACCTGCTGTGTATCACTGGGCTGCTTTGTGAAGCATGTTGGTGCGTGCATGTCCTTTGCCCTGTCTTTCCTCGCTGGTCTACATGTTACTGTGTGGAAGTTATTCTTACCTGAATATCTTAAATAAATAGTGAACACAGCAGTCACTTTTACAGCCTTCCGTGAAGGAAAAAAAGAATGTTGAATTCTAATTTTGCCTTTCCTTTATCTTCTTACATCAGCTGAAGCTTGTCTGGTTATGTATTCATACTTGAACTCCTCATTTCAGAAGGGCTGATGGTCAGAGTTGCTATGCTTGAAAACCTGAGTGTAATGAAGTAATGCTGCCAATTTGTACAAAAAACAAGGAGAATTTTGGATGTTTTCAATGTGTTTAGTTTTCACTTAAGGGGCACCGTGTAAACCAGTAACTCCCAAAATGTCTGCATGTCTCTTTGTTCCTAAAATGATGTTCTTTGTTGAAAATAAACTTCTGACAGTTTAAAAAGAATGTTGTCAGCTGTTTTGAGTGAGGATTGTACTAGTCTAAAATTCTCGATTTTAGGTAAATAGCAGATAAGTAGAAAATACCTATGTGTTTGATACCAGTTGATGTTTTAGTATTGACAAGACTATTGTAGAAATGTACTTGAAGTGAGGTAGAAGAATGTGATAAAATATGGGTTTGTGTATGGAGTTGGTGTAGGTCCTGGAAAACATTTTACATTTTCAACCATTTCTAGGTACTACTATGGGTCTGGGCATGAAAAAGAAGGCAAGTAATAATATGATGCGTAAAAGGTAGAGGAAAGATGAGGGGACTAGGCTGAAATGGTTTTACATTAGTCTTCTTACTCCGTAGAGAGGCTTGATAATCACTTTTTCCTTCATGTTGCAGCCAGTGTTATGGCAGTGAAAGTAGCTTCTGCAAACTCTGAACTTGCAACCTTAGCCACAAGTGACCCAGAAGTGGATTTTTAAGTTCTCCCTTTGTGAGTTAGGTACTGGTTTCAGGTTTGGTCCTTTTATGGTCTAATCCCTGGAGCCAGCAAGGGATGTGAGCAGCAAGGTTACAGGCCCAGCTGTCATCTGTGGCCAGCCTGTCTGCTGGTGGCATACAACTTTCTCAAGCCTCCTTGAGTGCTGGCGAGAGCTGTTCAGAACAAGATGTTATTTTGTTCCTTCCAGTAATTGTTTTCAAATGCGTTTGAGGCTGATTTAAACCACAAAGGAAAGATTTCATGGTACCACAATGTAACTAAAGATTGGACTAGACGCTGGTCTTGGCTGTACCCTCTGAACACTTCTGAAGCAAGTGGCTCCTCTAGCAGATAATTATCCTTGTCCCACCATTCTTTACAAGGTCCGCTGTTGAAGTTGGGAAGGAGGGCCGTGATGTGCCTTTTACACCCACAGCTGCATGACACATGCTGAGAAGAGCGGGCAGCCTGGTGCAAAGCCCAGCACTAGGGGTAGTCCATGCTTTTCCTCCCAGGATCTTGGCATGCTGAGAGGCAGTTCTTGTGGTTTGTCATCAGGGGCAACAATGGTATTCGGGCAGCCAGGAAGCACAAGAGCTCCATAACTCTCCAGCCACTCTCTTTCCCTCCAGTTTTGTTTCTAGAGTCTGGAGAAGGTTCTGCGTCAGTCCAAGCACATTTGTTCTTCATTTTCCAAGTTGCCAGATAAGTAACTGGGTGGAAAACTTGCTCTGAGCCAGCAGAGTATTGCAGGGTCTGCAGAGATTCTTTATTCTGCCTTGGTTCCCTCTGTTTTTACCCTTACCTTGAATAACATTGGGCATATGCAACTAGCAGTGGGCAATCCTAAGGGCTGACCGCAGAGCCCGTGGGCAAACAACTCCCACCAGTGGTCTGTCCAGGCACACAGGTAACGAGGCAGCAAACCATGGAGCTTCAGGAGGTCTCCATCACCTGAAGAGACTGACCATGTGGTCTGGGGAAGGACTGTGGAAAGGATTTCTCCCTGCTTATTTGAGAGAGAGAGAGAGAGGGACAAGAGAGCAAGGAGGAGAAACTGGCAGATGGTCTGAGCTATGTGAAGGTTGTGAGCCTCATACCATCGCAGGGGTGGCTGTGGACCCACTGCTAAAAACAGAGCTTTTCAGTTGTTTGGGGAGGAAAGACAAGTCCTGAGAGAAGCTGAGAGGACTTTGGGAGCTTCCAAACCCTGGTGTGTGCCTGCCTATGCTGTGCCTGTCATACACAGTCACTTGGGAACTCTGGTTTAATGCTTGGTTAGCTGTTGACACTCACCATCATTGATATGTAGATGTGAATCTTCATCTGGATTTTTCATCTCAAAGTCAAATGCAGTAATTGAGTATTAGTCAGTGGTAGGTGTACAAGTTTACATACTGTCATCACCACATCTAAAGTGATGCAATTTGCAGTAGTTCCCAGAAACCAAGCTGTTTGGCCCATTTTTGCAGCAGAGTTGCAGCAAAGAAGAGGTGTTTGGTTAGGAGTTAGGGACTGAGTTCCAGCAGTGATGGGAATTTGTCCCTCAGCTGTCTCATGTGGATTTGGGGTGTTCAGGCACTCTGAAAGGTAGAACTTAGCATCTTAGGCAGCCTGAACTCTTAAGCCGGTGAAAGAGGAACATCTGGAGCCACTGTATAGTTGTGGTATGAAACCAAATGTTAACTAAGTCAAAGGGCAACTATAGGCTAAATAACTGGGTCATAGATGTCATATCGATGGAGCTGTATAGGCATTGTGTCTGTTTATTGTATTTCTCATTTCCAGAATCGTCATAGTTACACAACTGCAGAGCTTGCTGAGCGCGCCCTTTCTGTGAACTAGCCTGCCTGGGAATTTGTAAGTGATGACGCTGATTGCTCCTAGGGAGTCTTTGCTGAAGTTGCTAGGTTCTGGCCTCTTTATATAGCATTAGTGACGGGAGCATACTCCAAGGCTGAATCTGTGCTAGAAGTTTTTCTTTCTCTTGTTATTGAATCTGTGCAGGCTGCCTCCAGTACAGTCTTGACGTGGCACCCTGAACCCAGCACCACGAGTCCTTGTATCCCTGCCTATTCCTGGCAAAGTTCAGTGGTCCAGGAGGTGAAGGATTTGCCGCCTTCTTTCCACCCACTTCTGCAATACCTTTTGCTTAATTGTTGTTGCATTCTTTTTGTTTGTAGATTAATCATTCTGGTATTGTTGTCTTGTTTTGGGTTTAATTTCCCTTTCTGTTTTTCCAGTGAGTATGCAGAGCCAGAAGAGCTCCCACAGTGTGTCTGGAGGGAGGATATTTCCAGAGTACTGTTCACATTGGGTGAAATTCTGTCTCCATTGAAATCTGGTGGCAAAGCTCCCACCTACTTCAGTGGGGCCAGATTTTAATTTCTGGAACTCAGCCAGTGCTTTTCTTTTTATTTCTCTGTGTGTGCTCAGCAGACATTTCCTCTTCTCTCCCTCCCTTTTTATCCCCATGCTCCTGAATAGATAATGTCTTCCATGGGACCCTGGGCAACATAGTGTACTATGAACATCTGGATGGGACTTCATTTGGGGGCCCATCCCTAGGGTTCCTTGCTAAACCAAGCATCTCTTCTGTAGTAGCACTGAGCACTTAAAAATGGACCAGCAGTTTCTCTCAGCTGGCTTCTACCAAGATCCAAGCCTTCATCGAGTCCCTTGGGCATATCTACAGCCCAAAGTCATTCAGTATTTAGTGTTTAGTCTTAGTGACTGACTGCTCTCTGTGGTGGGATTATGTGCAGGATCCTGGGAGAGTATCTTCTAATATGATATTTCTGTAACCAGTTTCTGAAAATGGATGGATGGATGGATGGATGGATGGATGGATGGATGGAAAAATTGAAAAACTGGAGTTGGGGGAAAAAAGGGGGGAGGGGAGGGGTGAAAAAAATTGTGTGAAATACATAAAAGTTCAGCTCAGCTGAGTTTCCTGCTTTCACCCTATTACTTTTCAGCTCTCCAGAGGATATGAAAGTAGATAAAGATCTTTTTCCATAATAATACATCATAGCAATCTGTGTTGCCTGATTTTTAGTAGTGAGTTATGCAAAATGCTAACATCCTTGGAAATTTCAGTGCAGGTGGAATTTCCTGCTCTGCAGGGGATGTGAGTGTAAGCTGGACTCAGCTACGATCTGAACTTGAAGAAGCTCTGAGCTATACCAGCTTTGGAGGAGTAGAAGGTGGATTTGGAAGTTGAAGAGGACAATGCAATATTCTTTGGGTCAGGCTCAGCTAGGATTGAATGATATGGTTAAAAAAGGTAGCTCACTGGGAAAGTAGCATCTACGTATTTTAAAGGTTGTATGATGACACTTGCAGGGGAAAAAGTAGTTATTAATTTTTTTCATCTTTATAGCATTCATGGTCATTAATCTCCCTCAACTCATGTGCCACTTGCTAATTCCTGCAGCAGATAATGTACACTGCCTGAGTCTTTGCTCTCTGTTGGTAAATACCTCTAGGTTTTCAATTTAGACAAGCTTTTATATTCTTTTCAGTGGGATATCTCATCACACTGCATAAGGGCTCAGAAGTCTCACCAGCACTGTCTAGGTACTTGGAGGAAGATCCATAAATTATTCTACCTCAAACGTGGGCAGGAGTTTTAGTATAAAAGACCACAAACTCTCCCCCAAGGTGTCATATCACCTGCAAAGTCCACTGAGTTTGGTGGGCTGTACAGCAGTGTGGGCAGTCTAGAGAATACCGGCAGTTCCTTTTCTTCCTCTCATTTTGTTCTTTCCATAAAACCCTCCTATGTATAGCTCATGACGACTGTTAGGACACATTCAAGTCTCTCTGATAGCTCTTCATTAGAGCTGTTAATATGACTTCTCAAGTAATTATTTTGATCTGTGTATGTCTAAAATGTCTTTGTGAAGAATAATCAGGCTTTGGAAGTGGATAAAAGTGCATGATAAGAATCTGATCCTCCATTGTCTTGCAACCACTTGACTGTTTCTCCTTGTTATTAAGGGGTTTTTTTAGGCAGAATGTGAAGGGGGAGGAAAAGGTGGAAAAGCTCCCTAGACAGTAGTTAATACAGAAAGTTATTAACACTTGCATTAGCACCTAACACTGTCCTGGAGACAGAATGCTAATGGGACCTAGTTAAAGGTGGAGCAGATTGGGTCCCATGTGCCTGAAGTATGACATAAGTCCTGGTAGCTCTATTAAAACCCTCTGTAGCTGTTGCACTAAATAGTCATCATGGACTGAAAATTCCAGTGAGCTGAGGTCCTGGATTCATTTTGAGACTCACACCAGTGCCAACTTAACATTGGTGGTTTGAAAGGCCAACAGTGGTTTGAGAGTCACCAAGTGAAACCTAACTGGCCCTAAAAATGTGCTCTGGGTTATTACATGCACCTACCCAGGCTCTGTGAACAGACAATCAAGTTCTCCCATTATAAAACTGCTCTTCCTTTCCATATGTTAAGATGTGAAGTACAGATGAAGTGTTTCTGTACCACAGATTGCAAAAAGGGATGTACAAAAATGCTGTGAAACAGGGAGAAAATTTCAAGTCTGATTTTTTTGTTGTTGTTTTGTGTTTCACGTCTGCTGTGTACATTGGCGTTGTGTACAGGGAAAGGATGAAACCATCGGTTCCCAGATCTCCCTCCTTCCCTGCAGATACCCTGAGCTGCTATCTGTGGCCCAGAGTGGGGGCGCATGGTAGGTACATGCAGTAGTCTGGCCTAACCTAGGGTGCCAGAATGACTGCAGAGCTTAAGAAACTTGCTTAATAATTGACTCTAGGGAGAGATTTAGAAGAAAATGTTCTCCGTCAGTAGTGGAAGCTCCATTTATAAGTCTGTCTCTGCATGTAAATGTGGTGGTGGTTACCAGCTTGCCTCTCTCAGTCCCAGATTACTTGTTCCTGCCTCCGTGTTGCCCTGCTCTTGTGCAGCTAGCTACCTTGTGAGCCCAATCCAGAAGCGAACCAATTTCTCCCTGTTGTTTTTTTCTCATTTGGATCAGTTCCCTGATCCAGAATTAGTTGTGCCAGTACAACAGGAGGAAAGAAATGTGGAGCACAAGAGAAGAGAGGGACGTATAAGCCAGCTTTCACAACACTATTGCCAAAAGCAAGCCCACTATCTCAAGCACAAGTAGACCCTACACAGCTGTCTGTTTTGCCCAGAAACAGGATAAACAAATAGGCAAAGTAAGCATGAAGTTTCAGATCTCATTTGAATGCTCATATCTGAGTATACAGGCATTTTATTAACGGTTAGTGAATATGAGAGACATAAGGGATTTATTATCTATGACAACGAAACTCAGGAAAAGTGCCATTGTAAAAACCATGATGGCATACAAGTTTGTCCTTAGATGTATCATTCCCAATTGCTCTGAACGTGCGCTGCATGCGTGCGGGGGAAGAGGGGATCTGAGGGCTTGGAATCAGTAGCTTATATCTTTCTTTATACTTCACTGTCTTAAGCAGACAGCTAGATAAAATGTTGAACAAGATTTAAAGCAAAATGGACAAATAATGTACAGTAAAATACAAATCTGAACTGGAGAGAGACCAGATGACAATACTAGCTGATCTCTTTGATTTATACTTGAGAATGTAAGCCTTGCCTTGCAAGAGATATTCATCATCTTGCATACAATCTGCTTGATTATTTAGGACTCATTCTCACATCTCTAATGTCTGCGGAGTTTTTATTCTCATCAGTTTTTACACAAAAGCCTCCACTGAAACCGCCAGGAAGTGCTGCTGAAGGTACAATGTGCTACTGTGATTCTGAATCTTTTTCTGACCAATTTTGGAACAAAGACAAATGAGAGACGCAAGGATCCACCTTGGATCAGCATGTGAAAGTAAGAATTAAGTAGTGAGACTAAGCAACAGCTCTTTAGTCAGGCAGGCAGAGAAAAGGCAGGATTCCAGAGTCATTGCTGCTGGTTGCTGCCATTATTTCAGACAGGTAAGCAATGCAAAAGTGATACTTGTCAGTTCTGCCCAGACCCCAGAGACCCCTACCAGGGTCAGGCTCTGCTGTACCCATCATTATATACACAGATAGTAAGATGGACCCACCTCTGAAAAATACACAGTAAGTGCAGTTGATAGCAAGCAAACTAATCTTAATGTATTTAGGGGGAAAAGACAGACAGTGAAAAGGCAGCTGTGCCTATGGGAGAGTAAAAACATGAGGCTGAGATACAGGAGGCACTTATAGAAAATAGTGTCATTTCTGCTTGTGTGTATTTTGTTCTGGCTGCACTGCTTCATAATGCTTGAGCATAGTGTCATGAGGTAACTCAAATGAAAGAAGTAAGCCAGACAAAAGCTCTACTGATGTACTGGTTCCAGCCATTAGTATATACCACCTTCTCCTTATTCGTCTAGGCTTTGAGTCTGTGAACATGCAAGAGCATCATTTGCACGTGAAGCCGTCTGGTTTCTCACAGGCGCTTAAAGGATTATGTGTGTGCTTACACCTGAAGGATTATGTGTGTGCTTACATCTAAAGGATTATTTGTGTGCTGTTGTAACCAGCAGTTTTGATTTCTGAAAAAGCATGAGAGTTTTAGAACATAGAGAGTATTTAGAAGCAGATTAAGGGAAAGAGATGTGTGTGCATGTACCTGGGTGGTGGTTTTTGTATGATAGATAAAATAGTCTTGCAGGAGATGTTTGGCCTGCAAGAAGCATCCAAAACTCTGCTTAAGTTTTCTCCACATTTGTGTAGGGACAACAGCTCAGATTTTTACATGCAGCCTGGACAGAAAAAAAAATTTGGTATCTGCTCATAAAATAGCAGTGAAGTCCTACTGTTTTTTTGAAACAGCTCTTTTCTTTTGTTACTTACCTCCAACTCCAGCAGAAATTAGGGTGCTTCAGGGATGCTTTTGGGTTACCACAGTAACCAGGTCACTTCACCTAGAAGAGAGAGTTCTCACTAAATATTTAGTAATTGGACTTATATCTTTATTGTTCTGGATGTGGGCAATTTTAAGCAAAGATAATGCCTGAAACTGATAGGCCAGATGGAGAAACTGGCTTATGAGTGTTTATGGAAAACATGAATCAGAATAAAAGTAGGTAACAGGTCAAGCCCAACATCCAAGACAAAATATACAACTGCTGACATGAGTGTTAGGAAAGGATTTTCTCCTGCCTCAGAGTCTGCCACCAGAGAGGTGGGTAAGCCCTCATATTTAGGGGTGCTGAAAATAGGACCCACATGGTTATATTCTAGTCCAACTAGATGCCATCTTTGCCACTCCAGTGACGAGGCTGATATCCTGAGGAATGTGCTTAGGCTGTACACAGCACAGTGCATGGTATCATTATGCAACTGGTGTCATGGTATCATAATGCAACTTCATTAATGAATATCTGGGGTTTCAGAGCACTCAGGAGATGATCGGCCTTTTGTTGTGACTGTCTTTTGCAAGTGCCAATACCTTTGACTGTTCTTTTCATTTTAACTCATGTTAACTTATCCGAGGCACTCAGTAGGCAAAGAACATCTGCTCTGTTGTGGCAATAATTAAACCCTATGTTAATACACATACTATTGTGAAAAACAACTTACCTGGAGATCTCTGTGGTGAACTTCTGCTCTATTTGCCACTGTCTAGGTAGCATAATGCCGTAAAACAATGACAAACTGTACTCCTACAAGAAAAATTCATAGAAAAATGTATAGAACAAAGATACCACAAGCGAGGTCAGGATATGAAAAGCACTTAGCTAAAATAGCTTTATTAAGTCACAGCATCTCGGTGCAGGGAAGAAAAAAATCACACAAAGGAGGTTTAATATCTGCCAGTTCCTTTTGCAGGTAGTTAAATAATGCAGTGTTTTCAGCTGCTAGCACTTCAGGAGACAGCCACCAAATGTGATATGTCAGGTACATATGACATACCATGCCTCCATGTCCATGGGATATTGAATTCAACTGAGGTGTTGCTAAACTTTATTATTTCTTTATAATTGCTTTTTGAAAAGGTAGTGGCACCAGCAAATTGTCTTTCTGGGCATGAAAAGCTATCATAAGACCAAAATAGTCTTAGAGTAGGAGATTTTAGAAAAATGACCCTCTGCCAGCTGCTCTGGGAGATGTGACATGCTCCCAGGTGCTGAGTAACCTGCAGCTTGAAGATACACTTCAAATGAATCAGTTTTGAAGAAGAGCTATGATAGATTATATTTTCAGTTGTTCACCCTCAAAAGTGCCATGTTAGACTACTGTAATGGCTGCATATTCCAAGGGTGGAAACAATTACATTTGTTTGCGGTAATTAATTCCTTCTGTGTCTCTTTTTTTTAAATTAATCCTTCAGTTTTGCCTGATTATGACTGACATGTGCAAGTCCCTTATAAAAACTGTAAGTTTATATTCAGCTTCTAAAAGCCCTCTTTCCAGACTAGATAAATAATGTAACAATATTTTAATCTTTAATTTTTTCTAAAAACTCCTGAGGTCTCAATATTCTTCTGCAACTGCCCAGGAACCTTCTGGAAACTACAACTTTTCAATGAGAGGAGTTGAAAGTGAAGAACTGGAATGGAAAATGAAAGGTAGAAGGGGTTAAAAACAAATTTAAGGTCACAAAATTTTGACTCTAACTTTACAGTAGTGTTCCCAAGGGAAATAATAATGAACCAGTGCAAAAGCATTTACAAGTTTTGAAGTTATATGGTTGGTTTCCAGGTTTTCGGAGAGCTTTTGTTACTTTTAGTTTTCCAGGTACGTACTGGTGCATAGGGTAATATCTCTTTCTTCTGCCTCTGAGGAGTATGAAAGCTCAGAACTCAAAAGAAGGTGAAACAGGAGTGTATATTCACTGAAAAGATTGAAACAGAGACAAAACGTTTTAATGCAGCGAAACAGTGTTCTAAAATTACTCAGTTCCAATTTGAGTTTCACTGTAGAGTTTTAGGGAGGTCTTGATGGTAGTGGTGGTGTACAAGTGACCTAATGAATGTATTTTCTACTAAAATTCCAGCTGCAATTTGTTGGAACTTAAATAGACCTTTCCCCTCCACTGGTCTGAGAAGCTCTGAAAACAGATGTCCTGGTCTTGGCTGTTCTCATGAGCATTTCAGCAAGAGTCCCTGATAAAAGCAGGGGCTTGGAAAGGATTTTTCTGATGCCAGAAGCTGTTCAGTTGGAACTAGATTGTGACTGCAAGCTTATTTACTAAATAAACCTAGATTTCTGTAGCCTAAAACCAGTCTCTGTTGATGTTCCTGCAGGGTTTCCTACCAGCCCGACCCAGGCCTTCAAGGGCATTTGGCCAGTGAGAAATTATCCTGGGTGCTAAGACTGAGGTGCCCTTTAGGCACCGTTAGTGGCCTTTAGAGGTGAGACTGAGTTCTCTCTTCAGTGTTAGTCTTGCTGCTTATTGTCCAGGTCTCCCCTCCCTGGGTTTTAATTGTCACATGCAGCATTTTGTAAGCAGGTAAACGGAAGCTCACTTTTTTGTGACATTACTTGTGTAAAATGAGCAAGGAAAACAAAAAATGAGGAGGGAGCATGCTTGCACTCTTGCTTTAGGCTGGTGAGACAAAACTGTGGGTTTCACATCTCGGGTCAAGAAGTCGGGTCAAGTAAAACTATGCTCTGTTCTTTTTTATAAAGGTTAATTTTGGGCAGAAAAGGAGACAGACAGGAAGGAGATAGGATCAGAGGGAGACTCACATTAAATTAATGTAAAATCTTTAATTCAAAATGCTTGTTAGTTTGGCTTGAGGTTTTTTTCTTCTTTACATAAGCCATTTTTGTAAATGTGTTTTCAGACAGGATTTGATTGTAGCAGGCCTGGCCTGGCAGATCAAAGGTTTATATTTTAATGGGAAAACCCCAAAAATGATGAGCATTGTCAAAGAATTGTTCCAATTAAAAGGAGATTGGCATCAACTGACTTAAAATTTCTAAATGAACGTAACAAGAATAAACTGTTGACCTTTTTCTTTATGAATGCTTTTCTACATAGTGTTTCTCTGTGAATGTGCATTAATATACACAGCCTAGCTTTTCAGAATTTTATCTGGTGCACGAGCCCTGCTGCAAGAAACATTAACATTTTGGACATTTTTGTTCCAAATCAACAGTGGTTCTGTGTACCTACTAGTGATATTTTAGTCCTCATTTCATGTACTTGTGATGAGTTTTAAATGTGCTTATTTTTATTCCTATAGATTTCTTTTCATTACATCAAAAATATTGTTGAATTCTTTAAGCAAACTGTGAAAACAACCTAAAGGAGATCCAAAGGACATTTGAGAGGTTTTACTTTTCCAAAAAGAAAAAGTTTTGATACAGTCTCTGGTTTGGTTGTTGGGTTTTTTCTAATTTCTAAACTAATGAAAAATTACCACATTTCTCATAAAAACAACTATGCATAGACAGATTAAATCAGGCATTTTCACTTAAGTTGCAGGATGTCCTGGGAAATGTTCCTGCTGGAAACTGGACTGTCTCTGGATGCATAGATCTACTTTACTCTTCCTGCTAGTACTCAGTCACAGTTACACGAGATTCATAGATTTATACCAGGTGCTGACAATGTCATATCCCTCCTGCCAATCCATAAATGTCGGCAGGGGTTTGAGTCATTTTGCACCCTGTGCGAAATGCCAACCCGCATCCTGGCATAAGGCACATTCTCCTTGCAACTGCCGAGAGGCACACAAGGACCTTCCTGGTACACAGACCATCCAGACAGTGGGCAGCTCTCATTTCAGGGCATCTTACGTACAGAAGTTCCCATTTGGATAGGGAGATTTCTGTTTGTGGCCATGGTCAGATTCACTTCTCAGTCAGAGAACCGGACACAACCGTAAGTAGAAAATGTTACTGATAGTGAAACTATTGAGTAGGCTTCAGGGAAGATCAGAGCTGGAGTAATTCCTGTTCAAAAACTGCATAATTACACTAGGATATAAAACATGTTGCAAGGTTTGATAGGCTTGTGAGGTTTAAGAGAAAGGAATGTTAGCAGCTGAACTCATCTGTCATCATCAAATGTAAAAAAAATTTGAATTTCTGTGGGTTGGTGTTGCATGAAGGGTTCTTTTGAAAACCAGGTATTATAGCTTTTAACTGGCATCCGGCTGCGGTTCTGCACTGGCAAAGGGATGAACTAAGTAGCTGGGGAGCTTGTACAGTGAATGATGCTAATTGCTAACAAATCTGAAAGGGATTATATCATGCCGCCACTACAATAGTGGAGAGTAGACTCAACTACCCAGGACATCCCTTCCAGTGCAAGTATCCTAAGGCTTCCTCTTTAAGTAAAGAGAAATACTCCATGTATTAAAGAAATTGTTCTACTGGAGCTGTTTTGAAGCATGGTTTCTGCACTATCCGCACTTTCTTGCTATTGTTTTAAAACAACCTCATCACATAGACTCCAGAGAAGATAAAAAATCTGAAAACAGTGAAGCATTTAAGGCTACTAATTTTAAAGGAGACATTTATGATAGCTCCAGCAGTTGATAGTGACTCGTCTTAAGTGTTTTCCAGTGCTCAGTGAAGGTCAGGGCTGTCCTTTGTGTGTGTGAGAGAGGATCAGACACAAGTACCTACCAAGAGTGCATCTGAATACAGGGCACTAGGAATGAAGTGTACACTATTTTCAATTAGGGTGAAATTTCCTTATCTAAAGATTCTGCAAAACTGGATATTAAAGAAAGCTTCCTTGCAGAATTTTTAAATTATCCTAGGGGCCTCAAAAGAAAAGGGTATGAATGTTGTAAGAAGCCCATAGGAACAAGATTCAAATTAGCAGAATATGTCACTTTGAAAGCATCTAGAATTTATTTTAAAAAACTCCTGCAATTCTAATGAAATTAAGGGGTGGCACTTCAGCTTGTCACATTATTTTTCTTCATTGCTAATGCACATATAAATGGCTGAAATTTTCTTCTGGATGGAAAACTGGATTCTCATTTTATTTAATTGACCATTCTGTTAATTCTTAAATGTTTTGTGTAGCATAAAAAATGCCTGTCTAACCAATTGAACCATCCCCTCCATGTGCTGAGGAAAAAGTCTGTTTACCTATGTGCCCACCTTCATATAGCAGAAGTAGTATAGCTGTAGGGTATGGCTGTAGTCATCTGTTCAGGTTCTTTGTTCCAATACATGCATCAGACCTATCTTCAGAATATTACACTGTTGCTGATGCCACACTGTCAAGAATGACTATATCTTCCAGTACCTGGTGGGGTTTGTAAGACTGGAAAGCATGTGCTTTGGTTTTAAATGGGATTTCTTAAAGAGTCACTGCGGCAATATAGTTCAGGTTCCATGATCCTGCTGGCTTTTTGTTGTTATTGTTACAAGAGATTTTTCTACAACTAAATGCACTTAAATCAGTCTTTTTCTTTAGAACTAAAATAAGTAGATAAGCCGTGGCCTATGGCAAAATTTATAATTCAGCTGTCCAATTCATATCAGGTTAGACAGTCCTATAAAGTTCAAGAACATATTTTCTCTGGGTTGTTGTGCTGTTTCTGTCATGTATTCTCTGTTTTTATGGACTTGTGACAATTGATCTTTAACCTAAAGCAGTGTACTTTGGCCAAATGTCTCCCAGTCTTTTGGGGGCATGTACCTGACAGCCCTGTAGGAGCGTGAGCACACGATACCAGACTAGAAATGGGCAAATCCTGCAAGTCCACTTGTGGCTGGTGGGAGACAAGACACTGATTTCACTGCAAGGTGTCAGAAGGGCAAAAAAGAAATGTGACACACAATGTTACGGTCTCTGCACATGTCTTGTTGTTTGTGGGCAGCTTCTGAGTAGTGTGTGGGATGTTGAAGCTGTGTGGGTGGATGGCCACTGAATGCCCTACTAACCTGCGCAGGCTCAGCAGGCATGGTGGTCCCACAGCTGCACCATGCTTCAGGCACTGGAGCTGTTGCTGCAACAGAGCCAGGCCCGTTCTCAGGCAAGACTGTTTTCACCTTAAGTTACACTGTTAAAAGTTGTATTTTGCTAGTGAAGCAGTAAAAATTACATATCCGATACGCTGGTTCCTCTACCACCACTGTGGGATTTTTCTCTTTTGACTTCTTTACTGTGTGCGGTTTTTTTCATATCTAATGAGAAAACATCCCTGGGTGAAATTTTTATCATGGACATTTCTAATGGAATAAAATTTCATCCAAGCATCGCCATCACCAACACGCATGGTGAGGAGGGGTTTTCTAAGATTTTCCAGAAAATTCAAGATCCCAGGAAGTCCAGAGCTGATGACTTGCCCCTTTACCCTGGAAACATCGCAAGGATCTCAGGTGGAGCCCAGTATTAGCAGCACTGGAAGGAAGGCAGGACTGTGTTTGAGAGAGAGGGAGAGAAGATACACATGCATTTTTTTCAAGTAATTCCACCACTGTTGAGCTTTTCAACCACCTCCTTGTGTGTTTTCTCATTAAATCCTGTAATATATGCACAGGCATTTTTGTGACATCTTTGCTGAAGGATATTCATTGTAACTGCTCTTGAAAATTTAATACATGATTCCTCAATACTGTGCTTTGCTAGTGACCTAGGTTTTTTGAGAGCTTATGCAGTAGAAAGTAGTTAAAGAGATTTAAAAATCATGCACATGCTGCCATGACAGACAAACCCAGCCAGACTGACACGAGTTTTTCCAGCCTCCTCATTCAAAAATTAACAGCAGTTGTCTTTAAAGCAAGCTGTTTTCTGTTACAGCTGTGTGCATACTTGTAATTGAGGAAGCAGTTGACAGTGATTAGGGGGAAATGGGTTTTCTTCTGCTTGTTACAGCAGCCTACATTTCACATCACGTTCTCAGAATTAATTGCCCCTGTGCAGATTTTCACTGGCTAGTAGCCACCTTGTACATGAGCTGAAGTAGGAGTGAGAAGCTTCTAACATACTTCAAGAAAACCTGCAGTAATCTGAGATTTTTTACAGCAGCCTAGCCAGCCTTGCTCTGCAGGTCCACTTTCATGTCCTAGTCTTGTTGTGTGCCCATGGTGGGTTGCTCTTCCAAGCACCAAATGCCATTTCTTGCATTCCCCAGAGCACCAGAGGTGTCATTCCTACTTCCCAGGAGAGCCACGGTCCCGGGTGCCTTTGCAGCATCCGCCTGTGCTGAAGCTGTTGGGCAGGGATCATGGCAATGGGTTGCAGTTTCCTTCAGGCCCTGCTGTGTGCCAGCAGACCCTGCTGAGCCTCAGCCACCACCCAGCACCGGTGCTGTGGGACAGGCTCATTGGTGGCCACAGTGGGAAGGAAGGGTGTCTGTGGGTTGAGCATCCCTTTTCTCCTTCCTCCCAGCCAGAAGCAGGGTGCAAAGCCACAGGGCAAAGCAGAGCTGCTGTGCAGATGGGGGCAGCAGGACCTGTGGAAGGAGCTATCTCGGGTGACTTTGTGAAACTGCTTCTGCCATGGAGTCCCTCAAGGAGGGGTCACAGCTCTGCAGCATGATCAGACCAGAGAAAAGGGATTTGGAAACCATGCGCTTACATTGAGTCTTCTGGTTTAATATTGCATCATGCTTGGGGGTCTTGCAATATCTCTCCAGTATGACTGCTCTAAGGGATTTGTGTGGTGTTGGCCAGTACATCTCTAAATCACCCTGTGAAAGGCTGTTTCTTATGTTCATTAGAAACTTCAGTTCTGTTCTTCTTACCGTTACACTCTCGCTTGTTCAATCCAGTGCATTATGTGTCTGAGTCAGGCTGTAATTTCCTTCTCCTTTCAGGCTTGCAGGAAGCAGAGCACACTGCTGACATAGATTTTTAAAATATAAATAAGAAAGTTCACTCACAATAGCAGTCACCAGTATAGCCCATGGAAACTGAGATGCACATGATTAAATTGTGTGATTATACTTCTTGGACGTAAAAGTCCCTTTGTTATGACAGCCTGCCAATAGGCCGTGTAGCATATAACACATGCTATTACATACAGCATTTAACTCTGCTGTTGTCACATGCCTGCTATACCTTCAGATTTTTAAATGGCTGGCAGTGTGATTAAAGATGTTTGCTCGCTGCTTGAAGGGTGTGTGTCTCTTCACACTTCTCACCTTGGCTACTGGAAGAATCCTTGCAATATCCCTTACACACCATTAACATGACAAAACACAACTGTTTTTAACTTTATCACTTCATGCTGTTTGTTTTGCAGTAACACCAGGGAGCTTTGGTCATTAAGCAGCTGCTAAGAAAACCAAGATGCAAAAAAAGTAGTCCCCATGCCACACCTGATGTTTTAGACATATAACATCATGGTACCACAGGGACTGCTTGCAGATGTTGAATGCAAGGAGGGGTCCTTTCCCTTCCCTTTCTCCTTTTCTCCCTTTCTGCATGCTTCTTTCCTGAAGCTGGCTGCAGTACTTGCCTTGTGACTGAGCCAGCCTGTTCAGCTGCTAGCCTAGCAAAAAATGTTTCCAAGGGAGTTTGCAGGCATTTTTTTAAAATTAAGTCAACTCCCTGGCCAATCAAAGGAATAGCAGAGCTGATTCAGGATGGGCGACAGGAGGGTGAGCTAGGGCAGGGGAGCTGGACTTCCACTTCTTGGCGCTGTCATGCTGCTGGTACATGGAACTATACTTCAACTAATTCAGAAACTTGGTCTGCCTACAGAAAAATTAAATGGAAGAATAATAGAAATGATCAGAGAATAATACCTGCACATGAAGTGTCTGTAGCAATGCTTGAGACAGAACAATAATAGTGATTTTAGTTCAGTCTGGGCCTAAGAGGCTTTTTTGTGAGTGAATTTGGTGAAGAGTTGAATTCGATTTTTTACTTAACATGAAATGGAAAACTTAATTTAATGTTCCTTAGGATTCTTAGAGTGGTGTAGGAAATGGCAAGATTTTACCAAAAGTAGCTAAATTCTTTCAGAATTAAAGATCTTTGACTATTTAATATATTATAAAAGATAGCGAAGGTACTTGAGAATCAAAACTGTCATGTAGTTACAGCCCCAAGCTTCATTATTTTTAAATCTTTTCCCTTTTTATGAGAGATCTCATTTTCTGATTTTCAAATACATGAATAATTTTGCATGTTCTAAATAACAATCATTTCTAACAGGAATGAAATGCATTCAGATTTATTCCTGAAGCTTAATGTAGTCATCAGAAGGACGTGCTGTCCTGAGCAGAGGTGCATCTGGCCCAGTGTTTGGGCACTGAGGATGGCCAGAGATGAATGGTAAGGAGGGTGTGCAGCAGCATCCCGCTGTCAGTCTTCCAGACAGTGGGAAGGCTTGCAGGGAGAAAGGAAAAGCAGTTTTAGAAAGGTTTTAAGAGGCTGGATGCCCTGTTGTGAGGGAAGTAGGGTGATTCTTGTCTAGCAATCAATCATGGAGAGAGTGTGGGACTGAAGAATGGGGTCAGCCAAAGATAGAAGTAAATACTTTGTAGTGAATAAGACCACATGTGCAGATAAACTGTGAAGGACCTTGGAGATGGGGATTAGTTGATAGGAAATCATAGAAGTCAGTGCAGAGAGACCTTAGTGTGATGACTCCACTGACACTTCAGGTAATCTTTCTGGTTATTGATCTTTCTGAACTTGAGTTTCCAATAGGAAAGAGGAAAGACTAGTCATGGGAAGAGAAAATGGTATGCAGTATCTAGGCCACAGGAGGATTTTCCCTGCTCGTCTCAGAACACGAATGTGATGAGCATGACCTGCAAGAGTAAGGAGAAAGAGAAAAGTATATTGAAGGAAAAAATACTAGGTTTTCTTGTGTTGTACTTGACAGAGGTATGTTTGTTGTATCCCAGAGAGGGTTGGCAGCTCCCCACTAAGGCAGCCGATCAGGAGTTCCCAAAACATCAGCCAGCCTTTCATAGAGAGAAGACAGATCTCTGAAGTGTTGACTCCTAAAATAATGTTAATACCTGCTGTGAATTTTAAAGGATTTGTGTTCTGATTCATGGAAAAAATACCAAGGAGCTAGTATATGCTCATTAAAGGTAGATATAGATATATAAAATGAAAAAAAAAAAAGCTTTGCTTGTCTAGCCAATCAGGTCCAACTGTCTCCATGCAATAACATCTGGTATGTGTTCTTTCCCCTTTGCTCAGCTTTCTGCAAATGTGTTTGCTATCTGCCCTGTGTGGTTTATATCATATGTGCTTATTTGGACAGATTTTTTTTCTCTCTTCTTTTGGAGAGAGCATTTGGGTGCTGATACTTTCTACCCTGTTTATGAAAATGAGCTTATTGGTCTTGCCAAAACACAAAATGTCTTCTTGGGTAACTGGTATTAAAGTTTATTGCTTAAGTACAACATTTTCCAAATTTACATTTCAGAAAACCGATTGTATTACTAATAATTTCCCTTTCATTTTTTTGATGCTTGACTTGAGATACTGGAATATGATTTCCAGAAGTGCTGAGTACTTACAGCTGTAGCTGAAGTTGGTTGAAGATATGCTTGGGGCCTACAATGTGCAGGTTAATGCTGTAACTGAACAGTCATGTTTATGGAGTCTTAACTGGGCACCCAGAATCAGTGAATGCCTTGAAGAGTCGTGACTCTCTATCTCAGTAGCTCATGTCTAGAATGATGATGATGATGTTACCCCTTCGTAATGCAGGATGTTTGAAGACAGAGAACTATGTCTTTAGCTGTTTTCTTTTAAGAGATGCCTTATGTTCTCCCAAAACATATATCCTAGAGAAAGATTGAGGGAAGAAAGTTTGCTTTGTGAGGGACTCCAGTGTTTTATGTCATGTACAGGCCCATCTACCAAGTCTCTCAACTGCTTAGCTGTTAAACACATTTTTGAAATTAATATTGCCAGGTCATGGCATTTGGTTCTTTGTGGTGTGCTGATGTTTGGGTATTCTTTGCAATGTCTTTCGTCACCTGCTTTATCCCCTGGATGTAACCCTGTTGCCGTTAGTACATGCACAGAGCTCTGGTTTGTTATTTATGGAAAACAGTCTAAACTTTTCTTCCAAAAGCAGTTACCGTTCTCAAGTACTTTTTCCCCTTGCTGCTCAGATAAGTGACTCTCTGATGCTAGGAACAGCAATAAAGTATTTCCCCAGTACTTTGTTCTCAATTGTAGCCAGCTGGACTTCATCCATTTTATTAGCCTCTGTGTATGGAAGGACTGTGTTAATAACAGGTTTTTTCTATCCCTTTCTCCTCAAACATATTTCCACTGCTTCTTTTACATTAGAGAGTTTATAAGCATTTTTTTCCACGTTTTATTTCAGTTGTTTTATTAGTGCAGTTACAGCCTGTTCTAAAACATTACGATTATCAAGATGATGTGGAAGGAATTTAAGACTTACATATAGAATGGTCCAATAAGAAGTATTGGATGATCAAATTGAGAATAATTTTAAGAATCAGTAGTGTTTTAAAGAAGACGGTCTTAGCAATCAAATAAATTTGGTTGGTACTGTTGTGGAAGGACTTGCCATTTGAGGTACTCCTCTTAGACTATAAGCAGCAAAGTGATGCTGTGGCAAGGCTGCAATAGGAGGGAGCGATAAACTCCGTAATGGTGAAGTGCATTCTTGGGCAGACAAAGAAAAATAGAGGGCTCTAGAAATGTCTCTCTCTCCCTGTCATAAATCAAATGTGATGAATAGTGTTCTGGTTGTCCTGATACTGGAAACAAAAACTGAATAACACTGCCTGTGTTGGCAGTTTGCTGTAGCTTCATGCCGAACAGAATCTGTTCTGATAAAGGTCCCATATCAATGCCTCTAATGACCCTGGATGTAATTTCTTCTCAGGTCCCCAAAGCTCCAGTAGATGGTCACGTTTCTGGTTTCTTCTGGAGCAAAATACTTCTAGACACATCTGACTGAGGACAGCATTTGTTCAGTAGAAGTAAGCCCCAGACTGGAATAAGGTTCTTGCTAACACATAAATTTTAGATACTTCTCTACACCTGAGAGCATACCTGTAACCAGGGATTTCGTGTTTTGGCTTAGTTTTATCTTCAGAAAATGAAGAATTCTGAAATAAGGTATATTTCACAGTAGTGAGAATGTGAAATGAATAGTGAAATAAATTCCAAGTTTTGCTGTCTACTTATTGTCAAAATGAGGTTTTAGACAGAGTCCCGTTGTCTGCTGTACAATTTCTGTCAGCTAAGGATGAGATAACTGATAAATTTTTCACAGCATTTCATTAGATGAAGAAATCAATAATTATTCATTTCTCCTCAAAGTTTGGCATCTACCATCAAGAGCAGAAGATCTGCACAAAACAAGACTTGTTTCTTATGCTAAATGCTCAGCTTTATAGCCAGGCAAATAGGTTACACCTAAGTCAGTATCATGGTAGCAGCTTTTTCTTACCCTCTGGTTCCTGTGACTGGTAACACAAAGAAAACCATTAGTAGCTGCACAGCTCTGTGCAACGGTTTAATTGTGTGTGGAGCAGGACTGAGTATGCTGAATTAGTTCACGGAGAGCTGATAATAAATGAGGGAAGGGAGACTGACTCCCAACTGAATAGTTTATTGCCATGGCCCATGTTTTTAATCCACAGGAACAGGAGATTGCTGACTTTAGTTATACTTTCAGTAGATGAATGACACACTTGGTGGCAGCTCTCATTTGACATATAATAGTCAATACTTCTCTGCTTACTTTGCAAATGGCTCTAATAGCAGCGAGCTCCCTGAAGGTCGGGAGAAGAAAAAAAAGTCTGTCATCTTAGACAAACCTTATATGCATTCAATGCTGAGAAACTTTTGCTGTATAAAATTTTAGTGTATTCTTATTTTTCTGCTGATTTCCTGGATGCAAATTGCTTGTAGACTTTTTAGCCCAATCATGGGGTTCTGCAGCTTTTCCAGCTCCATCAGCTTGGGGGAAGTCTCAGACTCTGGTACAAGCAGGACCAGTTTTAGGAGAGCCCCATGGCACTGCCCGTGTCCTGGGGACACCAGGGCACAGTGTCAGATGTGGCCTCCTAGGAAGAAGCACAGTGGTGAGCAAGAGTGAGACCTTCATGAGCACAAAACCCCCCAGGGTTACATCAGCTTGTTCCTCCTCCTTGAGTGCATCGTTACAAGTATATCTCGATTTGTGCCCATGCCTGTGTTCTTAGCTACGCGTGGCAGAGGAAGGTTTTTGTAAATGCACTTTGCACTTGCGGCTGATTGCTTAGGTCCCTCCCAGGACTCTTGCAAACAGTATCAAATTCTTAGAAACCCATCACCTGACCTTTTTCTTTTGGAATATTTATTAGGGTACAACAGCTACAGACTTACTCAAAGTGTTAGGAGTAGCAGCAGCAGTAGATAACTATTACTAGTGTGCAGTCTTACTGTTTTTAAAGCACCAGAGTAATTAGCTATTTTTGTCCTTGTTTGATTGCAATTATACTCAAATATAAACATCACTTAATGAACTTTGCAACAAGTAAGGGCTGTACCGCTATTACGTAGGACAGTTCCATATCTAAGTGGTGATATTCTTCCTGCATTAGCGTAACTAAATTTAAAGTAATATTGGCTACAGTGGTTTGTTTTATTGTACCTCTCAAATGGATGTGTGTCATGGAATATAAGCGAGTGGAAAAAGTCTGTCTGGCAGTAGGCAGCGTGCTGTGGTATATTGCGTTTCTCAGACATGAGAGGAATGTGGCAGTGAGGTCTACAGTTGCCTGCTGTAAGCACTAGCACTCGGGCTGAAAAGCAACTTGGGATGTGCCTTTTGCTTCATTAAGCAAAAGGCTTTATGCCTGTGGCATGAACTGCTATAAAACACAGTGGAAGTATTATAGTGTATGTTGTTAGACAGGACTGCCAGTCTCAAACATCTAGAATCACAAGTCAGATATTCCAACATAAAATCTCTCTAGTAATTAGGGATATGGGGGTTTTGGGGGGGTTTTATGTTTCTTTTTTACTTAAGATTCATTTCAGTGAAAGCTGAGATCTTCACTGTAAGTTGAGATCCTCACCTGACTTCAGGGCTTTTAGATAAACACCAGATTTCAGAAAACTTGCAAAAAGCTTATAAAAGTTCTTTATAATGAGTCAGGCATCTTCAGTAGAAGCTATGTGATTGTATATGCTTTGTCATTGTAAATAGCATCTAAAAACCAGGGATGCAGCCAAAAAACTAAAAAAAAAAAAAAAAAATAACCCAAAAAAACCCCAACCCCAAACCAAAACCAAACACCACAGTCTAGAAAGCCTGTGTTGTGTGGGGGAGCCACGGTGAGGCAGCTTGTAGACCTTGCAGCTGGTGTAACTTCTGCAGCCTCCCAGAATTCCATCCTGTGCATGCTGGCATCAGTAGCAGGACTCCTGTTTACAAGACCAAGCATGTGATGATGAGAGATGCTTTAGTTTCCTTGTGTTGGCTGCATCTTCCAAAGAAATGTCAGTGCTGACCCTGTCCCTGAAAGGGGAGGTGTAAGGGATGGTGATGTCTGAGTCTTTCTCCCCACTCTGCTGAAGCGGCAGCCTGTAGCTTTAGGATTTTGAACCGCTGCACTGTTAGCAAGAGAGGCAGGTGGAGCGTTCATGTTTCTAGGCACTGCACAGTGCTGGAAAAGCAATGCCGAGGCCCAGGCATGGGCATTTTTAGGATCCTTTATTCATTGTTCTTACTGACCTGTACTTCAGTCCCAAAGAACACAAACTACAAAGCCCACACCTTGGCAAGACTAAGATCCAAGAATTTGTATAATTGTATAGGATTTTTAATGTTGAACTTGAGTTTGCTCGTTTGGAAAGTCAGTGCTCATGTACATAGGTTAAACGGTTGTGGTAGGTGAGCTGTAAATCTGCTTCTGTTCTATCTGCCTGTCTTGAACTCTGTTGAGATCTCTTTCTGCTGTGCAATCCTAGAAGAAGCAACAATTCTTGAAATAACATTTCGGCACCATAAACACTTCTTATTTGATGCTCTGATGTTTGGTCTTGGCAGCTCAGCCTGCCTCTTCAGCAAGCACGTGGCTGTCACCGTTCAGCCAGTCCTCCTTTCCTGCACAGCCAGTGCAGATGACAATCACCTTTCTCTCAAGAGTGCTCCAAGCGGCTGTTTAACATGGCTAAGCCTCAGGTACTCTGTCATGCAAATACAAATTTGCTCTTAGGTCAACATTTAAAGCATCATTTTCATTGTTTTGAAGAATCCTGTTAGTTATAGAGGAATGATAAATAATCCAGTGGTCTGGAACCACATTGTTCTGGCTCAGGGAGCTGTTACCACTACAGATGATGCTTTAGGTCTTGGAGGTGCATGTATGTGATGCACTTTTGTACTCTTGGATCTAGCAGTTCGCCTAATGGTTAATTGTAATTGAAGCCCACTGAAGTCTGCTGGAGGTATCATTCAGTTCGTAAGTACTTCTTCCACCTTCAGTGGAAACATTTATAGTCTGAAGCAATCCCTTGAAATGTTTTACTACTGTCATATTGATAGGGAAAAAAAATGCAGATATAAAGAGGTTGTGTGCATTAATTATTTATCATGCAATCAAGAAAGTATAAAAATAATCCAGTGTTGTAAAGGAAAGCACTGACTCTTTCAGTTTGAATAATGCAGACCCCACTCAAGCTTTCTCTGCAGAACATGAGGTCTAATCCCAGCATAAGTAAATACATGTATTTTCTCTGAAACAGATCTAAAAATCGTGCAGCTCTTGAGAGGAGACTAATTGTGCTTACTTAGCTTCGAGTGAATAATTAAACTGTGAGGAGTTATTTTTCTGGCTCCTCTGTAATGTTTCTTTCTTATTAATTCTTAGATATTCAACTTTTGGACTTTTTAGCATCAATCAGGCTCTGCTTCTTTTGTCTGAAAAATAAAATATGTAAAGGAAAAACTGCCAGAGATTTAAATACATTGTATTGTTACAGTGTAAATATAATCACTGTAATTAAACCACTTGAAAATATGAACCATCAACTTTTTCTCTCAGGGACTCAGCCACCTATGGGATTTCTGTGCCTGTGAAAATCTCCCCAGAGATCCAGTGTGCTTCACTTCTCTGAAAGTTCTTGAAACAAAATTAGCTTTTAGTCTTTTAAAATCTGTTGGCTTTATCTGCTACTAAATATGCATGTAGTAAGTACTGTGGGATCAAAACAAAAACAACTTACTCCTCCTATGCTTGTAGTTTTGATGGGATTTGCAGTTTGAGTCAAAAATCAATAATCTGACTCAATGTATTTGAGATCATGGTGGATAAGGGTAGATCCCTTCAGCCTAGATCAGAACCTGCGAGGTATCTTGAAATAAAAGGAAAGGGTGAATACAAAAGAGACTGGAAAAGGATGAGAGAAGGCACCTGAGAAGGCAGGTAGCCTGGTCTTGAGTCCTGGGGCAGAACTAACAAATTCCGTGTTGCTCCTTCCAGACATTAGCCTAGCATGCTCTTAAAAGTCTCTGCTAACAGAGATTCTGTCACCTAATGAGGGTTCAGGCAAATTTTTTTTCCTGTTAGAAATGTTTTCCTGATGACCAACTCACTCCACCAGGTGTCTGTGACTTTGTCCTTAACTTGCAGCCTTTGTGGGGAGAGTAGGATGGTGCCAAGTTGGGTAGTGTAAGGGGATGGGGAGGGAAGGCTTTGGGAGAAAGGTCATGAAGATGAAGGTCATGGATGGAGAACCCTGGGAGGCTCCTCCTGAGGAGGAGAAGAAAGTGTTACCCATCCAGGCTCCTTGTCATCATGTTTCTTGCTACTGATGTCTTGAACTTTGTGATGTTCTTGAAATGCTTTAGACAGATATTGAGTAAGAACAAAGTTTGAAATCTAAGCACAACCTCAGTGGTGGAGAAACCTCTGGGTCTCATCTCCAGAACTGAAAAATAGCAATATGTTGACAGAAAGACCTGACCATAATGCCCTTCTCCTGTCTTTTCTACCCTCACAGATGAACAGGAGCCAGCAGTCAGCAGTGATTCAGACATTTCATTGATTATGGCAATGGAAGTTGGACTGTCTGATGTGGAGCTTTCCACTGATCAAGACTGCGAAGAGGTGAAGTCTTGAAAAACAGAGATCCAACACTAAACTACAGGGGAGGGTCACAGGGAGGGACCGAGTCAGCTTTTTAGGATTTGGACCAGTCATGCACATGCCTCCAGAGCACTGTCACTCCTGCACACTCCATTCTGAGATGGTCATGAAAAGCAATAGCAACAGTTGTGTCTGCCTGGATGCATTTTCATCATCTACATACGTTTGTTTTGTTCACATGGGAGATGAACGCTTCCGGTTTACCCACGTGCTTCAGAGCAGTCATGTAACTCTTCAGTGGCTCATAAATACACAGCTGAAATGACAGCTTGAGTGTTTTCTACACTTGTTTGGTCGGGTTTTGTTTCTTTTTTTTTGAAAAGACATATATCTGTTATGTTTGTTTATCGTTTGTTATGGATGGACACTCTGTTTTTGTTGACTGACCCCAGCTTTTTCAAGAGTTCAATCCAGAAATCTGAATTTCCTGTTCACTGGTCACTCCAGGATTTATCATTGCTATATCATTTCTGCATGAAGTACACATGGCTTCAGAAGGATGGTGCACCAGCACCCAGCATTAATGTGAAGCCTGCTTTCATTAAGTGGGAGCCTTGGAAATGGTATATTCTGAAGGCCTTTACTTGTAAAAGAGCTCTGAATTAACAGAGATTGCTGAGATTTGGGTGAAAACTGCATTATGTTGGCTTTTACTTAAAGCTCTGTTCTAGACAAGAATCATATGGTGTGAAAGAGAGAAAGAAAAGCTTAAAGCTTCACTCCGTCCTTGTAGTCTTTTGCTTTTTTTTTTTTTGCTATCAGCAGTTGTCAGTACGTTAATGGCCTTCCTTCAAGTCACAATTCAGTAGCTGGAAGAGAAGATCTAGTATAACATCATGCCTTTTCTTAATTTTACCAACCAAAATCTGACCGGTAGGCTAAAGGACTGTCTGAGAGGTTTCCAGAAGCTGCTTGTTAACAGCTGTGCATTATGCGGGTGACAAGAATATTCTTAGGAGGGGTCTGGAGATGCTGATATCAGTGTAAAGAAACTGCTAATGAAGCAGGAGGCAGCTGGGTTGAAATGTTTACTAATTGATTTGGTTTTGGTTTTTTTCTTAGGGCGTTTCACTTCTTATGTTTTGATAGCAGTTTTTGCCGAGTTCAGGTGGTTAGTTGCCCTCCAGGGACCCTGTCAACATTGTCGCAAGCATAATGGAATACTTGCAATTTGTACAGAAATATATATATATACCAAAATACTTGGGGTAGAGGGGAAGGAATTTGAAAATAAACAGAACTAACAGAAATCCATACACCTAAATAATAATGACCAGTGATGATTATTTAGTTCATCCCGAGCTCTGCTTTTCAGGGAAAAGCTTCTACTGACTCGTTCAGTGTACGATTTCATTTTTCAGTCAAAATACTCAACTGTGAAGAAGCATTTTTAGCTTACTGTTATACAAGAGTAAGTGGTTTCTGTTGACAGTCAGATGATTTGAATCACATTACTGCCTCCTGAGTAAGTCCATAGAATCAACAATTCATCTTGCATTGAGATCTCATGGAAAGGTCAAACATTTTGGCTTTCTGGTGCATGGCAGCATCTCAAAATGCACCTATTAGGATTCTTGCTGCATTTAATCTCCTTGTGGATTTACTTGTTACATGTGGAAGCCAACTTCCAGCCAAAATTCAGTTTGTCAGATCTCATTTGGGAACAAATGTGTTTAGAACTACCCCTAAAATTTTGTCTGATCTGCTTCCTCTGTACAGGGAGAAGGAAAAATTATACTCCACACTTTTCAGTCCAGATAGAACTCAGTTCATTTTATGAACTGAAGTTCATTTAGCTTAATTTTTTTGATGTTCTTAGTCCCTAAATTGAAGGGTAACTTTGAGGCAAAGGAGCAGAGCCTAATCATCCTTCGAAATGGTGATCCGGAAATGTGCCATTACATTTTTACAAGCCATTTGAAATGATGTCTCTTTTAAATTAAAGAGATACAGGCAGCTGGAAATCTACTTGGTTTAAAAAAGAAAGTTAGAGATCCTTCTGGAGGGCCCAGCTAGGTCAGTCTTGCCAATATTTGTGGTTCTGTAATTGTATTTTCCTTATTCTTTAATGTCTTCTCTAGCCCGTGATGCTATGGGAAAGGCCCACAGCATCAGGGGAACCAATGCTGAAATTCACCCCTACACAAGGGAATTTGCACAAGGTACCGCATCAGCTCCACTTAAGCTCTGGAAATAATGCTGAAATAGGATTTAAGTGGTGCTTACACCAAATTCTGGCCCTTCACTCAGGAATTAAATTCATCTCAAATGATTGCAGGGGAAAGAGTAAAGCTGGTTATATGCAGTCAGGTCTCCCTATGGAAAGTACACACACTGGTACAATTTCCTCTCAGTTTCCTCAGTGCTGGAGCCTGGGTGCTACAAGTCACAGGAACATCACAAACACGATGTCTGAGTTGTCAGCGATCCTTTAACATCTGCCCACCACAGCCCAGCACACAGACAAAAAAACTCCTGGCTGAACTGTTTGGATTTCAGAGGAGCCATCGCAAAGTGTTTGTTTTATTTCACAAACTTAATTAAGTTAATCTCAATGGATAGATTAAACAATTATCTGTTGCCATAGCGAAGTCACCCACAGCACAGCAGAGCAAACGAGGTCTCTGGAAAAGCAAGGCAGGAGGTAGAACTCCCAGCTGATACTGAACTTTGCTCAGCAAAATCATTAAAAGGAGTTGTGCTCAAAGGGGAACTGAGACCCTGCCCATTTTTCTAGGAGCTCATGGATGATTTCAGAGAGGGATCACACTGCGTATGCTCTTTTCCTAAGTATCCCATAGTAAATGTGGTCCCTTGGGGACCACAGGTGGCAGAGGCAGGGTGCTAGGCTGGGTGAGACGTTTTTGCATGTCGCCATACTGTGGTCTTTCAAAAGAAGCATCCTAGCAAATCTAGGGCAGGAGTCTTTCTGCTTTTGTTTTCCCAGTCCTACCTGCAGTTTTGCTCAGGAAAGATGTTTTTCCGTCCCTGTCCTCAGGTAGTCTATAGCTCTGAGCACTGTTAAGTGATAATGAGTACAAAGCCAGGTTAGACATCACTGGAGCCAGAACTTAGGAAAGCACTTAAGTAAGTGTTTTATTCGTCCTTTTTCAGAAAAGCACTTATGACTAATTTTGGACTTGTACCAAAATCACGTTATTTTCAACAGGTCTTCTATGAGCATAATTATATCCCTGTGTCAAATGGAAATGTTTTCCTAAAGCAGGACCTGGCTGACAAATTCTTTATATATATATATATAATCTGTGAAATGCCTTGGGAATTTGAGGTGCTTCATAAATATGAAGACCCGCAGATGTATGTTTGTAACACATGTGAAAGCCTTAATTCTGCAGATCTGCATACCCACGCACATTTTTGCTTACATGAGTCTCTCCACTGAGGGTCCTCACAGGGTAGAATTAAAGCTCCCGATTTGCAGCTTTGGGCAAGATTAGTCCCATCCAGAGCATTGTGTGACTCCTCGGTACAGCTGCCCGCTAAGCTCACGCTCTGGCATTATGTGGGATTCAGATGCCGGGGATTCAGCACTTCGTGTTCAGAAGGGAGCGCAGCCTCTAGCATGCAGCCAGGAAAAAAAAAATCCTCTGGTGCCCTCTGACGAACAAGTGCTCATGCACATAATTCTGCAGGCTTGTGCCGTGGCAGAGGGGCACCTCCTGCCCAGGGCCAGCAGCCAGAGGACGGTGCAGCTCTCTGAGAAAGGTGCTCTTGTCATTAAGCTGATGTTGTGTCTCTCCGAGCTCTTCCTGTCCTGTCATCTGAGGCTCTTTTCTTTTCAGTGAGCGAGTAGTAGGTGGGAGAAGCATTTGCCTTAGTGAGGCTCATCTTCACTTGGGCTGGGTTGCAGGATGAAACTTGGACAGAGACCACGCTCTAAGTATCCTTTGATTTTTATGGGTTTACTAAACTGCTCTCCCCAGGGTCTGTTCAACAGGTAGGACACATAAAAAGTTCTATCGGCAGAATTTTGCACTCACAACCAACCTCATGCGTGCATGCAGATGTGCAAGGCACAAGCACTGCATCTCTTCCCCACAGCTGACCCATTCTGGTGGGGGTACAGATCTGGCACTTGCTGATGGTTTGGAGTTTTTTTATTTTCTGACTGGTTTAGAGCCTCAAAACCAGAAACAGGACAATCATAGCACTGCACTTCATTCTTTAAGCATTCTGTAGAATTAAATTGCTGTGCATGCATATAAAAGTACTTTGATATGACTATGGAAACTGTATTGTAGTGAAAACAGAAGCAGCTGCCATTTTTAGACTTCTTATATGAGGGACATTGTGGCACTAAACAAGAAGGCTTTGTAGAGGAAATTTGAAAAAAAAATATTGAAATCACATATGGTAAGAGGCCCCTCAGATCTCACTACTTTAATGACCCCTGGATCAGATCCAGAGGAAGTCATTGCAAGAAGGGCAGTACTTTGTCTCTTGTTGAATGACTCGTTTGGGATACATTCTTATTTTGTTTACAAAATGAACCCAGAACCAGAGACAGATCCAGCTCTGAATTTAATCTTTCTCAAAGAACATGCATTTTGTGATCCAAAGTTTTTGTTGTTAAACCTGTTAACCTACCCTCTTTTTCCCCTTGCTAAATAAAAAGAAATGCTTGTCCAGTTTGAAAAATGTCTAGCTCTGAAGACCTTTGCCTGTGGACGGGTTGCCCTGGCAGATATCTGCAGATCACTTAACACTTCTATGATAACTTCTAGTCATCAGTAAAGCATAGTTACAGATTTTCCATAAAGTGTGTTTTATTTGCTGTTCTTTTTAAACCTGGAGCACAGTCATTATATAGATTTTCCAGAGATTTGCCTTACAGACTTTTTCCTTTGAATAAATGCCACAGCCCTTTGAGTACATTCTGTAATTAGAAGGCAAAGATCAGGGCACATCTTTATATATAAAACTCTGGACTGCAAGTCCTTGTTGTGACAACTAGTCCGTACTGAAATGACAATAAGAGGTTGTGCATAACAGCGGGAAATGCCTTTCAGCCCAGGCAGCTGGGAATCTCCTAGGCTTTGTTTGTAAGAGGCTCATGCCTCTGTGATCTCTGTCTGTCGAAAAGCTCATGGCCAAGCATATGGTTTGAAATAAGCCAGGAGTAGGAATTTATAGGCTGTGCAAACCAAGAAAACCAATAGTTATTTATTAATTTCTATTCTTTAGCAATAATGGACATTTTTAACCATTTGTTGTTCTCATAGGTCCCTGTTGTAGGGCCAGAGTTACCAGTCTGCTAGGAATAGGGGCCAGGACAAGCTGACTCTCTGAACAAAAGAGGGAGGGCTTGGTTTTCTTTTGGGATGCAACTGTTTTGCAGGACTGAAAGAGAAATCCAGCCCTTCTCACAAATGTTTGCTCTAGTGTGAGCCTTAGTTTCAGGGGAAGGAGATCATGGGATCAAAAAATAATACTATGATGGTTCCTCTCTTGCATTTTATGCTGCCTGTATCTCTTGTAGCAGGTTGGACTGCTCTGGTTCAGCATGGGGACGGAGCCAGCCTAAATTCAGTTTAAGGACTTAACAAAAGATAGGCCCAGGGGTTTCGGCATATGAGGGCAGCCAAGCTTCTTCCTAACCAGTGCAGACTGGGATTGCTGCTTCATTGAAGAACACTGAGCATTGACTCATTTGTTTTATAGATGCAAAATGTGTGAGCGTGTATCAGGCAGCCAGTGTGACAGAAGTGAATCTGCCTGGTTAACGCAAGCAGTGAAAAACAATGTCATGAAATATTTAGGGGCCAGGGAAAATGAGGGTGGAGGTGTTGTTTTTGCAGACTTTTTAAACAGGGACAACTGATCCAACACAAGCACTTCTTTTACTTTACCAAGCTGTTACCTGAACTAATTGATAGGTTCGCAGTTGAAAGAGGAATGCCAGATGGACTTTTTAGTCTGGATTTGTTTGGGTAGCAGATGGCAGCTGCGGGCTGGGACAGCGAGTGAGGAAGAAGGCTGCCCTCCGCCATGCAGCCTCCCCCGCGGGGCTGGAAACCCACTCGGCTACCTTTCTCTTCTTTGGCACCTTTTTCAAGAAAAACGTTTTGAGCAGGAGCTGTATTTCAAAGGGAAAACTAGAGAAGAAGGACCAATGAAAGATGTGGATTTTGAATGAAAAGCCAACAGATAAATTTTCCATCTGAAATTAATCTTGTCTCTCTCAACTATTTTAATTGTGAATCAGTGGAAGTTATTTCTTTCTGGAGTGAATGAAAAAAAAAAAAGGAGAGAAAAAAAGAAATAATTTTTTTTCCTTTCTTGTTTATTTCTTGTTTCTTCAGTCCTGTGTAGCATTAAAAACAACAGCAAGATGAAGATGCTTGTTTGCTCTGAATGTATACAGTTATTTCAGATGTCAAATATCTCAGTGTTTTGTATGTGTGCGTAATACCATCCTTCTTGTTTCATGTTGGGAACCTGAAATGACTGTACCATTTTATAATTAGAAATGTAAAGAGGGGACAGCGGGTGGGAGGGTCTGTTATTTTTATAGCAAGATGTTCCTTGTATTTAGTGAACATTTAAAATGGTTTTGTACTTGTCAAAATATACATTCCATCCATTTCCAGAAGAGAATTATTTTTATTTAGAGTAGTTTATAAGCAAACCAAAAAAAAAACAACCCCAACCAGTGGCGTCCCATTTGTACACGGTTCATGAACGGAGCAGAAGTATCCTGTTTTTCAGTGATGGCTCCAAAGCTTTTTCCAGCCGTGTCTCTTCTCACATGCTGCAGAGCCATACCAGCAAATGCCAATGTTAAAAAGGGAAGAAAAATGACAAATGAAATCAATACCATATGGATCAGTGGACAGCTTAGCGAAATAACTTCCAGTTGGGAGACGATGGTCTGTCTCAGTGAAATTCTCCAAGGTAATCAGTCCTGCTCTGGACTGCAGGTGCAGATTCACTGGGAGACCTTCAGCCCTGCCTCTTGCTCTGCCCCTGCCCGGGAGGGCTGCCAGCCCTCCCCCCTGCAAACTGGGGGTGACAGGGTTGTCACTCTCAGGTGCTGCAGCTCCCTCAGGGTGGGAGCCCATTTATGACTGATGGTGTTTTGCTGGTAAGGCAGTCAATTTCTGCAGGTTGACCAGTTGTGTTTCTTTTGACTGTGGAAACAATCCTTCATCGCCACATTAAAAAAAAAAAAAAAAAAAAAGTTCCTTTCTCCAGACAGCTGCGCTTTGGTTTGTGAAACACCTAGCGAAAGACCATGGCAAAATCACACAGTGGCATTTGCACAGGCAGTTCTTTTTCTTGTAGTTAGCTTTGTTTTTCCCCCCCCTGCTACCTGTGACTTGCTGCCAAAACAGTGCAGTAGCAGTTTGTGAAGCAAGCCTTTTTTTTTCTAGCATTACTTTTTGTACAGTATTGCAAATATACTTTAATGCTTTGCTGATATTTTATAAAGTATACATCTTCCCTTCCAATGCACTTTATCTCTCTTGAAAAATGTGGGAGTCGGAGAACTGCCATCTTAAAGGGATTCGCCTGAAACCATGAGGCACACACTTTTTTTTTTTTTTTTCTTCTTGCTTTGTTATATACTGTAAATGCTAAAGAGCATGGACAGTCACTCAGCTGGAGGAAGTACTGAAATGTTGAGGCTAATATTTGGAAGCATTATTCAGTAGTACAACATGGCTATTTTTGTTATATAGAGGATTATAATGTAAATATGTGAGACTGTGTTATTATGTAATAGTAAAATATTGCAACTCTCAAAGTTAAGATGGTGAATTCCGAGGAATTTTACTGCAAGTTTTTTAATAAAACGAATCTGATGACTGTGTCGTACATATTTTCTAACAGGCTGCGTAAAACTGGCATTTCCTGATGTGTGAAACTTTTGGATTGTTTCTTCCTGAAGGCGGCTGCTGCAGACTTTGGCATTCACAGGAGGCAGAGGCTGTAGCAGGGAGGGACTCACGGGGCAGCCTGGCCTCCGTACCACCACTTCCAGCCCCAGTCACTCCTCTGATCCTTGTTATCTTTTGGCTTCTTTTGATCAGAAGGCTGTGTGGGAGGTAAATGCCTCTATATCGCCGAGGCTGAGCTGCAGCCTCACCCCAGATGCTGGGCATGATGTGTTAGAATAGCTTTAAAAGGTGATGGCTCCACCATGTCTCGGTGGGAATTGCACCACCGTTGTGCGGGGTCGTCCGGCTGCTCTTCCGTCGCCCACTCGGCCGCTGTTCCGTGGCCCTGGGAGCGGGGGACCGTGGCAAAGCCCCAGGGATTGTCACCCCATCCAGCATAGGTCTGCTGCTTACCAGCAGCACAGTAAAAATCCTGCCTAAAAGAAATTTAAGAGACTTAACAATTTTCCAGTAGATGCAAAAGGCAGCAGACAGAATTCCCCACAGGAAGACCAAATCCTGGCTCAAGCTGCAGCCCCGCCACGGGGGCCCAGCCTGCCCCCATCCTGGCCCATATTTTGTGCTTGCTGGCCGGTGCCGCCGGCATGGGGAGCCTCTCTCAGGCTGTGTTTGAGGCATCGACGTGCCAAATCAGTTGGGACCCTAAGCTGGAATTCACCCAGGAAGGCAGCAGCCATGTGCTAGATCGCACCCAGCTCCCCCAGGCCCCCGTACCTCCATGCTCCCATGCACCCACCCTCTTGCTGCTCACGATGGAGGAGCAGCAAGCTGGCTCACAGCCGGAAAACCACATGTGATTTAATGTGGCTTTATCAGCAACGCCGGGAATTATTTTTCCCCTCCCAGCCCACGTCAGCCGGTTGGCACCACAGCCTGGAGATCCCCGTCCCACCAGCTCTGCTCCAAGGACAGAGCCCTCCACACCAAAACAAACCCCGGGCTGCCTTCAGAGGGAGATTTTGGGTATCACTAGCCAAGGAATCTAGTCTTGCTCTTCCCCACGCGTCTCCCTCCCTGCCTGCTGCTTTGTTCTCTGCTTTCATTTAATAACCAGCCAGGGGAGTGGGTGAGCGGGGCCAGTTTTCCTTGGCGGGCAGCTGTGCACAGTTGCTATGTGAGCTGCACACACAAAACACAGCTGCTGCCGGTGCCGCAAATCTGGCGGGATGCAGCGCGCTTGCATCACCTCGCGTCGCAGCGCTGAGCTGCTGGGAATGGCATCGGGGCTATAAATAGCAAGGGGTGTGAGGCAATTAATTGCAGGATGCAAGCACATTCTTAGGGCTTGCGTTACATCAGACTCCTCACTACTGTATATGGGATTCATTTCTGGTCAAAATATGGAAATAAAGCTGTGCTACGCTCTGTTGTGGGGTTTTTTTCCTCCAAAAGGAATAAGGCAAGTTGTACTCTTGTGAATCAAGGAGATGACCCTCAGATGCATCACAGTCAATGGAGAGCACTCAGGATTCAAAAGCAATTTATCCAGATTAGCACTGTGCAATAATTTGTACAACCCAGGGTCCCTTCTGTCCCGTGATACTCAAACCCTGCTGGGAAAGAAAGCAAGCTTTGTGCAGCATGCTTGAGGGTGCCCGAAGGGGAGATGCAGCTGTCTGCGCTGGGTCTTGGGGAGCCATTCTGGAAAAACCACTCTGAGAAGGCAGTTCTGTGACACAGGGAGATTGGGTCTGGGGGCATCCCAGCAGGAATGAGGGGACTTCACAGCCCAAAAGAAATCTAACGGGTTGGTGCATTTATCATAGATAAGCCGTAGGAAATCAGTGGTCAGTAAGTGAGGGTGTAATTTTGCAATATGCAAAAAACATCCTCAGCCTCTGAACCCCAGTGCAAACAAGCTGCCGGCAAGCCCCTGGCGGAGCATCCCCACCTTCGTGGGCCTGGGTCACCCTCTACTGCAAGCTACCACAGCGCTCCTCTGGGCATCTGCAGCTCCACAGCATGGCTTTATCGTCCACCCTCTCACCTGAGAGCAAAGACAGGCGTGCACAGGGAGGCCGGCAGCAACTCGTGGTGGCTGAAGCCCAGGCAGACGTCCCTCCTCCTGCTCAGCTAGGAAGCATGGTAGCTCCTGGCAGAGGGACAGAGCAGCCATCTGGGAGCGGGAACGCCATGGATGTGTTGGCAGAGCGCCCGAGCTCGTCTGTCAGAGCCCACAGCCCAGATGAAGTGGTTCCTCTGCCCCTGCTTGCAGCACGCTCCAAGCTTCACCAGTGAGGTGCCCCTAAAGGCCGGGGGGTGCCTGGGGGTGCCGACCCACGCGCCGCACCTTATGATGGGTGTGATATTTCCCGTTTTCTGCCAAAGCCTCAGCTTCTGGAGGCAGAGAGGGATGGAGAGGACGGGGTAGGGTTGCAGCCTGGATGGCTGAGAAGACAGTGTTTAAAAAAAATGAGGATGCTGCCTGCAGCCCGCGCCTTCCCCTCGCCCTCTCTCCAGCAGGAGGCTCCCCCGCCCCGCAAATGCAACGCCCAGCCCCGGGCCGGCCCCCGCGGGCTTGCGCGGACACGCGTGGGGGTGCGGCGCCCCCCACACCCCCCTGCTGGGCTGGCTGGGGCTGCCGGCGGCTGGCACCCACCCGGCGGTGGCGGTGGCTGTGTCACCAGATTGTCTTTACTGAGTTAAATTAACGAATATTTATTGTGTTAAATAAGTGAAAGGCCCCCCTGGGGATTTTTCCCCTTCTCCTCCTCGAGCATAACCCCCCCCCGTATGGGCTGGGGTCCCCGCCGTCTCCCCCAGCCGATGAAGCAGACGGAGCCCTCCCAGGCTTTCCCCTGTGGCTGTCCTGTCTGTGGGGTGAAGCTCTTGGTCCTTCTCAGCAGGCGTCAGAAGCGCAGGGGGTGGCCCCAGACGAGCCCCTCCAGTTTGGGGGCGTCAGCCGGCACGGCTGGAGCAGCACGGCGCCTTGCGGGATGACAGTGACCGAGAGCTGGAGGTCACTTAACTAAAGGGCCGCAATTAGCCCATGCCAGTCTCTCAGAGAGGTGTCCCCCCGCAAGTCACCCGGGGTGTACTTGAAGGAAAGCCCAGGAAAAGTCTAAGTGCAACTGGGCTTGTGCTTGCTGGAGTGTCTGTCTGGCCCCGTGGTCAGAAGATTTGGTGGAGGGGAGCAGGACTACTACTCTGCTTCATAGACAGGAAAAACGCAGCGAAACCCAGCAAGGACACCTGCTGATGGTGGCCTTAGCAGCGGGACAGGGACAAGAGTGGGGCTGGAGACCAGCACTGCAGCTCCACCACCCAGCCTAAACCTCTTGATTGAAGAAGGTGGCACATTTTAGCTCCACTTTAGCTGAAGGACTGTTTCTAAAGCAAATTTGTTTAACTTCTGTTTGTGCACACACTTGAACCATTAAAAAGCGGGTTATTTTGACGTAGCTTTGGCTACGGATCAGTCTGTGGAGGAACAGACCCAGGCATGAACCGCCATAGTCACCCTGCATGGGGAATTGCACTTGAATGGGAGTGGGACTTAGTAGGGGAGAAAATCCCAAATTAGAGCATAATACCCATTGCAGGGTGCTGGATCTCACGTCCTATTCCAGGCCAGCCATGAACACCCATTTCTACAGAGACACCTTTACCTGGATATAATTCAACCGAAATCCAGATCTGCTTCAGCACCGTTCATCACCTCAGCCAACATCCTCCATTATATTATCCAGGCTGAGTTTCACACCCGCAAGGTACAACACAGGCTGGTGGTGCAGCTTCAGAGGGTGAATTACTTCATCCCCCCAACCCCGGTGTGCATTGACCTGCAGAGAGATGCTCGGCAGCGGGTCTCTTCTCCCAGCAGGGATGCCCAGGAGAGGGGAGGCTGTTCACACCTAGGTGGCTCCGGAGTAGCTCTGGGGAGGCAGATTAGTTTTGTTTTCAGCCTAGTTTGGGTGCGAGTGTCAGAAAATATGAAAAAGTGGATGAGGAGAATCACACAAAGGTGTGTTACCTACAGTGCTGTTTTGGTGAGGGTGGTGTTTTAAAATAATTGTCCTAAAGGGCGAGAGAAGGGGATTTTCTAATGGAAAATTGACCCTGACTGACTTTCAGCTGTGGAAGCTGCTCTGAAGAGGGTAGTTAGTGCCGAGGGGGAAAAAACTTCTCTGTTTGCTTATGCTCAGTGAAGTCCTAAATACAAGCAGCTGCCAAAATTCCCTAGATGCATGTGATGACTGGTTAGCAGTGACCAGCCTGGGTCATTCTTGCTGAGCCAGGGGGTGCAGGAAGGGGGATGCCCCGCAGGCTGGCAAGGCACTTGCAGTATCTGGGGGGGCTGGTGGTATAAAGCCAAATCCACTGAGTCTGTGAAACAGTCTGCTTGTTTGTTTTCCTTTTGCTTGCTGTGCCTTAGGGGCTTTTCTGCCTCCTTTTTGGTAGAAGAAAAGGACTCAGAGCAACGCTGGGGAGCTGTTCTTCAGGGTGTGAGGAAAAGGCTTGCCTGTGCATTGACTGGAAGGAAAATGTATTTTTTATTGGTTGTCCCTTGATGGAGTGGTCTGCCCAGCTCATAGTCTAAAATGCTCCTTGAGTGCACCTGGTGCATTGCTACCTGGGACCCTTCACTTTGCTGGGGTTTGTCATACACCCTTTATTAAAAGGCATTTTTTTCCCAAAAAAATAACTTGGGGTGTGGCACTCCATGGTGGCTGGTGCCTTGTCAGGGTGAGGAGAGAGAATTAGTGAGCTGGGGTCCTACTCAGCAGTGTGACTCCCCTGGACCAGCTGCAGAGCTGAGCTGTGCCTCCCCAGATCCTGCTGCAGAGGAGGGCTTGGGAGGGGGCAAGGGGACAGTAAGGCAACAGTGGGTTTCACTCTCAATTGCCCCTGAGCCCTCCTACTCACCAAGAGGGAAGCATCCGCCTCTGGATGTGGCCGGGCCGATGCAGTCCACAGCAGAAATGTTCACTTCGGAGCAGTGAGGTCTCAAATGCCTCTGGGAGCGATATTCTCACTACAGGTGGGCAATGTGGGACGGCTGTGTGGGCAGGGCCAAGAGCCACAACACTGTTTTTTTCACAGGCAGATTGGTGTTAAAAGGCCCTGAGGACATCAAACCCATCTCAGTTTGGGGTCTGTAGGACCTCTGATAATCCTTGCATAGTATGGACTTAATTTGGACAAATTACTGATGGAGTGTTGAGTGAACCAGAGTGCATCCTCAAATAAAGGGCATAGAAGCAGCAGATGGCCTGGGGGGGGGGTGATAATTATTGCTTGATCGTCCATACATGTGGTTTGTTAGCAGCCAGACTCCATCAGTGGTGAAGTAGCTTCACTCTGACCACGAGAATTTCTCTCTCCTGTAGTGAAGATGATAATCTTATGCAGTGGTGAGATCATCTCCCTTGAGATGAAACCTCTCCAGCGAAGTAGCAAATCCATGCTACTGAACCTCACTCCTCAGACATCTGAGATGTTAAACGGAGCAATTCAGAAATGCATTTGACCATATCCGAGACATGAAGTCTGACTCCACACAACACATTAAATGAGAGCTGCATGTGGAGCATAAATATGATTTTTACGTCCTTGCAGGAGAAGGTCAGCTTGCTTTGGTTTGCCCTTGATTGTAACACCAGAAACCTTCCTAAATACTGTTACTCTTGCTGGTGTTAGGAAACATCATCTGTCTTGTTTATTCTCTAGTTTGTATGGAAACAGAGTTTATTGCTGCCTTTTGGTTTATGTAATGTTTGCTGATAGTCAGGGAGTCAAATGCTTTTCTTTTGCTTTAAATACTTTACCATAAATGTGGTCATACTTATTGCTCCTTTCTCACTAACCTGTTACCCCTTTCAAAGGACCATGGCCCTCTGACATCAAACAGGGGGTACAAAAACTGCAGTTGTTCCAAAAGCCTGTTTGAGAGCTTGTATGAAAATATTTAAAGCCCAAACAGTATCCATGCTTCCATTTTCTCCCCTTCAGAAGGAGGTGACACTGCTGACCCTTCTTTTTTAAAACAAAACAAAACCAAAGCAAACAAAAAAACCCCAACAAACCCAAAACATTTGAAAGCAATATGCTAAAATATTTCAATTTTTTATAAAGATCCCAGAGGCTCAGCTGGCTGGAGGGAAGATTCAGTGTTCTGCATGTTCTGTGTGTGATTTAAGAAGAGGTGTTTGTGGTTTGTTTTTTTATTAAAATCATCGGAGCTGGGAATCAATGGTCTTGGACCCCTGGTGTGAGCTGCAAGAGCACAAGCTCAGCAGGGCTCTGTGGGAGGTGCTGTTTGGGACTTTCTTGATGGAGGACACTAGTGGACAAAGGAAAAGACATGTAGCTTGAGCTGGGGCAGCATCTTGGTGGAGAGACCCACAGGACAGGATATTTTGTTTGATGAAGAAGCAGGCAGCAGGAGCCAGACCTACCAGCTGCTTGCAGATCTGCTGGGTGCCTTTTTTTCCCACATGTGTAAGACATGACAACAGATGGAGCACCCCAAGTTTCCCTTTCAGGTTATGCTTATATTTCCTTTATCTCTCACTTCCACAGAAGTCTTGATGCTCAGGAGCATTTCCCTTTCTTCCCTGCCTTTTCTCTATTACTGCTGTAATTCTTTGTGTTGACTTGACTTTGAGCTTGTCATGTGACAACAAATTATTACATAGAAACAGCTGCAAACGAGTTATGCCTTGAAGAAATGCCTTTTAAAAATAGCTACAATGAAGCAGGATATTCAGAAAAATCGGATAAGTGCACTGCCTCTTCTGATGTAGTCCAATTTGCAAAGCAGAAGAAATAAGGAGGAAAGGAGACAGGACGTGCACATGGCAGAGAAGTGATGCTGTTGCATATGAACAGACTGAGGAGGGAGAAGAGGCTGCAGAGTTGTATGTCCGGGCAGTGGTCTGGGTAAAGGGGAGGTGCAGAAAGCCCAGGTGACAGTGAGTCAAGCTCCCAGTAGTAAGCAGAGCCACGTGCTCACCTCACGCAAGCGTTTGGCTTTGTGTATGCAAGGGACTCTAGAGCAGTTCTGTGTGTGTGTGTTCATGGGACAGTTATGAGAAGAAAATTAGGAAAGGAGCTTGGAAAATGTAACTGAACGGCCGCAGCTTTATGGTGCCAGGCAAGAAAAAGTGTCGCATCCCAGGAAGCTGCCCAGCTTCTGCCCTGTGCTGCAGAGGAGTGTGGCACTGCTGGGCCTGGAGCTGGCATGGGGGTACCCAGCTCCAGTGCAACCCCAGGGGTCGAGTCAACGTAGAGGGAGAGCTCGGTGACCCATGACCTCAGTCCTGCCCCAGGGCAGGGAGGGAAGCCTCTGGGCATCAGTGAACCCCTGTGGTGCTGGGGGAAGGCAAACTCCTCTTTCCATGCATGGTTGGAGCGAGGAGGCTGTGACAGACAGCTCTTACCACAGAGCTCAGTGGCATCACCCAGGACATGGCTGCTGCGGTTCAGGGGCACCCCCTTGCATTTGTGACAATGCTGAAGGGTGCAGCAGATGCCGGTCCTCCGGGATGGGGCACATAAAGGTGGGCTCCCTTGATCTCTGCTTCAGCATCTGTACATACACACGCATCCACTGAAGCTGGAAGGGGAGAGCTACTGAGTAACGACTTTACAACCTGTAAGGTTATAAAGAAGGTATGTTTATTCAGTGCTGGGTGCACGGGGGATAAAAAGCAGCTCCTTTCTATAGTGTAAAGCATTTACATATTCATTATAATCCTGAGAATAGGGAGAGATATTACAATTAGTTTTGAGAATTCATGATCATAAATCCCACCCCAAGTCCCTCCCCATTGTGGCTGCGCAGTGATTCCTGGTGGTCTTGGGTGGGGGTCTTCAGGATGAAGATTGAAGATGCCTCCTATTCCTCTCGTGACTTTTCACCCAATTAGGTCTTTTCAGCATGTCAATTTAGCATTCCTTGAATCCCCGTTCCCTATCTTGGGACTCAGTAGTTGCAGCTCCTCCCTTATCTCAAGAGCCCATCCTGCTGAGAGCTGATCCTGCTGAGACCCCACCCTACTGAGAGCCCTGCATCCATTTTGTTAAGGTTTCTCACTTCACCTCTCCATGCAGGTCCTGGGGAGCCTCCTCATTTCTTTATACCCCAGCAATACTTATGGGCACACACAATGGCTTTGACAGGGAATATGCCCCGGCTGGTGGTCAAGGCTGAGCACTGAGTAGCAGCTGTAGGTCACTCACCCACTCTTGGGGATGCTTGAAGCCTGGGGCTGCCATGTGGAAGGGTTCACCTTCCTCCCTGTGTCCCAGCCTGAGACAGTGTCTCGTCAGTCAGGTCTCTGCTGATGATGCCCATGTTTGGGAAAGCAGTTCAACATGAGCATCATCCAAACCCCATTCAGGCATTGCACGGGCCTCCCAATGCCTTTTCCAGTTCCTTTTGTTTTGCAGAGCAACTCCTCTAAAGTGTTTTAGGAGGTACACGGAAGGGGAGGGCAGGCATCCTCTCTGTGCTGTCCCTCTGAGGTATCCCGGCCAGGAGCTAGCAGCAAATTGCTAATAAAAGGCAGCATGGCTTCTTTGATGTATTTTGCAGTGCATTTTTCTTTTTCTTCTATCCTTTTAGTGCAAGTTTTCAGCCGTTTAAATTCTGATCACACAGGAGGAGCTATTTTCTGCAGCAACACCTTTCTGTCTCATCTGTGTTCATGCAACTCTGCCCTGGTTTTTGTTCATTGCAAAAAAGACAGAGGAGAAAGTGCTTCTCTGTTTGGGGTGTATATGAATGAGCTTGAAGTACAGTGGATGGTTTTTTGGGGATTTCTTTTTTCCCCAGAGAAGCTTTGCTCTTTGGCTGTGGGGAGTCTATAATCTCTCTACAGTTCATACCTACAGAAATTCAGGCCCAGCAGCCACCTGCCTCTTACAGTGATGGTTATCATTGACCTTCACCTACCTGCTTGCCTGCACGCTCAGAGCATCACAAGCCCAGGTTCCTGGGAAACGTGATGGAAGGGAAGTCTGCCCTACAGAGAAGCAATACAAAACCCGTCTTGCTGAGGCACGTTAGCAAGGAAAGTTGCTTGCTGTATATAGGTCTGTACCTCTTGCAGCCCATCTTTGGGAGCTGCTGTGGGCAGGGGAGCCACGGCTGTCTGCTGAGCTGGCTGCTTGGGGCAGGAGCTGGAAATCACACTGGGGTTTGTGTTAGCTGCCATTCAGTCCTGTCTGCAGTGCTTTGGGCACTTTTAGTCAGTTCTCAGAAAACTGATATCTGCAAGAAGAAGCACACAGAGAGTTGTAAATTTTATGGGATACAAAGCACTTTCTACCCCCTTTAAAGATGGATATGAAAATGTGTGTTACTTGGCTTGTACAGGAAGCTTAAGGGATGTGTTAAATACCACTGCAGAAAATAATCATGTAGTTATTTACTCCTGCCTGAGATAAAGAAAAGATAAAAGAAAAATGAAACCTAAAGGCAATGAAAGGAAATACCATAATACAATTGATCTGTGGAATTTGCTGCTGCTTAAGACGATGGTGCCACATGTAACATTTGTAGTTGTACTAACTAGAATTAAAATAATTATAGGATGAAAACAAACCAAAACACAAGCTCTTTAGGCTTAAAGCTTTCTACTGCTCATTTGTTGGCTGGTAGGGTCCAGAAAAAAGGCTTTCTGCCATCCATGCATATTACTGCAGTGCCCAGTTACATGTTATGAATGTTTTATGTCTCGCTCTGGAGTCGTTCAAAACATCTCCTCAGGAAGGCTGAGTGCCAGGCCCTCAGCTGACAGAAATCGATGTAGCTCTGCTGACTTTGGAGGCAGGCTGCCTCTGCCATAGGCACAGCCAGCTCCCTCCCAGCCCAGCACTGGTAGGGATCTCAGGCGTGCAATAAAATTGGAAGATGTCCAAGAAACAGAGTAAAAAATGAAGGAAAACCCTGCTTCTGCTAGGGGAAAAAACAACAGACTGGCATCTCAAAGCAAGCAGGAGACTTGGACAGCCCAAGGTAGGGTGCAGTGCATGGCCTGGCAGGCTGGGAATGCAGCAGGAGGGACAGTATTTTTAACAGCCCCTCTCCTGCCTGTACCTCTGCCCCCAGTGTGGCAGGACGACTGCAATGGCTCAGCAGCTGCCTGGGCTTGTACAGGTGACACCCATTTGCAGTCAGGGGGTAATCAGTAGCACTGTGGCACTAAGTAAATGATTAATTTTAATTATGATGTGTTACAGAGCTGTAGTTGAAAGCATTTTTCTTAATTTCAAGCCCCAGTTAATACATTGCTGTAATAAGTAGCTCCGCAAACCCAGATGATGGATATTAGCAGACTGAGCGAGTGTGAGAGCTGGAGGACGGGCGATAGGAAGGAGACAGCTCAACCTTTCCCTAAGCATTGTTTCTCTGTGTTACAACAGCTTAGCATTGTGGATGCCAATACAACAACTTTTATTTCTTCCTTTTTTAGAGTATGGAAAGGGTCAGGCTCTTCAGGAGCAGGGAGGTGGGCTCGTGGCTTCACCACCCCACCAGAGCTTTCTGGTTACATTCGTCCAGACTAGGTACAGAGATTCCTTGCTGCCTAATTGCACTCAGGTCAGATATATACTTGAGGGCATTTATGCCAAGCAATAGATAACTGCTTAGATGATTTCTTTCCAGTACACAACCAGAGTTTCCACTGCACTTCAGACCAAATATACTTTCTGCTATCAGAAAGAACAAAAAAAAAAAAAAAAAAAATCCAGAGACTGCAGTAATCAGGGATCTGAGTCTTGGAAAGTTTTTACTGCTTTTGACTTGCATTAAAGCTGATCGATGGGGGCTCAAGTTGCATCATTCTGCATAAGAGAAACCCAGCTTGCAGGAATAGCTTCTCCAGTGATGAGCTGATTCAGCAGGCAGGTCTTGGAGGCCACACAGATTTAAACATGTGCAAAATCCAGCCTCCAAGGACATCCCCATCAGGTCTCTGAAATGATGCGTAACAGTTATACATGAGAACAAGACAGTTTGCAAACTGCCCTCCCCACACACCCTCCACACCCCCACCAGCTCCTTTGACCTTGGACCCTACCAAATGGGGTCACTTAATTGTGTTTGTAGGTCTTCGTGACAACTTATAGGGTGACAAGGTGAGAGCTGAGACTCAAGCAACAGACTTTCATACAGTCAGGGAAGCAGGGGCTTCAATTACCCATGAGACTGGCTGTGAAAAAACCCCTCAAAATTTCTCTTCTCGGTTTTCAGATGTGCACCTAGGAGTGGGTACTCGCAAGGCTCCAGTTTTGATTCCACCTGCCCAATAATGCATGATGGAAATGTTCCTGTGACAACCAGGTAAGAGGATTTCCCTTCCAGTTCCTAATATCTCACTATGTTGCCATAACACCTTGTTTCCCGTGTTTACTTGCTTTTCTAAAGAGAGTCCCAAAGGCAGGTGACTGAAAGCCTTTGCCCGCTTTGACTCCCTTTCCCTCTCTCTAGTGATACTTCAGCACAGCTTTGAATGAGGCTCTGGTATCAGCCTGCAGGGATTTTTCAGGCTCCTAGCGCAGTGTCTGAGTCATACTCTAAAAATAGCTGGGAAAATGTCAGCCTAGCCAAAGTCATTGGCTGATTAACAATGAAGTTTCATGATTCCAGCTACCTCCAAATAGACTCCTGATCTTAACTATATATCTGAGCTTTTTTTAAAAAAAAAAAAAAGATAAAGTATGGGTAGGGACTTTGTATTTAAAGAAAAATAAAATGTTAGTGGTCATGCAGAAACAGCTTTCCCTATCCTCACCAGGAAAGTATGTGATTAACACAGTGATTAGGTAGCAAAGGGGTAGAGGGATTGTCCTGCTGGAATTGCAGCATGTCCCTTCTAGCAAGAAGAATGAGAAAGATATTAAAAACTGGACAGGACTGAAGATGAATCAAATGTTTGATCCTTGGAGGCAATGCGGTACTGTGGCCATGGTCTTCCATGGGAGTAGGAGATGGTCTGAGATGGTCTGTGGACAACCAGAGGCTGGGCTCTGGAACGTGGTGGAGGGGCAGCCATGGGGCCTGGCCCCAGCCCTGGGAGCTGGCCGGGCACAGGTGTGTGGGAAGCCCCCTCGCCAGGAGGAGCTGGGCTTGCCCACAGAAGCAGCTCTGCTTTACAAGGACTGATGCGGTGAAAGCCTCCCTCCAGCACTGGTGTGCAGTGTCATCGTGGTGCCTTCAGGCAAGTGGCCAGTCTGAGTGGTGCTTAAACGTGGGAGATAGGCCAGAGGTGCTGATGGAGGCAGGAGAGAACACTCCAGAGCCAGAAATGTCCATCTGCTGAAAGGGCTGAGGGCACCCCTGAAAGAGCACTTGGCAACAGCTCCTTCAAGAGCCTTGAAAAATAAATAAGATTAAACTAATAGCTCTAAAAGCTAATGTGGTGCCAGTGCAGGGCCTGCAGTGCTGTAGCAGCACCTTGTGATGGCCATGTATCCCTTGGGCCAGGCACACTGAATGGCTCACAGTTCAAATCCAGCACAGGCAGAGACCCCGAGAAAGGAGCTTCTCTTCATCTGGAGAAACAAGGGAGTGAATATATAGCAAGCAGACTGAGCACTGGTACCTGATAGCTATTGCCAGATAGTGAACGCTTTGCTGGCTGAGTTACCTGTTCCGTTATTAATTCTGAAAAAGTCTTTGCTCCTGATTGCTGATCTCTTACATGGGGGCTCAACCAAAGGATGCTGCCTGCATGGTCACGGGGAGAAGGAGAGTGATGCTCAGACATAACCAAGCTGCTGAAAATGGCAAGGACAAGGGTGGTGACACCAACACCCTGTTCAGTAACCAATCTGCTTTGTGTGCCAGGGAGGGAGCGTTATTTTACTGCAGCTTTGGCAGTCCCATCACATACTCCTGTATGCTCATCACCAGTACAGTGCCCAGGCTAGTTATACTGGGAGTCAGGAGTGTAACAACAAAAGTATGAATGGGCACACTGCCCCTGCATATAGTCCTTAGGTCATCCTGTCAAATAAATTAGCTTTTCTACAGCTTATTTTCAGGCAGTGAGTATGTTAAGTTACATGAAAATATGCCTACCTAGAGTGAATAGCTAAACAAAATTGCCCTTAATGGCAAGGAAGGGAGGGGGGAAAGCTTTTAGCCTGATATTTCTGAGGAGCTTTCCTTCAAAAGAGGAAGGAGATGCGACTCCCCGCCAGACCTCATCACGCTTGATGCAGCACAGCAGGATGCTCTCTGCAGGCACATGCTGCAAATAGCTTTTCCACCTCAGAAGTCATCACCTTCCACCTGTACATCACAGCTCTGATTGGGCCCATGAGGGTGAAACCACATAAAAGAAACAGTGTTGGAGTGGGGTCACCCTGTGAGAGGCCCTGGTGCCTCCACAGTGTGGATGTGAATCTGTATCCAGCCAAGCAGATGCTGGTGGGAGAGCTGCTGACACCCCCGGCATCACTCCCAGTCCCCACCCTTTAAATATGGACCCATGGCATTGCCTGTCTGAGCCAGTGGGTGGGAGGGCTGGGCTGCATCCATCAGGAAGGGGGTCACCTAGTTTCCCAGGTAGCCAAGAAGGCCAATGGCATCCTGGCTTGTGTCAGCAATAGCGTGGCCAGCAGGGACAGGGAAGGGATCTCACCCCTGTACTCGGCACTGGTGAGGCCCCACCTCGATTCCTGTGTTCAGTTTTGGGCCCCTCACTACAAAAAGGACATTGAATGACTCGAGTGTGTCCAGAGAAGGGCAACGGAGCTGGTGCAGGGTCCGGAGCACAGGTCGTACGGGGAGCGGCTGAGGGAACTGGGGGGGTTTAGTGTGGAGAAGAGGAGGCTGAGGGGAGACCTCATCGCCCTCTACAGCTACCTGAAAGGAGGGTGCAGAGAGCTGGGGATGAGGCTCTTGAACCAAGGAACAAGCGACAGGACAAGACAGAATGGCCTCAAGTTGAGCGAAGGAAGGTTTAGACTGGATATTAGGAAGTGTTTCTTTCCAGAACTGGGCATTGGAATGGTCTGCGCAGGGAGGTGGTGGAGTCCCCATCCCTGGAGGTGTTTAAGAGTAGATTTGACCCAGTGCTGAGGGATCTGGTGGAGCTGAGAATGATCAGTGTGAGGTTAATGGTTGGACTGGATGATCTTCAAGGTGTTTTCCAACCCAGATGATTCCGTGATTCATATTTGCCACCCCACGGTGTGGCGGAGCAAGGCCACAATGGCTGGGCTGCAAGTGCCAATCCATCCCTGATGGCTCCGCAGAGACATCTTCTGCCCACACCATGGGAGCTTCTTGTTCCTCCTGAGCTCACTGCCTCACTCCGTTTAAATTTAGGGTTTTGACACATGCAGGAGCTACCTTCTTGTCAGCTTGCTGAGCCTCATGGACGAACCAGCACTGCCTCCAAGACTGACGCTCAGCTGTTTGGTGTGCAAAAGAGTGAGGATGTGCAAAATGCTCTCCTGGGTCCCTCCTTTCCCAGGTAAAGGTTTTAATTTCTTGCAGAGGAAGCCTGACTCATCTCAAAAAACACCTCCCTCCCAGTGCACCGCAAAAACCTTTTTGTGCTCCAGTGAGGAAAAGTGGCAGAGCTTGGTGTTTGTTTGACCCTGTTCTTGGATTTTAAATCTGTACCCCTTGTTCACGGTGCCACAGGAATGTACATTTTCATACGTGGAGTGCCCCCCCCCGCCCCCTTTTCCATCTCCTATCCAGGCCTATATGCTATTGGACATTAGAGAGGTGAGAGAGCAGCTCTATGCTTCACAAAGAGGATGCAGAGATGGGGATGGGTGGATTACCTGATGCACTCTGAAATCCAGATCTGCTGGAGCAAGGGCAAGGCTGGGGATCCAGATCAACCAGTACAGGAGAGCCCGTGGAAGTGACCTGGTTCATATCTGAACTAATGTAATTATTGGAAAAGGGTTTAAATGTTCAAAGGGATTAAATGTTTAAATCTTCCACTGGACTTTTTACAAGGGCTTGTAGTGACAGGATGAGCAGTAATGGTTTTAAACTGAAAGAGGGTAGATTTAGATTAGATGTAAGAAAGAAATTCTTTACTGTGAGTGGTGAGACACTGGCACAGGTTGCCCATGGAAGCTGTGGCTGCCCCCTCCCTGGAAGGGTTCAAGGCCAGGTTGGACGGGGCTTTGGGCAACCTGGGCTAGTGGAAGGTGGCCCTGCCCATGGCAGGGGGGTTGGGACTAGGTGATCTTTAAGGTCCCTTCCAACCCAAGCCATTCTATGATTCTAGGATGCTGCTTACCACTGAAATATATGCTATGGAAAAGAAAATATTTCTGCCAAGAGACTTGTAAATAAGTATTCTTCTATGACCTCTGAGCTTTAGTAGGTGCATTTTTATAAGCTGAATAAATGCAAGTTAGCAATAATGTTCCCCTGACTTCACAATTTTTCCTCTTGCACTGAGGACAACAGAGGCGCAGCAGATAATGACAAATGTTTATCTATACTAGGAGAGGTCTCTTCCATCTCAATAATCAAAGAATAATTTTTCATGTCATCTTGGTGTGGTAATATGCTCTTACCATCTATCAGTCCTCCCCTGCACTGCAACCCCATCTGTCATCCCTCATAAATAAGTTTGAAAGATGTGATTAGTTAAGCAGGCAGTGCAGCTTTATCAAGTAAATATTTCAGGAGCATAGATAATAAAGCAGAGTGAGACAGAGGGAAAGGAAATCTCCTCCATAATGGGCCTCACTACTCTGGCTGTTACCAGACCACCTTTCAGCTGGACACGTGGCTGAGTATCTGGAAATAAACATGTGAGCACCCCTGGCTACCCAGGTCATCAGCATAAAGGGAGATTGGCCAGCTTGGGATGTGTGGAAATAACATACCAAATTATTAAATATAGATCCTGATAGTCCAGAGACATATCTGAAATATATTGGCATAAGTTTTTTGACATGTTGCTTTGCACCAGGTGAAAGCTGCCATCATCTTCCCCATGGCATCACTCCAGTTTCACGCTGGCCTGGGTCTGTTGAATTAAGCGATGATTGGCAATCAATGGAAAATCCCCAAGCCTCCAAATTATCCCTGCTGCCATGCTCATTAACTAAGATGCAGCCACTAAAGTATCATTTGAAAATATTTATAATAGCAATAATTTTTAATTTTGTCCTTCCGCAAAGCACAGGTCTACACATGAAAATTAAGGTAGATTATGGGAGGTTGTGGATCTATACTTGTAACTGGGTGATTCCTTGGAGCATGTTATTCTGGGAAAAAAAAAAAAAAAGCATGCCTTAATCCAGGATCAATATAATCCACTTTCAGATTTATGCTTGATGAAAGCAAAATTATTCTTAAATAAATGTGTCTGAACATGGAGTTATTTTGGAATGATTACACAGGTTATTCCTTACATTGGAGTTCTGTTCTTTGAACAGATTATCCAGATTCCACTGATATATTTTTTTTCCCACCTATTTTTCTCCTGCTCCTTCTCCAATTCTTTGATAGTCAGCTACTAAAGAGCACGCAGGAAATGCTGAGAGACTGACTTTCAGCTGGCAGCCAGAAAGGAATTCCCTCACCAGACTGGAACAATTTTTCTTCAGCACTGTTTTTTTTCCTCCTTTTTGAAACTAGTACCGGCACTTTATTATCAAGACTATCTGAGGGTTAATGCCTCTCTATAAATCAGATGGGTTTGGTCTGGGCTTCTTTACAGGAAAGGTAGAGGAAACAGGTGTGCAGCTATTTTGCATGTTCTCTGCCTGGGAGTGGACCTCCTGTTTCTTGCGTATGTTAAGTGTCATGGACTGACCATGTTACCCTTTTGTTATCCTGATGAGGGCCTGCACGGGAGAGCACTCCTGAGGTCCTGCCACATTAGGAAGGCACATTTCTACATCTTGTGAGTCAAGTGAGAGACAACTCTAATTTTAAACAGAATTTACCTTGTTGCTGATCACCTGTTACAGGAATTACCAACAAGGGATCCCTTCAGTGTTGTTCTTGCCCTGCTTTGAGTTTGATGTCTGAAGACATGAGAAGTTTCCTTTATATATTTAGAGACACAGCGCTTGCACAGATTTGAACAACGGGTGTCAGATACTTTTGCAGGTCTAACAGCTAAACTGTTCACACTCGAATGGTTGGCTCAAAAGGCGTTTTTGATTACATCATCAGTTTTTACAAAAACAATCAGAATGAGGAGAAAACACTATAAAAATGTAGATGGGCAAGAAAGCCTGTGACAGTGTCGTGGTTTAAACCTGGTCAGCAGCCAAACACCACACAACCACTTGCTCGCCCTTCCCTGCCCCAGGGGATGGGGAAAAGAATTGGAGGGGTAAAGGTAAGGAGACTCATAGGTTGAGATAAAAACAACTTAACTGAAATTAAATAAAAATTTAAATAATAATAGTAATAATAGAATATACAAATGAGAGATGCACAATGCAATTGCTCACCACTTGCCAACCAATGCCCAGCCTGTTCCTAGCTAGCGATCCCAGAGGAGGGAACATGCCGAAATCACAATCCTGGAAGAGAGAGCGCCAGCTTCCCAGCCGACCTTCATCTATATACTGGGCATGATGTTAGATGATATGGAATAATCTGTTGCCCAGTTTGGGTCGGGTTCTCTGTCTGTGCTCCCTCCCACCTTCTTGTGCACCTGCACGCCAGCAGGACATGGGAAGTCAACAAGTCCTTGATCTCTTAGCAACAACTGAAAACATCAGTGTGTTATCAGCATTCTTCTCATACCAGATCCTATACTGAACCCAAAATGCAGCACCATTCTAGCTACTAAGAAGGAAAATTAACTCTATAGCAGCCCAGACCAAGACAGACTGCTTTGCTGAAACATGCATGCAATAGCAGGACCTTTAGTTACCCAAAACTCTTCTGTATATGCATTTGTGTGAGCCTATCTTCATCTTCTATAGTAATTTCCTTCTGTCTCAAGACTTTGATGCCTTTTTTTTTTTCCCCATGCTTTTTTAGGGAAGGAAAAAAAAATTGGTCTGATCAAGACACACATGACTTTCCAGTTTACAAAAAGCTCCATGTCTGTTCTTGCCTTGAGAACAATTACACTTAAGCATTTCAGAGCAAACCACAAATAAAATAAGTCATGAAGCTGTACAAGGAGTGAAAAGTCTTCCTAGCTGCTTCTCACTCAGATCTCAACAAACTGACTTCTGAGGTTTTTCCATTCCCTATATATACATATATTTATGTATACACACACACATGCATTTTGAAATATATTAGGACTGTAACTAATGATTATTTTATGTAAAATTGAATCCATCTTTTCTTTTCTGAAGTTGTGCCAGATCACCTTCAATACTTTTCAACCCAGAGTTGTCTGACTAACTTTATTTATTTACCACAACTCCTTTTCATGGCTACAGAAATCTCACTTCTGTGCATAAATAAGCTGTCAGAAAAACTGAGTTCTGAGACATAAAATAGTTATTTCTCCTAAATTACTTGTTGCAAAATTTTGGAGATTGAATACTTAAGCCTCCATCCCACACCACAAAACTGATATGTGCAATGACACAGACTTTGATCTTTATGTGGAAGCCATCTGTGCTTCCACAGGAAAAAAAAAGAAAAAAAACCCCTGTATTTTATGGTCATTATTTTCAGCCCTAATTTTCTGTTGCCTGCAGTTGCTGATTTGTAAAGAGATATGAGCTGTGGACTTTTGAGATAGTTGCTGCACATGAACGCCTCTGAGTGGGGAAGAGATGTGTTTTCACTTCCCTGCCCACACAAACACCAGGCTCATTACACAGACTGAGATATATGCAGCACCACCAAAATCTCTGAGGACTGGAGTCACAGACAAGGTCAAGGTGCTTTAGAAAAAAAACTGAATGTAGGCGTTGTGCATTAGTCATGTTTGTGATTTTTCTGTTTGTTTATTTTTTAAATATCTTTTGTTTTTATTTTAAAACATGCATCCGAGTAATGCTGCCTTTTTTTATCACAGGGGAATAGACTGAGCCAGCCATGAAAGTCCCAGCAGTGGGGGGTGCAGAGGCCGACCTGCCATCCCTACGAGCAGGGGTGCCCAGGGCAGAGTGCTGTGGGCTCCCAGCATCACCCGTGTGTGACATCGGCAGCGTCACTGCCCTCCTGGTGACACCATCTGCCCTTTCCACAGACGATGGGGACAGGAGTTCCTCCAGGTTACCCACCGCTTCTGCTAAAGGATCTCATAAGCTCTTTGGGAGAAAAAAGGAATCCACAGGTCATCAAGTATTTCATTGATGGTGGCAGCTTCTGGAAGGGGACAATACCAAAGTCATTAGCCTGGGTCTACAAAGCTGTTAATGCATACACACCTAATATACATAATAATACATAATAAATTAATTCTACAGAGAAACTGATGGAGTTTATCAGTGAGGCAGCTTTAGAATAGCAGAGAGAGTTATTTCAGAGTTTCTAACTGGTAAAAAAATTCCCTTGTTAAAAGTTGTGGGCTGTTCTTAACAGAAAATATTCATGTTTTATACCTAAACTTGTTTCAGCCTTGGAACTGGTTTAAGATAGATTATGAGTTACTTAGAAAGGAGCTTTATCTTTTTGTATGTTGGTATGTTTATGGACTGCTCTGTATAATTCATATTATATATGGGATAGTGTTTCCAAAAAAGATGTGTTTTCAAAAATATGCTCAACTCCTCAGCCTAACTGAAGACTAAATAACACCTCTGTTCCTCTACATGCTGTGAAACAATTTCATACTTAGTCATACCTAGAAAAATTAAAGAAAGTGGTGAAAGTAGTTTCCTGTTGCGGTTATATACTACTCTGTGTAGAAAAAAAAAACCAGAAGCAGCCTCTTTCATGTTTCAGTGGAGCGTATAATACAACTTTAAATGTGTATTTCTTGACAAATTATTTTGAAAATTTCATTCAGTACATCCCTCTTTTCTTTTTACTTTTTTTTTTCTTTACGTGACAAGATAGATATTTCAAGAATAATTAATTTCAGTAAGGCAATGGTGTGCACATTGATATACTTACTAGCTGTCAGATAATGACTTTTCTCCATGAGTCTGTTAAGTAAATTCTTCCACTATCAATCTTAGGTACCAGCATATTTTATTCCCTTCCTTTTTCATCATTGTTGTCATCTTTCATTTATTCTCTGTCTTCTTTGGAGTGTTAACTGTTTTCCTCTTTTCCTTCCTGCAATACTTTTGTTCCTCCTGATATGAAACCCTTCCTGCCCTGGTTCTTTTAAGTCTTTGTTCTTCTGGTGCCTCATCACCATGCTCAGTTACACTTAATCCCTCATCCAATCTACTTTTCTTTCCCACTTTAATCAAATGACTCCTCCTTCAACTTCTGAATTGTTTATGTTCTCCAGATCACATCAGTTTTACCATTCTTGGTGTATTGGCTTGCCTTTTATTCTTTTCTCTGTAATGGGCAAATGATTATGCTACTCAAACTAGGCTGATGCTAAGCAGCAGGATTAATGGGGATAAGGCTTTCTTTGTGTGAAGTGATATCTCATCAGAAGCTGCTTGGGGTTTTTCTGGTTTGGTTTGGTTTTGGGGTTTTTGTTTGGGTTTTTGTTGTTGTTTTTTACCTTGCAATTGTACACTGACAGTAGGCAATTTAATTCTGCTGTGGCAGAGTGAGCCTGACCCTGCTTAACAGGCAGCTGAGCAGCCAGTTTATACCAGAGTCTGTTCCACTGATTTCAGTGGCATTCCCAGGACAGTACGGTATTTGGATACCCCGCTGGTATAAATCCACATAATTCAGCCCTCATGCTTACCTAGGACTGGTACATTGCTTGTACAGGCACAAAACAAAGTCGGGTGATTCACAGCTGTATTGGCATCAACAGTAACCTTGTCTAAGAACAAACTATTGGATTATTATTTTTCTATGATAAATTACCATTTTTCTTATTACTTAACATTCCTTTCCACATTACTGCTGGCCCCTCTATGAAAAGGTGATGTACAGGTGAAGTTTGTCACACCTGTGCCTCCACAGGCAATTTTCAGAATCCTCATTCATCACTTAAAATAACCACAAGTAAATGCTGTCTCTGAGGATGCAGTTCAACAATATGGTACTTGTAACTTAGGGTTCTGTACTGGATCAGATCCTTTGAAACATCTGATTCTTCAAAACATGGGACTGATTAACTTTATGACAGGGTTGAGGCTGGATCAAATCTTTTGTCCTTTGGAGCCAGCACAGGGCTGGCACTACTACCAAGCTCTGATTGATTTGATGGCAATATGATCCTGTGTGGATCAGACCGATGACGCAGGCTGGTAGTGCCAGACCTGGAGTTATTGATTTGGGGAGTGCACAGCTCCTGGGTTAGGCTCACATTAATTGCAAACTCTACCTTGCAGGCAAGAATACTCTGCACGCAGGCAGCTGCTTGTGAACAGCCTCAGGTTTCCACAGGGTACAGCCCCACTCTCTGCCACGTAGAGAAACGGCTCCTGAACTGGGCAGAGGATTTTTGACACTTCTGCATGCTGTTTCAATGTCTTCTAGTTGTATAGAAGGACAAAGCGAGATCAGGCTATGCAGTGTATGCTGATGTGGGAGCAAGAGTAAAATGGCCCAGAAAACTGAGAAAAATCTCTAATTTGCATATTTTAAATCTAGTGTGTGTGGAAATGTTGTTTGAGATGCTATGGGTACCTGGTTTGTTTCCGTGTCTTCATTAAAGGGTTGATACATGCATTGCAAACTAAAAAACAAGTTAAAGAGTTAAGTGAAGAGTTTTCATTCCTTTTTGTTCCTGTTCATGTGCATACACATCCAATCACGATGGAAAAGGTGGAAAATATATATGATATCTATATATATTTTCCAGTGAAAATAGATAGAGAAGACAGTGGCACTCCTAGGATGCTGTGGGCCTATGCAATACCTAGCCAAATTACCAGATTTGCCTTCAGCTGAAGTTGAAAGCCACAGCCAGAGAGAAACCACCCCTGACAAAAGGGAGTTGCCCAGAGGAGCCAGCAAAGGAGACAGTTTGAACAGAAAACCAGGCACTAGCACAGCAAAGCACAGGGCACATCGGCCTGGTAGCACTTGCCAGGATCCAGCAGAGATGGCTTTGTATAAACTGCCATGATGTTTTTGTTAACTGAATTCTCCTGTGATGCAGGAAAGCAGGTACCAAGACACTGAAAGCATCTGTCAGTGTTAAAACACTGTGATAGTTTCATGTACTGCCTTAGTCCTTACTTTTATTTCTTTTTTTTGTCTTTCAGTTCTTCTCCACTCCTTCTATACACTTCTATTAGTTGCTTTTCTCTTTCTCTGCTTTTTATTTCTATATTTACATATAATTTTCTCTCATTTTACTTTCAACCTTAAACTATTTGCTTCTGCATTCTCGTTCTTCCATTTCTCTCATGCCTGCCTTTCACTTTTGCTTGATGATAGCCGAGAATGGATTGAAGAATGATGGAGAATGATTTTGTTGGGTTTAGCAGTGCTGTTGCTGTTTCTGCATATGTGTATGGGAGTAGGTGCCCTGGTGCTTTATACTACAATATGTTTTTCTCCAGTGCCACAAATAAGGGAAAGCCAGTCTTTGCCTTGGGAGGAACTGTGGAAAGACGTTAGGACCTTTATGGATACCTGGAAAGCAGGCAAGTACTGGGCTGAATTAACTTGGAGCTTATGCAGCTTACAGCCGCTTAGGCTAGGTTAGCTCTAGCTCAAAACACCTCTTGTATCAGAGGCTGGCTGTGTGACGGTAAGGAGGCTGGTGGAGAAGCTGGCTGAGTGCCTGGGCTAGCACTGCAGCCAGTAAAAGTAGGCATTTTCTGTGGGGATAGAAACCCTGATCCCAGATTCTCAGCAGCTGCTTGGTGGGCAGCCAGGAGAAGTGGGATGGAGGGAGAGCAGCATCCAGAAGCCTGCCAAAGAGCTGCTTTTCTCTGCACTGCTAAAATTGTGTGTGACTTAATAGTGGCTTAATTAACATAAAAATTCAGATGAAGACAAGCTCCCTGTAGCTTTTATGTGCAGCAGCTGGGCTGCATCAGCAGGCCTTCTCCATCATGAGAAACAATAATGGGAGCTGTTTTTTCCTGAGGTGGAAGGGTAAGGCACCAAAGACTAAAGATGTTCTGGTTATAAACAGAACAAAATGGCAGATACTAGCCTTTTACTTGGATATTACCTTAAAATGAGAACTATAATTTTACCTTGAAGGTACCTCAGTTACATCAGTAGCATACATGACTTGGAAATCTCCCGGTTCTTTCTTTCTTACATCTGAAATTTGACCCTTTCTGTTTGTCTCAGTTTTATGAGACATTTAAAACTGCAAGTTTCTCCAAGATGTTGCAATTCAGGACTGTTGGAAATTCTGTCATGAGAATGTGACCATAGTATGAATACTGATATATTCCTTTAAAAACAATATTACCAAATGGTTCCCTAGATATTGACTGTCACTCTTTATTATTGGCAAATGCATCTTATATGTTGTATATAAATTAATATAATGTATATATATTTAGGAGTGTTCACATTATTTCCATGTTGGTTTGTTGTTTTTTTTTTCTTTATGTAAGTTATTACCATTTTCATGAGCTCAAAATCCTTACCACAAACAGGGCTTTTTGTGGAGGTTTTCCCCCACTTCCCAAAATGTAATGTGTAAAATTGAAGTTTAAATCAATATATAACATTCTACAGATATAGCTTAACTTGCAGTGGCAAGCAGGGTGGCAGTTCAGCTGAGAGTACCTGTCATCTATACTAGATGTCTGAAAGGGTTAAGAACAGATTTGCGTATGTTTGGTAGAAAGCACAGGCATGATCCTCTCTGCTACAGCAGATTTAATTTCTATGATGTCCTAAAGGCCTTCTCTAACACAAATTCCACCCCAAAAATATTAGGAATAAAACTCTTCATACAGATATACTTCTTCCTGACTAACGATTTCTAACATCTCTTTAATAGGCTGCTCTCTAAACTATAATAAAAATATACTGGGTTTTTTAGAACAAAAACAATTTTAAAACTTCTGACATGCTTAACAGAAGTTTCGTTTCTGATACAGATCAACTTTTACATATTCTTTCTGCTACATCAGGGTAAGTGAGCAGAAAAGAGTAAAAATATGTCAGAATTTAACCTAACTACATAAATCACTACAAATTCTGTTGTCAAGACCATCTTGGACATAACAGTCCTTGTGAACTGCAAATCAAACGAACAGGAAAACAAAATATTAATTGCACTGAAAGCTCTTGGCATAGTCCATGTTGCAGTTCAGGTTGTAATCCAATTGCCATAGCTCTGCATGTTCATGACTTGTCAGATGTGTGACTTTCTCAACAGATTTCTTTCAGAGCTGAGATTTTCAATGGCTGCTCTCAGTGGCCGTTTTCAAGCAAAAGAGGAAAATGTGAAGAAATTCCACTTCTTGGTTTTTGAGGTCTGAACCACTGGGAATATTCACCTGAAAATGATCCAAACTACACTTTTCTACAGAAAGCTGCTGCTAATACACGTAGTCAACTGCAACATTTGATTTACTGTAGATAGTTTTTCCTAGGCAGTGGGATGGAAGGGAAATTCTCATAAATGACTGAAGAATCATTTTTAAGTACTCCTGAGGGGCAGCTTATTCTTACCAGCACCTACTGGTCCCTTATTCCCTCACTCCAAATTCTTCCCACATAACTCCATCAGCATAGAGTACAGAGCAGCTCCTTCCATAGGAGCCATTAACACAAGACAACCACAAGCAAACTCACAAAGTAATTGCCCACCCCACAACAGCAATTTCTTCTGGAGGGAAGGGGGCCGTGACTGGTATTCTGCAATATATCACTAGTTTGGCATTTTTATTTTCAAACAATCAACTTCTTTATTTTCCCATAACTTGCACAGTGAAATGTGCATGCTGGTAATATGTTCCTTGGCCAGGAGGGAGCTGTGCAGAAATTGCATCAACTGTGTTAGTTTATACATTAATTTGGGTAGATACCCTTATCTGAGCTGTTCACTATGGATGTATTGTAATACTAAAATAAACTGCCAATCTCTTCTGCCTAGGGGGAGAAGAGGTGGTTAGAAGAAAGTAAAGAGGATCCTAATGAAGGCACACCAAGTTTTACAGGCTGGGACTAGAGAGGTGAGAATGACCAGATTAAACAAAGAGACCTAGGGGGGAGCAGTGACTAGATCCCCTCCCTGACATTCACTGAAGCATGGTAACGGCCCGCTTAGGTAGTGACCTCTGCAACTCCAAACAGCTCAGGAGCCAGCCGCCTGTGCTAAGCTGATGAGGCAACATGCCTGTGGCCAGGCGTATTTCAACTCATTTCCCCTCAGCTAGCAGAGGGAGGAGGCTGAATCCAGTCACTGGGTGGAGATGGGGTAGGTCTGAACTTCCAGCAACTGAAGGGGGGTAGCTGGTTTTTTTTGTTTCTTTCTTTGGAGAGGAATCAGAGTAGGCCTTCCATATCTCTTCACAAAATTGTTCTATACCTTTTCCCTTCTTGTGGTAATCAAAGACTTTTTATGTCACTCCACGTAAATATTCTCTTCCAAATTTTCTAAGAATTGAAGGTTTATTAAGAGCCCAATTGGCATCACATTGTCTTACACTGAGTACCACCTCATCCCAAAGTTACAGGTATGCATTTCAAAGCCTCCTTTGGCCACACCTTTCTGGTGAACACTGAAATCTATGTTTTCTTTTTTGATCTACAAAGCCAATAATTACAATAACAACTTGCATGTTTTCTTCTTTTAGGTTTCACGGAGCTAAATACACAACATAGTCTTGTAAGCCCATGCGTACATGCAGGCAACAGTGCTCTAAAACACTGAAAAATATCTCAACATTATCCAGGTCACTGTTTCTTTACATGGTTCCCTCAGAACATTAGCACAAAGCAATCCATGTATTGGTTTTGTGAGGCTATATGGATCAACTGCTATGGCAAACCTGGCCTCCTGGGTTACACCAAGTAGGATGACATTATTTATGGGGATATTAATGTGTTCCGCTGGAACAGATGTGATGTTTTCAAAGAAAGTCAGCTCTTCAAATTTCAGTATCTTATTTCATCTTGGTGATGTCTATGTGATTTTCAATAAGCAGGCAAGTAACTGGTAAACAGTTTGTTACCCATCATTTAAATGTCATATCAAGCATATTTTATCAGCATCAGGAACTATCTAGTTCCTTTAAGAACATATAGCAGCATTCTTAAGTACCAATTCAGATACCAGCTGCCAGATAATAAATTTTTAAGCATTGAGTCACACAAAGCAAGATTCCTCCTTGATGTATCTTCACTGACTGCACTGGAGTTGTATTAGGAATTTATTTGGTGTATGCCACATATTCTTACATCTTGTAAGTAGAGGACATCTCAGAGACACTTAAAAAGAAAGAAAGAAAAAAAAAGCTAAAATGAAACAAAAATACACTGCACAGTAATTTGTGATTACCTCAACTGTTTTTTTAAAAAGGGCCCTGGTAAGATCATCAAGGAGTTTAATCTAAAAATTATGCCCCTGGTTTGACTCATGTTCAAAACACTATCATACATGTAGCACTGCATCAGAAATATGTATCAAAGATAATTGGTTTTCTGAAGAGCCTGTTCAACAAAAGAAACATTAGTAGAACCCAGAGCACAAATTTATATTAACATTATTTAAAAAAAAAAAACAAACCAAACCCCAGAAATCTCCACAAATAAACAAAACCCAACCTCCATGTACAGATACTCTCCAAACAGACACATCCACACCCACAAATTATGTTACCATCTCTATGCCAGCACTTGTCAAAACAACATCTTTGTCAACTCCTTCCACAATCACATTGGATTATTTGGTAAAATATATGGGACATCACATTTAAACAGAAGAATTGCAATTGTTATAATACATTACTATGACTCTTATTTATCAATTGAGTGTGAGCCAAACCAGAGGAGGAAATTCTGTATTCTGCTTCATGATGTCTCCCTGCCCAGTTACACTTTGGAGATCTCTGAGCCATGTTTCTGGTTTCAGCAACCAGAAACATTGCTGAAGACCCCAGACTAACAATGGGGAAAGCACCAGAGTAAACCAATTCCAAATTAAATTAGCTCTGTAAATCATTCAATACACAAATGAGTGAACAGACAGAGCAGTACCCTATTTTTTCCCTGTGTTTCTACAGATCTAATGTAGGTTTGTTCTTAATCTTTGATGGAATGCCGCTTCTCTAGATAATTTCAAATCAGATGTGCACTCTATTTTAGCATAACAGATAACAAACACAATGCATTGAAAAGCAAGGAATGTTATCGCGGGTAAACAAAATTCATTCTGAATTTAAGGATAAACAAATATAACCAGTTTTTGAATGTGCAAAGTTAATTACTTCTATGACACATAATAAAGCATTTAAATTCAGCTTCTTAGCATAAGTAATTAATGAAGAGGTTCTGGGGTGGGTAATTACAGAGTATTAACACTCTTAAAGCTAAATTAAGTTCAGCATTTCTCTGTTGTCCAACATAATTTATGTTGTCTCAAGAAATCTACCATCTCCAACTGGTTCAAGTTATTAATTACAAGATCATGTAATGAAACCATCAAAATCTTTCAAAGAAATCTCATTCCTTGCCAGTGTTTTTCTTCAAACTTTCTCACTCCTGTCATACTGAAGAAGCAGTGCCAATGAAGCTGCTTGCTGAACTGGTTCAGTGACTTTTCATCTGTCTGACTGCTGGTGGCTCCTGAAGGTGCTAACAGGAAGGTGTAAGATGAAGTTGGCTCACTGAATCTGAGAGAAAGGGGCAGATCATGGTGTTACCACGATGGGTACCTCCCTTTCTTCCGAGCACCTCACTGAAGTATGATAATAGTGGTTTTTTCAGGGCACTGTTGCATTTAAAATATCAGCTGCCATCAAATGTTTGTTGACTTTCCACTTGTGTTAGTAACATTAGCTCAGCTGTCTGTAGCCTCCTAAGGCATATTCAAAGGGCTGTTGTTTTTCTTCTCAGTTTTATGATTATGTCAGCCTTGTTTTGTGGTAGAAAATTTTAATAACTTCTCTGGAGTTTTAATTCTTAAGCTTTATCTATTTCACATTTAAAAAAACCAAGCTTTGTTAACTAGTTAGACCTAACAGACTATGGACTAGCTAGTCTATCACTGAGCTTTCTTACAATGACAGAATGATTAATTGGCCACAACGTTAACAAATAGTTCCAGGATGTGAATATTCTTGTATTTTATCTTGAACTGTCAATATATGGTCTCATGGAAGTAGGTCCTGTCAAACCAAGCTTTTTTTTTTTTTGGCAAGGTGAAAGCTTTGATCCATAGAGATAGCAGAGTTGGTGTCATATATCTGGATTTTGCCAAAGCAACTTTAATTTTAGAGATGGATCATATATGGGACTGACTTGGTCATAACACCTGGTTTTAAAACTAACCCACCGAAAGGTTTCAGAACAGGGGGATAATAGTGAATGGGATGGTTTGTAGCAGTCCATATATAATTTTAACATTCTACATGATCAATACTGTGCTAAAGGATCTTTAACGACAATGTTTCTAAATGACATAGGGATTGACAAGATAATAAATAGTGATGAAAGGTCATTGCTATATCAGGACCCAGATCATTCTACTACAGCCCAGTGCTTATGTCCATAAACCAGATATAAGGCAGAGAGTGCCAGTTATATCCAAAATATGGGTGGCTGCTTTGGAAAGCTCTTCCTGCATGAAGATTTTGGATAAAGTGGTCAACGTGTTCCCAGAGCAGTACTTTGGCAAAAAAGACGTTCAGACAGAATGCCTTCAAAGTAGCAAAGACCTAGCTTCTGACAAAACAAAACAAAAATTGGTAAAGCTCTGTTAAAATACTGTGTCCAATTCTGATACCTACACTTCAGAAATTATCGGAGTTCAAAGGATAGTATAGACATGACTGGAGAGCTGGAAATGTGAGTCTTAACTGACACACCTCATGAAGCAAGGTAGGCCACAGATGGAGGTGTGGGTTGTGGGCAGGCAGCTGCCTTACCTGGTACGCCAATGGTGCTTTATAAAGAGTAAAGTAATCAGTGTGATACCGAAGGGTAGTTAAATATAAGGTCTTGCCGGAAAATAGGCACCTGCTTTTTATCAACCTACAAGTTGTCCCTTTGCCATGGGAAGACTGGCAGAACCTCACAAAAGTCTGGCCTGAAAAAGCTGTCATTCATAGTGAGAGAAAAAGTAGTAAGTGGCATATTCAAGAAGAAATGTAATAATTGTAGGGGAGTACAAAAAAATATGTCTCAGAATATGAAACTGTTTTATTTAACCTTCCTTGGAAATGTAGGTTCCTCATCCAGACTGAAAGCTTGCAGTTTGTTTGTCCTGAATTTGACAGTCTTCCCAGGCAATGAAAATGTTCTGGGAAGAGAAAGAGACAACTGGGTATTATCTCTAAAGCTGATGCTTCCTGTCAGATATGCAAACATAAAAGAATTCAGTTGGAACAGATCTCCTGGTGGGTCGGTAGCTTTAGTAACAGCCTCTTGCTGAATATGGGTAAATCAGAGAGTCTCTGTTGAAAGCTGACAGAGGGTCAGGTTCTCCCTGCTGCCTTGCTCCATGCCACGCCTGAGACCATCCAAACACTGCTCTTCTGTTCCACCTCTGGTGTGCCAAGCTCCAAAACAAGCGTACCCAGAAGAAATGCCAAACATTTCCCTTAGAAGAATCACCACATTGGTAGGATTTAAAAAAAAAAAAAAAAAAAAAAAGTGAAATTTGTTCTTCTGCAAAGCAGCAAATCCAGAAATCTTCTGTCAGCATCCTTTTAATGAGGTGCAGATGCTTACCTAGCCTATGTAGTTAGGGCACGCTTTGTCCTCTCAAATTGCTTTCATACTGGTAAACACGCCCCACCTCTTGCTGCAGACTCCTGGGGCTTATTTGGGATTCTTTCTGATTCCTTCTCTCTCCTTGACCTTGAAATATTTTGTTTTCAGATTCTCTTGGGAGACATTTTGACATTGTCCTCCTGGGATAGTAAGCGATTATTCTGGTGGCCTAGTATGGAAGAGCTGCCCCAATCCTACAGAAATTAACTCTTTCCTATCAGGCAGGTCATGTTCCAATTTGGAGTAAAGACCTGACATGCCTTGAATCTTATACTTCATACAAAACATACATCTTGCAGCAGGCACGTAACACAAGCAGGACTCATGCATGCAACCCATACATTAATGACTCCTGAGACTAGACCCAGGAAGTATAAAATTATTCTGGGATGATAAAGGGCTTGAGAGTGACTAACCCTGGTCCTGCCTTTGAAGGATACTGTGATCCCAGCTGGGAGGTGGGGAATTGCAGGTAGCAGATGCAGTGATTTGATTACTTTTGCTCACAGACTTGCTGTACGACCCAAAGCAAGAATTACTTTGTGCTTCAGTTTGCTCAGCTGTAAAAGTGCTCATAATATGTACTTGCAGGAGCATGATAAAAGTGACATTAGTTTTGAATGCTTTGAGTTTCTTCAATAGGGGGTGTTATGGGCATATAAACACTAAGGTTTGTGGCACTTGAGTTGACCAGCCACTGAGAAATCTCACATACTTTCTTCCCCTACTTTCTGTTTCATCCCACATCACACCTAAAGCAATGCCCTCCAGTTTTTTAAAGCTTTAGTACTATTTATAAAATAAAACACTTCTCACAAAAATCTGAACACCCACCTCTCCATGTACAAATAAGGTATTGATTTATAGCAGTTGAAGCCTCTAAGCTTCTAGAACATATAATCATAGAACCACAGAATGGTTTGTGTTGAAAGGGACCTTAAAGACCATCTAGTCCCAACCCCCCTGCCATGGGCAGGGACACCTTCCACTAGCCCAGTGTCCTGGTTCAGCTAGGATAGAGTCAAGTTTTTCCCCAGCAGAGAGAGAGGGGGAAGGGATCTTCAGCCGGGTTATTCATACCATGCTGAGTCAGGTCCAGGGGCGGAACCTTTTTACTTTCGCTTCTGGTTTTGGGGGTTGCCATACACGTGGCGGGCTTGCTCCTTGACCATTTAGCGGTATTTCTCTGTATATCTTTTGTCTTGTTCGCTGTTATTGCTGTTTATTGTTATTATCACTGCTACTGTTGTTGTTCAGATTGTTCTATCACTCTGTTGTATTAAATTCCTTGTTACTTTAGCCGGGGTCTGTGCCTAACTTCCAGCCTGACCGGCTGCGGGTGGGGGAGGGGCAATGGCAATGTGCTCTCCGATTCCGGCAGGGGTTAAACCTGTACACCCAGGTTGCCCAAAGCCCCACCCAACCTGGCCTTGAACCCTTCCAGGGAGGGGGCAGCCACAGCTTCTCTGGACAACCTGTGCCAGGGCCTCACCACCCTCACAGGGAAGAATTTATTCCTTGTATCTAATCTAAATCTCCCCTCTTTTCTTCCAAAACTATTGCCCCTCATCCTATCCCTACACTCCCTGATAAAGAGTCCCTCCACACCTTTCCTGTAGCCCCTTTCAGCACTGGAAGGCTGCTCTAAGGTCTCCCCAGAGCCTTCTCTTCTCCAGGCTGAACAATCCCAACCCTCTCAGCCTGTCTTCATAAAGGAGGTGCTCCAGACTCCCAATCATTTTTGTGGCCTCTTCTGGACCTGCTACAACAGGCCCATGCTCTTCTTATGTTGTGGGCCCCAGAGCTGAAGCAGTACTCCAGACGGTGTCTAGGTGCTTCTCCATGCTAAGGTAAGTCCTCATGTAGGACCTATAATGCTGTTGTTCCAACCTGAACAATGTGTGCATTTCTCAAAGATCATTTTTGACATCCCAGTATTTTACCTTTTCTCCTAGTCAACTGAATGGCTATCCTGAACCACTAGCAAATGCTAGTTGGCTGAATCTAAAAAAGAGGTCCATTGTAAGGTCTTCTGGGGAATAAATGGTAAAATGTCTGCTTTATTAAATCTTTTTTCCTCCTTGAGTACTATTATTGTCTGTTAGTCTGATGATATTACACAGAACGGTTGCCCTTCTAGAATCATGTTTATTTCCTTCCCTGAGAGGTTTCTAGTATAGCATTATAAGCAATAACTGCTTAGTTTGTATTGATAAATGCTCCTGATTTCTTTAACGGGTTTTTTCAAAATTGAATGGCACATGTTGAGGTTTTAAATCTAATTATGTAGAGATCTTTAAACTGTCCTATTCAGTGTTAAAACCACACCAAGGTTCCAACCTGATACAGTTTTTTCAGCAAGGTATTATAAAACAAGCAGGAGCAATTATTTCTTTATTTCCATTGCAGATTTTTTTTTAAAATCCTGTTATAATTCACATGACTGGACAGAAGTTCTCTACTTTGTTCCCAGACTGCATGGTGAAAAAGAAACTTTTGAAACTTTGTAATGGAGCATTAAGGTCTGAAAAATTACACATAGACAAGCATTTTACACGAGGGATAAAAATATGTGATGGGCAGGCAGCAGAAAATATTTGCATTGGCTTCAACAAAAAGGTCAGCCGTGACAGCACAACTTTTTCATTATTGTGAAAGCAGACCAGGTTTCCATTTAAAATGCCTTGATACTATCTACAACACAGCAGTAAAAAGACACAATATAGCCTCGTTTTGAATGCCATTTACTTGAGTGATGACACTTTATTTCTTTCCAGTTTTATTCCAGTGTTCTAGAATGATTAATGGAAAATAAATAGGAAGGATGTTAGACATTAGGCTTTTGGTGTTCTTTGTGCCAGTAATATATGTCACCTACTTGCACCTAAAACTGACTAATTGGCACTAATAAGGTCTGGCAGCTGTTTTCAGTGCTTAAGAGTTTTCATGCAGAACTGTCTGTGCCTGCTGTTGAAGAGCAGGTTAGGAGTGGGAGGCAGGAGGAGTTCCGAGCCTCTGATAATGCTGTTTTCCTTCTTGAGGTCAACTGCACTCTTCACAAAGAAAATTAACTTCGTTGCTGGCTCTGACTGCGGCAGAGTATCATTTGGTTAGTCTTTCCTAAAATGTTGGTATGGCTTTAGTAGTTCTACTGCAGGTTGTTGGCAGTGACAACATCACTAGTACATAATGCCATGGGTACTCCTGCAACCACACATGAGCATTGACAAGCCTTGTGTGTGTGACATCCTGGCTTTACTCAAAAAAGCTACCAGGAATTTTTGCCACTAGTTTTAGCCAGTCTAGAATTTAACTTTCAATCTACTTGGCATGTGGGTTTGAACTAGAGCTGGTTTGAAAAAGAAAAAAAAAATCCTGAAATTTCTTCTCAAAACTGTAAGAAACTTGCTTGTTCAGAATTTTTCTTTAAAAATACTACCCCTAAAAAAGCCCCATCCAGTTAAAAGTGTGAGGGTATTATAACAATCATAAAATTCAAAATAATCTGATTCCATGATAACTTTGGAAAGGATGAAGCTCTTCTGCATTCCCATTCAGACTGCAGTCGCCTGCCTTAGCGACAATGACTAATATTCCCCATGGTGCCGTGGGACTGAGAGCAGTACTGTCAATTTTTAAGCATTCATCAGACGGTTACTTCCCTCTCCTGAACTCTTTACCTACACAGTAACAGCCGTGTGACCGCTACCTCAGGTGAAGAGTCATTTCCTCCATGTGGTGAGAACTGGGTACCAGCTCCATGCCACCACCAGTTGATGAAAGGCTAAACTCTACCGAAAAGCTACAGCCTGCCTATGAAAAGTTTGTGCTCAGAACACAGATTTAATATTTTCTTTGGGGTTTAATTTCCTCTTCTCAAACTCTTTAATAAACCAAAGATAAGTATCTGATCAGATAGTAACAGTTTTCTGACCAAAGGGAGGCCAGTGAGCCCAGTCCTTTCCTGACAAGTTGGAAATAACATAGCATTCATTGATGCAAGGGTACAAAATATATGTTATCTGTATATATTATTGTAAAAGGAACAAGCTTTAGAAAGCTCTTTTCTCTTAGGATATTATTAATAGCAGGAATAATAAATAAATATTGTTTTATAGGTTTAATTAATAGAGCAGAGGTGCTCTAGGAACAATACTGACAGTTCAATGCAGTATGCACAGGGGTTCTAGGAACAATGCTGACAGTTTAAGCAGCTTAGGCTAGTTAATGAAAAGCCAGACATAGATTAAGTATATGTTAAATAGAACATTTTGAGTCTTTTCTCAGAAGTCTAAAAGTGAATTATGATGAAGATTATTCAGAAGATAAGTAACCATAATGATCGAAGACTGCATCAGTGAGCAGTGGTGTCTGAAGAGGAGTTAGAACAGCATGATAAGAACTAGCCACAACTGTGGAATACAATGGACTTTTGAAATTGATGATGAATTGAGAGCTGAAAAATCACCAAATTCCTGGAAAATCACCAAAGACTCTTTGTATTGTATGTTAGATCATATATATAGAAGGTGCTTTTTGTTAGCTGTTGCCACTCACTGAGGTGATGGCCCAACTCTGAGTTGTTAATAAAGCCAGCCTAGAGGTACCCACAGTCTGGTAAAATACTTCAACAACTACTACACCCTCTGAGCGTGCTTGGCATACCTGCCAAATATAGTGGTTTATTTCAGGGCTTTTGGGGCCCTCAGAAATTCCCCCCAGCGCTGAGGGCAGTGCGGTCTTCAGCAGCAGAGGTGAACCTCAAACGTGGCGTTGGGCAGGGCAGAGAAGGGGCTGCCAGAAGGGGCGGTGGCAGGCGGGCAGCCCCACCGCCTCCGTGGATGGCTTCCTCCAAAGCCAGGGCCAGAGCCCTTTCTTCCCTTCAACCCCCAGTTTTACAAAGTTCCCTGAGCCATGGCAGGGAGCGGCCGGCTCTGTCGAGGCAGGTGGCTACAAAGGGGACGCAGCTACCTCCTCCCCGCTGAGCCTGCTACTGACTGTTACTGATTCGTTATTAATTTGAGCTGATGATTTTGGGTGATTTTGCTAAGGAATGATTAGGACTAATCAATTAAATGGAATCTCACAGATTACCAGTGTCATGTTTTAAGCAGTCATAGAGATGTTGTCTTTAAACAACCAGTTATGCTGCTAGACGAGGTACTATCGTTAGACTGTTCGGTAAGGATGATTTATTGCCCTGTAGACCAGGTGTTTTAAAAGCTGCATTGTGAAAGGGCCTCAAAGCATGTTAAAACTGCAAGTGAGCCAAAGTCCTTGAGTCAAGGATATGGGGGGGTCTTTCTTTTAGGTCAGTAGTCCGTGGTGGTCACACAAACAGCCCCCCGACTCATTTCAGACTGGTGGGACTAAGAAAACGAATTACGGGAATGATCCTGTTTATGCATGAGAACTTGATTAATATGTATATACTGTATCCTACATAGCCAGCGCGTTGCACGAGTTAGGGGTGCGTTGCCGGTGAGGCGGCTCCCCTGAGCACCCGGCCGTTAATAAAGGAGCGTCTGCTCACCTACGTCACACGTGTGTCCATAAATTCTTTTATCCCGTTTCGGTGACAACCCCGCAGAGCCACCCCAGCGGCGGGGACGGCCGGCCAGACACGGCCGGGGGCGGGGCGGGGCGGGACGGGGCGGGACCGGCCCTTGCAGCTGCCGCGCTGAGGGAGAGGCCGCCGTAGCCCCGCCCCCTTGCCCGGCGGCCCCGCCCCACCGTGCGCGCAGGTGCGCGGAGCGCGCGCGCCTCCCCCCAATCCCCTCTCCCGCCGGCCGGCAGCGCGAGCGGCGGCGCGCGGCGTGCGGGTGCCCGGCGGCTGCTGCCGGCTTTGTGCGGGCGCGCGGCGGGGCGCCACCGCCGCCCATGTCGCTGCTGCCTTCGGCGCTGCCGGCGCCGCCCCCGCCCCCGGCCGCCCCTCCGCGCCCGGCGGTGGGCGGGTAAGGCGGCGGCGGCGAGCCGCGGGGGTTGAGGGGGGGGGGGGGGTATGCGGTTGCCGCCCCTCCGCCCGCCGGTGCTCGCGGCGGCCGGGCATGGTGGCGACTGATGCGGTCGGTGCGTGCGTGAGTCACCGCGCCCCGCAGGCAGAGGCAGCCGGCCGGGCCGGCCTTTGTCTGCGCCGGGAGCATGTGGGTGAACCCCGAGGAGGTGCTGCTGGCCAACGCCCTGTGGGTGACGGAGCGCGCCAACCCCTACTTCATCCTCCAGAGGAGGAAGGGGCACGGAGGCGATGGCGGCGGCGGCGGACTGGCGGGTAAGGGCGGCGGCGGGGTCCCGGGGCGGGCGGGCGGGTGGGGTCGCGTTTCGCGCCGTCTCCCTCCGCGGCACGTCCGGGGTGAGGGGGGGGCGGTGTTGGGTCCCCGCCGGGCGGTCCGCGGGGCACCCTCCCCGCTCCTCGCCACCTTCGCGAACGGCCGGGGGGAGCTCGGCAGCCTCCCTGCCGCGGCCGAGGGCGGCGGCTGGGCCTGGCACGGCGCTGGGAGGCGGCGGGGCCTCGGGCCCCTCGGTGGCGATCAGGTGCGCGGCCCTGGGGAACACGCGAGCGCTTGTTTCCCTGGAGGTTTCCGAGCTGTGCGGGTCGTCACCGGTGTCCGATGGCCTCAGACGTCGGGGTGTGACTTGTCGCAGTTCTCGGAGGCTTTTCTGTTGGAATCTCGTAACACACATCGTTTAAAACAAGACCGAGTTGTGATTCACGAGCGCGTACTATGAGAGCAGATTTCCTTCGGCTCCTCCGTGTTCTTTGGGATGTCCTTGGAAAGCGTGTTTCCCGAATGCTTTGGTTTCAACTGCTGGCAACTGCAGAGGCTTTTGTAGATGTTTGGGTCATATGCATTTTGGTCTCCATAATACCGTGCATATACATCAATCGAGACCTTTCATCATTTTCAGGCAACGTATATGCGTTTCCATGAACTTGGAGATGCAGAACCTGATGGTGTTGCCACCGGTCTTTCTTGAATTGGCAGAAGATAGACAAACTCCTTCTCTGAAAAGCTTTGGTTTCTTCCTTACCCATTGAATCTCATCTGGTTCTTCAGGCTAACCAAAATAAGCATAGGGATTGCATCTATTTTCAAGGTCCTCTGGATGTTTACCAGGAGATTATGAGTTTTTTCAGCCTTTGAATACTCTGTGGACTTGCAAACAGTTTATAATCTAAACTAATGCGCCACTGTAAACTGTGTTTTCGTGTAGGCTCTTGAGATCTTCGGTCTTCTTTGGTGGTGTATGTGGAAAAGCCGCCTCAGTCTTGCATGGAATGTGACCAGCAGCCACTCCACCTCGGCTGTAGATTTTTTTTAATCTTTTGGATTGTGGACGGTGTTGTCAAATCCATATAAAGCATGTTCTTGCCTCAGAAGTTCACCCCTGCTGTATTTAATGCAAAATTCTTGGCAGTCTTACCTTTTAAGGATTACCCCCTGGCCTCTTAAGGATTTCTTCCTCTGTCTTAATGTAGGTGGTTTGAGAGGCATTCTTGTACCTTTCTGACTTTGTTGTCTCTGACTTAGAGATCGTTTGAGATACCCAGTGAATTTTCCAAACATTTCTTGGTTACTGGGGAAACATTTTGAGAATTTGGGGTTTTCTCTTCAACCTGTGCACAGTGCATGTGTATCTAAGCCTTCTTGCAGTTCTGTGTATAATAGTCTGATGATATCATTGTGTAGATGGAGACATTCCTTTTGAAAACTTAGTGCTTGAGTGGGAGTAGGATTCATAATTTTTTTTTCTTTGTGCAGGTCAGATAAGCTGGCAGCATTTGGTAGGAGTTCAGAATTCAGAAATAGTTCTTTGTTTCTGCTTTTTTTCCCCCTTGGAATTCAAGTTTTTGCGCACTGTATCCATTATTTTAGTATGCAGTCTGTATCATTAATGTGATTTAGAATGCAAATTTCTAGGCATATTTTGAAAACTGCTTTCCATATAGCTTTTATTAGTGTCTGTGTGTTGCCTGGAATTGCAGCTGCTGTGGTATTGAGGTAGTAGCAACAAGTAGCTAAAAATTTTCTAGGAGTTTTATTTGTTTGTATGGGGTGGGGCTGGGAAAAAGTATCTTTTTCAGTATGTTGGCAGGACCATAACTAAACAAACACCCATTACTAGCATGCAGAAAGTTATTAGTGCTGGCAGTATTTAAAGGGCTGTATGGGAACTTGTCAGACCTTGCCGTTTTAGCACATGGGTTTTTGACACAGAGGTTAATAGAAGGTGGGAGAGAAAGAAAGAGTGTCCATGTAGAGTGTCGAGGCCACTCCCAGCTTGGTAGGCACCGTAACAAGTGAAACATGGTTGTTTTTCATGGAAACATTGCAATTTTACACTGGTTGTTCTAACAGTTCTGGTCTGCCCACTGAGGGCCAAGGCAGGTGAAGGAAGCCAATGGGCTGTTCTTGATAAGCATTAAAAGTAAGGTATTGTGACCTAAATGATCCTGAGGGTTCAGAATAAATGAATTTGCTGGAACAGTAAATAAAGTACATCGTTTGCAGTAATGATAGCATTTAGGATGACCCTATGGAAGTTCTGTAGATGATAATGATGCAGCTCTTGTGACAGAGGTGGATGTTATCTGGTCAAAAGTAAAGAAACAATAAAAAAAAACCCTACCTTTTTGTGGGTTTTGGTTTATTGTGGCTTTTTTTTTTCTTAGTTGCCCTTTCTCTGGTGACATAATGCTGAAATTTGCTCAGATACAATCTAAAACGTTATCCACCTATGAATATGGTATATAATTTGGCCTAGTTGCTTTGTGGGAAGCCAAATTATGTGTCCTTGAAGTTGTCTAGAAATATTGTATATAAGAATTTTCACTGTGGTGGGAGTGGTCTGAATTTATATATGCAAGAGAGGATGTAAATACAGCTGTCGCTTTTTTTGTGATCTAATTTCTGCTGACTTGTACTCCCTCATTATTGACTCTTGAAGTCATTTGTCTTAAATTGTAGAATGACAATTGACTTTCAAATGGATGGGACTATGGACTTGATGACATGAGATGGCTTCACTATGTAACTTAAGCAGTGGTTGGGCAATACGAAGCACTGATTCTCTGGCATTGCCCTCAAACTTAGGTTTGCTGTGAAACTAACCAGTCAGCAAACTGGTCAGGGTTAAGTGTAATGATCTTCTCTCCATTCTCATCCATATGTCAAGCTTCAAAGAACTTTAATTGGGGCTGCACTGTAATGTGGTTGTGTTGGCATGGCTGAAGGAAGAGATAGAGTACTTTCCCATGGGTGAATGAGAGTGAGGGGGGGAAGGCTGGGGACAGATGTCTTCAGAACGGCCTCTTCGCTGTGCCTGGATGTTGTGAATGAAAATGTGGCCAAAGGCTGACGAGTACCCTCTAAGAGGCTGCCAGGGTCTCGGTGTTACCTGTCCTCCACCACTCACACACTACCATCCTATAGATGGTAGTTACCATCACCAGAACAAAGTCCTTTTAGATATTTTGACACATCTCAGTCTAAAACCAAGTAATTTATATAGCCTTGAGGGTGGTGAAAGTAATTCTCCCTGGCTTTATGTTGAAGCAGAAGAGCAGTACTTGTGTTTATCTGTTCTCCTGGATCCACTCTGAGTGCAGCAACCCTTTGAAGGAAAAAGAGTTTTAGTCACTTTGGGGGAAGGGGTGAAAAGTCAGCCCTTTCTAAAGCACCGATTTTCTACACTTGACCCCAATTTATGTAACTTGAACAGAGAAAGCTGTCTTATTCAAATACTCATTTGGACATTGGAGACATTTTCTGTACTTATTTTAATATTGGATTGTAACAAGTTAGAAGCGTGAACTTCTTGTTATGCATTAGGGCAGTGTCTAATTAGTGAATCCCTAAAAGTCATCTCGTCTGACAAAATGTATCCGATTAATAGTTTACTTAAGAGATGCAGCTTTTCTACTAAACAGTGTGGATCCATTTTTATATTGAACTAAGGTGATTGTTGTCTATGTCAGTACCAGTCACATCATTGTGACTTTCCTTTGTAAGCATGCCTTAACTGAAGGGTTGTTTGGGTTTTGTTTTCCTTCTTAACAAAAGGGAAATGGGAAAGACTTGTAAATAGGATTTTAAATTGGATTTTCATAGCTGTTCTGCAAACTCGTGTTATCTTGCATCACTGCATTAATCTTCCAGGACAAGACCAAAATATGTACTTTTCTGCTTTAAAAGTATTTGATGGTTGATGAGCTTTCTCCATAATGAAATTGTTACGTGCCTAGCATGTAATTCCATGCCTCTATTTTGCTTCTGTGTGACCCTCACTCAAGAGTTTCATCTTACTTTTTCCCCTGTTGGTGAACAAAAGGATTTTCTTTATTCTTACTGGTTTTCTCAGAGGTGACAGATGTTTTTAACCCTCTCTTCTTCATACCTATTCTGCTTCCTGCTTGTCAGCTCCCTTCCTCGGGCAGCCTGGTGGTTTGGCCTGTGTGACACACTGCCTTCTCCAGAGGGATCCAGCGTGTTGCACGGCAGCCTGCATCAGCTGAAGCAGAGGCATTTGGAGAGAACATAAACCTAGATCTCTCCCATCATTTGGGTGCTGTGCCCTGTATCACTGTATTGCTTCTATGGATATAAGGATCTTGAACTTGTCATGAAGTTTATCAATGACTAAAAGCCTCATGATTTTGTGTTATTAAGTATACCTTGCATTCTGATGTAACTGGTAGGTTAAAAAGTGTCTGTAACTGCTTTTTTTTCTGCTATACCGTGGTAATGCTTGCCAAACTCTCATTTGGAAACAATATTGCAGGGAATTAGCACGGCTAATAGTTGAGGGCAGAGTAATGTATTCACTTAGAGTTTACAGGAAAAGATTGAGGGTGTGGTACGATTAGCCAGTGACTGCTGTGCTGCTTCTGCATGTGTAGGTTTGTGTGTGGAGATGAAATTCTAACTAACTTAGTTTAAAATATTGTAAGATCTCTTTGAATCCCAAGGCAAGTGAATTGTTCTTAGTTTGCAAGAACTGTTTTTAGGAATGAGTTATTTTGCACATAGGGTATTTATGCTTACAGCTGAGACAGTGCATGTGTGAGAGATTCAGTACAAGTTTGTAAGTCCATGAGATGTTGCCAAAGATGATTCACATGCTTAAGCAGAAGAGAGCAGATGGAAATTTGCTGACTTCTGATGATAAAAGAAGTTGATGAAGTACTGTCTTTCTCCCTAGATACTTTTGCAGAAGGGGTTATCATGTAATTTCCACACTGGAAAGGCAGAAAGGAGAAGTTCTGAGTTCGGCTGGCTGATGCAAGCCTTCAATGTCAAATCTAATAGAATTTTTAATATTGTGACAGTATTCTAACTCAGAACACTTTTCTGCAGCGTTGCTGGATGACGCAATTAGTGGCTCAAATTTGGAGATAAGATTCTATCTTTGCTCTTGACCTCTCAATGCAGAGGGTTGAGGAAGAGGTTGCTTGAAAGCCTGCTTATACTTAAGATTTAGAAAAGCTTTTGGCCGGTATATCATCTGCCTGATGAAGGGATGGTACATGCTTTAACAAACTCAACACTTCCTGTCCTTGTTGAATCAAGCAGTTAGGATTTTGCATGTCAAACTTAAGTAGAAAGCATGTGCTTTCTGATACTTGAAATATAGCATTTATCAACATGTGTGCAAATAGCATAACAGACATGAGTGATCAGCCTATCCATCCACTTTCCATGTTCATTTTGGCTCAGGGGGTGGAAGCTTGTCTCTTCCGCTGTACTCTGTCATGTGGTGTTACACCAAATCTGGTCTGATGCTGCCAAGCTTCTCCTTAGGATCTGCTGTGAGGGTGTTTTGCTTCTTCACACTAGTAGATTTCCACTTCAGGAGGACATGCAGGTGTACAGGGTTGAGCTGCTGTTTGATTCTCCTGATTGACTCACCAGTCTTTCTGTTGCATTCCCTGATGCTTTCATGGGTGCTTAATTGGAAGGTGTTTCATTTCCTGCCTAATCTTCCCTTGATTCCGGTTCTTGCAGTGTTTGCACAAATACAGTGCTCGAGATGTTGCTCGGTGTAGTTCTGGTTTTTGTGCTGTAATGCTTCTTGGTTAAAGACTGTCCTTGATGTTACTTATCTTTTACACTGAGTACTGTGACCCATCAAGGTCTCTGAGTTAAGCTCTCATTTGCCATTTTTGCCTTCTGACATAATGTTACTGCTTGACATGTGGAATTTCGGTATGGCCTGCTATTTCTGCTGAGATCTCTGTTTGTATGAAACCCTGTTGGAAATGGCACACAGGATCCCAACACAGTAAGCAATAAACGTCTAGGCCTCTGTCATTTTCTGCATTACACCAGAGTTTCTATTGCTTACTGGGTTTTTAGAATTACTGTCTGGTCCCACACTGAAAGGTATAGAGAAAGTAGCACTTCTTCACATCAGTTTCCATGTTTCCATCACTCCACTGTCCATTATACATCCTTATAAAAATATATCCTGTTTTGCAGGGCGTTGGGTCCTTGACAGTTTCAGTTAGAATTCTTTAAAATTAAAAAGGTTCCACAAGATATGCCAGTATATATTCTCAAATAGTTTTGGAAGTTAATTAAAACATATGTATTCTCATATTTGTAAATATTTGGTATAGGCAGAATCCATTCAGCTTTCTCTATTATTCTCTAAGATTTGTGACCTCTACTTCCTGTTATTCTTCCTAGTATCACACTGCGTTTGGCTTTTTCCTGTAACAGACATGAGTTGTTGCTGCCACTGACTTTGCTAAAGTATGGAAATACAAGGTGTATGAAGGGTGGTAAGCATTTTACAGAAATCTTGCCTTTCTTTAGCTCTTTGATCACTAATCATACTTCTGATGTCTGATCAATGTTGATATTCAGTAATCTACATTTTTGCTTTGCCTTTAAATTTGGTGCTGAGATAGGCTTAGGTTGTGGAGGACTTCTTCAAAATCTCTTCATTTGCTTTTTTTTTTTTTCAAAAGAAAGGCTGTAATTATTTTCTAGGCTCAATTTCCAATTGTTTTTTTTCTTTTTTCTGAAGTTTCCAGATAGAGGTGCATGAATCTGTGCTACAGCAGCAGTCTTAGTTTCAGCTAGTAAGTTCTTAATGTGTTTTTGGTTCTTTCCCCACAGTCCTGTCTTGCACTTCCCCTCTGTGTTTTCCAGTATTTTATTAGACAAAGCTCTTGAGATTTTCTGTTCAGAATTGTTCCTTTCCCTGGTAAAGTGCCTCCTCCGATAGCTTGTTGAAATCTGATCTATCTGCAGGTATTCATTCAGAAGAGTTAGAATTTGAGTAATGTTTTTCTGAAACTATTTCTTCAGATTTAGCTTGTATTTGACCATGCTGTGCTTTAGGACAGTTCCTTAGTTCCAGCTAAGTTGACTGTGCACACTTCAGTTCTCAATTTGTGCCACTGATTTGGTTGGTTAGATTGAGTTTACAGTTGTTTTTCTTAGTTTAGTGGTGGTTGGGCTTTGTTTTGTTGGGGTTTTTTTCTTCAGTTGTTCATACTTACTTGGTTTATTCTTTAGTCTTATATAGTTTATCTGAATCTTGGTGCTGATGTTGATTTAAATTTTGCTCTTGGATGAAATCTATTTAATTTGCTTATGCTACTCTGAGAGAATGGGATACTTAAAAAAAAAGTTTTGAGTGAAATTCAGTTACTTCCCTGCTGTTTTGGTCAATGGTACTTGATTGTGCTTTTCCTAGGTCTTTTGGTTTGTTTGTGATTTTTTTTTTTTTTATGAACTTATGAATAAATGTTTATATCATACCTTGAAGGCATTTGTTAACTCCATCCGTATTCTTGCCTTTTTTCCGTTGTTTCATGTAGTCTGGTGTGATTGACATGTAGTGTAAAATTTGTTTTCTTCAGTTGTGTGAGATAATTTCTTTGGGTTTTTGTCCAAATTTCAATTTCCTCTGTGTTGTAAGCCTTCACAGACCTGTAACTGTCTGTCATGTCCTGTCAGTGCTCATCTCTCTACTGAGCCTTTTCCTACTTCTGCTAGGTTTTTGTTTCAGGTCAAGTCTAGGGGGTTTGTGTCTGGGAACTTATTGTTTGGATGTATTATTGTGTGAGTTTCTGTGCCCAGACATTTCATCATCTGCAAAGTGGGCCTCAGTGGAAATAAAGGCAATTCTTTTGCTCTGTGTATACATATCTATATATAGTGATATAGATTGGTATCCACATTCTGGTTTCCCCTCTGAAGAGAAAAACAGCAGTTTTACAACCCTAAAATATTTTAAATGTTGCTTAGTAGATAACACTGACAAATGTGGTTATATCTTACAATGATTAGAGCCCTTCAGCTTTCAGGTGAAGTTACAAAGAGTTGTAAAAGCTGAAAAGTCTGAACGCACACAGATTAGGTTAAGATACAGGTTTTTGCAGGGATGGTCATGAGTTGTTCCAATACCTTGACAAGTAGTGTGGTAGATGTTCTATTGCTGATTGCTTTTAAGATAAGATATTTGGAAGATAATCTAATTCAATCATAATTGTTAAACTTGAAGGATGGATGAAAGCTTTAGCCTTTGTTACTGCTTTATCCTGCAGTAGTCAAGCCAGATCATCCTGTTGGCCCTCTGTCCTGATTTTGGCTGGGATAGAGTTAATTTTCTTCCTAGTAGCTGATGCAGTGCTGTGTTTTGGATTTAGTGGGAGATTAATGTTGGTAACACACTGCTGTTTTAGTTGCTAAGTAGTGCTTTATCCTAAATTAGGGATTTTTCAGTTTCCCATGCCCTGCCAGCGGGCAGGTGCACGAGAAGCTGGGAGGGAGCACAGCCAGGACAGCTGACCTGAGCTAGCCAGAGGGCTATTCTGTACCACAGAACATCATGCCCAGTCTATAAACTGGGGGGGGGTGTCGCTGCTCAGGCATCAGTCAGAGGCTGGTGAGCAATTTTGTTGTGCATCACTTGTCTTTGCTTGAGTTTTATTGCTCTCTCTTTCTTATTATATTCCTTTTCATTACTATTGTTAGTATATTTTATTTTAATTATGAAACCATTCTTATCTCAACCCATGAGTTTTACTTTATTGTTGTTTTTCTCCCCATCCCACTGGGAGCGGGGAGGAGTGAGCGAGTGGCTGCGTGGTGCTTAGCTGCTGGCTGGGGTTAAACCATGACACCCTTCCTGAGCTTTTTTTTTAAAGATTACTGGCTAGGTTTCCAATCCTCTCTCATTTGTATTCATCAGCCTGAAGACAGAAAAAGCAAGTACTGTTTTTGCTGCTTGTCTTGCTAAATGTCAGTAGAGTGACAGTGCTTCGTCAAACTGTTTCACTGAACATGATTGGAAACTTGTGTGCGAAGAAAGCTGCGGCTGGGCAATTAGTGCTCTGTAAAACTGCATTGGTAGAAACAGAGCAACAGATGCAGGTCTTGGTGAAGACTTAACAAATCTTAGGACTTAATTTCAGTGGCAGAATTTGTTTTTCTTAATACCACCTTACATGTCCATATAAGCCCATGCTATATAACCCACATAGGAAGACGGTTATCAAATAAGTATTTAGAGGTTATTTTGCTTTCATTTATATGAACAAACACCTATAAAATAACACTGTATAACCCTTCATAAAGTTCTAAGGGTGGTGCTCATGTTGAGGAGGTTACTTTCATACTTTAGTGGATACTATTACCAGGATTGGAAGTTTAACACTGTAATTATTTTTGAGTGGTGTATAATATTTACTATTCATTTAGGCTTTCCCATGAAATGAAATCAAATAGAATTGACCTTCCCCTTTAAAAGGGTTTGTCCATAGTATTACCCATGGAGTTCAGATTGTTACTGTAGGTTGAGTTTTGACAAGGGAAGTAATTGGATGACCTCATCCTGTAATAACAAATGAGAGCACGAATCACATAAACACATGGGCTGCCCTGAGAAAGAATAGAAGAGTAATGATTCATTATCATTACTAGGAAAAACAATAGCTTGTACTGTATAGTTTAGCTGTGGTTTGTTATTGTTTTTATAATCCAGTAAGTAACACTTAAGGAAGAGTTTATTCAGTGTCCATGAAATGAATATAAAACTGAATGCTTAGGGTGCAAATACAATTTAAGTCAACTCTATTGATTGAGGCTTTCTCAGAAGTCAGCTGACACCTGCAAGCCAAATAGGTCCCTTGGATGTTTCAGGTTTATGACTGGAGCTCATTATTTGTCCATCTAACTTTAGTGGAAAGAGAATGGGCCATCAGTGCACTTCAAATATTGGGAGCCGTTTAAGCAGTATGTGTTTCATTCAGGGTTGGAATGTCACGAAGCCTGTTTTGAAAAATTCTTACTAATGACACATGTGACACTGCAAGTTTGCCTAGTTGCAGTGCTGAGCTCATACACAAATAGGCCGCTGACATCCACGGGACTATTTGAGTGATAGCTCATGAGCATGACTCCAGGAGTCACAGTCTGACCTGTATTAAATCTTAACTCTTTTGGAGGGAGTACTTCTCTGTTTGCTCTATGTGCTAAAAAGATGTATGCTGTTTGCTTAGGCATTTTTAAGATTAAAAAAAAATCTCAACAGAAGGTGTCTTGAAAGACACTTTGAAAGGCTGCAGATTGTATTAGTGGAGAGCTGAGAGAAGGCTGTGGCAGGGCAGGGCTCTGCCCTCAGGACCCAGGTGAATTAACACATGCTTGTCATCTGGCAAACTGGAGGAGGAGGGGAGGGTGTCCCCCGTTGCAGCTGCCGAGTGACCTCCTTCCAACTCTAGGCAAGGTTTGACGCAGGTCGCCCGTGACAGCAAAGAATATTGCAGGTCACTGGTGTCTGCTGAAAGCGCCTCCAGCCTGAGGACTGCATGGTTAAAGCAGGATGGGAAGTGTCACTGATACCGTCCTGAGCTTTTTGATAGTGTTTGCTGTGCAACAAAGCCACGGCTGCGGGTAATATTTAAGGTTTGAATTGTCATTATTTATTATCATTCATAAAAAATAACTAAATTGGATTTGGTGTTTTAATAAGGTGCGCTAGAAGCAATATTTAGCAGTGAAGACCTGGATTATATATGCAATCCAGTTTACTTTGAGAGCCCTGTGTATTTTAGCAGGCAAAACACTACAGACTCACAAACATAATCGTAAGATTGCTGTCAGGAGAACCCTAGAAAGGTGATAAAGACAACTTGATCTTTGTGCGTGTTTTATTTAAATCAAAGTGTGACTTTTTGTCAGTAAGAAAATCCTTTTGTAATAAAAAAGGTTGGTTGAGTGTAAGGTGCACCAGCTGTTGTTGTTTTCAAATAAACTTGCAAATTCTTATGAAAGACAAAAAAAAAAATCACTAGTTATATTTTAAAGGAAAGAAAGGAAGAAATATTCCTACAGCAAAGATCTGTGCCACGGATATACAAACAGCTGAAAACATTGTGACTTATTGCAGGTATTTGAGTCCATATATTCTAAAGTGTGTGTGTTTTTCAGTGGTAGTATCTTACAACGTAACAAGATGATTTTACTGCATGTCATCCCTGGATTTCATGACTGCTTGTGGGCAATTTGTAATCAGTCTGGATGGTAAACTATCAGGAATGCTGATCTCCACAGAGCAGAGAGTGCTTGGAAGAGTCTTAACTGGCTGAATCAATTGGCTTAGTTTTCAAATCAAGGTGACTTACCTGTCTGGAAAATATCCTTTGGTCAGGTAGAAATCATGTGGCTTAACGGGGGGTCTGTGTTATGCAGGAGGTCAGGCTTCCTGTGATCATAACCCCTTCTAGTAAAAAACAGTTTGAAAATTAGTTGCTAGTGTAAGGATACGAAGACAGTGCATCATAATTTAATGCAGACTATTAATCTACTTTGTGCAGTGGTTGTAGGCTCCCCTTCCATGTTACAACTAAGTGTGAGATACAGTGGTCAGATAAGTAAAATATAGTATGATTTTTTTTTTTTTCCTTCAGCATAAATTGCATCAGGTAACAACCCCTTTCCAGTAATAGTCTCTAGTGCATTCTATGCCCTTCTAGTAACATGATGTAAGAGCAATTGCCCAGGCCCCCTAGCCAGTTGTGGCTTTGTATTCCCTGGTTTCAGATACTACATTTCAATGCTTTTCCTCTGTTAATACCTATGTTTTAGAGAAAGTGTAAAAAAAAAAAAAAAAATTGGCCAATTTTCTGGCGTTTGCTTTAGAATTCAAGTTTGCAAAAGAGGAAGCTGACTTTATTCTGAAGGTGTTATCAGACAAAATGAAGGCACTCCTTTTCTCTTCCTGCCCCTATATATAGGTATGGTTGCTCAAGACATTTGGGCTGTGTGTCTGATGGGTCTCTTCCTCGATATAAAGGTTACTTGTGCTTCAGTGCCTTCAGGATAAGGACTGTCATCAGTTAGCCAGATGCTAATCCCACAAGCTTTTAACGTGTACTTTAAACTTTTGCTCATGAAAACCGCTTACTTGAACAAGAGCCTGCAGATTTAGTATTCTTACATTGGGAGTTCCTTACCTTATTACACTACATAGTCAGAAACCTGATGAAATAATGGGAAAAAATCCGCAATCAGTATAGTCACACGATTTGGTGCCTGGATAATTCATTGGCTCTTGCCCAAGGACCAGTCTAATCTAAGGAATATGATTCTTTTGCCGCCTGTTCTGTTTCTATAGAAACTTTCAGCTACTTATGTCTTAGCTGTGTCTCAAGGTGCTTGCTATATGAAGAATTCATGAACAGTATTAACATAATTATTTTTTTAAAAAAATTATTGTGATCACTTCCTGTAGAAATTTTTGAGAGCTTGTCAGTTGGAAATGCTGAGATTTCATTCTGGTTGCATCACTTGTCTTCATTACAAAAAAACCCCCAAACACCCAAACTCAAAAAAACAACACTGACCTGCAATGCAAAATGAGCAGTTCCTAAAGGTCAGCAGTCAAGGGTAGTTGCATGATTGCAAGATCATATAATATTTAGCTTTAATTTATATAAGAACACATAAAATTATTTTTTAATCACCACATGTATCATCAATCCAAACAGCTATTAACTGATATAAGTACAATTTTACTGGTAAATTGTCTGTTGCAATTATCTTGGTAAGCTAGACTTTGAGTTTCCATGGGGACTTCTGGAGTTCTGTGAATTTTCTTCCTTTAACCTCACTGCATGGGTATTTCTACAACCTGTTTCCATGCTGAAAAGGCACAGGGCAACTCCTAGTTACTGCACTAGTGGGAAGTATCCTTTTCTTTGCTTTTCCTTACCTACCTCCCATCTGTTATTTCAGTCCTGGCTAGTCTTGTTTGTTGGGGCTTTTTTAATAGCTCTCTCCATGTTTCTTGAATTTCTTGAATCAAGTGCTCTGTGTTATTGTTTCTGTTTGGTGGGACAGGAGGATGTTCCTCTCCTGTCTCCCGTATCTCAGGGAGAAGGAGGTAGGATGGGAAGCTCCTCTTAGTTTGGTGTTGCTGCGCACGTCAGCAGATTTGTTCTGGCTTATTGACCTTACCTGTGTACTCCAGTTTTTACAGCTGCAGTGCCCTCTGAGACCTAGTGGCAGAATTTGTTGGCAGGACCACCCACACGCCAACAAATTTGGAAATACAGAAGGAGGAAAGACACACACACACATTTTTAAAGATTACAAGGCATTAACAGTGTATCTGTACCTCAGAGATGTATTACATTTGGCTAACATGCAACTTTATTTAGATATTACATCATGCCTACTGCATATTTCATATTTAATACTGTCAGTAGACATGTGAAGCTGCAAAGCATGAAGAATCTTTGGCATAAGCCCTGCTACATGTCTGCAGCAAACCCAGATGATTAATGCAGTGTAGTGTCTGGTTTGGTTTGCACTCCAGTTGAGCAATACTCTTGAGCTCACTAGAAACTAAGCATTGGAGGGTCTTTGCCTATGGTTGAAGCACATGTGCTTTCTGGGCCAGGGCCATACTGGTTTTGTGAGGCTAGAATGGAAAGTGTATTTAACAGAAAAAAAGTTTAAAGGAACTTTATAACCTACTTCAGATTCCTGAGTTTGAAAGGTGTCAAGGTGTATCTTGGACGGCTGGTGGAAGATTGATTAGAGGCAGCTTACTGTACACCAGTAATCAAAGTGCATGAGAGGTGAGGGTTTAAGATGGCAATAGGAACAACTGAAGCTAGTTAGACTAATGGACATTGGGATACTTTAATATTTTGTGTTCATATCCTGTAACCAGCAGATAGCTCTTTAACACTGCTTATTAATGATGTTGTGTTTCAGACAAAGTGGTGGATATTAATGCACTGGGCAGGAAGAGATTACATTTGATTTTGCCTGTGAAAATCTGTATAAAACAAAATACAAATAAAAACCATAGACTTGAGGAATCACTGATAGATGGGGTATTTCCAAATACCAGTTTCAGTTTGGATTTAAGGGATCTAAGATGGAAAATGGGTAGTGCTTTTATATCTTTGTGGTGCATAAAGCAAATCCGAAAGAAGAACAGTGAGAGAAGCAGTCTTCCGTACCAGTTATGACCATGCAGAATGAGGAACCAATAAAGCTATGACAGTAAAAATTGAAAACAGCCACTTGAAAGGAGAAGAGGATTTTAACAGGAGTGTTTTAGAATTTGTTTTGGTACATGCAGTTTATTTCAGCTGTTTAAAACCCCCTATTTTCTACCCCAATAAATATTTGCAGAAAAAAATTTGAAAGTTTCTGTTTTCAATGTGTAAATCTGCTGAGAACTTCAACATGAGAATTTAAATCTGACATCTCTGCAGGGGAGATGAAAATTCTTTGTGGAGGTGAAAAAGAGGAAAACTTTTACATCTTCTAAAAATAAATAAGGCTTCTTGTGTGAGAGGTCTTGGGAGGTTAGAGTTTTGTTTTGTGTGTAATTTCTTATTAAGACAGGGTCTAGAATTTGTGGGAATATAGTTACGATTTATTGGTAGCATTTGGTATGCAGCTGTTGATGGCCCCCTCAGTAGCAAAGAATTTTCAAAGCTGCTTCAGGAAAACAGTATGGCTTTGTCTTTTCATCGGTATCCTTTCAGCTGAAGAACAGCTGGAATGTTAGGCATTTTGATCCTTTCTACTCTGAAGGATCAGACCATTAATTAGTGTAATTAGTTTTGCTGGAAGTCTTTTTCCTATTTGCCATTTAAGTTTTGGACCTTCTAAGGTGTATTGTCTGGTTCTTTTTGTTGATGTTGTGGTGGAGATTTTTTTTGTTGGTATAGTTTTGGTCCATCCTGTCCCTGCCCCCTGCCTTCCCCTGGCTTCAACAGTATATGAAACATGAGAAATAACTAAATAACTTTTAAACATGGTTTTAGAAACCATCTACCTTCTGCTTTGTTTCAATTCATCTGTCTTTATGTTAGAATCGATACATATTTAAGAGTTGAAGTCTTGTTGAAACTGAAAATTTTTCCCTGTTGAGTCACTTTCCCTCTTTATAACATGAGACGACAAGTGGGAGGATGAATGCATAGATCTGCATTTTGCTGTGGAGGGTAAAATGGAAGGGGGGAACCTATGGAGCCCCCTCCTGTAGGATCTTGGGTGATCCATCACTGTGTATTCATCACAATTTCCTGTTCCATAGGTCTCCTTGTGGGTACTCTTGATGTCGTGTTGGACTCCAGTGCCAGAGTGGCACCATATCGAATCCTCTACCAAGCACCAGACTCCTTGGTCTATTGGACTATCGCCTGTGGTAAGGACAAACATACTGACATGTGGGTTTTTACTCTTCCTGGATACTGTGCCACATAACTAATAGAGCATCCTGCCTGCTGAGCAGAGTCATTTCAGGACAAATAGGTCAGGATGAAAACCTGCTCTAGAGGTTAAATTAAGAGGCTCCAGAGCTTCTAATACTTAGACTTTGAATGCCAGCATGTATGTATGTGTTACGCACGATGGGTGAGTACAACCAGAAATGGCCATTGAGCAGGGACAGAAGTCCCAGTTATTTCCCACCTTTCATCTCCTACAAGTGTGCCCAGACAAGCAGTCTAGTATCCATCCCTCTTCCTTGCAAGTTCTCTGTGCCCACGGCTCATTCCTACAACACTTCTGAAGTGCAGCATTCCTGGGTGATGGGGTATCTCTAAAGAGTATGGTAGGAGAAATACCTGGGTTAAAGCCCCCAAATTACCCAGACAGGGCACCTGGCTTCCCTTGAAATGGAAACTGGTAGAATAGTGCAACCCCAGCTTTCACCTGCCTACTGAATATTGGTATGGCATTTCCTGGACAGTGAGCTTAGTCTCCTCCAGGTTAAATACCATCTAGATCCCAGGGATGCCCACCTCCCAGACATTTATATCAGGCAGTGTGTTGTCCTAAATGATGTAAATTCAGCAAGGTGGTAGCTAGGTTAGAGTTAAATGCAGAAGTGTATGTTCTTACATAGATGTAACAGCTCTTCAGAGTTTTGGCCTTTAAGACTCAAACTTTGACTGATCTAACTGTAAGACTGTTTCTTCTGTCACTATAGTAGTTGGTGAAATCAATGAAGTTGATATTTTGGTATGTTAAATATGATTTTTGCATGCATCAGATGCTGTAAATATTAAACACTTATTTCTGTGGTTAGGATTGGCCAAGCTTGTAAGGTCAAATCCTCAGTTTTGATAGTATTACTTTTCAGTCTTAACAAATGGAAGCTTCTGAATGCAACTGCTCTATATCTAAAGTTTCAAACACTGCTTTAGTCAGCAGCCAGAACTCTGTTCGTCTGAAAGAAAATTGAGAAAGAGGACAGATGAGAAGTGCATACATGCCTGTCATCTCTTTAATAGATAATGTAACTCTCAGCATCCCCAGTGCTGGCTGACATTCAAAAGTACTAGTTAATGAAGCTGTAGACATCTTCTGGCCTAACAGTGCCCTCTCATCTCTGCCCATTTGCCCAATAAGAGTTGACATTTAGATTATTTGAATGACTTTTCCTCCAGACAAACACTGTCCCATGGGAGAAGAGGATGAGGAATGGATGAAGGTTTGTCATAGATCTAATAATTTTAGCAGTTCAAAGCAGGCTCTATTCTTATGAGCATATGAGGTGATATCAAAGCTATGTTGCATTCTGAATTCAATAGGACTTTTTTTAATAGCTTGTCTTAGCACAAGTATTTCTTGCTACTTTTGATGGTATCAGACCTGAAAGAAGGCATCGATTTAAACAACCATTTGTCCCTCTACACCTATTAGTACCAACTCACTGAAGACTTCAAAATTCATATAATTTGCCTTTAGTGACAGCTAATAGTAAAAACAGATATTAATGAAGTTGTCAATATTAAGGTCATTTCCAAGTCTTCATTTAACTGCTTGCTTTGTACTGTTAGCTGCTGCGTTTTGACTATAAGTAACGGGGACCTTGCATGTCAGCTTTCCATGGATCTCAGTCATGAGAAAGAGGGTAAAAGTACTTGACAGTATGTTTATTTACACTATTTGCGCACAAGCAGAGGTAGTTGCAAGTGCATGCACAGTCTTCTTCCCTTCATCCCAACGTCTGTGTGCAGCAATTACTTAGCACCTCTGTCCCATGAACTTGAAAGGGAGCAACTGTGGGTGCAAATTTTCTCCCTGTTTGCAGACTCCCTTACAATGAAAATAATGTATCACAAAGCTCTCAAAATAGTGTTTCTTCAAAGACACTTGTACTGTGCACATATTCAGAAATGAATTTTTTAAGACTTTGGAAGTAAGCCATGTGACTTTTAAGTGCATTTGCATGGGGGTTTTTTTGCATGGCACCTATAGATAATTACTGTAATTATTACTACAACACGTGTCCTCAGATAACCAGGGGCACAAAATGGAAGGCAGATGATTTATTTGCCACAGAATAAACATATGTACCATATAGGTATAAACATGCTGCTGCTGAACTGTGAGGGTTTTGTTTCTCTTCTGTGACAAATATTGCAAGTTTTATGTAGAAATATGGTACTCTATTAACATTTAAGCTAGTTTTAATAAACATGCTCATCAGTTACGAATCTTGAAATTGCTGAAGTAGTTAATGTAGTTATGTGCTTCCATTTTGTGGAGTGTTTCTTGAATTTTTAGTCTCCTAATGTCTAGCTGGTTGCTTGGCTTGGTTATTTTTGTTAAACTGTAGGACTGAACTAGCTTAGTTTCATCACCTGAGGGAAATAGCGTGGCTCTTAAGAGTGAGGTAAAAGTTTACAGAGAGCAAATTATTTATCTATGCAACCTTGAAGCTGAGCAGCCCAGTGTTGCCTAAAGCTCTGCACTGTGGTTATTTTGTGAAGTTGCAACCATAGCAATTCCATTTGAACTTTTCAAGGGTTGTTACTGTTATACATAAGTTACTAAGGGATTTGTCTGCATTTAGCTATGCAACTCTTGATATGTCTGTATTGTACAGCTGTTCCTCCCTGTTCCTTAGGGTAGACTGCTGGTTATTTGGTACCTGTAATCCCTTTATTTTTAAAGAAATCTGTCACGTTCTCCTCTGCCTTCCATAAAGCCATGCTCTCCAGTAAGCAGCTATGCAGAGTGGTAGAAATGTGATTTATTTCCTCGTTCATTCATGCTACATGACATTTGGTCTTGTTCTGTACAAGACTATTCCAAGGGTGAAAAATAATCTAAGAGGTTTTCTTTGCTCTGAAATGGCTATTTAAGTTATGTTTAGACCCCAGATTTGTTTATAATTCATTTTGGATGTTAATTTTCTTGGGTATTAACTACTGATCTAGCCTGTATGAGAATGCTAGCTGGTAGATCTGAGGCTTTATAGCTCTGTAAGGGAGTTTTGTTAACAACACTTTATGCAGTGCTGTGTTGAAGATGTCACAGGTTCTGTCTGTTGAACTATACTGGAAAAATGTTATTGGTAACTTTTCAAGGACAGTGTTAAGCATATTAATTTTGTAATGGTCTAGAAATCCAACATGTTGTTTGTGATTAGCCTTGCACACTGTAGTAGCCATTCTGTGTCCTGTGTCAGTGTTCCTCCCCCATCTGCTAATCCTCAATTTAGCAGGAAAAATATTATTAGTATATGTAAATTCTGGAAATGAATAACTTTTTTTTAGATCCTTCTCCACCTATAAAATCAGTCATTCTTACTATGGCCTTGTGTGTTTTTCAGGTATAGAACTATTGCTGTAGGTTTTTTGTGGTAACAGTACTCATGCATTTCCATACAAGTTTATAAATCTGTATTTCACATGTTTAAAAAATGAATTGCAGATTATTTTAAAACCCCAACCTTGACATTTTATAACATGCCTTGGGAAAGGTTTTCAGAGAAGACCATGTGCTCCAGTTAACAAAGCTACAAGTCTTAGTTAAGAGTGCTGCTGTTGAGTTTACTAGCTGTAACTAGGTAGAGGTTTTGTCAGTAACTGTAATTAGTTGAGGTTTTGCCAGTGCACTCCTGAACCTGCCATTACTGGCAAGAACAGTTTTAGGCTTCATGAAGTGTTACAGGTTCTCTTGCAGTGCATTCTGTTAATGGCAGCAGTTCAGGTTGACTAATAGGCATCTCAGGTAAGTATCTCCTTTTGAAAAGAAGACTGGACATGACAGCCTCACTAGGTGCCTCAAGCCATTCTTATTCCTCAGTCACTGACTGAAACAATACTAAGATTATACTTCTGAGTGTGTTTGAAAGCATGTTTATATGACTTGTTAATTTTCTTCTCAGCCCTAAACTTGGTCACATCTTTCGACTCTTACCTTAGACAAACCAACCCAGATGCTAGAAACCTAACCCTGACAGGCAGAGCTGTTCCCACATTGCTCATGCTGTTACTTTGCCCCACCTGCCCCTTCTCATCCTCTCTCCAGCACTGTGCATCCTTCCTCCATCCAGCTCTTCTGGTCAAGACCTCCCTTAGCTCTCCAACTTCTGTTTAACATGCTTCTTAGTTTCCTCCTTGAAGACTGAGGAGAATGGCTCAGTCTACCGGGGGTACTGGCCAGCATTACAGTATTTCAGCCATGGAGCACACCATAAGCTGAATGTAGCATTTAGAGAAGGGGAAGGAGTGATTGGTAGCCTACCGTGTGCATTGTAGCTACTTTCTCTTTTATTTCCTGCCAGTCTTGAGGGCTCCAAAGTGCAGTGGTTTAACTGTCAAATGGCTAATTTTCCCTTCCCTGAGAGTTAGAGAAAAAGGCCAATGATGGCGATATGATTAATGCTTCTAATATGCTAAGATAGTCAAACACTTGCCAGTAGCAGAGTTAAGATAGACCTTGTACTTTAAAACATTGCAGAAGTGTGTTTTAATCCTGGGTGAACAAAGCAAAGAGAAAAGATATAGACTGTGGTGATAAATTGATAAGACCTGGGGTGTGGGTTTTGGCCTGATTGCATGATCCGCTGTAGATGTGACAGGGAGAGTAAACAGTAAGATAGCAGAGACAAAAAGCAGTGGAAACAATGAGATGGGTTGTTACAGGTTGGGAATAATCAATCAAAGCTGTTTCATAAGAAGTGATGAGAAATAATTGATGAATCACAAACAAGAAATAGGCAGCTTTAGGAAATAGTTCATCATGATAGTGTGTCTGCACTGCTTGTCACTGCTCTTGAAGAGATGAGCAGTATTTCTGATGACAATCTAGTCTTATATACATAGCTCATGTCTTTTATCATTGCTTTTTACAGCAGTGTAAAAGCCAAGAAGAAACATATTAGTCTTCAGACCACCTCCTGAGTTCCAGAAAGGTCTAGCTGCATCCCATGGTTTTAAAAAGAAGCAGCAGCAGCAATCACTTGTGGTTCTGAAATATTGCTTACATACTCAGCCTATTCTGCATCATGATTTACCTGTCCATACAACAACTATAATTGAGAAATTCCCCTGGAAGTTGCACAGAATGCTACATTCTGTTGCTTTTATTGGAGATGTGTTGTAAAACTATGTATACTGTAGAAAGAATATTTTCCCCTTTCATTTGTTGCTGAACAACAGGGAAAACAATTGTTTGGTATTTATTCAGGATGGTTGCACCGAGTTCTTCAAACCACAGCAACACTTATGTGCAGATATGTGACATTTTGTGCCTCTAATGAAGCTGACGAAGTTGTTACAAACAGCTTGTTGTAATTTAACCTCTTTCTAATGGTTGCTTCACAAGAGCCCCTCCACTTTGTAGGGTTCTGTAGGGATTAGTTAGCAGGTAGGTACATTTACTTCCTAGTTCTGAGTAAAATGAGCCAAATCTGTGATTTGAACAAAAAGATGACATAGTATTGATGCTATTTCCTACCTGGATTGAGATACTTTTAATCAGGCTTCAAGTGCAGATGTTCCTATGTGGACATGTAATGTTTGTTTTCTGAAAACACTTACTTAAAGTCTCAGTTTTTACAGAATTCCATCAACATCTTGGGGAGGGGGAACATGATTTTTTTTTTGTGAGTGCTTAAATTTGTTCTTCTTTCAGGGTGGACACAGAGAGATCCTGAAGAGCACCAATATATTCATAAGGATGTTGAGAACAGGGGTTAACTGAACAGGAGCCAGCAGTGTGCCCAGGTGGCCAAGAAGGCCAATGGCATCCTGGCTTGTGTCAGCAATAACGTGGCCAGCAGGGACAGGGAAGGGATCTTGGCACTGGTGAGGCCCCACCTCAATTCCTGTGTTCAGTTTTGGGCCCCTCACTACAAAAAGGACATTGAATTACTCAAGCATGTCCAGAGAAGGGCAACGGAGCTGGTGCAGGGTCTGGAGCACAGGTCGTACGGGGAGCGGCTGAGGGAACTGGGGGGGTTTAGTCTGGAGAAGAGGAGGCTGAGGGGAGACCTCATCGCCCTCTACAGCTCCCTGAGAGGAGGGTGCAGAGAGCTGGGGATGAGCCTCTTGAACCAAGTAACAAACAATAGGACAAGAGGGAATGGCCTCAAGTTATGCCAGGGAAAGTTTAGACTTGATATTAGGAAGTATTTCTTTCTAGAAGGGGTTGTTGGGTGTTGGAATGGGCTGCCCAGGGCAGGGGGGGAGTCCCCATCCCTGGAGGGGTTTAAGAGTCGGGTTGACCCAGCGCTGAGGGATCTGGTGGAGCTGAGAACGGTCAGTATGAGGTTAATGGTTGGACTGTGATAGATGATCTTCAATATCTTTTCCAACCTTGATTCTGTGATTCCAATTCATCTCAAGTAAAATAGAAGCAAAAATTTACATATATACTCTAGTTCATACAAGAAGCTTTTTCATCCCTTTTCTGTACTGCTTTACAGACTACATGTATGCTGGTTCCTCAATATCAGAGGTATCTCACTTGACCCCTTTTGGTCTCCTAAGTAAACTAGAGTCATCAAAGATTAGTTTATTCTTTCATCATCCAGAAATAAGCCACCTCTGACAACCCTCTTCTCCTAAAATGTTACAGCTTAGAGGTCCTTCAGCACTATTCTTTTAAGGAAGAGACATTGTAATAGACTTGTTAGGAAAATTATCCTTTTCAGCTCTTATTCTTGAAATTTTATTGTTTCATAATTTATAGATGTATATAATCAGGAATCAATGGTAGAATATGCAACTGTTGGGGTTTTTGTCAGTTGCTAACGGATGCAGAGTAATACCTATGCTAATTCTTTAATGTGACATTGGACAGCTCAATGTTGTTATTGCGGTTAGAATTCTAAATGTAGGAGAGTTTTGCTCATGATATTGACATGAGTAGATTGTGCTTTTCACAGAATAGTCTTGAAGATTGCTACATATTTATTATGAAATTAAAAACTATGGAAGGAGATTTTTGAATTTCCAGGAATACAGCATCTGGTGAAGTATTGCATCTCCAGTTACTGGCAAGTTTTACAGGTCTTTTTTATGATTAAGAGGACATTGACATTGGTGAATTATTGATTATGTGACTTTTTGGTTGTTTTTATATATACAGGTTGTTCAAGGAAGGAAATCACTGAGCACTGGGAATGGCTTGAACAGAATTTGTTGCAAACCCTTTCAATCTTTGAAAATGAGAATGACATAAATACATTTGTCAGAGGAAAAATACAGGTACTTAAATATATTATTATAAATGTCGTTAATGATAAATGTGATTGTGGTAGGAAAACTGATGTGAATTCTAAAAAATCTCACCTGGTAGTCTCCAGGCTGCTACACATTCTTGAAGGAAAACCACATTTGAAGTAGCAACATGTGTGTAAAAATTAGGGAAACTGGCATTAGCGCACATGTACTACAGCAGTGTGATTAAAATAATACATATACATATATATATATATGCAGGACTTCAAACATATGTTCTAAAACTAATTGTACTGTTGCTTCTGTCTTAAACCTCGAGTTTGATGTAACTGCTTTGCCAGTGCAAAGCTTTAATTTTTTTTTTATGCACTCATCGTATAATGTCTCGTTACCCTCTTCTGTGTAGTTAAATCCTGTAGTGTTGACATTTATACTTCATATACGTTTTAGGAGTTCCTGAGAATTTATTTTTCTCCTTATAGGAGGCACAGTAGTTATACTGGTAAAAAGTACTTTAACCACACAAAAAAAATCTAAAAATAAATATTTGGATTAAAAATTGATTGTAGGCAAGATTTCTCTCCTTATTTGGTGTGTATTCTAAGCATTGGCTTTGTCTCATTCCCCTTCTAACATTTCATGTAGTAAGTCAGCTGTCTTGTTATTTCTGTTTTACTAGTGAATCAGGTATGAGGGCTATAGATAACCATGGAAACACCTTACGTGAGAAGACCGATGTCTTGTGAAGTATAATCCTTTAGGGAAATTGTTACTTTTTAGAGTTGGACAAATACTAAATGTGAATGATAATTCGCTGTCTTATACTCGGCTTTCCATGTAAATATGGAGCAATTTGATGCAAGAAGTCACCTTCCTCTTTTAAACTTTAATGTAGAAAACAACATAGAAGACTCATAAAAGAGATTGAGAAAATAAATGAATAGACCAGAACTTCAGTATAGGACAGAAGGAACAGTAGTCTTTGAGGTATCAAAAAGCAGCTTTTTACCAGACTGCTGCCACTTCAAATTTGATTAAGATCTTTGCACCTGAAAGCGTCAATGATTTTTCCATCCTGCCAGTTAATTGAATGGGAGATATTTCTTTTTTTACCCTCTTGCTCTTTTCCTTTGCTCAAGGTCCACTAAGAGGGGTCATAAATGTTGTTTGATATTTTCCCTAATAGATAACTTTTTTCCTTCCTGTTATAAGAAAATTTTCTCGTGAAATCCTATCCCTGCTCCTCAGGAAGCATATTTACATGGGAGGGGAGCATATTACAAATCACAGGTGCTTTACAGAGTTGATAGGATTATTTACGATAGGCTGGTTAATTTAAAACAGGGTACTGACAAGTGGTTAGTGTTTGGTTGCTTTTGACATAGGCATGGTAAGGAGCAAGGTCATCAGAAGACAGCCTTGAATAAAGTAAGTAACTATATAAGCAAAAGAATGAGCAGAAGAATAAGAAATAAGATAAAGACTTTATTGACATTGCAGTAACTTTTGTGGCCTCTGGCCCAGACAGCAATGTTAATCAGGATATCTGATACCCCATGGCAACTAACATGCTATGTACTACTTTCACTCCCTACTAGGGCATCATCGCCGAGTACAACAAAATCAATGGCATCAAGGAGGATGACGATACAGAAAAATTCAAGGAAGCCATTGTGAAATTTCACAAGCTATTTGGGATGCCAGAAGAAGAGAAATTAGTGAACTACTACTCCTGCAGTTACTGGAAGGGCAAGGTTCCCCGTCAGGGCTGGGTGTATCTCAGCATTAATCACCTTTGCTTTTACTCTTTTCTCATGGGCAGGGAAGGTACGTTTTACGGTGGAATGGTGGTCTGTGCATCTAAGAATGATTAGGAAATCTTGTCTCGTTTATTACTGTTCGCCTGCTGAGCTGCTGAGGGTGCAAACACACTGCTGAGGAAAAGAGGAGCAGAGAGCATTTCCTTGACTGTCACATTGCTTAACTTTGCGCTTGCTCCCTTCTTTGTTTTGTATTTCTGAGAGTACTTCTCTGTAGAGCAATACCTGGGCATCGTTTAGAGGTATGGTTTGCTTCAGGGGCTATGCTCAAAAGGGGGCATAGGGATGAGATCATACCAGTTTTGGCTCCTTCTGCTCTTGTACAATCCTTCCGTGCTACTCAGGCAGACTTTGCAACCTCAAGTGCCACATATACTCTTGTACAATACCTGAGCATCACAAAGGGCTCAGAGGACACCCAGGGTCAAGAACTACATAGTGTGGATGCAACCAGTCTGCTTTAGAGGGAGTTAATTCTAAGCAGTGTGGGGCCAAGTGAGTCTGCAGTATGGTTGGTTATGGGCAATGGATCAGTCCCGAGTCTTTCTGTTTAGGTGTATAGACATACCCCAGTGAATGACTGCATTGTAGATTTACTCCCCATTTTAAGCACAATATCCTAACCTGTAGTGGTGTTGGAAGAAAAACCAAGGATCTGTCATTACTGTAACATTTGAAACCTTTTTAATGTGTAAAAATAATGCAAGCTCGTCTAATGCGTTTAAACTATGTTTGTTGCTTTTATAGCAAAAGAGGACATCAGAATCTGAGCAAGAGCCGTGGCAGTGATAAATGATGTTAGCCCACCTAGCTTTATAATGCTTTTGCGTGGTGTTCCGTACAGAAGTAAATGATACTTAAACTTTTATCTGCTGTTTGTCAGGTGATCCTAGTTTCTTTGTCCAAGCTGGGTCTGTCTATGCTGTCCTCCCAACTTTTCAAGATACAAGAAAATTTCAGCTTAATACGTTTTATAGGAAGATGATGATAAATGCTTTTGACTATGCTAATTTTTGTACTGAATCTTTTTTTGTTTGCTTCTGTTCAGCGAAGTTAGTTATCCGCTGGGTTGATATCACTCAACTTGAGAAGAATGCTACACTGCTCTTCCCTGATATGATAAAAGTGAGCACAAGGTCAAGTGAACATTTCTTCTCAGTGTTCCTTAATATCAGTGAGACGTTTAAACTAATGGAACAGCTTGCCAATATAGCTATGCGACAGCTCTTGGACAATGAAGGATTTGAACAAGACAGGTCATTACCCAAACTGAAGAAGAAATCTCCCAAAAAAGTATCTGCACTAAAACGGTAGGTAGCACTGGCTCTTAGTCATTTGTTTCTCCTCAGTCCTTCTACTTGCAGCATTTTGTCCAAAAGTTTTCTAACATTGCTGTCATTTATTGTTGTTCCAGAAGGAATGATTGATTCCAGCAGTAGCAAAATGTGAAAAATTATTTAAATATAATTACTTAGTCTCTTATTGAAATAGGAAAGGAAAACATTTGAATAGGAGCATGTTGCAAAAATAAGAGACCTATTGGAGCCAAATTCTGGTTTGTTCAGAAGGTCTTTAACGTATCTGTTGTAAGGCTCTTTTATGTTACTGGGGAATGTCATAAAGTGATTTAAGTGTTAAAAAATGTGCCTAATATTTATACTTGCCCTATAAATGGAATTTAAAAAATTACTCTAAGTGATGATTTGTATCTAGAACTTATTTTAGGTAAGATAATCAAAAAATGACATAAAACTCTAAGGGATGAAAAATTCTGGCAAATATTTCTGCTTCTTCTATAGATACTGTACTGCAATTTGATAGTTTTTTGTTAACTTTTTCATTGATCATGTTAGTGAGCCATACAGAATTGTAACCAGTGCTTGTTTATATTTCTTGTTTCTTAGTGTCATCTGACATGCATTGTATCACTTGTCTAACTGTTCAGTGTTCTGCACTGAATGCAGTATCAAGACTAAGTCTTGAAATTATTAACAAACTCTAGCCCTAAAGGTTAATAAATAGGCTTCAAAGGAGCATTTTTGGTGTACTGTTAACCTGGGGTTATGTGTTGTTCAATAATAAATGGATTCACTGTGTATCTTCTCAGAAAGTAGGACTGAATGTCAAAAGATCACTCAGCCTGCCCTTCTGAGAAGTCAGGGTCAATGATCCAAGTAATTTGTAGCAGAATTTTTTAAATGTAGTTTTAGAATCTTCCACCAGCAGAGACTATACATCCCCCTATATGCAAACCGTTTCCACTGTTTTGTTGTGCACTCAGTGCTTAACTGAGTTGTATACTGCAGGTAGCTTACAATGATTTGTATAAAATACATCTTAAAATGCATTATGTATTTCTTAAAACAAGAAGAGCTTTCTGTGGGGTTTTTTTAGGGATCTTGATGCCAGAGCAAAGAGTGAGAGATACCGTGCGTTGTTCCGACTTCCCAAGGATGAGAAATTAGATGGACACACAGACTGTACTCTCTGGACTCCATTCAACAAAATGCATATTTTGGGTCAGATGTTTGTTTCTACAAACTACATTTGCTTTACTAGTAAAGAGGAGAACTTGTGCAGCCTTATTATCCCTCTTCGAGAGGTAAATATTTGTATTTGTAAATTTATAGGGCAGATAATAAAGCAGCATCCTATTGGAAATTGCATCTTAGCTTTGTTTTTTCACTGTGGAGAAAAGCCTCTTTTCATCCCTTTCATCTCTTGTGAGCATACTGTTCTGATGTGTTCTAAGTAATATTTAATGACTGTGTATCTTAGTTCAAAGTTCCCACTACTAAAATTCACAGGGAGTTTTCCCTGTCAGTTTTTACAGCCCTCATGAGTCCTTCCTCTTCTACAATTTATTATGATTTACAGCCCTATTACTACATTTTTTGTGCCTTATAGGGAGAGACAGATGATAGAACCTCCTAGATTGATGAGTGGAACTTCTATTAAAGATAGATGTGCTTTTGTCAGATGTAAAAAAAATTCATAAGCCTAAAGATTTGAATTGTCTCTTCACACAGACTTGCGATCATTTATTCCTTTATATGGAAAATATTTGTCAGCATTTTACAAATGGGTGTTCTTCCCTTTTTAAAGCTGGCTTCTTAAAGCAGATGTTCAATAAAAAGAATTTAAGTATGATGCAATTAAAAAAAAATATGCTGGGAAGGGTTTTTTATGATTGACTTGATTTATGGGTTAATGGAAGAATGTGTAAAGTAAGTCTTGGAAGTAGTAGTAAAGCTGAGGTAGCTGTGGACCGTTCGGCTTGACTGAAGAATCATGGAATATTTCAGGGCACCATTTTCCCCCACAAATCATTAAGAGTAAAAGCAAATGGTATTTGTTTGGAAACTTTGAAGTACAACTTCTCCACAGTGTGTTGCAATGACTTTTGTTATTTGAGAAGGGACATTCGATAGTGGTTGCACTATTTGTCTGCAGCTCTAAGGCAACAAGTCCTGCAGGTAAAATGGTGGGGGAGAAGAACAGGGTCTGCATTTAACAGGACTTTTATTCCTGGATGCAGATTCAGCAACTGCTTTTGATAATCACACCTGCAGCAGGATGGGATTCAAAGCAGCTTGAAAGCTTTAAGAGAAATAGCTGAGGAGGAATTAGTGCTTTTGTGTGAACAGGTTAAGTCTCAGCACCAGCAAGGAGAACAGTAACACACTGAGTAGCACCAGTCCTCAGAACAGCTGATCAGTACCCTTAATAATTAAAGGCAAGCTTTCTATTTATTAATTAAAACTTTGGGTCAGACCCTACCCTAATTCCAGTGTTCTGTGATATCCTGGAGAAGTTTTGACAGATGAAACAATAACAAAGCATTGATTCAGAAATGATGATCAGAAGAGATGCTTTTCAATAGCTGACTGCGCTGCTCACTGCACCCAGTAGGTGCACTCTCCAAGATCAGCTCTTCAGATATGTGTATGTTTGTGTCTACTTGAATAGAAATAAGTGGGTATCAGCTCTCATTATGGCAGAGCATGCTTCCTGTAACGTCTGTCCTGTGCCTCTAGAACTTGTCTGTCTTTTGTACGGATTAAACTCAAACAGCTTTTAAGTGGAGCAGAAAAAGGACATGGGCACACTTTTTAGCTAATTTGAATATGCTATTAGTGAAGGTCCTTTAAGTTAATAAATAACTAATAGATTTGTAGTTAACAGAGAAATAAAAGTTGGAACGATAGAAAAGTGATTTAGTACCCGAGCTTTGCATTGCAGTCTTTAAATACATCTTCAAAGGAAATGTGTGAAAAATGGTTGTCCTAGCCTTTTAGCTAGAGAGATATTAATATTATAGCACTGATATCTTAGCATTGATCTCTATTATAAAAAGGATTAAAAAGAGCAAAATAAAGGTCCTAGTAAATCGAAATATGCCCTGTTCTATTCTGAAGGCAGTAAGAGTTTTTATTACCTAGGAAATTGCTTAAAGTCACAAAAACAGTCGTTAAAAATACTTAAAATTGTGATCTGTGTTTTGTTCAAGGTATGAACTGCACAAACTTGATTGATTGGTTTATTTGTTTTTAAGGCTAATAACTGGTCATGCATAGAACACACAGCTGTTACATAATCGATCCACAGTGTATGACTTATCCTTGAGATTTCTTTGTGTTAACACACTTTACCAAAAGCTCAGGGAACTACTGCCCTGTACTCAGTAGATTGTGGTGTGAGTACTGTTTACAGGTTGGAGTTCAGTTAGATTAGTGACCATTTCACTAACACTTGAAGGCCAGACAGAAACCTCCACCTCACACGGTTAGATGTTTTCCTTTGTAAGGAGAGGCATGAGGTTAGTTTCCATTTGTTGCAGGTTGTGTGCCACGAAAGTACCATTGTAATAGCAGTTGTTATCGCAGTATGCAACTATAATATAGTAGAACAGAGTGTTACCCCAAAAATGGCTTATTCACATATATTGGCAATAAAAAGCAAGCAGAAATACGATTCAGTCTGTACTAGTGTTGGAAAGCAGGAGAGGAATTCAGAGATCCTACAAAAAAGCCCATAGATTCACATTCCACAGAAGAAATTTTGTTTTACTGATTTGTTTAAAATAAAGCCTGAGGAAAATAAACTTAGCAGTGCAAAGGAGTTTTGCTGGAGAATGTACTGAAGCCAGTTGTTTGAGGTATGACAGTCTTCATCTTTCAGACTTGTAAGTCCTTGTATCCAAATTCTTTTCTCCCTCAGAGGGATGTCCATAGTGATTCAATATAAGGGAAGAGGGGACGTGGGTTTATTGTATTAAGATCGTTTCTTAGACCAAGCAACTTGATTAATCAAAGATCTTAACCTGTAGCTACTGTTTCTCCCTAGGTGACAATAGTGGAGAAGGCAGACAGCTCCAGTGTGTTGCCCAGCCCATTATCAATCAGCACAAAAAACAGAATGACATTCCTCTTTGCCAACTTAAAAGACAGAGACTTTCTTGTACAGAGGATCTCAGACTTCCTGCAACAAACCACTTCAAAAATATACTTGGACAAAAATATTTCTGGAAGCTATATCAGCTCAGATGATGAGGTATGTGGTGGAACACGAATTGTTTACTAGAAGGGGATTTTAACTGGTGGTGGGGGAGAGAAACCAGGAAAAACCTTTAAGGTTTTGGTAAATCTAAACCTTTGTACACAGAAATGTTACTTGTTTTGTGTTAATGCCTTTAGCTTCCTTAAGCTGAACAGTGAAAATGTTACAATTAGGATATCTATTTTTTTCATGTTAGGCCTAAGACAGATCACCATTGCTGTGGAAGAGCTACTCTAACTCTTGCTGCCACATTCTGAAATTACAGTGTATCTTGTTGGAAAGCGTGATAGTTAACTAACTGGATAATTGCATAATACTGTTTAGTATCTATCAACTTGTTCAAGTCAAAATACAATTGTGGAATTTTAATAATTTGAAGAAATTATCAGTTGATATGAAACTCTTCTTATTCAAGACTTTAGCAGCTAAATCTCATCCTTTGATTCTTCAGAAAATGGTGTCTGAGCTGAGTGAGTTTGCGTGTCCACTGCTAGCAAACTTCGGAACATTTGAACTAACAAAAAAAGGCACCCAAACCCTGTCCTGGACATCAGATGGCCCTATCCTGAATGACCTCCCTATTTACCTGTGCAAAGTAAACAGTTCTTAAAACATATGATTAGATAGACTTTCCTCAGGCTTCTGTTGAATTTCTGGGTTTTATGTATGAAGTTTAGGGGCTTGATGTCACAACCTCATCAGATCTGTTAAACCCAGCAAAGTTTAGCAGTTCAGATCTCAAAGCAGAAAAGGCTTTTGTGGTGTAGCATTTTGGCTTTATCTAGATAGATCTCACATTTCAAGTCTGTACAAAGCCATACCTTAGTATTGTGCTGAGTAGCCCTACCCTGTTTGCTATGTAAATCTTAAAAGTCAGTTTTTTACTTGCTTTGTGATCATAGTGAAGTATAAGTAGTGTGTTGTTGTAGATGAATACCAGGGCACATATACATATACATATAATGCTGATACTTTGTCTTGCCTTCTGCCCTAAATGGATCTACGTATTCTACCTACTGAATTGTAAACACAAATAAATAATTGCAAGCATTATTATTACATTTAGTAACATGACTACTAATTGCAATTTCAGGTGTTTGGTGTGAACTGTTATATGAGATCTTACTGTGACAAACTTTCCAAGCTGTTGAGAAGTCAGAAAATCCTTTTTTAAATTTTTTTTTTTTCCAAATCACAGTCTGACCATGTTGAATTTTCTGTAGAACATTTTTTAAATGAGGGGAACAAAATAATTTATTTTGTGTATGTCTGTATAAACATCTATACAGATAGAAATGTGTGTGTGTGTGTGTATGTACACACACATATATGTTCTATAGGCATCTTATATTCTGGGGAGTCAGCAGTCCTGTGGTGTTGACAGGAGACCAAGAGAGCTGTTTTAATTGCCCAGGGCTACTTAAAGTTAACACTACCTTAGCAATTCTAATTATAGGTGGGCCAGGGTGGGGAGAGGGCTTTTGAGAAATGAAACAATTTCATTATTCTATACTGGTTTAATTTCTGCTGTCATATGCTCAGCATGTGAATGTACCTGGGTGATTTAGTTTGCTCACATTTTTGTTAGCTGTTAGCAGCATGTATAGATTTTGAAGTAAAATGAAGTAAAACATCCAGACTCTAGCTCAGCCCCGTGTCTGTATTGCTTGTAACTGCTTTCTACAGGTGTTTACAAGATCAAGTAGTTTAATTTCTGCCAGCCCTCATAAAAGCCTCAGCTCTGAGTCGGAGGGAGAGCGCCAATTCAATCTCAATGACAATGGCATTCCAACAGCAACTCAAGCTTTAATGACAATGTATCGGCGGAGGTCACCTGAGGAGTTCAACCCCAAGCTGGTAAAATACACCTCTGAATGTTATAGCCTACTGAAAAGGTTGTTAAATTATGTTTTCTTTAAAATCCATGTTTCTGACCCATAGGAGTTTTGTTCTGCCACAGATAGTTAAGAGGCAGTATTTTTCACAGAAATAAAGCACTGAGTATGCTGTCATTTTACTAGCACAAAAAACTTCACTACATAAAAAAGCAGAACTGGATGTAAATCAAGGAGAGGTTATATGCCTGCTCTTAAGTACAACTGCTTCAACAATATTCTTTTAACAGCAAGGTCTACTGGGATGGAAACTAAGGAATAGGAAGAGGCAGCCCATTAAGAAGAGAATTGGACTGTAGCCAAGTTATTTCTTCCCTTGGAAAGCTAAGACATTGCAGGCTTATTAGCACTTTGTGCTTCAGTGGGACAGAGTGTTAGAAAGAGAAGCTGCATCTTTATGCCTGCCTTACTTTTTTTTTAGGCTAAAGAGTTTTTGAAGGAACAGGCCTGGAAGATTCACTTTGCTGAATATGGCCAAGGAGTCTGTATGTATCGTACAGAGAAAACCAGAGACCTTGTGCTGAAGGGCATTCCAGAAAGCATGAGAGGGGAACTTTGGCTACTGTTTTCAGGTAGGTATTCCCTTGAACGTGACTGTGGGATATAATCAAAAGTCTTGAGGGAAGAAAGGATTTCAAAGATGTTTAAAGGTACAGATAATAAACATCTAAAAATATTTGAAGCAAGTGTGGCTATGACTGTCAGCAGGTACCAGACTGGTTTAGACAAGAGTTCTAATTAAACCAGTAAATACCCTTTCTCAAACAGGCTTAAAGAATTAGGGAAGAATGTAAAAAAAGTAGAACACACACTCTTTACCAGAAGCCATCAATCTGGGGTCTACTAGATGTTCAGCAACCACCAGCAGGACTAGTTCCCATTTATTTAATCATTTCTCAACACAATTAAGCTTTTGGCCTTCACAGCAAGTTGTTGCAAGGAATTCTAAAGTTTAAGCATGGTGCATGGAACTTTTTTTTTGTAAATAATGAAAAAGAAAAGTTCCTTTATGATTTTATTAGATGCTTCCAGTACGTGGAAAAAAGGTGTGAAAATATTTCTGCCCATCTTCTCTGCCATCAAGGATTTTCTAGATGTGTGTCCCCTTATGCTTTTTTTTTGTCAAAGTTGAATTTTATTCATTTTGTTACTGGTTATGTGGAAATCAGTCCATACCTCAGGCTTTCTTCATAACCTTTCGCTTACTGTATGCCTTGTCTAGTTCTACCCCTCCCCAAGATAGTTACCACAGCTATCCACACCATTTAGGATACGTGCACACCAGGGACTTTATATGATAACCTAATGATGCTTTCTGGTTGGTTTTCTGTTTCCCTAATAATGCTTAATTTTGTACATCAGCTTTCAGCTTCTGGGCATTAAACAAATGTTTTCAGAAAATATACATAGGAATGCACAGATCTGTCCTGTGTCTGCTTAATAGCTAACTTGGACCAATTTTCATAGTGTATATGTAACTAGTATTTTCCATGTGTATTACTTTGTGATACTGACACTTGATTTCCTTTGCTGATGAGGTTTTCATTTCCAGAGTTTTGGTCAGTAGTGAAATCTCACAGTAACTCAGCAAGCATGTGATAGCATTCCTAAGACAAAGTGCCCTGCCTGAGATGACAGTTATTTTCAGAAGCAGGAAGAGAGCTCAGGAGTTCCTGTCTCTTGCTTTTGGCTGAGATGTCATACCGTCATACTTTCTGCAATCAAACATTAATCTATTCCCTTCTCAGGGCAAGCATGTTTTGAGTTATTTAGGATAGTCAAACCCACAGCCAGCTGCAGAGAGAGCTCATGATACCATGTGACTGCACAGCTGGTTTGTTCTTCAAGCCTCCTCTTTCATTCAGGCTGAAAAAGAGAGGCTTTATATATATATATATATACATTATTTTTTTTTTAAACCTCATTGTAAAATGTCTCTAGAGGAGAAAACAAGAAGGGGTGATGTCTCAATCACCTAAGCACATACTTTTTTTTTCTAATCACCTTTACAAAAATAACATTTCATATTTGCTTTCAAAGTCCTTGTTGGTGACATTCAAGATGAAAGGGTAGCAGAAGATCATCATGCTGGGATACTGTATCTGCTCACGCTTGCTTTTTTTCTTCTGGTTTTAATACTGTTCTCCCACTCCCAGGAGCCATTAATGAAATGGCCACTCATCCTGGCTATTATGAGGACCTAGTGGAGAAATCGATGGGGAAGTATAATCTTGCTACAGAAGAGATAGAGAGGGATCTGCACCGCTCGCTTCCAGAACACCCCGCGTTCCAGAATGAGATGGGTATTGCTGCTCTAAGGAGAGTCTTGACAGCTTATGCTTTTAGGAATCCAAACATAGGATATTGTCAGGTAAATGAAATACCTTGACTCTCCTTCAATTTCTGGAATTCCAGTTCATTCCTTAGATTCCTGTTTCTTCAGTCCTGTACACGAGTATTTGGCTGTGTAAAGCACACCGATGCATGTATAATGCTGTGAGGTAAAGCCTCCATGCTGCAAAGTTACAGTAATGCTGAGGTCAGAGGGATTTGACACAAGGACCTACTCTTAACAGAAATATTAGCAGCACATGCTGAGATGTGCATAGTTTTCTGTAAGTGTATTTTCTGCTCGTAAATCTAGAGACTGGGCAGAGGATAACAGAGCTGTCCTGATGTACATCTACAGAGAATGAAAAATGAACCCCAAAGAACAGTTCTCTTTTTTTTCTTTTAAGCAGGAAAAAAACCCCAACTTTTAATTGTTGAGCCTAAAATTTTTACCTACTTACTCAATGTATTAGTTGTAATAACCCTCCAGAACACCTCCTTTATTTTTTTCAATGATGCTATTCAATCATTCCAAACAAAACTAAAAAATAAAAATAAAGCGCCCTAGAAGATATCACTGTGCATCACAACCATTTATCTGTAGAGTTAATGCTGACCAGTGCATGGTTTGGGAGTTCTTATGCCTGTGATTCAAGTCACTTTAATGCCTGGTCCCAAATCATTCTTTTTTGCTATGTAACTTTGACTTACCACCTGGGCCCTTTTTTTGCCTTTCTACCAATTTTTGCAAAAAGGAAACTTGAATTCATGAGTATTAAGAAGCCTGATTAATGTCTGACTGTTAGCACTCCTAGATACAACATGAGTAAGTGAAAGTGCAAGCAATTCTAACAGATACTGTCATAAATTATTTAATAACAAATATAATACTAAATAATAGACTTTTTGTAAAGTTGTTTAACAGAGAAACAGTAGAAAGGCACTGTGATTCTGGTTCCTAAAGCTGTCACAGGAATTGTTAATAGCCTTCAACTTCATAACATTCAGAATGCTGATTCACAGTTACAGATAGAATTCAGGCATGCAAGTATTTCATATAAGGTAGACAAGATGAAAAGGAATACCATGGACTTTGGCAGAGTTGTAACATTGTTCTGAGTTTCAGTTGAAACCTTAGTTGCTGTTTCAAGCTGGGTAATGATCAAGCTGGTCTTAAAACATTACAGGATTTGAAATGAGCAGCTAATTCCTTAGGAGACAAACTAAGAAGAAAACGTTATTGAAATACTTTATTTCTTCAGACTAACAGAGGTCTAAGCAAAGGCTGTAAGCCATCAATTCAGAGGTCATTGTACAGTGCTGTGATATTGGAAATGAAGTGAAACAGCCATAAAAAACTTGAATATACAGTCAAACATGGAGAGTGAGTAACAGCAAGACTTTTTTTCACTATACTCTGGTTGCTTGTGACTGACACTATTGCAGGCATTTGCCTCAGCTCATAGGTGCTGTGTCTTGACCTCTTCCTAGGAGCAGAAAGCATGGGAAGTGCAGACTGCCTCTGCAAGGCGTGGTACAGCAGCACCCATCGTTATTATGCTATAGGAGGCCTTTGTTGGCATCAGACCCAGATTCCCCAAGAGAACCTCCACCTATTGGCAGAGTATCAGTAGCAGTGTAGCTGGATGCTTGCAGACCTGAGGAGGCACTTGATTATGAAATAAAATCTTTTTTTTTTCTTTAAAAATCCAAACCCAAAACCTAACAATTTTTTGTGGTTTATTTGAGGCTTTCTTAAGTCTTCCTTTGAGCAGTGAGAAAAACACTGCCTACTGTTTTTACAGGAAAATACTTGAACAGTTTGGGGTCTGCAGGGGGAGAGGTAGCTAATTTCCTAACTGTAGTAACCACTTACTTGCCTGGTTATTGTGTGAGATACTGAATAAATGAATCTAGCAATTTATATTTCTCTTTCTTTTAGGCTATGAATATTGTCACTTCAGTACTCCTCCTTTATGCAAAAGAGGAAGAAGCTTTCTGGTTGCTGGTGGCTCTGTGTGAACGTATGCTACCTGACTACTACAACACAAGAGTTGTTGGTACGTTATGGGGAAGTTTTCTAAAATGACAGTGCAACAATTAATCCAATTAATTGGTATTATTTGTATTGAAACAAGCATACATGTAGATGTACATGTGGCGTAGATACAGCTCTGAATGCTAGTGGCAAGAGAGCTTGCTCAGGAGCATAGAGGCAATTCCCTAAACAGATACTGTGGTAGATAACAGTTTTTCACTTAGCATTAGATGGCTTTCTAAAGTGGGCTTAAACAAAGTAAATAAAAAGAGATGGGATTTTAATTTTAGATGGTCCAGTTATCTAATTAAAGCAAGGTGGAATCAGGGGCTTTGGCAATTTGTAGTAGAAGTCTTTGTGCCTGTTTACCAGTGATTTGAGAAGACACAAGTATCTGAAAGCTATTGTTTGTCAGATGGCAGTTTCCTTCTGTGTGTGGAACTGAATGGCTCTTCAGTTTAGCATGGAAACTGTCATTACTTTAGCTTGAGATACTCATTCAGATTCAGAAAACATTTTTCCCTGCCCACTTAAGCCACTGATGTTACGGCATAAATCTGTATAACACAGGATTCTCTTGAAATAAATTCAAACCCTCACAGGCAGTCACCCTGGCCTCCTCCAACAGGTGGTGTGGAGAAGGCTTTTGTAATTAGCAGTGGTAACTACTAAGCCATCTTACAACTTCTGTAGGTGCTAGACCAAACTGACCCTTTGTTAACTCTTATGAAGTGTATAATTAAACCAAAAAAACCCTTATTGCAGTTCAGGTGGCATGTACAGCTCCGTAGTGGAGTAGAATCTGTTATTTATCTGAAAGTGAGAAAATGTATGTAAAGCATCATGTAGAATATTCTTAAGTTTTGTATTTTTGTGTGTGTGTGTGTATATTTTTCTCCTCTAAATGGTGATATGGTCACTTGCTCCTGAATGAATGGACATCCAACCTTATTTATTTTCAACAGGAGCATTGGTGGATCAGGGTGTCTTTGAAGAGTTGGCTCGTGACTATGTGCCACAGCTTTATGACTGCATGCAGGACTTGGGTGTAATATCCACCATTTCCCTGTCCTGGTTCCTCACACTTTTCCTCAGTGTAATGCCATTTGAAAGCGCAGTGGTGGTTGTGGATTGTTTCTTCTGTGAAGGAATAAAGGTGATATTTCAATTAGCGCTTGCTGTCCTCGATGCTAATGTAGACAAGCTGCTTAGCTGTAAAGATGATGGAGAAGCCATGACAGTCTTGGGAAGGTATTTATTACAGAAAATAAAGTATTTTCACTTTATTTTTCTTTTTTGCTTTTCTGATTTGTTGTATTCTATGTTGAAATACTCAAACCAGTACGATGTATGTAAATCTTTTACATGATTGTAGTCCCCTTTCACCCATATAAGCTATTCTTGATACTATCTTAAAATAATGTTAAGTGACCAACAAGGTAAAAATTCTTCTTTCAAGACATTCAAATAAACTTCCCAGACCTGGTTATAGAAACTTATTTTGGTTGATTATTTTAGTTTATGACGTGGTTTTTGTTACTTCATCTTTTGCCTGCTACCTTTTAAATGCTGCTAAGAAAAAGCCTTGATCTCAAGGGAAATTGTTTTGATAACGGACTAAACAGAACTCAGATTAATTAGGCAGGCTCTAAAATAAATAGATTTCAGTGAAACAGGAGGCTGATAAATAAACTGGATTGAGTCATTTGATACCAACTAAAACTGCTGCATGTAACCTCTGATTTCCTCATGTTTGGTAGTATTTAGTTTAAAAATGCTGCTGAAACTTTGGAAATTTTTTTTTCCGAGTAAATTTTATTAGTATAGCCTTACTGAAGTCTGATTTTATTTTATTTGGGATTAAAGACAACTGTGATTCTGTTTTCTCTGAAGTAAGCCCCAGTGCTTGCTGAGGATCTAAGTGTTCCGCAGCTGCAGGATAGAAGATGGATGATCTACAGCAGCTGCACGGTGGGAGGAACAAGCCCTTCAAGCCTCTTGCAGTGAGGTTGGGCAGTAGTGGGATGGGAAGCGCGCAGGGTAAAGCACACTGAGCCTTGTTCCCATGGTGTCATAATTCCCTTAGTTTATTTAAACAGCCAGAAGTAACAAACCTGTTCAGTAAGCCACGTCTTTGTGACTAGCTGTATTTAAGCTATTTATCGATAAGGATAATGAATTAACAGGGTTACCTTGGTGCTCTCTGAGAAAAAGCAGTGTTAGGATTTGTCAGATTACTGATATAAAAAATTCTGTAGTCTATTAGTAGAGAGTGACTTGATCATTTTTATATTCAATAGTCTATATGTAACCCTTATTCTGTTAACCCTGAGAAGGGAGGGAGCATCAGTGCATCTTGGGTTTTTCACTTGTTTTTATTGTTCTTTCCCATCAGATATTTGGACAGCGTAACTAATAAGGACAGCACTCTTCCACCCATTCCTCATCTTCATTCACTGCTCAGTGATGATGTAGAGCCTTATCCTGAGGTGGATATCTTCAGACTAATCAGGTCTTCCTATGAGGTAGGATAGGATTTCTTCACAGGAACTTGCCAACCCACAGTAGTTCTGCTTTACAGAGGAATTTGATACTCTATATTTTGGCTTTGCTTGGAACGGAAAGAGTATAAAAGAAATACAGACTCATCTCAGAAGTCTGAAGTGGGGCAGGGAAGAGGGGTTAGTCTTTTTCTTTTAACCAAAACTTCTAGTTGGAGCTGTTTTGTATAGAAGCCTGCAGCATCAAAGGAGAGCTCGCAACAAAAAAGTGATTTACAAACAAAAGGCTGAACTTGTAATTCAGAAAAGGTTATTTCTCATCTAAGCTTTCTCATGCTTTTCCAAACTGAAATATTGGTGAAATCTATATGATTTCAGAAGACCTTTGTATTATCAGTGGAACTTTTGTTTCTTTTACCTTTTTTTTTTTTTTTAAGCAAGTGCTGATTATGACCATGGACCCCTAGCTTCTCTATAATCAACAAAGCTAAAAAAATTTCAAGTGAAAGATGCTGGTAATAACTGATATCAGTAAAGCACAGGACAAAGCCTGCAAAAAAAAACCCCAACTTGAAAACCAGTTCCATTATTCTTAACTTTTAAAGATAAGCCATCAGTTAAATACTCCTGATGATTACACTGATGTTATAAAAATTAAATAATCATTCTAAAGAGATACTCTTTTTGTTTTCCTTTTTTCCTTCCATTGACATGAAGATTAAATTAGTATTTTTAGTCCAAGATGTAGGTTCATACTTAACAATATGACAGCTGTTTCAGAGACACTTCCAATGTCCCTAAAACCTCCTTGCTTTAATAACATATCTATTTAACAAGGAAGTAGGTAGTCCTTAGTGTATTCTAAGCTGAAGGACAAACAGAATCAAATTAGGTGTATAGTTCTTCCCCTTCACACAATGTTAGAATGGGGAGAAGGTTGTTTATGTGAAGTAATTTCCCTCGTATTTTTCTGATTTCCTCATCACGAAGACAGCTTGCATTGGCTTAACTGCTTTTTGATGAATAACTTCACTCCATGCAGAGCCAGTCTGTCTTTCTGGGGCTTATGCAGTACAGAGCCTTGTAGCTTGTTCTAGATAAATAACCAGCTGTACTCCAGTATAATTAGGCAAAACAAATAGCATGAGGAGTGAAGAACTGTGAGGAAAGCAGGAGCTGGTTGCAAGGAGAGAATTAGTTTCAGGAGAGTCATTGTTGGTGGCTGATTTGATTATTAAAAAACCACCAACAACTCGGTAGTAAACTATCAAAATAAAAAAACTTCAAGGCATCTGTTATTCAATGACTGTTACATTCCTCAGTTAGTTGTGTGCAGTCAGGGCTGGGAATGCACTGTTAGCTTTGTCACAGCTACAAAGAGCGAAATATCAAGTGAGCATACCGTTGCTGGTTTTAGAGTTTAAGATGTTGAAGGTACTTGTTGAGTAACCATCTATACTTAATCTTCTAGACATTTATTGTTGACAAAAAAATAGGAAGATCTACAGCTGAAACAAATGCTTTTTCTTGGAGTCCTTTGCCTTCCCTCAAACACACACACACACCACCCCCAAGGTGGGGAGAACCTTGTCCCTTGCAGACTGTCCTATGATAGTTGTCGTGGAGCGTGATGAGTCTGAGAACCTGATGAAGTCATAGCACTGGCAAAAGCACATTATTTGGATTGTTTTATGAAGAGCTGCTTTCCATAATGCTCTGATCCTGTCCAGTTCTTAGCTAATCATGTCAGATGCTTATATGAGAGGTCTCCAGAGAAAGCTGAAGCAATACAGAGGAATTTTTTGGTAATTAATTGGCACCCCCCTGATGGTATTGAACTGAATTTCTATTTTAAATGACAAACGTTCTTGAAATAAGAGAATATACGTAAAAGATACATTTTACCCTGCCAGTAACTTTTTCATCTCCCGAAAATGTTTTTTATTAAGAAATCTCTTTTCATTCAATTTTGCAATTAATTCAGAAGGCATAGAGCCTGGTGTTACGGTAATTACAATAGAAGTGACTGAAATAATGCACAGTCATTACAGCTTTAAAAGCCTGTGCATGTCTCCTTAGCTGTCAGTGGAGTGTAGAATCAGATATTCAAGCTGTATGGGCTTAACTCCTTTGATTTGTGTCTTTGTTAGTTTGGAAAAAAATAGGCCTTAAACATCTATATTAGTGTCCGGATCTTGGACATTTTAACTAAACAAGTTAAATGCTCAAAGGTCTGTGCTGTTGAAAGGTTTGATGCAGTTTTGACCTAACGAGTGACAGGCTTCCAGCAATTCCCTGTATGGTTTGAAAGTTAACATGGGCAAGGGACCCCCTCCAAGAAGGTAATTGCATGCAGCCTTCCTTTTCTGTAGGCTACACAAGTTTAAGTTGTACGTGAGCAGACTGTCTCATTTGGCCTCTGGACCAGAGAATACACCCTGATTTCTGGAATAGACGTAGCCTCAGAGCATCAAAATACCTCCCTTTTCACAGTTTTGTGACCTCTGCGATGCTTGATATTCATGGATATTCCTCTAGATTCCATTTTATCAAAAGCCTTCTTTATTTGCAAAATGCTCTAAGTACATGAAACATCTTTTTATTCCTGAGGGACAAGATAAACGTGCACAGCTTTACAGATAAATGCAGCTTTAGTGTTACTTTGATCATACAAGAACATGCTGAGCAAATTATGACCTACTTATGTAGATGCATTTGCACTGGAAATACAAATCCATCCTGTATGAAAGTGTATCTTGTTGCCAACTTTTATTTTTACATGTGGCGTACTTAATGTCTGGTGTTATTGTTCCTGCTGGTCATCTGTGTATTTCTAAGTATGTTACAAGTGTTTTCTTGATGACACAAAACTTCTACTTATAGTTCACAAAAATAAATCTGAGGGATTACGCATCCCTCTACATACAAAAATATGGAATATTATTCCTTATAGATTTTTCCCTAGGATGCTTCTGTAGTATATGCAGGAGCTCCCTGAGGCTCTTTTGTGCATTGTGAAGAAAACTTCTGAAAATAAGACTTGGGCACTTCAAAGAATCTTCTTGCTAATAAAAGTTGCATTCTTGATGCTTGGTTTCAGATCCTTATGAACGTAAGGACTGCTATACTGTCTCAGCCGTTAGAGATCCAGTTAGTCTAAATATCTGCTCTCTCTGTAGCAATTAAGATATTCCAGGACAAGCCCAAGTAAAACCTTGCTGGAAGACTTATGAAGCAATCCATTCATAGAGATTTGCCAAGCAAGAAATTTCTAATTGCTAGGATTATTGCTTTCAATGTGAGGATTTGTAACTTAATAAAGACCTTTCAAATTAAATGAAAGTAAAGTATTGGGAAAAATAAAATCTAGTGATACATTCCTAAAGTCTTTGTAACTTTGTCATGTCTTAGAAAAATGCCTTAACAGCAGTTTTTTAAAATATGCCATCTGTGATATATCACATAGTTAAATTAATTTTCCAAATACATTAAAGGCAAGCTAAGGCTTCCAAATACTAATACACAGACTATCCTCTACTTCTTTTTCTTTTTGAAGAAATTTGGAAGTATTCGAGCAGATTTAATTGAACAAATGAGATTCAAACAAAGGCTGAAAGTTATCCAAACCCTTGAAGATACTACAAAGCGCAATGTGGTAAGTACTGAAATAATGTTCTTTGCAAAGATTAAGGTCAGTCAGTTTCTGAAATTTAAATTAGCTTTTCAATGAGACATGGATTTCAAATCCATAACTGTTAATGTTATGTTTCAAAAGGTACGAACTATTGTGACAGAGACTTCTTTTACTATCGATGAACTGGAGGAACTGTATGCTCTTTTCAAGGTAAAGCCAAGTGAAGAAAAGATCATGTGCCTGCAGGAAATGCAAATGTTTATTTTTTTTATGTGGGACTCTTTTTTTTTTTTTTAAAGACCAGGTTGAGTCTGAGTGAGTTACTATCAGGTATCTTACTACAAACTTGAATTAGCTGCTCTATTATTGAACATACAAAATAACCCAACCATTTTTAAAAGCTCAGGAAATTAAGTAACTCACTAAATAATTTGTCCATGGAAAAAATGCATTTACTGATGAAAACTATTATAAAGAAAAAGTTAATAGATAGAGACTCTTGATCAGTCTTTAGAAATGTACATATGTGTCTCTATCTGACCCAAATTTTGGAATTTAGCACAGAAATACCTTTATTATCTCACAGATAAAACTTCCATATCACAGTGGCTGATTTTTGTCATTATTAATGCTTTAATGTATATTGTATTACATGGAAATTTAGTGTCATGAAGTGATGTCTTTAAGCTGATTGTACAGCAATACTGTTAGATCCATAAATTTAAAGGTGAGCAGTTAAAATGCTTTAGTTTCACCTTCATGCACAGTGCCTTAAAACAAGATACCTTCTTCCTCTGTTTTGTTATAAGAGAGATTTCTTTTTTTTATTCCATGAAGAACTTCTTTCAAATTTGTCGTCTATAATGTCAGGTCTTACAATTGTCCAAAACCTGCAGTGCCTTCTTTCAGTCTGCCATGGAATCAGTGACACCAAGTCGGACAGTCCTGTGCAGTTCTAGAATCTCTTTCTTGAAGCTTCTGAATCGTTTTGAATTAGATTTCACTGCAGTCAGCTCCAGAACTTTCACTGACATCAGTAAGGCTGAAAGAGTAGGACAGTATTCTTGAGACTATACAGTTCAACAAAAAATATTTCAAATAAACAGCTATTTTCTTATGCTCTGAAATCAAAGATTTCGTGAGACCCCCCCTCTGACTTGGCTGTGTGGTGAGATTGAAGGAGGTGACTAAGTGCAACAAGCCTGTGTATATATGCAAGTCACAGCTGGTTACTGCTCTGTTCAAAATGGGTATTTCATGTTTCATCTGCCTTTATCTTCTGTTTTTTGCAGAGGGATGTTTTTTGTGCTGTTTAGAGGAGAAACATCTTGCAGAAGTGCAAGGGCTAGGTAGATGGAAATACACCTGCTATTCTTGTGTTGTTTGAAGAATGTGTGCGTAGGAGTTTGGAAATTTTTTTTAAAATCATTGTAGCAATGAGTTGTTTACAGAAGTGATGACAATCTCACAGCATTTGCCTTCTGTTCAGGCAGAACATCTGACCAGCTGCTACTGGGGAGGAAACAGCAATGCTATTGACCGGCACGATCCCAGCCTGCCTTACCTGGAGCAGTACCGTATTGACTTTGAGCAGTTCAAGGGGATGTTTGCTCTCCTCTTCCCATGGGCGTGTGGAACTCATTCAGATGTGTTAGCTGCACGCTTATTCAGGCTTCTTGATGAAAATGGAGACTTGCTCATCAACTTCCGTGAATTCGTCTCTGGGCTAAGTAAGGAGAATTCACAGCGCTTTCAAAAGAATCTGACCAAAACAGTATGTTTCTAAAGGGAATCCAGTCCTTCAGAAACGCAGATGTTGTATTAGCTGCTAATTTGCATAAGTTGTCTTTAAGAGCTGTTCTCGCTACTGTTCAGTTAATTTTATCATGCCTGTGACAGTGGTTCCCACTGGGGTTTAGGCTGGTCTCAGTCCATCTATATTAGCCAGTGGTGTATCACACTGGGAGGAGGACCACACAGGAATTGTACGTCCATTAGGGTCTGAGGACTTCCCTGACCGCTAACTTGACACAAAAATGACTTGCAACTTGTGTACTTAATGGTGTGATTACTTATAATCAAAGTTTTTCCTTTGGGAAAGTCTTTTATATGTTGTCATGTAGTGTTCTTCCCTCAGTGACACTGCATTGTGTTACCTGCTCCTTAAATGTTCCCTGAAATTTGGGAATTTATACCTCTTGTCAGTGCTACCAGCTCTGGGAAGGGGAGAGAGGCAGCATTTGCTCGCTTGGTTGTTCAGGAAGCAGACCTGAGATGTTTATGTGCACATATAAGGGACAGGGGAAGGATAGAGTGAGGATGACAGTTTTGTTTGGTCCTGAGTGAAAGGGCTTCTCTTTAGAAGCCTGCTGACACCCCATATCGCTTCCCCTCACGCAGGGACACATGTTTTGCACCTCACAGTATATGCAGTGAGAAGTACTGCCTATATTACTTCTGAAATCAGTAACCAAGACTGTAGACTAAGAGAAAGAGCAGGATGGAAGTCACCTGAAAAGGAGAAAATGGAGGTGCAGGTCAGGTAGGGAGGCTGAATGTCATTAGTAGAGATTACAGCCTGCATAAGTCTTGAAGAAGCAAGATTTCAAGACATGAAAGTCAATATTGCAACAAAGGGAATGTGCAAGCCCCAAGATTAACATGAAGAAGCAAAGATGAGACAGGAGCTGGCCATCCCTTTTTCATGTATGGCAGGAATCACTATAAGTGACCAGCATTGCCATCTGTTATGTGTTATTTCATGGCAACCTGACATTTTCTCCAGCTTTACATTTTGATCCTTTTTGGGAGAGAAATGGTTTCCCGGTCTGGCTTTCAGCAACTCATTGTAACAGTATTTTTCAGCATTAATGCAAGGCTGCATTTGGAGCCCTAAAACCTCTGTATGGCAGTGGCAACACCTGTTCTCTCACAGCTGCAAAATAGCTAGGTGACAATAAAACAGATTGCACACCTCCCCTTCACACCACCCAAAAAAACAGTGCTTCCTCTGATGCAGTTTTGAATTGTGTTTGAGGGACTGTTTGCCAGGTAATGCTTAATGGCCTTTTGAGCCATGACCCATGGATTAACTCTGATGTTTACAGGATGCTGTTAATAACAATCAACCAGTTATTGGTTGAGACAGCATTTTTTGAACCAATAACGAGTACCAAGAACAAGGAGCAGTGTTGAGTACTGCGAACAGAAGAGAATGTAAAATGCACAAATGTGGTTATAAGCCAACATGACTGAACTAAAATAGGTTCAATGGGTTAAACAACCAAAACTGCTATTCTGGAAAACCACCTTTTTTCAGAAACTAAGCCCATAGCCTGAAAACATTTTTTTTCTTTTTTAAAAAAAGTCAACCCCCTGACCCTTTTTTTGTTTAAGAAGCACATGAGTGGTAGCAAGCACAAAACAGTCAACAAAAACAACATGGGATTTATTTGAATATACTCCACCATGCCCCAGGACTTTTAAAAATTCCACAAACATCAGCTGCTTTAGTCTGCCTCACCAACCCAGTATGCCTCAGCCAGGAAGATCTCCTAAATGAGGAATATCTTCTGCTGGAGCAAGACACATCTGCTCAACAGGGGACTGTGTTGCCTTTTCCTTGTGGCTGTCCCAGAAAGCACGGTCAGAGGATGGGCATTCTGGAGGTGACCTCTGGGGACCATCCTCTCTTCTTACTGTGTTCACAGCAGTGTTGGTCTCTGGCCCTGGTTAAGGAGGAAATCCTAGGCATGGCCCATTTCAGAGGGTGCTTGTTGATGGCTGAAGCAGCTGCAGCGCCTGAAGCATTTATTGTTTTCACAGCTCTATCTTTCAATGCCCTTCTTCCACATAGCCATAAAGACCTGTTCCCTCGAAGCCTCTTTGCTGCTGCTGACTAGTAGCTTCATGAAGAGAAGTTAAAAAGGGGTGCTGTGTGTCCCAGCATGAGCTTATGGCCCTTTCTTCTGTGCCAGCATGAAATCTTTGGGATATGAGTGCTGAAATCGAAACTGGGAATCCCCTGCAGCAAATAGCTCAAGAACCTCCTACTTCAGGTGCCTCTAGGGCCTCAACTGAGCAAAGATGGAACAACCTGCCCTATTCTTCTGTACATCTACTCTGTGTCATCTTATGGCAAGTTCAATTAAAGTAGTGATCTTGATTAGTTTGCTCTAGCTGTGCTGCTCAGAAGGGGCTGTCAGCCTTGGTTTTGAGCTGTTTGGGATATTGACTTGTGAAAGACCTCACCTGCACCCCCATACCACGTTGGATTATAGCATGTCACTTGTTGACTCAGGATCCCAGTAAGCTCGAGAGATTTCCACATAGAGTCAAAGTCGTCCCCTGCCATGTTTTTACAAGACTCTCTTCTCAGAGCATGCAGCTTTTCCACCTCTCCAGCAACTGCTGGTGACTGCAGCCTCTTGCCCCAGCTTCATGCAAAAGTCAGCATCATGAAAACTGTCTCTCAAGGAGTACCTGAGGTTTGGGTTTTTTTCTGAAAACACCTTTTCTTCAAGCACAGGTTGCAGGAGGATGTTCAGAAAACGGTATTTAACCTTGCCGCTCTTCTGATCCTTTCACAGGGAGGTAAATGCTGTACAAACACTCCGCACCCCTCTATCTGTGTTCAAGGGGGGGTCAACTGAAGCCAACACTTTTATGTTACTACTAAGTTTTATATGAACAGAACAAAGTTCTAACCTGTTTAACCACTTCGTTAATGGCCTCAAAGAAGACAGGAAAAAAACTGTGCACATATGACATTATGCCCAGAAAACACTCAACACCTACCTAGTGTTGACAGAGGGGGAACAGTCAGAAAGGGGGATCAGTGAAGGTTATTCCTAGTCATGCCATGAAAAGGGGTGTTGGTGGTCAAGCCCCCAGAGGGCTAAGAGCAGGTTTGTGTGAGGACATTGTGAAGGTGACAGCTTTCACTGTTGCTGTTTCCAATAGAAAGATTCAAAGGGCGTAGTCGTGCTCTCTTCCAGGGACAGTTTTTTCTCTCACCACAAGTAAATTTAAAATTTCTCGATAAAAACTGGTGGTGCATCATCTGAGACTCGTACTGCAAAAAGACAAGACTTGTTGAAACTTGTTGAAGTTAAGTTGACTCCAGAGTGCCAGGAAGGCAAGTATTTCTGGTTGGGACTCAGAATGGTCTTACCACTGCCCCAGGGCTTTGGTGTTCAGGGATGCAAGGGCTGTGCTGGAGGCCACTGAATTCTCTGGAATCTCCTATAAAATTATCCCTACACTGCAGCATGCAGGTCAAAACGGTGGCCTGAGGTGTCCACCCATACAAAGGTCTCGCATAACTCCCCATAATAGGGGCACATCTACCAGAGGTCTGTTCCTCTTTTGTTGTTTGTATGAATGTAGCCTTTTTTTTTTGTTTAGTACATCTTCAGTCCTCAGATCTTGGGTAGTCTACTGCAGCTAACTATCAGGTAGCTCCTGCAAATTCTAGTAGGCTTAGGCTGTTCTTCCCTTTATAAAACTTTCTGACCTCTCCCAGGGGAGACCCAGAGGGTTGTCTCTGAGAGAGTCCAGATAACATCTTTGGTAGATTTATCCCACATTGTGTTGTCTTCATTCATGTACATTTTGATGGGAAAAAGGGCCTGGCATTAGGAAGCACACACAAATTCATCTCAGGCAAACAGCAGTACCACTTGAGCTTTTTCAGTTCTCTTCACATCTGGGGACACAAGCCTGTATGTGTCACCAGATATCCTGTGTCCTGAATCCTGTTTTGATGAATGTGTCCCTGGCCGTTGCTGGAGAGTGCAGAACTGCAGCCTATTCTGTGCTTTGGTTATTTTGTGTTGCCATTAGCAGTGGGGCACTTCACATAGTATCTGGGTGCATAACCCAAGATACAGTTTCACCAGAAAGGAGAGCATTACCTGCGTGGTGTGGTACACCAGATAAGAACATAAAGAGGTTTTGTGCATAAAAAGGAGCAAGCTGAAAGCTAAATGGCTGATGTAGAGTACTCAGTTCTTTGGTCTAACATCTGTATTTATTGTAGTCTTAAGCTTTAGGGTAGACTGTGATTGTATTTGTCAAACCACGCTTTGTAGTTTGCGTAGCAGAGGTAAGTTGACACAGTAACCTGGAAGGTAAAATAAATCTCTTGTGTAACTTAATTAATGAAGGTTAATTCATTTGTTTATGAATTGCAAATCATAACAAGTAAGATTTATGTAGAAGTCTAATTATCTGTTATTTCAGTACTTTAAAATTAACTACTATCCATTTAATTAATTGGAAGGAGGGGCTACAATAGACCACTTGGATTTCATACAGCTAATTGTAGCGTAGACCAGAAAGGAATAGGGGTTGAGGTAGATAAATCACTAGAAAGTATTGCCTGAGCATCAGTTTAGCCCATGGCAATGCTGTGATAAATGCTGTTTACTTGTATTTCTCTTTTTTTTTTTTAAATATCTTATTGTTCTAGATCATGTGATGTTATTATTGGATCCTCAGATCAGAAAGTTTGAAGTCCACACAAAAAGGTCGTCTTAACTTTCAGCTGGAGGCCTTTCTGAGTGGTAATGTGATGATCACAGATTACTTTTGAGTGTTATAAAATAGACATTTAATGAAGGACACAAGGTTGAAGTACAAAATTTATGGTCTGTGTTCTCTTGCTGTTGTGATTCTACTACAGACCGTGTGATCTTAGAAGTCAAGTGACGCTTCCTTATGATCTCAGGCTGTAAAGAGAGTACAGTGCTTCTCAAGAGTGAATGTAGCAGATTCTAAAATGAAATATTTGTAGCAGTTATAAATAGACTAGCGTTGAATGCTGGGTATTAACATACTGTATATAATGCTGTTTAGGTGCGGCATGCCATGGAGATCTTACAGAGAAGCTGAAGCTACTGTATAAAATGCATGTTTTGCCTGGTAAGTAGTGATGTTAAAATAGCTGTCATCTTGTTGAGAACAGAAATTTGAGGCAGAGTTGTTTATGACTGGCTTTCCCAATTAAAAACCAATTTGTGGGAATTATTGTAGCTGGGTATGCAGCAGTAAAATGAGAGCTTCAACTGTAACCAGACATGGATTTGGAAAGTCTGCAAGCACCCATGCAGCCCTCTATTGCTCTGGCCACAAACAGGCCATTTATATGTGTCTCTTACCTGTTCAGCTAGGGTTGGTGGCTTCCCCCACGCATGACAAATACAGTCTTCTTCAGCATTTGTTACCATAGTGCACTTTATTTAACAGTGAAGCTGTTCCTGCATGCCCTGGCTACTTGTTTCTGTCCCCAGGCTTTCTTCTTGTTTGCGCCTCTGGGCTGATACAACTGGTACCTGGGAACCTCCAGATCATTTCATAGATGTGTTTTCTGGGAAGTTGTACAAACTGTTGGACTCAGCTAAGCGAGAAAGTCACGTTATGGGTGGAGAGAGGATGGAAACATCTCAAAACAGTTTTGCCCCTTGTCATGGTTTAACCGCAGCCAGCAGCTAAGCACCACACAGCTGCTCGCTCGCTCCTCCCTGCTCCCAGTGGGATGGGGAGGAGAATCAAAAAGAAAAAGTAAAACTTGCGGGTTGAGATAAGAATGACTTAATAACTAAAATAAAAATAAATAATAACAATAATAAAATATAATAATAATTGTAAGGAAAATGAATATAATAAAAAGAGAGATAAAACCCAAGGAGAGACAAGTGATGCACAACGCAGTTGCTCACCACACACTGACTGATGCCCAAGCAGCGATCCGCCCCCAGCCACCTCCCCCCAGTTTATAGACTGGGCATGATGTTCTGTGGTACAGAACATCCCTCTGGCTAGTTCAGGTCAGCTGTCCTGGCTGTGCTCCCTCCAGCTTCTTGTGCACCTGCCTGCTGGCAGGGCACGGGAAACTGAAAAATCCCTAACTTAGGATAAAGCACTGCCTAGCAACTAAAACATCAGTCTGTTATCAACATTAATCTCACACTGAATCAAAAAATCAAAAACACAGCACTGCATCAGCTACTAGGAAGAAAATAAACTTTATTCCAGCCAATACCAGGTCATCCTGGAAGAAAATGATGTCCTGGAACTATGTCCTCTCTGGCTTGTCACGTGTGTGCCATGAAGAACCTATTGCTGTCCTCACTGAATCTGTGATTTAAGTATGTTGCAATTGTTTGGGTAGTTTAATTCTTGTGCTCATTTACATCCTCTGGTAAAGATACCTAAAGGCTTTGAGAGGACATTCACCTTCATGTGCTTTGAACATGTGTCCCTGATTGCTCCCAGCTGGCTTTGCTGGAGGTAGGCTTGATTGACTCACTAGTTTAACTGGAAAAAATTGTAATTTTATTGAACTATAATGGAAGAGATCCATTTTGAAGAATGCAGCTCCTGGTATTCAGGGACTGGTAAGCTACCCTGCTTAGGACGTGCTGAGCTGCACAGAAGAAAGCAATGGAAGTAGACATGGGAAGATGGGCAAGCCAGACTCTGAAGGCAAACAGCTACTTGTTAGTCCAACAGTATTGGATATCAGGGAGGAGACAGTACAGGTCCAGCTGTTCATATCCTGTGAGCTGAAAAGAGATGGTTCCTGACCCATCACGTCCTCACACTTTTACTTCTAGAAACTAATGTTCTGAATGTATCAATGGAAATATGTTCTTGTTTTTAATTAAAGGGTGGGATTTTTAGTGAAATAATTTTATTGTATTGCTTAGATCCATCCCCTGAGCAGGAAGAGCCAGACTCTGCTTTTGAAGCTACTCAGTACTTTTTTGAAGACATCACACCGGAATGTACACATGGTAGGCATCTTTTGTCTCAGGCGGGAAAAGATGAGGTAATGCATTTCAAACAACATGGTTTTTTAGGAAGCTACTTTTTTATTGGATTAAACTTTGAAGTATTCTCTGTAAAAAGTAGTGTGTAGTCCTCGTATATGCAGGTGTGTGTACACTTAAGAACTCCCTTGGATTGTGCATTGCAGAATAATGTCATCGGTGTGTTACAGTAGAAGTAATACTGTGATAAGTACAGCACACACACCTTGATGGAGAATGGGAATAAATATATTGGCTTTGAAGAGATATTTGGATCAAAACTTAAAATATTCTAAAAAAAAAACCAAAGCCAAAAGATATATCAAAATGTAGTTCAGCAGTTTGAAATCTTCTTGTACCCTAATGAAAACCTGGGTCTTGTCACTGTTGCCTTAAATAGCATTCTCTTTGAGATATTTGATGTTAAGTTTCTCTCTGATTCAAGAATAATATTGCCCATCCTTCAGATTACAGGGGGAAGGAAGGTGGTTTGAAAATACAGATAAGAATTAATAGTGTAGAGATGGTAAGAATTAACATACTAGAGAATTAATAGACTAGAGATTACAATTTTAAGTCCTGATAGACAGAAGAAGATGCATTAATATAATCACCAAGTGTATCATGCTAGAAGCTGTTTGTGTTGTGGTAGCACAGGCTAATCATTGTACCACACGATCAAAACTAAAGATGGTCTCTGTCTTAGTATTTATATTATTAATTATGTGGAATTTGTCATCAGATTTAAGAATAAGCAGAAAACATCATTTAGTCCTATCCTTTTTACTCTGCTTTTTTTTTTGCAGTGTAAATATTTTCTTTATTTTGCTCTGTACACATGGAAAGTATGTATGTATCTAAAACCACACTGATCTCTCTCCCCCCACCCTTCCACCTTCTAGTTGTCGGCCTAGACAGCAGAAATAAACAAGGAGTAGATGATGGCTTTGTTACAGTGAGTCTGAAAACAGACAAAGGTATGCATGGTGTCTCCATTTGAATTACAGCTTTCATTTCTTGTAAAGATGCTCCCTTCAAAAATAGGGAAAAAAAGTATTAATGTAAGGTTTCTTTATGGACTTTTCCTGAATTTCTGGGTATGTTGACAATAGGCAAGAAGAGCTCACAAGAGAATCGAAATTATCTGCGAATGTGGAGCCAGGAGAATAAATCCAAAGCAAAAAACACAAAGGACTTGCCCAAACTAAATCAGGTACTTCTGCTGAGGCTTTTTTTTTCCCATTAACTTTAAACTTTCTTCACATACCTACAAATATTCAATACATTAATACTGAATAAAGGTTTTCTTTTGAGGCAGATACATTTTTTTTACCAGAGCAGCAGTCAGCTGATTACAGAAGTTACCGTTTTCAACATATTGTCACTGGCATTCAGCTCCCAAAACATCCTAAAAATGAGATACACAGCTATAGGAATGATAACTTACTATCTTGATCTCTGGACAAAGGGTGATGATATGGCACTGAATATCCCCAGATAGCGCATAGAGTCCAATAGACATTACTTGAAAGAAACATTTTGTGTCTTGTAATTTATACTGTCAGTCTCATTCCCCGTAGCTCCCCAGCTGCTGAGGAGGAGGAGAAATACTGGGACAGCTGTTTCCTCCAGAGCATATAGGGAAGGTTTATTCCCTGTAGAGTAACTCTCTTACTTAAGGTAGCCCTAAGCAAATTTCCTTCCTGCTTAATTTGAGTCCTGAATTCCAGAAGGCTCACATCCAGCTAACTTGCCACTGTCAATTCAGAGAGTGCTGTGGGTCTCATTTAATTTTTCATTACTTCTCATTAGTTAATAAGTCAACACAGCATTGTTCCTCCAAGAAAATCCACCAAAATGAATGCTGAGTGTCTCAGTGCTCACCCTCTGCTGCCCTCCTGTGGCTGCAGAGAAATAAAATTGTCATTTGTTAGAAGAAACATCCAAGTTTATTCTAAAGAGCCTTGAGAGAGGCAACACACCTGGCTGCCCAGTCATAGCAAACGCTTTCTCGGCTGCATCTAGATTATTTCCAATTTCAGTTTAATCCTGTAAACGATTGTGTCATACCTCCATTCCAGACTTTTTAAAGCGTTTTTGTAGATCTCAGTCTGATCTGTTTCCTGCTCTCATTAAGGTTTGCTCCCTCTGTGTTTAGGGACAGTTCATTGAACTGTGCAAGACAATGTACAATATGTTCAGCGAGGACCCCAATGAACAAGATCTGTACCACGCTACCGCTGCTGTGACGAGCTTGCTTTTGGAAATAGGTGAGGTTGGTAAGCTCTTCAGCACACAGCCCACAAAAGAGACAGACAGCAGCAGTAATGGTTGCAGCAAAGCTATCCCAAGCGAGCTGTTTCAGAAGAAGGAGCACCAGCAGTACCCCCTCGAACAGCACAAGCCGTTCCAGAGCAGCCTGGTCAGCGGGGATGAGGAGGCCGTTTGCACCGACAGCGCTCTGGGCATGCAGATGGAAGACATTAAGCTCGAAGACTCTTCTCCCAGGGACAACGGAGCCTGTTCCTCCATGCTCATTTCCGATGATGATACAAAAGATGATAGTTCGATGTCCTCCTACTCGGTACTGAGCGCAGGTTCGCACGAAGAAGAAAAGCTGCACTGTGAGGACATCGGTGAGGACACCGTTTTGGTACGGAGCAACCACACCGCTTCTCTTCGTAGAAGCACTAGCATCGACAGGGACTGGGCCATTACCTTCGAACAATTTTTAGCCTCCCTTTTGACTGAGCCAGCGCTGGTTAGGTACTTCGACAAACCTGTGTCCATGATGGCTAGGATTACTAATGCTAAAAACATAAGGATGATGGGGAAACCAATAACCTCAGCCAGTGACTATGAAATCTCTACTATGTCGGGATAAAAGGCAGTCGGGTTTTTTATTTATTTTTTTTATTCTGTATTTATTAGTACCTGGCACAGGCCTTGGTATTTTCAGAACATGATTGTTTTCACTAATGTGAAAATGCTGGGGTGCAGACTTAACTATCTTGAAGTATAATCACTCTTTCTGTGGGAAATGTTACACAAATGCAAATTTTATTCAAAATACAGAAAAAAAACCAGTTGTCAGTGAAGTGTGTGTAGTATTAACCTTGCTGTCAATATAAAATGGTAAAGATTAGTTCTTCATTTCTAAATGTAAACTTAATGCCGATATTTATGTGCATTTTTAAAATAGACATATATAAAGATCTGATTCTTGGGGAAAAAAAATAACAAACCAGGAAGTACCTAAAATTTAAAGGGACACTGTCAACCTGAATAGGACCTCAGGTGAAATTAAGCTCCAGGCAACATCCCTGAAGGATAATTTTATTTCATATAACTTTTTTGTCAAAGAGGATAAGGGGTTTAACGTATGCTTCAATTTATTATTTTTTTGTAATATACAAAGATCACTTCAGTGACACATGCCTGGCTCCTATCTTCCTCTGCTTGAGACTGGGATGCTCCAATAGAAGCAAGAAGGCCATCCCAAGCCTAGCTGGCACATCAGGCAGATGTAGTTAAATGTGATGATTTCTGCTCCCACAGAAGGCAGAGCCCGTTGGCCTTTCCCGGCGTTCAGTGGCCTCTGGCTGTGCCAAACCCAGCCCAGGGAGAGCCCTTCCCCAGCTGCAGCCATCAAGGAAAGGTCTCCAGCACCACCCTGCCTGGAGCTGTATTTCCAACCAGTGGACTTGGAAGCTTTGTTCCAGCGACGGTGTATGCAGGTCCCAGAACAGATTGGTAGAGTCTCTTTTTAAAAATTGAAAGCTGTTTTTAAAAAAGTTTAAAAAAAAAAATTATATATATATATATATATATACACATACTTCTAAGGCTGGATCTACAGCATATATAGCTTAGCTCTTAAAACTAACCTTTACCACCAACCTATTATATCCTTGTTAGACTAAGAAAATAAAAACCTGTATTGTATAAGTCTTCATTTACAACAGTGTAAAGTGTCAGTAATGAAAAAAAAATCTGCAAGACAATGTAACTGAATGTTTAAGTCTTACTGAGAACACTGTCACTTTATATAAAATTAATAGTATTCTGTATCAATTTACTGAATAATATGTTGAAATGAAAACTGGAGCACCTGCACTTTGAATCCTTGCTTCTTTTATACAGATATTCAGGATTTTTTTAAATTCTGTTAGCTGTTTTTTTAATTAATATTTTTTTGGTTCAGGATCATGCTTATATGCCTAATCTTTATTTGCTGTTTTAAGAAGATTTTCTGTAGAATACCATTGATTTTTTTTTTATACTCCTGTATATTGCATCCATATAACTTGCAGATTTTTTAGCAGAAGCTATGTTTAATTCTTTTGTCTTAAAAGAATGCTTTTAAACTGTCAGATGAAGTGGTTTTTAACCACAAATAGGTAATGTGAACAAATAAAGTACACTCTGCACAGATTTGGTTTTTAACTATTAAAGACATGCTAGAGGGAAAAGTGGGTGACTGTGGTTTATTACACAGACAAATGACACTTTGGATCTTCAGCACCGGGTTTCAGCACAAAAACATTTGTTGTTTCCAGGCCTGGTTTTGTTTAACACTTGGATGTGTTTAATTCCATCTGCACCGAGCAGCCCATGCAAGCTTCTCTCACACTACCCACTTTCATTGAACAATTTTTCCTGCTATGCTCACATTTGGTGACAACAGTTTTTATTACATTTTAAGACGCCCAGATATTTTATGACCCATCTATGCTTTGCGGTAACTCACTGGGCGTGCTTTTAAGGCTTGAAGTTTTTTACAGGGTACTGGTAAGCTGAGATGTCAGCCTCAAAACCATGGCAGTGACGGAACAGACATGGGTGTGCTCTATTCAGTTAATTATTATTTTTGAAACTTACTATCTCATTGTATGTGTGCAAAGTTTATTTGCAAAATATGGCTGTTAACTTCCCAGTGCTGCTCATATATCCCTTGTCTCAGTTTACTGTTGATTTTTTTTTCTGTTGATGAGTTTTCTCCTTTATAAGTTAGCCATATGTAGACTATGTATAACAGTATGAAAAAGCAGTATAGTCTTTCTGCATATGAGACTGTGCAGATTGGTTTATATGTGAATATCAAATAATAATATTCATTTGAAGCCATAATCACCATTTTGAAGAATATGGCTTTGTTTTAACTTAAGATGCCAAGGCCAGAGCAGGGTGCTTTACTGCAGTGTCTGGCAGCTGGATAAGTTAACTCAGAAGTCTTCAGCACTAAGAGTTAACATCCTTAAGCAGGCTCTTGACCTTTTTAAGTTTGCAGATCCCTAAAATATTTTTCTTTTAGGTGTCTGTCAGGGTAAAGTGAATTTAGGCCTATCAGCAATCTTCCATACACCTCTAGAGATGCACAGAGCACAGATGAAAAACATTTCTTTATCTCAATAGGGCTGGCCAGCTTTGCTCCACGCCCCACCCCCAGCCCTGGGGGTACAACCTATCAATGAAAATTATTTTGCTCTTACAACTTTTATAACAAGAAGAGGCATCACAAGCAGATCCATGGTGTAAACAGGAGCTGTTTTACAAGGCGACTTTTTTTTGTTTTGCTCCAGTAGCCTTCCTTGCCTTCCCAATCATGTCAGCAAAGCTCCAAAGTGTAAGCCAGGTCATCTTTAAGAATGGCTTTGCTGTAGGTAGCACCCAGGTGAGCTGACTTTCTCCAGATTCCTCTGGGTGAGGCTGCTCACCTGATTAGGGCCACACCAAATGGCCACCTGGCAGTAGCTTATTTGATGATAAAATCTGCTGTGACCTGTTCTTTAGTAGCTGGATGGAAGTTGATGAAAGCTACAAAAGAGTTTGACTGACCAGCGCACGGTGATGTGAAACCTTTGACAAGATGTGAGCAAATATTTTTGAAGACTTACCTATATGTAGGCATGCTACCCAAGCAAATCAGTATGGCTTTAGAAGTGCCTAGCTCTTGTGCTTTGTATGCTTTGAGAGAGTCTCTTTAATCTGTGAAATGTAGCGTTTACTTAGGGCTGTTAGTCTCACAGCCAGGGGAAAAAAAAAAAAATCTTGTTCCTCTTTAAAGCTGAAATCTGTGACTGGACACTGACATGTGCTGCTTTTCTAGTTTAGTAGGAGCCTGGTGGGAACAGGGTGCTGCCTGCCTGCCAGGGAAATGATGGAGGAGTGGGAGGTTATTCTATAGAGCTTTCTCTATTAAAAAAAAAAAAAAGAAAAAAAAAGTTCTTAAATTTTCTTCTGTCTTTCACCTTTGTCAGATGCTGATAGCGTATGAAAGGTCAGCGGTACTCCCTTCATTGTAGCATCTTACAGCTCCTGAATTTGCGGTGTTAGAGCTGAGAGTTGTGTTTGAGGCTTGTAAAGGTTTGGGTTTGTGTTGCACAAGTTTTGGTCAAGCAGACAGAAAGCTTCTTATGTGATGTATTAAACCTACAGAAAATCTGTCATAACTGTTGTAAAAAGAAAAGCACTTAATGGATTCTTAAATAGCGATGCTGGAGCTTCTGCTATAGTCAATGTTACGTGTCTGGTGTGCCATATATTGAGGTGGCGGAGGCTGGTATGGTGTATGTGGTGTGGTATGTAAGGGGGCTGTGGGAGAGAAAGGGAATACCCCCTTAAAGCAGTTGGTCAAGCAAAGAGATGGTGCTTTTGCTTGGAAAGCTGTGCAGCCCGGTCTGGTTCCTCTGCAGGGTACTCTTCAAGCTTTGGGATCCCTCCTGTCACAAGGTCTTTGTTACTCATCTTTAATCTTGCAGCAGCGTTTTGAAACTGTGGTGATTGATTGAGTCTCTGCGCAGCAGGCATGATACAAAGACCAACAAGAAGAGAGCTTGTGTTCCATCAGGATACTTAGAGCAATAAAACAAAGTCTGTGTATAATAAGCACTGTAAGTGGAAAAGCAACAGGTGAGCGCAGGCAGCTGTGGCCGCAGCAGTGCGTTAACGGGTGGGGAGCATGGCTCACCAAGTCCCCACCAGTCTGGGCTGTGTGCATGTTGGTGAGTTCCAGGGCTGTTACTCTCCAAAGTTCTGGCATCCCTGTGAGTGACTTAACCATCATCTCTTGGCTGTTCCAGTTCTTGGCACCTCAGTAATAAGGAGGCAGGCTGTAGCTGGAAGATGCCTTTTATCAGACATGAAGTACTGACTGTATTCAACGCTTGATGCTGTTGTATCTTGGTTTTGTAAAAAAAATGGACTAGTCAGGCTTAGACTAAATCATCTGGAAAAAAATGAGAAAACCCTGAGGAATGGTGTACAGGTTGGTAGGTTAGCTGGGCCTATGGTGGAGCGTGCCTCAGTGCCCTGGCCTTTGGCTCAGCTGGAGCAGGAGGTGCCAGGGCCCGGGGCTCACCTCCGGACCCCAGCATCGCCACCCTGATGCGGTGGGAGAAGGCCAGTCTGTGAGCAGAGCCCATTGGTTCGGGTACATGCCGTAATGCTACAGCAGGAATGAACGTGAAGCAGTTCCATCTATTGCTGAGCCTTATCCTTCAGGGGGAAGAAAACATTTCTGCTATTTCTATTTCTTTCCACTAGAAGATAGTCTTGAGTCAAATATTATGTACTTGAAGCGGCAACTGTGACTTTTAATGCTCATTTAAAGTGCTGATTTATTCAACAGTGAAAATATAAATGAGCCCAACAGCAAATAATTCGAACAAAACTGTGGCAGTGAACATTACATTGGAATATGGCTAATAATAGAAACGTGTGACGTGCTGATATTGGCAGCATCGCCCTGTGAGCTTTTCAGTGCTCAGAATATAAGGGATGAACTACAGAAAGTCAGTTAGTCTTAACTGCAGTACAAGACACTCCTAATAATAGTGGCAGATACCATTTCAAAGTATGTCACAGCAGAAGATAATTTAACTGGTTCTCTTCTGCGGTACTTAGTATCTCAATTTAAATTCCCTCAATAGCTGCTTCCTCATACTGTTTTCTAAAATAACTGGTATTTGCATAACTGGCCGACTTAACGCTTCGGGTTTGGAGAAGTGCAATTTTTCTAGAGTGCAGGGGCCTGTTCTGTGCTTCTGAAGAAATAAAAATTGCTCCAGGCGAGATCCAGTTCTCACATAGCGGTACATTAATAGAAGCATTTGGGTCTCCAAAATTCAGGAGAAGAAACAAAGGCTACCTGAGAGATACAAATAGAACTGAAGAACCAAGTCAATTATCGAACATAGCTTGTATGGAGATGAAGGCATGGTGAAAGATACAGAGGTAAAAACATTTCTTGATTAAATAAACAGAAGACATTAAAACATCAGGGTTTCTCTTTCTTCAGGAAAGTTCTCTAGAGTTCTCTGTTTTGTTCCTGGAGTTTTTCTCTCCTGAACAGAACCACCTGCACATCAAGTTATCTCCAGGAGTTAACTTGCAGGTCCTTAAAAAAAATCCTTGTTGCGTTTTTTTTGGCTTTTGGTTGGGTTTTTGTGTTGTGGTGTGTTTTAGGGGGTTTTATAGCTTAAAACAGAGCTTATTTTAAAGTGAGGATTTCAAGAGCAGTAATACATCTCTACCACGTACAGCAGAGTATGGCAGCCTACCTGTGTAATATTCTCCTGAGTTCCATAATTTAAATTCTGGTCCCTCACTAAAGAGAGTAATGTAGCGCTCTGGCTAAAGAAACTCAGCAAAACTACTCTCTGCCTCCTTCCTACCCGAGATGCTTTTTGTATATGCTATATATCAGGGAAGCAAGGTCTACTTTCTGGGGTACTACCAAACCAATTTGAAAAACGGGCTGCCCCACCGTTGTGGTCAGGTGTAGAACAAAGCGAGGCGATGACTGGAGAAGCCCCTGGGCAGTGATGCATAGGCCTTTCCGCTCGCCTCGTGCCAACGCCGTCGGGCTGGGCAGCGCACAGGAGCCGTGGCTGGGGTCAGGAACATCAGCCTGACGAAGGTTGGGGCAGCCAGGGAGCGTGAAAGGCCCTAATGCACAAATCCATCATGTGTGTCGAACTCGGACTTTCCCATTGCACAACTTCCTGTTACAACAGATCTAAGATTTCAAGTGGACTTGCATGTTGTTCTGTGGTACCAGACTAATCTTGAGAGTTAAAAGCAAACAATTTTTGTATGGGTCTCACAGATTTAAATCTGATTTACTCCTTTCTTCTGGTCTTTAAGGTGTGCGTATTCTGGATGATGATTTAGATCCTAGAAGATGTATGTGAGACCACCAGCCTTTGTCCCAGCTGTTGTGTTCCCCAGCTCGGCTTCAATACACGCAGATGTTCTGCTGCCTGCCATTTCAACAGTTTGTGCTGCAGCATTATTTCCTAATAATGCCTTTCCTAGGCACAAAGATGAGAACCACAGAGATCTCTAATGAAGTTCTTGGAGCTGGAGAGAAAAACTAAACCAAACAGAAACCCCCAAAAAAGAAGCTAGGATAAAGCTTTCTCTCGTATCACAGTGCGTGTGGCTAACTGGAAATTGTTACGTATTCTAGCAGGTCATAACACACTAATGTTGGCAATATTTTGGAATAACTCGGTTTTTATTTGCTACTATATGTAAACATCTTTTTCTATCACACAGACATCACAGTTTACATTATTGCTTTTATACTGTGGTAAACGGAAATTTCTATTAATACGCAGCTATCTAAGCACAGTGTGATAAGAAAAAACTGCCCACAAGCTGTCTTAGGGCTGGGTTTTTTTCTTCCCTAGAGAAAGACAATATATAGACTGGCACAAGAAACATCGGTCCAGAGATTGATCACCATTGTACTACAGCAACACAAAACCAGTATGACAGAAAGAAACAACAGGTTACATCTTTACCACACATTAACTAACAGTATTTTAAAGAATTCCGACTGCTGGACTCCCACCTAACTAAATACAAACTTTTTCACCACAATAATTCTTAAAACAAGGCTAACCAATATTTTTTTTTGTAAACTGTTATTTAAACCAGGATGGAAAAATCGAGAAGATAAATGCCTGGGGCTTTCTCTGTGTGTATTTAATTTTTTGTTTTCATTTTTTAAATTTTGTTTTTCAAAGAGCGGGAACACAAAACTATTTACCTGAGGTGCTTATATTGGCCCCTTTTCCTATTGTCCTTTCGGACAAAATGCCCTATTTTTTACATTGCTCTATCAGATGACAGAAGCACAACCAGTTTAGAAACATTTTCAGTTTCTTGCTTCCTAAGGAGCACTGTTTTCAAATCGCTTTCTGATCAAGTTGGTTACTTATGAAGCAATGCATTTATTTACTGAAAGACGAGATTTTATTTCTGCTTGTGGTAAGCTTCTACTTATCTTCAGATTAATTTGTTCATGGAGTGGCACCATATTTCAAGCATACACTAAACAACAGAAGTGGAGGTAGTCTGTTAAACAGTTGCTACAGGAACAACAACAGTAAAAATTTAGAGAACCACCTTGTCTTCAGTTTTAGATTTTTTTTCTAAAATGACTATTGCATATAAGCTTTCACATAGTGAATGCTTTAAAGAGGCAGCAAGTTAGAAACCTAATAGTACTTGCAAATTCTAATAAGATAATACATACTTTAAAACATGACAGTTAATAAATAACAAGAGAATTTACCAAGGTTTTAAGACTCTTAGAACAAATCATGAGCAACAAATTCTGATGCTAAACAAATTGATTATATCAACTTGCAGAAAGGCGGCCTACCTCCATTCTGAATCTTCCACAACCTTTTCGTCACCCTACAACAGTTAGTATAAAATACTGCTGACAAGAAAAACACTGCTGTTCCCTTCCCTAAAGAGTTTTACCTTTTCCCATCTATTTTCTAGCTACCACCACAATACAATTAGCCTACCACTGGTGCAAAACGGGGACACCCGGTACTAGTCTACATATAGTGAGTGATTCCTAGACAGAAGGACTGGGCTACTTGGTCATACAAAACCACATGCAAATTCTAACTGTTTACATTGGAGCCTAATGTAAACATTCACCTTAATTACTACATGCAAACTAATGTATTCCCATGTATCTCGCTCATCTGATGATGGTTGGGTTTACTTTTTTCCCTTGTATGCTGCCAGTTTACTACCAGCTCACACTTCTGTTTTTTAAGAAAAACCAAAGATGCATCTCTCATCGGGCTCAACCTGCATCCTACACTAAAACAGCTTAGGTGTGTGATAGGAAATGTTAAACGATGGCTGGGCTTTAAAAGCCTCAGCAGCAGTTAAATGTCAGTCTCCTAGTGACAAGGAGCGAATTAAAGTTTCAAGGCTGGAAAGACAAGGGGGTGTGGATTATTTTTGCAACTGTTGCCAAAAAAGTGAAAGGTTGCAGACTCTTAGCACAGGGGACTGTTTGAAATTGATGGCTCAAGCAGTTTTGTTACTTGCCAGCAAGCAGTAGATGAAAATAAAGAATGGGATCTCCTTTCCTGCTGCTGCTAAACATACTGGGGTCACTTCTGAAATTCAAAAAGTTGGTCTGATGTTGCTTGCAAAGGAGATGTACAAGCAATAGCAAAAATTACTAATAAAGGAAGACGAACTGCAGGGCCCAAGTATCTGGGAGTAGCAAAAGAACTAGGCTTCCTGTCATCAGTTTTGTACCTAATCTAGTCAGTTTAGCTGTTCAGTTTACAAGCCGTGGCATTACCATACTCTCCCTACAAGCATCTTCAAGCATTTTTTTTGTTGTTGTTTAGAATAGCATCAACCCAACACAGATGAGATGAACCCTTCTCCACCCTGCACGTTAAACTTCAGAGCTGTTCAACTCTCATCTGTATGTAAGGTGTCATAAAAAGAAAACAGAAGTGCATTACCTCCTACATATATACTGCCTAACCTGATTGGGAGCCCTCCCACAAATAAGAGATCACCAACCTTAAGGGATCGGGAGTAACTGGGTGCAAGAAGTCACTAGTCACACAGTACAGGCTCCCAGGATTACTGAGGTGGGAAGGCACCTCTGGAGATCACACAGTCCAATGCCCTGCCCAAAGCAGGCTGCCTACGACCATGTCCAGCTGGGTTTTGATTAGGAGATGTAGTATTACATATTATAATAATACATTTAATACGTAGTGTAATATTACTCATTACAAAAAGGGGGTTGTATTTTTTTCTTCTCGTGTTCAGTATTTGTATTCTTGAGGAATCTCTTAATGATTAGTCACTGACTAGAAGTTAACTAATTTACCTGAGATGATTTAAAAAAAAGAGGCATGAAAGCTTCTATTGGCATACAAATTTTGTGCCACTGTGTGCTCTTTACGCATATACTGAAAGAGTCTTTCCCAAATAACTCAAGCTTATAAGGCTATGATCTGGTTACATAACCAAAATAAAATGCTGATTGAATAAAGCAGAAGGCACTTATTTCATAGTAGGTTTTAGAAAATGAAGTGATGGTCATACCAGATCTGTTTAAAGTTGCTTTAAGCAATAATTAGTGACAATATAGATGTGAAGTCCTATTGACTAGATTGTCTAAGGATGCCAAGATTAAGGATCATGTCACAGTTGTATTTTCCATGGAAAATACATCTTTGTTAGAGACTTGTACTCAGGTGTGAATTTATTTTCACAAAATAGGGACTGCAGCTGCAGTAATGAGTAAACTTTATAAAAGGGCTAAATTAACTCTTTTGTACTTCCCACTGAGAATACCCCATCAGCTGCTAAAAGAAAGGGCTGACAACAGACACAAAGCCAAGCAGCCTACGCAGCTGAAGTCAGATTAGAAAGTATTGAGAATTTTTACAGTAGGAATATTTTTAGAAGGAGTAGCTTTAGTCTCAGGATCTGATCCTCACACTGAAGATCTGTGGGGTTTTTTGTTTGTTTGCAAGCTTTTTCTAAGCATAGGAATTTGCTGGTACAAATCCACAGGTAAAAAGAACTTCCTTAACCAGAAGAAATTTCTAGTAAGTACATCAGTATGTTGATGGATTAAGCCTCTTCTCCAAAATCATAAGCGACTAATACATTCCCTTCGTAGACCTCTTCGTTATAGAGAAATTTAAAATTGATGAGTGAACGACTGACTACACATACAGAACAAGAACACAAAAAAATCTAAACCCAGAGTAATTTTAACTAAAAAGTTTTTAAAAAACAATTGTCAGACCTATTCATGGAAAACATGATGTGGCATGGATACTTGCTTCATGTTCCTGCACCAAGAAATTATAAAAGAAATTGTGAAAGTGATCCAGAGGCTCTTAAGAGATTTGTGGCTGGTTTTTGTTTTTAAAAAGTCGTCCTTTGGAGAATAGCATATAAAGACCTGTAAACAGAGGTTGATTGTCCAAGCTTTCTTAACTGGATTTTGATTTTTTTTTTTTTTTTAAATGTAAAAAAAAAAGTTCCATTGTTAAACAGTTTTTGGTGAAACACACAAAGCTTCCATCCAAATGCATAATTCCATTTTCTTATGCAGAACCTCACAGACTGCAGAGGAGTTAAGGTTTCTTTGTGTTTTGTAAGGTTAGTATCACATCATAATCCAGCAGAAGTCCCTTAATTTTTTCATGGAATTTCTCTCTGTACTGGTTGAAGTGCATAATGCTTTCTGGTTCTTCTTCAAACCAGAATTTGTCAAACTCATAAACCAGATAACCTGTGAAGAAAATAAAATACAGATCTACAAAAACTACCTCCACAATTTTCTGCTTTGATCTAGCTAGACCTAGAATGACCCTTTAGACTCTATTCAATCCCTTAAAATACCAACTGTCCCATCCTGGTCAACAGCAAGCTTTTAGACACTGTAATAATGAATAAAATAAAAAAAATTCTGCAAATACTGAGTTTTCAGACTGCAGTCTCTAATATACAGAAAGGCACCCAAACCTATTCCTTAAATGTACATTTGTGTAGCACAGTGTTTAAGCATCAGGTGCATTTCCAATACATGATCCAGAAGGTAAACAGCTTGCTCTGGCTAATGAGAAAAGGGTGGAAACGTGCTACAAAAAACCTAAACTCTACACTGCAGGCCTGCCCCAGTAGTCTGTACTAAAGAAGCTACAGATACTTACAGTAAAACTGATGAAAGTGTTCCATCTGTGGCAATCCAGAGACCATGTTGTACAGATGAGACTTTAAAGCACCGTTCTTAAGTAAGCTGTAAGCCATTTCTGTCAGATTGATTCCAACTATTGCATAAGAATATCTGCAACACCAATCATAGGTCACATTTTACCTCACAGATGGAAGGACTTAAAAGCCTCCCTGTAACAGTCTGCATTAGGGTAACTGTAAGAGTCAGTTTTTCCTACAGTACTTGTTGACAAGCAGACTCTGGCCTACAGACCACTCCTTCTGTTCTCTGGCACATCCAACCATGTAGAAGTTATTTAAAAACACCCATTTTCTATACAACAGTACGGCAAATAGTATAGACAATAATGAGATGGGAAGGCTAATCCACATTGACCTCAATTTGCTCATTTGAAATCATTAAATCCGCTGGAATATTAAAAATCAGACATTAAAAAATGTTGTTACAGTATAAATAGAATGGCCAAGTCAACATTTTCCTCAAACTGAAAAAAAAATAAATCTTTCTGTTGCATGATAGAAAGCACTGCAATAGAAATTCTTATAGGACTGTTAAAACAGGTGTTTCTGGGGGCGGGAAAAAAAGGATTAACTTGTGTCAATGATATAGGTATTTAACTGATCTAAATGTCTCAGATATCCTATTCATGATCTAGATGGACAAGGCAGTATTATTTACAATTGAAGTCATGAAAGCCTCCCGTTCTTGTTAGGTGGTTAACTGGGGACTAGATGGATTAGATGATCCACACAGGTTTAGCTTTCCTCTGTATCTGACTGATTTTAGAATATATTTCTCATGAGCTAAATGTTTTGATATGCAAAGTCAAAAAAAACCAACAGCAAAACATCTATTTGTATATACTTATTACAGAACAGAAACCTAGCAAAAAAGGGACCTTAAGAGAATCGATACCATCCCAACACAGGATCAGTAAGAAGGCGAAAAGTAAGTTTTAATTTGTAAATCTCGTCTAAGTCTGTTGCAAATCAAGTTAACTATGATGTTAAAGGTGTTAAATGTTTCTGTCCCAACAAGTCTATTCTGAAAAAAAGGGCTGCACATAATTCCCAGCCTGAAATTGATTTGTTTGGTTTCTCACACCTTTCTACTTCAGCCCTTTTGCCATCCTTTAACGGAAAAAACCACAAATGTTTTCCCCTTTATCTTCAGTACACGTACTTGGCAGTCTTCACATGAGCTCTTACACGGAAAAAGTCAGAAAAAGCCAGAGTGACTTACCCCAGCTTTGGGTGATTTGAACGAGAAAGGATCTGACGAGCTTCGTCAGTGTAATGCTTACTAAAATACCTGTCAGGGTAAAACAGGATCTTCTGTTACTTTTAAAGCTCATATAAAAAAATACTAATGTGTTCAACATCAAAGTGCGTAGCTGTAAACTAAAGCTGAATACTACTCTGTACTGGAAAATGGCACAAATTAAAACCAAGGAAAAGGTAGCAAATTAAATTATATTCAGTGTGAACTAACACAGTTTAAAAAAAATAAAAATCATTGTGATCTGAACATCAAATATGAAGTTCACCCAAGTTTACAAATTAGCTTAGCAAAGTTACACAAACCTGTTTATTTTTCATTACAGTAATTCAGGAATTTTAAAGTATTTTAGCAAGTTACTTTCTAAGTCATAACCTATCAAATCTATCACATGACAACAAAAAAAATAAGGTGTCGCGGGCAACTTTCTGTTCCCCACCTCGCTTGTTGGCCTCTACCCAACCTGGCATTTACAGATGTGGAGCTGTTAAGAAATGTTGACTTATTTAGAAAATACCGTTTTTCACTTCGGAGAAGCCACTGTTTCTATTTGCTTCTATTCAGCCTGTATTAGAAATAGCACTAACTAGATAAAATACATAGATATTGAAAATTAGCTATAACAGAAATTAAATACTACGTTTCACTTACACCAGATTCACTAACCCCAGCAGGCCCATTCCTCTGAAGTCTGTTTTGGGGTCATCACCTTGGAAGCCAATGTCACACCACTGCTTGGTGATTCTGGCCTTCAGGTTCTCATGAGGCATCAGCAAATTCCAAAGCTGCACAAATATGCTTCCATGTTATGCACAGCTGCTAGAGTATTCTACGTCACAAAATTCAGAACACTTGCTGCTTCATGTTAGAAACCATTCACCAAGGAACAAGATACGATCTGCATGATGTTCTTTTTCTGTTAGTGGCAATCTAGAGTCATACTACAATGGCTTATTTAAGCAATTAGGAAAATGATTACATTTAATATTAAATGCAATAATTTCCCTTCACGGACAAAGCCACTATCCATACTAAAGGAACAAGGACTCATTTCACTTCAAAAATTAATGTATGTGTCTTTTTCTGATAGGACAGCTATAAACTGAAGTATGAATTCTCAACGAACACTTAACACAGCAATGCTGGGACTTGCAGAGCAGGTTGAGATACTTACGAAATGCTAAGAAAATGACATGCTAATATATTTGCACAGTAGAAGCTATTTAAAAAAGCCTCAAGCACTATTATGTTATTTGCTTGCTGTTATTTATTGTTACCCAAAATACATTACTGATAGGTTTTACCTTCCAGCATTAAACTATTCTCTTTGACTGGAATGCAGTAATAAGAAAACACTAGTGTCTTATTTAGTAATTATTGGTTTAAAAATTTAAGACGTGCATAAAGTTAAATATCTTTTTAGTTACGGTCCTTCAGTGACGCATTACAAAATTATTTTGCTATTTATGTGTTGTTGTTTTATCTGTTTTCACAGAAAATAATCCCAGTGCAAGTAACTCTAGTTTACTAATTTGTTTTGCTTTGATTGTATTTTAATGTGTCTCTTCTGTAATGGTTTAGCAGTTCACAAGTAGAAGTAAGGAGGCCAGCTGGTAAGAATACTACCAATAAATTAAGTTCATTCAAGCTGTTGGACTTGGAGGAGAAAAAAACCAAACGAACAGCTTTTGTATTTAAAAGATTATTTTCACCTCGATTAACTGTTCCTCATGTTCTTCGTTATCCGAATCATATGGGACCTTCCTCAGATTTTCCACATTGAAATAAAGTCTTTTATAACCTGATATCTGCAGCAAGGTTATATGCAGGTTTGTCTTAAACCTGAAATAATAACAAAACACCACACAGAAGCTATTAAAGAGGCACAGTCAGCCATAAACTCTTGCTTGAACTATGAGATAAGACCTTTCTTATGTTAATGCAATGTAAACGCTAGAATTATAGGAAGTGCTTTATGCTTATCTTTCAAGCTACAGCATATTTGTAGTAGTTTACTACTACATGGATCATATTTCTACTCAAAGAAACTCTAGCCAATTCCAGTGCTGCTGTCAGGCCCTATTTGCTTAAATTATGGAAAAAAAAAACCAACAAAACAAACTTAGCTAAAATCTGTAATGACACAAGAAAACTCTATATATCGTCCTAACCCCTGTACCTTCACCTGCCTCCAAACTTTTCCTAAGTCTTAAAGTGAAACTTTGTCAGAAATACTTACAGCTTCAAAGAAGCATTTCATTAAAATTTCAAATTTTGATGGCTCCAAATTTTTCCTCTCAATCGCTCATAATTACTTATGCAGATGAATGCAAACATTAATCAGACATCACTATATATCTCAAATATATCTAAGTGATTACATAGCTCATGTAATCAACATATGTGATAATCACCTAACTTAGAAATAAAGCGTAACAGAAGGGACTTGCAAGATAGAGATGCAGTTATCCCAAATCCATGCCAATTAAAACTTTGCAATTTACCTTCTAGAACTGAAGATGACAAAACGATACCGTATTTTCCTATTGCATTCTAAAGATTTCTGCTGAACAGCCTAAATATTGTATCAGATTAAGCAACTCTGAGAACACACCAAGAAGTCAGAATTATCTGCCGTGAAGAACTTATGTTCGGGTTCCAAACATACCCTGTATCCTTCTGCTCAATTTTCTTTTCTTTCATTACATCTCTGACACACTTCTCCACTTCAGCTTCCTCAGCATGTACCGCATTTCTTAAAACCTAGGAAGTTAACACAGTAAAAGACTTCTTTAGGAATGCAGAAATCTATCATCACTTCATTCTTATTTTTCAGCTTCTGTATACCTGTCATGTATGTACTCTTTACTAGAAGTCAATTTATTGCAAATTTTTACAATAAATGGGCTCAAATCACATATAAAAGCTCTGCAATAATTTCATAAAAGCGTAATTTGTAACTTTGTCAGACTGTAAGCAACAATGTTTACACAGGAGTCCCAAAAAGAATAAATAAAAAGGTTGAGAGTTGCTTCGTCTAGGTTCCTGTTTGTGTTAAAATTCTGAATTGAAACATGTTCTTCGTAATCCAACTGAAAAACACAGCTATTGGGAGCAAAAGTGATAAAACTTCAATAAGGAAATAATGCTTCTGAATTAGGAGACTGTGAACGAATGTTCAGTGCTGTGATGAAACAAAAGAACTTAATGTAAGATAGTGATGTTCTGCAGTTTTCTAGAGTAAAGGGCAAATGCTAGTAATGATAATTACACGCTGCCTACCTAAAACCACTTCACAACAATTTAACTTGGTCGTCTAAAATTTATGGTCACGGTGCATTCTTTAGTACAATTCATGGTGACACCAAAGCAGCTCCATTTCAGTAAAGAAAAAGGTTCACTCTTTTAAAACTGAACATCAATACATTTGATATAATCATTTAAGAGATGCTAAAAGGCCCGCCCCTACTGTGCTCTACTGCAACAGAGATGCTCGTGGCAGTCACTAATTCTCTCTCAACATCCCACTGCAGTGATCATCTTGAAAAAGGGGGAATGCAGTCACCTGTCTAAAAAGTTTTGCTCAAGATACTCAAACTCAAGGGTTTAAAGTGTTAGCTTAGGTTCAACAGCTACAGGAAAATTTGAATGAGTTTGTCAGATGTCTACCTGCAGACCTGCATTACATTTTTTTCAACAATTCAAGACACTACTGTATACACTACATTTCATTGTTCTATCCGTATTTTATCTACATCACACTTTCTTAAAGTTTTCTATAAAAACAGCAAAAGAGATTGTTGTGACAGAGAACTGACCCTCTCCTAGCGCTGAAGCTCCGAGAGATGACTTTCTAAAGTAAACTTCCAGAGAAATGGAAGCAAACATTTGAAGGGTTGTGGGGTTACTTTTGAGAAGCCCTGACTAACCCTTGCATACAGAACTCAGTGCTGTTCTCTCCTCTCTGCCTTTTATTCCTCTACTTCCCTCTGCCCTCAAAAAGTAAATGCGTGTAATCTTTTCTGGCATCTGTCTCTGAAAGAAGGTTTTATTACAGTTTAATCTCTAGTATCTTTTACCTTATTCTTTGATGATTCCAGTGAATGTTCTGAAATACAAAAAAAAGTAAATGTCACAGTTAAATTGAGCTGAATTGTTTTAAATAATTGACAATAGGTGTTCTTGTGGCATGTATTATAAAGTTTTGCACCCCTTTTATCAAAAATTAATCTTAAAATCAACAGGCATCAGGTAACTGAAAGTCTTAAGTTATATTGACTTTTTTTTTATAATCCTCGAGTACAACGCTGAAAACTGATTTTTTTAAAACATCGATCAATTATATGGACAAAAAATAAGACAAAGATGTCGAGGCAAAAATATGTCTTGCTGGTTTTCCATTCTTAGAAATGTTTTTGTTACCAAAGAATAAGGAAGAAAATTCATTTACTCAAGCTACTGGTAAAACGGCAAAAGCTGTACAGTTTCTTCAATTCTAATTTCAGATCAAAATTCTGCATCAAGCACTCTTCCTCCCTTCCCCAGAAAAACGCATTTATGACTGTTCTGTTAATAACGGGAAGGTAAAAAACAACACAACGTGACGGGAAGACTTTGGGGGGAAAAAACAAACAACCAAACAACCAAACTAAGATTTCGGGTTCGCTTTTTAAAGCTAACCGGCATTACCGTAAGCAAGCGGGCAAGGAAACTAGACCTGGCATTCCGATTTAAAAATCTCCCGGCATGGCCGGGAAGGGGGGAACAGTGAACAGATGATCCCGGGGCTGCCCTGGGGTCGGGGGCTGGTGTCCAGCTCTTTGTTTTTCCAGGGGTTTTCCCCCGTTACCTATGCTCAGCGTCCGCCGCGCCCCTGCCCCCGAGCCGTCAAAGACCCGCTGCAACTCGCATTTCCGCGTCAGCAGCCTCAAGATCCACTTCAGCCAAAACCGAAAGTAGTTGCTGTACAGGAACCCCCAGAAGTACACCAACATCTTCTGCGGGAAGAAAGCCCCGCGTTAGCGGGATGGGGAGGCGGCAGCCCCCAGCCTCCCCCCGCCCCGACGCCCCCGGCCGCCATCACGGGGGGCAGCTCCCGCCCTCACACACCCCCACACACACCCCCCCACACACACCGCCCATCGCCCTCAGGCCGGGCCCCCCTCAGCCCCGCGCCGCCCTCACGGGCCGTGGTGGGTCCGCGCCCCCCGGCAGCGCGGGCTGCAGGCGGGAGGGCCAGGCCTGGCCCGGCCCGGCCCCGCGGCTGAGGGGAGCGGGCACCTGCCCCGGCAGCGCCCCGCGCCCACCCCGACGGCGACCTAAGGGCGCCCGGCCGCCCCCCGCATCCTCCCGCCGGAAGCCGCCGCCTGCCCCGACCTGGAAGTGATGGCGGCGGCGGAAGCGCCGGCTGGGAGGAGGGTCCGTCCCCGGCCTGGCCGCCCGTACCGGCCGTGCCGCCGCTGTAGCCGCCTTCCCTCTGCAAGCGGCTGTCCCTTCCCTTGGTGCCTGCTCGTGGATGCCTGCGAGCAGCTGGTGCTCCCTGCTGTAAGGGGCCCCCGGCAAGAATGCGCCCAAGGACAGAGTTGTTGCCCCTCTGATGGGCACATCCCGGGGAGGGCAGAGAAACCAGCAGAGCCCTGTGGGAGCCAAAGATGAGACAGCTGAGAAACTTTACAGACAGAGCCCTGAGCCAAGACAGAATCACAGAATCCTCTAGGTTGGAAAGGACCTTGAAGATCATCCATTCCAACCATTAACGTAACACTGACAGTTCCCAACTCCACCAGATCCCTCAGCGCTGTGGTAAGACGAATTATGTGAAAAAAAAAAAAAAAAAAATCATGGGAAGAACACTAAGACACCTCTTCAACAACCACTAGGGACCACCCCAGACCACCAAAAACCCCTATGGAAGCCCCTTCAGAGACACTTCCCCAACTTTTAGTACTTGCGCGATGTATTAACGTATGCATTCGATCCTCTGGAAATAGGTGTGCACTTCTCGGAAATTACAGGAATATTCATTTATTTTATTGTATATAATATAAAGAGTGTGCCTTTGTCTTGCAGCATGCACATTAGGTGGAGTGATCCCCCCCAGCATCCAGCACTGCAATAAAGAATCCCTGCCTGCTAAAACTTCCATCTAAGTTTTGGGGGGTTCTTTTGAGACCAAATTTACATTAACACCCCGGCTCCAGGTGAAGGCCTAGCGGAGGGCAGGCTCAGGCTGGCTTGCGGAGGGCCTGGCTTGGGCTAAACCTCCTCCTGCCCCCAGAGCCCAGAGGCTTTGGCTCCTGGTCCGGTGTCCCAGGGGACAGGGTGCCTCCCGAGGTGACAGTTAACACCTACAGCTCGATCATGATGCCTGGAATCGCTTGTGCCTCTTGAAGTGTTTACCAAACTGTGCTCGAAGAGTTGTTCTTGCCTCTGCTGTAGCTGAAGGCAGCGCTAATCAGAAAGATGCTATGAACTTAGTTGGGCTTGATGCTTTTAAGGCGGGGTGCTTTGCCCTAGATCCTGCTTTGCCATTGCTGAATGGAGGTTCAGCCCAAGTGTTCCATTTTGTTCCAGTCAGTACTTCCATTGTGTTATAATTAATGATTATTTCAGTAAACACAGGTTGAACAGTTCCTTTGAGGACAGCAGAAGGAATTCCTTTTCCTCTAAATTGTATGCTAAATTTGGAGGGTTGAAAGGGAGCTGACAGACTTGCTTGACCAGATTCTGATACATTTTTTAATACAAGGAAATTGAAGTACCTTTTACACAGAATCAAAAGCCACACAGCAGGTCTGGTAGCCTTGTGTACCACAGATGATTTCAGAGGGTGGTCCAACACATTTGGCATCCTCCCTTTGGATTTTTACACTGGTAGGGGTGCAGACTTTCATGTGGGGGAATCGTTGATATGTGAATTTCAATTATTTGCTGATCTGATTCCTACTCTCAAAAAATATGAGGAGAGGTGGTGCATGTTAAGCAGCAGCAGGTGGTCATTTTTTTCAGTGTAACTTCTTAAGTGGGTAATCTGACTTCTAAAGCATTGGAGTGCTACTAAATGAAAATAAACTAAAAATATTTATTTCTGTTAAAAAGTATTCTCACTTAGTGACAGGATGGTATGATGGTTCTATCATGTTACCTACATATAAATTGGTCCAAGGTAGCCAAAAAAACCCCAGAAAATATCTTGAAAAAATATCAGAGATCCAGTGCCTAAGAACTGATGAAAGAAATTGGAAGAAATTTGTCCGTGTTGCGGGGCCCAGGTAAGCTACAGCTCCCACCTAGGGGAAACAAGTCTGAGCAAATAATCCAGATCAGGAAAAAAAACATGACACCACACCTCCCACCTGACAATTTGGCAGAGCACTGCTGCTGTGGCAGTATTTAAACACAGCCAGGCTGAAAGCTCATCGTCAGGAGAATTCTGGCTTCAAGCAGCTGGGGGTTTGGTGTTGGTACAGTTTGATGTTGGGCAGGTGGAGGAGCTGTAACAACGTGAAGAAATGGAAGGGTGGTCAGGTCCTTGCTGTCAGTCTTTATGCCCACACATGGATTGCTCTGAGAGAGTTCACTGGGAGCATGAGCTACCGGAATTGCTTTGAAAGCCCAGCAGGTGCACCCTTAAAGCGTGGGTCTGTGCAAACAGCACTGAGAGAAGTTTGTAGCTGAGATTTTTGTTGTGTACCAAAATAAAACCTTACTACTGCTCCAAGAGTTTCACTTTCTGTTGCATCTTTTAATTGATTTAATAGCTTCATATCAATAATTTTTTTTCTGTTATTTATACTTAAATATAAATTCCTTTTGGGGTGGATTGTTAAGAACCAAAGCCACTTCTTCTACTAGAGATTTTGGAATTTGTTCCACTTCCTATTTGGGTCTTGAACTTCCCCGTAACAAGAATTACGTACAGTACACCATCGTTGTTTTCTCAGCCAGTTCTCTTTGATTCCAGTCTCCAGGACTGGTGTGTAGAGTATCTGGTGTTGACAATACAATGCACCACACTTCTCTGTGTTATAATTAGACTTGTTGAGCTAAGCTTGAAAATGATTAAGGTCTTGCTTTAAAGCACTTCTGTAATGTTTAAAAGATGTGTTGATCTAGTCTAGACTTTTATTGCTCATACAAGGCTTTCTTAATTTATATCTGTGTTTTAAAGTAAAAGTAACCAACTTTTAAAGTAACCAATCACATTTGTTCATTTAAGAAAATATTAAAGCATGCTTTTTTGACATTTTTTCTCACAATTTTTATACCTTGTTAGTAAAAAGATACTTAGCTATTTTAAATAAGGCAGGAGGTAAGGGTGATTATACTGAACCCAATAGTTTCAGGTGCATTAATTTCTGTTTAGGTTTCAAACTTGATCATCTCTTTCAGTGTATAACAAGCAAGTGTGAACACTTGACTTAATTGGTTTCTTTATGGAATCAAGTCATCCAGCAGTGAGCATGTTTGATTTTACACAGATGTTAGTACTTGAATCATGCACGATGCTTCTGTATCATCCTGTTCAGTCAATTAATAAATTGTATTAGGACAGTCAGAAACATAAGTGCAACCCACAATCAAAAGAATCCATTGCTTGTTTCACCCATGAGCCTGTAGCTTGTCAAATATTTCTTTTAATCTTTCTTATCTCTACTCTTGTTTACACACAGATGAGAGACAATCATTTTAGCGAGAAAAGACACTCAGTTACAAAGCACGAGGGCAAGCCTAGAAACTCCTTCTTGCAGGTAAGCCGCCTCGGTGGAACTAGTCCATTGAGTGACTTGCTTAGTGAAAGTATTAGCAGCTACTCAGCAACATGCTCTATATACAGTCTTTTTAAAGATGATCAGCTTGCCAAAAATGCAGAGTCTTCTGCTGGGAAGTAAAACTGGTCTGAAATATTTAACCCCCCTCAAAAACCCTAAATATAAACCATCTTAATCCAGTTGTAGACAGTTCTTGAGCATATGAAGTAACGTACGAAGAGCGCCCGGGGAGGGAGGTATTCGGAAAGCCTGGAGCAATTAGGACAGACGATTTGAAAGTAGCTCCCAAGCCAGTGGAAGTTCACGACTGTCGTGATTTGAACTCGGCCGGCAGCCAAACACCATGTAGCCGGTCACTCACCCTCCCCCTGCCTGGGGACAGGGGAAGAAATAAAGGGAGACTCATAGGTTGAGATAAAAAAGCAGTTTAGTGACTGTAATAAAACAATAATAGGAAGTACAGGGGGGTAATGTACAATGTGATTGCTCACCACCTGCCAACTGATACTCAGGGACTGATAGCTGGGTTCAGCTCGACCGCAGACTTTACTCTCTGTACCGCTGCCCATGTGGCACCTGGTGATGCAACCCCTGAAACGTGAGTGAACCCCCCATCCTTCCTGGCCACTCCTCCTTTATAGATGATGTCACATGGTATGGAATACTCCATCGGCCAGTTTGGGTCCGACATTCCAGCTGAGCCCCCTCTCAGCTGAATAAAAATTAATTATCCCAGCCGAAACCAGGACATTGACACTTTCAGTGATCAAGTATTTTCTTTTGTTTCGAGGAACAGTTAATGCACTGCCTCATCTTAAGTTAATGTGCTAGTCTAAGAAGCCAGCATTAAGTAAATGCTCACCACAGCTCAGCGTGGCTGAGTAACTGTGTCTGCTTTAGAGTCAGCCTTAATAACTAACATCTAATGCATTCGGTGGCTGTCTCCACAGATGTTCCTGGTACAGCGTGCAGCTTGTTATTAGTTTCTGGAAATATGTGATGTGTGATTTGGTTTTTTTTTTTTTTTTTTGTCCCCTTACTGGCTCTGAAAATAAGCAAAGATTAAGTGTTAAGATTTCTGTTATTCTTATCTTCAGCAGCCCTCGCGCTTGACCACATCATTTACATGTTCACTTCGGCTTTGTAACTGATAAAACACCAGCCAATCAATTAAAAGGCATTTTATTCATTATTAAAAAACATTTTACTCATTATTAAAAAACATTTTATTCATTACAGGGGAGATATTTCATGTTTATTTGAGCCTCTTGGTTCTAAATCTCAATTTTAATGCAAACTTGCCAAAGTCTACATCGATCCTCCTTGAGGAGGGCCTTGAGCTTTTAGTTTAACTTGGAGAGGGAAATGTGATGGGGAGGCATATGGCAAATAAGATATCCCTTCCCTTTTATAAAGTGTGTTCTAGAAGATGTATTCGATAGAGGGACTACTTTTTCGTTTGCTTATGGATTGCTGAGGACCTGGAAAGGGAGAGGGGGTGTGCCTGCCATAAAGGGAAGGCACATGCGTGAGGGATGGGCAGGAGGAAAATACCTTTGCCAGCCTGTGTTAGACTTTCACCGGGTTAGATTTTGCAGCCGCTTTCCCTACTTCTTCTTTAAAGAGGAACTGAAAAGCTTTGTTTCTTCATCCGACTGTGCTAAACGCATGGAATGATCGTCCACTCCAGCTTCCTGACACCACCTTATCCGCAAACAAACGCACCTTAACTGAACAGAACCCTGATAACCGGGGACGGCGGCGTGTCTTGGGGAGAGCAGCACGTGCCTCGGTGTCCAGCCGAGCCGGTTGTGCTGTAAAAACAAGGCCTGGGCTTCTCGGGAGGGCAGAGGCAGCGGGAATCGGCGTAGGGTCCCGCTCACATCAGGCTGATGTCTCCGGTGGGGACGCCCGCTGGCGGGAGCAGCGGGTCCCTCCCGAGGCTGGGAAGCGGGGTGGGGGGGCCGGGGCATGCCCCCCGCCCTCATCCTCCCTCGCAGCCCCGGCCCCTTTCGGCGCAAGGGGCGGGCAGGGTGGCGCGGCCACGCCCGGCCGGCAGTTGCCCCGGGCGAGGAGTCGCCAAGGAGGGGGGGGGGCAGCGCCCCGCGGGGAGATGCGGCTCCGGCACGGCCCGTTCCTGACGGCGCTGTGCCTCGGCGCCGCCTTCCCACTCCTGTGGTTCGCGGCGTGGACGGAGAGACGAGGTGGGAGCGGGCACCGGCCGCGGGGGGCGAGGACGAGGGCGGGTGGCACGGCGGTACCGGCTTGGCTCCCTCCCCCGAGCCGTCAGGTCACGGAGGCGCTAGGCTTCCCCCCCACTCCGACGACGGCGGGGCGGCGGTACCGGGGGGAGCGGGGCCATCCCGGCCAGCGGCGGGGAGATCGGGTCGCCCCCTCACCTCCCGGAGCCCCGGCAGGACGAGGGTCGGTCACGGCTGCGCGGCCGCCCGGGTCGGGGGTTGTTGGGGGGGGAGACGGGGGGGCTGCCCCCCGGCTCGGCGCCCCGAGTGGGTCTCACGGCAGCGGGTGTCTGGGGGAAAAGGGGACCCGG